>NC_140994.1:158370264-159007528 GCF_052327205.1 Somniosus microcephalus
CAGACCATTTTGACAATCTATAATCGGATTTATATACCACTGGCTTGTCCCCAGCTCTTTAATAGGTCAACTTCTTCCACAAACGCTTGTGTTGTCCACTATAGAATGCAAGTTTAGAGTTGAGTAGATTGCTGCCCAGGTGTCATGCAGTTCTACTTTTTTTAAACTGACTATCCTTGGTGAAGACCCAAGAGTCTATAGTGCGGAAGACTTTTGAGGTTGGCAAGGGGGGAGAGAGAAGCAGAGAGAGAAAGAGCAAGATGAGAGCAACAAATAGTGATTAGGTGGTCCTGTTGAGAAAACATCTCCATCGTAGTTTGGGTTCCTGTGCATTATAAGAGGAAGGGAAGATTGAAGGAAGTTCCATAGTTTTGAGATCCTGAGAAATCTGAATTGGAACCAGAGATGGTGAAAAACAGTTACCTAGTCATAGACTAGTTGGGCCGAATGGCCTGTTTCTGTGCTGTTAATTCTATGTAATAAGCAGAAGAATGGAGCTGATACAGCCATAGACCTAACTTCTGAGAATATTCTCCCAATACAAAGATATAGCTATCATCATGACCTAATTTTGAAACTGAATTTGGTTCACAATCAACTAATGTTCAAAAGATTCTGATAGGTATTAAGTATTTTTTAATCGGATACTTTAGAATAAAACCAAAAAATGAACATGTTGGATATAATTTCTCAAGATTGTGAAGCTGCTGATGAGGTTAAAATGTACACGTAACCTGTACCCTGCTGAATCCATAGAACTCTGGCACTGCTTTCCACAGTCTGTTTGTTCGTGAGGTATTCACTTTGGGTACAATATTGAATGATGTTGTGAATTACTGCCAGATACTGTTTAAATCTTACCAAAAAAACTTGACACATATCTCCTGCAGCTGATAAGATTTTGAGCTTTGAAGTTTGTAATCTGAAATTTGGAATGGTACCAAGAAGGTTTTGCTCAAAGCAAATTTTTTATCTGTTAAGATTTCTGTCAATTCTGCTGTAGAAAATGTCCATTTTGTAACAGTAAGGTATATTTATTGGGCAAAATGGAGTAGTTCTATCAAAACAGTGGTTGGATTTCTGTATCTCCTTTTAATTTTTATAGTTTACACTGGCGAGAGATTTGAATTGTCAATGTATATAACCAGCAGCATCGACCTGTAGCTAAAGGTTACTTGTTTCTATCGTTAGTGTGATGCATTTGCTTTCTGACCAGAAGATTGGTTATACTTTACAATAACATTTTTATCTTACCACTTTTTTCTGCTTTTTTTCTCTCCTCTTCCTTTTACTTCCCCCCCTTTATTGAGCTAGAGTTCTATGGATTATAGTCACCCTCCAGTACTCCACCCAAATGGCCAATATTTACATATTATTACCCTCGCCCAAAGTCTACACTTGCACACTTTCAGCAGGAGTTGCTGGTTAGTGATCAAGAGTCGGGAATCCTGGTTGATTTCCCGCTTTCCTGACCTAGCCAATTGTAGTGTTCCTACAGCCATTCGGGTTGACATCAGCTAACTCAGCACAGATAAGGGTTCAAACCTAGAACATTGCTGATCTGATTGTATCAGCTAATCACTGGGTAAATTCACTGAGCCATTGAAGAAGCCTATTGTAACTTTCCTCTGGTGTATGTTGTAAAGTGGAGCTGGGCAAATGTTACAAACCAGCAAACACTTCTTGGTCAGCATTGATCTCTGAATTAACTAAAAGAAAAACCCGTTCTTGCTCAATTTCACATTTTACTCTAGAGGTGAGGCTAGATTTGTCAATGAATGAATCTCCTGTATCAAATCATAAGAACATAAGAAATAGGAGTAGGCCATTCGGCCCTTCGAGCCTGCTCCGCCATTCAGTAAAATCATGGCTGATCATCTACCTCAACTCCACCTTCCCGCACTATCCTCATATCCCTTGATACCCTTAGTATCCAAAAATCAAAAAAGAATATACTCAATGGCTGAGCATCCACAGCCCTCTGGGGTAGAGAATTCCAAAGATTCACAACCCTTTGAGTGAAGAAGTTTCTCCTCATCTAAATGGCCGACCCCTTATTCTGAGACTGTGACCCCTAGTTCTAGACTCCCCAGCCAGGGGAAACATCCAGTATCTACCTTGTCAAGTCCTTTAAGAATTTTATGTGTTTCAATGAGATCCTCTCTCATTCTTTGAAACTACAGGGAATATAGGCCTAGTCTACTCAATCTCTCCTCATAGGACAATCCCCTCATCCCAGGAATCAGACGAGTGAACCTTCGTTGCACTCCCTCTAATTGGATATATTTGGACTGTGCACTGAGTCGTAAGGTCTGTGCTGAATTAATTCATATCAGCAGAACAGCAACAGGGTGCTGCAATTAGCCTCCGTGCCCCTGTGCTTGAGAGGAAGGGGGCAGGAAATTAGCCAGAATCTTGTTCTTGCCTGTAATCTGATGATTCCTGCTGGCGAAGGTGCGTGTGGACCTTGGGTGAGGACAGATCAGATTCGACAGTGATGCCTCCATGGTCAAAAACCGTGCCAACGCTTGCTGTCCAGACTCTCGCATGAAGGAAGGGACAGAAGGTATGGAGTAAAAAGTAAAGTACTAAAAAGGGAAAAAACAGGAAATAAGTGTTACAAAACATATTTGAAAGTTCTTTATCTAAATGTACGTAGCATTCGTAACAAAATGAATGAGTTAACGGCACAAATAACGACATATGGGTATGATCTTGTGGCCATTACAGAAACATGGCTGCAGGGTGACCATGACTGGGAATTAAACATACCAGGTTATTTAACAATCAGGAAGGACAGGCAGGAAGGGAGAGGAGGTGGGGTGGCTATGTTAATAAAGGAAGGAATCACTATAATACAGAGAAATGATATTGGGTCAAAGGAGCAGGATAGTGAAACAGTTTGGGTGGAGATAAGGAATAATAAGGGGAAAAAAACACTAGTGGGTGTAGTCTATAGGCCTCCAAACAGTTGCAACTCTGTTGGACGGAGTATTAATCAGGAAATAGTTGAGGCTTGTAATAAGGGAACAGCTATAATTATGGGGGATTTTAATTATCATATTAACTGGACAAATCAAATTGGGCAGAGCAGCCTTGAGGATGAGTTCATTGAGTGTATTAGGGATGGGTTTCTTGAACAGTATGTAACTGAACCGACCAGGGGGCAAGCAACCTTAGATTTGGTCCTGTGTAATGAGACAGGATTAATTAAAAATGTCCTAGTAAAGGATCCCCTTGGAATGAGTGACCATAACATGGTTGAATTCCATATTCAATTAGAGGGTGAGAAGGTTGGATCTCAAACAAGCGTGCTGAGCTTGAATAAAGGAGACTATGAAGGTATGAGAGCGGAATTGATTAGAGATGATTGGGAAAATAGATTAAGGGGTAAGACGGTACATGATCAGTGGTGTACATTTAAGGAGTTATTTTACAACTTCCAAAAAAAAAATATTCCACTGAGGGGAAAAAAGGGTGTAAAAGAAAAGATAGCCATCCGTGGCTAAGTAAAGTAATTAAGGATAGTATTCGACTAAAAACAGGGGCATATAAGGTAGCCAAATCTAGTGGGAGGATGGAAGATTGGGAAGTCTTTAAAAGACAGCAAAAAATAACTAAAAGATTGATTAAGAAAGGGAAGATAGATTATGAAAGTAAATTAGCAAAAAATATAAAAACAGACAGCAAAAGTTTCTATAGTTATATAAAAAGAAAAAGGGTGGCTAAAGTAAATGTTGGTCCCTTAGAGGATGAGACCGGGAAATTAATGGTGGGAAACATGGAGATGGCAAAAACACTGAACAATTATTTTGTATCAGTCTTTACAGTAGAGGACACTAAGAATATCCCAACACTGGACAAACAGGGGGCTCTAGGGGGGGGAGGAACTAAATACGATTAAAATCACTAAGGAAGTGGTACTTGGTAAAATAATGGGACTCAAGGCGGATAAATCCCCTGGACCTGATGGCTTGCATCCTAGGGTCTTGAGGGAAGTGGCAGTAGGGATTGTGGATGCATTGGTAATAATTTTCCAAAACTCACTGGACTCAGCAAAGGTCCCGGCAGATTGGAAAACTGCTAATGTAACACCCTTATTTAAAAAGGGAAGTAGGCAGAAGGCTGGAAACTATAGACCTGTTAGCCTAACATCTGTGGTTGGTAAAATGTTAGAGTCCATTATTAAGGAGACAGTAACGGGACATTTGGATAAATATAATTTAATAGGACAAACTCAGCATGGTTTCATGAGGCGAAGTCATGTTTGACAAATTTGCTGGAGTTTTTTGAGGAAGTAACATATAGGGTGGATAAAGGGGAACCAGTGGACGTAGTGTATTTAGACTTCCAAAAGGCATTTGACAAGGTGCCACACAAAAGATTATTGCTTAAGATAAAAAATCACAGGATTGGGGGTAATATTCTGGCATGGATAGAGGATTGGCTATCTAACAGAAGGCAGAGAGTTGGGATAAATGGTTCATTCTCAGACTGGCAATCAGTAACTAGTGGTGTTCCGCAGGGGTCAGTGCTGGGTCCCCAACTCTTTACAATATTAACGATTTGGAGGAGGGGACCAAGTGTAACATATCAAAGTTTGCAGATGATACAAAGATGGGACGGAAAGTAGTGAGTGAGGAGGACATAAAAAACCTGCAAAGGGACATAGACAGGCTAAGTAAGTGGGCAGAGATTTGGCAGATGGAATACATAGAAACATAGAAGATAGGAGCAGGAGTAGGCCATTCGGCCCTTCGAGCCTGCTCCGCCATTCAACGAGATCATGGCTGATCATCCAAACCCTAGCACCCGGTCCCTACACCAACAGCCATCCCACCCAAGCCCTAACCCCGTAACCCCACCTATTTAATCCCCCCTAACACTAAGGGCCAATTTTTATCATGGCCAATCAACCTAACCCGCACATACTGGAAAGTGTGAGGTTATGCACTTTGGCAGGAAAAATCATAGAGCAAGTTATTATCTTAATGGCAAGAAACTGGAAAGTACTGTAGTACAAAGGGATCTGGGGGTCCTGGTGCACGAAACTCAAAAGGTTAGTATGCAGGTGCAGCAAGTGATCAAGAAGGCCAATAGAATGTTGGCTTTTATTGCTAGGGGGATGGAATATAAAAACAGGGAGGTATTGCTGCAGTTGTACAAGGTATTGGTGAGACCGCACCTGGAATACTGCATACAGTTTTGGTGTCCATACTTAAGAAAAGACATACTTGCTCTCGAGTCAGTACAAAGAAGGTTCACTCGGTTAATCCCGGGGATGAGGGGGTGGTCATATGAGGAGAGGTTGAGTAGATTGGGACTCTACTCATTGGAGTTCAGAAGAATGAGAGGCGATCTTATTGAAACATATAAGATTGTGAAGGGGCTTGATCGGGTGGATGCGGTGAGGATGTTCCCAATGAAGGGTGAAACTAGAACTAGGGGGCATAATCTTAAAATAAGGGGCTGCTCTTTCAAAACTGAGATGAGGAGAAACTTCTTCACTCAGAGGGTGGTGGGTTTGTGGAATTTGCTGCCCCAGAAGGCTGTGGAAGCTACATCATTAAATAAATTTAAAACAGAAATAGATAGTTTCCTAGAAGTAAAGGGAATTAAGGGTTACGGGGAGCGGGCAGGAAATTGGACATGAGTCTAGGTTCGGAATGGTCATGGCCCTGTGGGTAGTGGAGTGGGCCCAGGGGCCGTGTAGCCTGGTTCTGCTCCTACTGTGTTCTAATTCTGTTAGATTTCAGGAGATGGTTTTATTCCTGTTCCTGGCTGGGGTGGAGATCGCCTTTACAGAAGGTAAGTACTGTAGAAAATATAGGGACAGAGTGATCTCCTGGAAGAATTTCGATCGCCTAGATGGGTCGGAGAGGAATTTCCCAGATTTTTTTCTCCCAAATTGGCCATTGGGTCTTTATCTGGTTTTTCGCCTCTCCCGGGAGATCACGTGTTCGGGTGGATGCAGAGTGATAGAAGATTTGAGGTTAGGATCAGATCAGCCATGATCTTATTGAATGGTGGAGCAGGCTCAAGGGGCCGATTGGCCTACTCCTGCTCCTATTTCTTATGTTCTTATGAAGCTAGGGCAGTTGGGAGAGGTACTAGAGGGCAGCTGTGGAGCCATATCCCAGTCAGTAGGCGTCATGTTCCGAGTACATGATGGTGGCAGTAAAGCTCACCCATAGAAACATAGAAACATAGAAGATAGGAGCAGGAGTGGGCCCTTCGGCCTCTCGAGCCTGCTCTGCCATTCAATGAGATCATGGCTGATCATCCAAATTCAGTACCCTGTCCCTGCCTTCTCCCCATATCCCTTGATCCATTTAGACTTAAGAAATATATCTAACTCCCTCTTGAATATATTCAATGAATTGGCCTCAACTGCCTTCTGTGGTAGAGAATTCCACAGGTTCACCACTCTCTGGGTGAAGAAATTCCTCCTCATCTCTGTCCTAAATGGCTTACCCTTTATCCTTAGACTGTGACCCCTGGCTCTGGACTCCCCCGCCATCGGGAACATGCTTCCTGTATCTAGTCTGTCTAGTCCTGTTAGAATTTTTTAAGTTTCAATGAGATCCCCTCTCATTTTTCTAAACTCCAGTGAGTATAAGCCCAATCGACCCAATCTCCTCTCATACGTCATTCCTGCCATCCCAGGTATCAGTCTGGTGAATCTTCGCTGCACTCCCTCCATGGCAAGAACATCCTTCCTCAGATAAGGTGACCAAAACTGCACACAATACTCAAGGTGTGGTCTCACCAAGGCCCTGTACAACTGCAGCAAGACATCCTTGTTCCTGTACTCAAACCCTCTCGCTACAAAGGCCAACATACCATTTGCCTTCTTAACCGCCTGCTGCACCTGCATGCTTACCTTCAGCGACTGGTGCACAAGGACACGCAGGTCTCGTTGCACTTTCCCTTCTCCCAATCTATTGCCATTCAGATAATCTGCCTTCCTATTTTTGCCACCAAAGTGGATAACCTCGCATTTATTCACATTGGGCAGATGCATGGCAGATGCAGTATAATCACCCAACCTGTCCAAATCATACTGGAGTTTCTCGGCATCCTCCTCACCACACACACGCCCACCCAGCTTTGTGTCGTCTGCAAACTTGGAGATATTACATCTAGTTCCCTCGTCTAGATCATTAATATATATAGTGAATAGCTGGCGTCCTAGGACCGATCCCTGCGGTACCCCACTAGTCACTGCCTGCCACTCGGAAAAAGACCCGTTTATTCCAACTCTTTGCTTTCTGTCTGCCAACCAGTTCTCTATCCAAGTCAGTACCTTGCCCCCAATCCCATGTGCCTTAACTTTACATGCTAATCTCTTATGAGGGACCTTATCGAAAGCCTTCTGAAAGTCCAAATACACCAAATCCACTGGTTCTCCCTTATCTATTCTACCAGTTACATCCTCAAAAAATTCCAGTAGATTAGTCAAGCACGATTTACCTTTTGTAAATCCATGTTGACTTTGTCCAATCCTATCACTGTTTTCCAAGTGCTCTGCTATTACATCTTTTAAAATGGACTCTAGCATTTTCCCCACTACCGATGTCCGGCTTACTGGTCTATAATTCCCTGTTTTCTCTCTACCACCTTTTTTGAGCAGTGGGGTTACATTAGCTACCCTCCAATCCATGGGGACTGTTCCAGAGTCTATAGAATTATGGAAGATGACCAGCAATGCATCTACTATTTCTAGGGCCACTTCCTTAAATACCCTAGGATGTAGATTATCAGGCCCTGGGGATTTATCGGCCTTCAATCCCGTCAATTTCCCCAACACCATTTCCCTACAGATAATGATTTCATTCAGTTCCTCCCTCTCATTAGACCCTATGTTCCCCGACATCCCATTGGCAGTGCAGATCAGAAAATGACGAGCATACTGCATATTTGGAAAAACTACCCTCCAGTGCCTTCAGGATGGATAAAAGTTTAGTTTAAAAAAAAAACCTGCTGTATCTGTGCCCCAGTCCAGTAACTCATTTACACTGTGCTTTATATCACAGAACTGCTTCAAGCAGAAGTGCTTCTAAAACCTGAGAGTATGGGCTTCCCACTGACACTGAATTTATCACTGCCAGCTTCTTGGCTAACTGTTTCCCATACCCAGCACTTTTATAATCCCTTGTTTTGTGTGGATCACCCTATTGTTCCTGTACTTGCTTTGATGTTAAACACTTCCTGCATACGTCTTCATTAATGCTGGTTATTTTGTCTAAGTATCTTTGACAACTGAAGGAGGAATGAATGGATTTTGAAAGCCTTTGAATTGTACTTTTTTCCTCATTGCTGTAACAAAATGTATTGCATACTAATGTCCTAATTAGCACAGGAAAAGTTGACTTGATTCTTTGGTTTTTGAATTGTTGCCTCATTTTAATATTCTGTTGCACTTCTCTGTATTAACGATAGAATTTTACATTGAATTACAGCCGTTCTTGCTCAGTTTTACTATCTTGCTTGCTTGCCTCGACAGTTAACAGAAATAATGATCAGAAATGTTTTAGTTTTGTGATGGCATTGGCTTTTTCGGTAACACTAACTACCAGAGGAATTATTTTGTTACCTCTAATGAGTAAAGCAGCTGGAAGGTAAATTAAATGAATTAACAAAACTAAATACTTTTTCTGATAGTACAGCAAGCAAACACCATGCAAAACAGTTGTAAAAGACACATTTAAGACATTTCTTCTAACACAAATATATAGTTATCATCATGATGCCATTTTCAAGGTGAATTTGGTTCACAAGCCATTGTTTCCGTTCCCTAGCCACCGACTCCATCCCTCCCTGGCAACTGTCTGAGGCTGAACCAGACAGTTTGCGAACTTGGTGTCGTGTTTGACCCCAAGATGAGTTTCCTACCATATCCGCACCATCACTAAAACCACCTATTTCCACCTCCGTAACATCGCCCGACTCCACCCCCTCCCTCAGCTCATCTGCTGCTGAAACCCTCATCCATGCCTTTGTTACTTCTAGACTTGATTATTCCAACGCAATCCTCACTGACCTCTTATCTTCCACCTTCCATAAACTTAAGTTCATCCAAAACGCCGCTGCCTGTCAATGTTCCTGTTGAGCTGCGTGGTGGTCTGGAGTTCCCACGCGGGCCGCTTGCCGCCTTTACAATGGGAAAACCCTCGCATGCTCGGAAATTCGAATGGGCTGCGCACCCAGAAAAAAAGTTAAAGGGAACATTGCTGCCCAAATCCTAACTTGCACCAAGTCCTGTTCACCCATCTCTCTCTTAGGCAGTCCCTCGGAGCCAAGGACGACTTGCTTCCACATTAAAAATGAGTTCGCAGGTGACTGATGAGTCCAATGCGGGACCTACAGTCTCTGTCACAGGTGGGGCAGACGGTGGTTGAAGGGGCGGGTGGGTAGGGTGCTTGGGTTGATGTGCGCTCCTTCTGCTGTTTGCACTTGGCTTCCGCTTGCTCCCGGCGAAGAGACTCGAGGTGTTCGGCGCCTTCCCGGATGCTTCTCCTCCACTTTGTGCGGTCTTGGGCCAGGGATTCCCAGATGTCGGTGGGGATGTTACATTTTTTCAAGGAGGCTTTGAGGGTGCCCTTGAAGCGTTTCCTCTGCCCACCTGGGGCTCTCTTGCCGTGCCGGAGCTCCAAGTAGAGCGCTTGTTTTGGGAGTCTCGTATCGGGCATACAGACGATGTGACCCGTCCATCACCCCTGTACTCGCTAACCTACATTGGCTCCTGGTTAAGCAATGCCTCGATTTTAAGATTCGCATCCACATTTTCAAATCCTTCCATGACTTCGCCCCTCCCTATCTCTGTAACCTCTTCCAACCCAAAACCCTCCAAGATCTCTGCGCTCCTCCAACTCTGGGCTCTTGCACATCCCCAATTTGAATCACTGCACCATTGACGGCTATGCCTTCAGCTACCAATTCCCTCCCTAAACCTCTCCGCCTCTCTTTCCTCCTTTTAAGATGCTCCTTAAAACCTACCTCTTTGACCAAGCTTTTGGTCATCTGCCCTAATTTGTGGCTCAGTGTCAAATTTTGTTTGATAACGCTCCTGTTAAGCACCTTGGGATGTATTACTACTTTGAAGCGCTATATGAATACAAGTTGTTGTTGTTAATGTTCAAATTGTATTAAACCAGGCCTAAATCGATTTCTGAGCAGTGGCACAGGCAAAGTCTCAGATAAGGAGGGTCTGCCCTGAGGAAATGTAAATTGAATTAGCCATTTTTGTTTTTAAAGAGTTTTTTTTGGCATTATTGGATGTTTAGTTTCTGAGCGAGCGCCCATTTTGAGATGAGGCAGAGGAGGACCATGCCCGCTCCCTGTTCCAGAAGCACATGTCAATTTGTTTTTATCCACCCATCTCTGCTGCATAAGTAGAAATACAATCAACAGTTTATTCAAATATTGAGAGTGGAAATGTTACGCATAGGGGTCCTGCACATTTGCCAAATTTCGAATGATATTTAGCACTAGGTCTTTACATTACATGATTATTGCAGATATATTCAGAGCCTCCCTAAGAAAATTAAGGTGAGAGGGCGTGGGATGGTGGTTTTCTGCTCTTGCTTCTAATCACTCCTAAAATTGTGGAAATGTTGCTAGAATTATGTATTCACAAGTTTATTCAACTGTGAGAAGGCTCAGCTGTGATTTAAAAGTTCTATGGCACTGAGCCCAGCGGCACTTAGCCCTGCGGCACTTCAGTTTCAAACAGGAAAGTTTGGTGGCCGGTAGCTTTGGGGCAGATTGGGGAGGAAACTGGAAGAGTCACATATCGTGAAAGTTATATTTGTATTCTGAAGGTGAAGTCAATTTGACTTGTTGCCTACCACTTCTTTAAAGGCTGTGAAGGCAAATGATGTTTATATACATATCTTTTGAATGTTCGCATTTATGGACAACCTTGAATTCCTGGGTGTCACTGAGTCCTGGAAGAAGTGTGAGAAATATGTAATTCCATGTATTGTTTGAAGTTGGGCCGGTTCAGAGAGAAAAAGGATTTTCGTATAATTCCTGTAACTCACTCTTACAGTCCGCATTGGCACAAAATTCCCCATTAATTTTCAGTGTTTTAATGAGACTTGGTTTTTACCTACATCTTGTGCAGAGTGGTAGGACACAGATTTGTGTGTATAAGTCATATCTGTCTATCAATCACACTCACACTTAAAAAATAAAAAAAATACTCAATATAAATTATACTTGAATAAAGTTTTTCAAATTTGTCCTCTGGCTTTTGTTCAAATAACTTTGGAAAAACAAGCAAGTGGGTTTTATTAGAGACCGAGAAGCAAACTATCATTTGGCTAGTTTAGATGTTATTGGTACATCCTGGGAAAATGTGCACACTTCAGATCCTCAGACTGCAGAATCTGCCTTCTCATTTGCTCAGGGCAAAAATATTAAGTCCAAGCCCAAGCTTATGAGAGATGGGATGGCGAGAGCTTCAAGTAAAAACTTTAATGAAGATATTGAAATAATAAAATCAATTGAATGGTTAAATTTAATCATGTTCTGTGTAATATGTAGTCTTTTGAACTTTAAAATTTTGTTTCACACCTTTTGGACATTAGAAAAAAAAATTTCAAAAAGCATTTTGAGTGATTTCAATTGGTTTATCAACAAACAGTGACATTGTAATGTTTACATATGGATTTCCCATTATAAAATGTTTGTATACAGAATCCTATTATCCATATGTAGGAAGTTTCATGTATTATTTTTGTAACATATATAAAAATACATGTGGAGGATGGTACTTTGGGTTGTAGTTCAATTAATAAGGAAAATATTATGCAGAGCAGAAGATCCCTGCCAGGGCAATGGCTGGTTTGCTACATTTAGCTTCAGCCCCCACTCTCTCTAGGTTAGGGAGAGGAAAATCTTGTTCCTAATTGCTTTCTAGTGACCTCTACTCAAGTCTACATGTGGGTTTTATTTGAGAACCTGATTGGCACACTGTGATGCTGCCATGACAAAATAGCCTGCCAAAAGTTACTAGACTCCCACTTGAAGAATAACCACTTGGGTGATGTGCTGGATAGTTTTCAGCACTCATGGAAATGTATTACAGCAGAAGTCATTATTTTCAGGTGAGTAGGTGAGAAGAGGAGCAAATGGGCAAAAAAAAAGTTGAGTGTTACATTTTCAGAAATGGATTTATTTTTCTAAATTCTCCACTGTCTAGTTTATTATCACACAAACATAAATGGACAGTTTGAGAGGATCATTTGACTCTGGGTAAAACCTAAAGGAGTCCAACCAAATTGAGCTCAGTATTCAGTGTGTGTTGTTGTATTAATGAATGTTGTACAAGTCAATGTAGTTACCCATTTGCCTAACACCGAAGGAACTAATTCTTTCAAGATTTGTGAAAATTGAACATTTAAAAAATAAATATTGCGGTGATCTGTTGATTTTCAAATACAGAATCCCAGTCTGTTTATGTGGAAAAGAATCCAGGAATTGAGGACAGGAAATCACTTGCTAAATGTTGTTAATATCTGTTTAAAGCTTTGTATGTTCATCATGTTGAATACTGGTATTCATGGACATCAATTCTCCTCCTCTACTTTTGGCATAAACAAGATATTTTTGGAATTGTGTATTTTGAATATAGTGTATAGGTTATTGCTTTTAACCAATTTGCAGTTTCAAAAAAAAGGAGGCAATATGATGCTATCTAGTCAATAGAATACTTATGATTATTGACCGTAAACTCCAGGAAACAGCAACTGCTCAGGGCCATTACTGTTGACTGTTAAAAAGTGACGGTGTTTCGAATGGACAAAAAAAATGAAACTGGACTTTTTTTATTTGGTGATGCGCCTTCCATCTTCAACATTTACACTGTCCTGTTGAAAGGCCTGGACTTGTTCTGTTTTCTTTCTTGATATCTGCAGAGAATTTGTAAATGTCTCTGTCAGACTACGCAAAAAAGTGTGTTTAATAGTTATAGGAACAGTCTTTTCTCTGGCTAGGTGTCGCTCAGATGACTCAGCTAGGACTGGCTAGACCACGAAAGCTTTACTGTGAAATTAAGGTTTAAATTTGGGTCCACTCATTGAAATGAGACTCTCGCATTGTGGCTGCTAAATTGTCTCGCATGAATCTTCTGTAAATTCAAGGGCAGTCCACTCCTGCTCATTCAAAGTTATTTTGTGCTTAAAAAATGGAACTATCCAATAACTTGAATGAAGTAATGTAAATAATACAGCAAGTGGGAATTTATTGCTTAAGAAAAATTGAATTATCATAACTTGAATTAAACTATTTTGAATTAAGATGAGTGAATTGTAATTACAGGCGCTGCTTATTTTCTTAAACCCTTGCCCTGAATTGATGTTTTCACCCACTTTGAAGCAGGCTCTAAATTATGCATAATTTTTTTTGTACATGACTGCTCTCCAGCCAATTGTAAGTGACATTGCTGGGCCTTCTTTGGGGGAAAAGGGCACATGACCTCTTTCTCTCTTTGTTCCCAATTCCCTAACTATGACAGCTACTATCAAAAAAGACAAATGAGTGTACACCAACAAGTTGCATTTGTATAGCACGTTTAATGTTATTAAATGCCCCAAGGTGTTTTGTTTGAGTGAAAGGACTGATCTGGTAGTAGGAGAATTAAGAGTTGACCAAAAGCATAGTCGAAAAGATGGGCTGAGAGTAGGATTTAAAGACTGGAAGAGAAAAAAGTTTAGGGAGGTAGTTCCAGAGAGTAGGACCTTGATAGCTGACAACTCGGCCACCAAGTGAGGAACACTGCGAAGGGGAGATGCACAGGCTTGAGTTGGAGGGCCACATGATCCAGTCTGGGGCGTAAAACTTGGAGGAGACTGCCAAGGTAAAATTGGACAAGACCAATTGTAAGCAAGCACAAGGATTTTGAACTCTCTGTACTGACGTGGATTACACTTGAAATTTACATAGTGAATTTCCAGTGTCTGCCACAAGATTAGCCAAAGGCCAATGAGAACAAACAAAGGAGGGAAGAAGGCCCCAGTTGGAGGTTGAGTCACCAATCCTCCACTCTTGTGCATCTCCATTCCAGAGAAGTTTTGTCAAAGGCCTAGAGCAGGCTGCCTGACTACTGTCTTTGTTGAGGAATAGCTAACCAATGTACAATAGTGAGATTTTGGGGTGTGCACAGCAAAATGATATGAAAGGAAATTAATCAGCTACTTAACATCCCCCCCACTGCAAACTGCAGGAAATTTGTAGTTTCATAACCGTATAACTTTTTTTCCCCCTCTTGGCCCCTCCCCAGCCCTTCTCTCTTGTGTTATCTCCTACTGGTCACCCAGTCATACACCTTTTAATTTCTCCCTTCTTGGGTACATTTCCTTCCCCCCCAACCCAATCCCTACCCGAGTCCATCACTACTCCACCTTCCTACACTCCTGCCAATCCCCCTTGATTAAGCCCACAGCTCACCTCTGTGCCTCTTTTGCAATTCTCTGAAGGGCCCATCAAGGCACCTGTTACTGTCTGCTTATGGACAGCAACCCCAACTGCTTGCTCCTCCTCTCGCCCACCTTCCCACTCAGCACACCCACTGGGGGCTACCTCTGGCAACCTCTTTCCCACCAGATCAACAATCACTGCCCCTCTCCACATTGCCTCCCAGAATGTCCATTCACACACAAACAAAGCCTTTGCCACCTAGGACCTTTATTGTGGGTGATTGCATTGATATCCTGGCTTTGACTAAAACGTGACTTATGGGTGGTGACACCTTTCCCCTTACCGAAGCCTCCTGCCAGGCTACACTTTCCACCCTTTCCCCCCCCCCCCCCCCCGACCACTATTGTGGCCCTTATTGCCAAGTTACACCTTGAACTTTCCTCCTACTCCACTGGCACTTTCTCTTTTAACTACCTCACCTTGTTCCACCCATCTTATATCTCTTTTAAAATCTTCATTATCTACTGCTCCCCAACCCACCTCACCCAAGTTTCTTCCAAGATATCCTGCCCTCTACACTCCTTCAGCCTCTGCACTGAGCAGCGACTCACCTTTTTAAAATTTCAATCTCCATCTCGGCTTCTCCTGCCCCCTCTCCTCTGAATTCACTACCTTCATGTCCTCCCAAAGTTCTCACCCCACCCCACAAAAATATACCTACCAGTATTAATGACACACCCTTGGCCTTGCCATCTCCTGTGGCCTCTCTACTCTCTCTTGGCCCTGATCACTTACAAAGCCATCTCCATCAACCTCCTTATAGCCCTCACCATCCACATCCCTCAACCCACTTCTAACCCCACTTCCTTCTGTGCCCAATTCTAGAAAAGAACTCCTCTTCCAAGTTATTTACAACAGCACTTTCAAATTTCCAACTGCCTCTCCTTTGGTCCTCCATTTGCCATGATCCTTTTCTGCTGATTCAGTCATCTACTCATCACCTCCCCCTTTAATGCCCTTGTCATCGGCAAAATGTTTACTCTCTTCCATCCCAGTCATTCCCACTGGTATGGCCCCACTCTTTGCTCCCTCACATCCAAGGCACACCGACATGAGTGTATCTGACACACAATTAACTCTCCATCACCAGAACTGGCTAGACCACATCAAGCATCATCACGCCTCACTGACCCCTACCAGTCTTAGATAAGCCACAATTTCCTCCAGGAAATATTAGGAAGACCAAGCTGTCCTCTTTAATCCCTGCCACAAACTCCATACCTGTGCCACCAATTCCCATCCGTATCTCTGTAGCCTCCTCCCAAACTCTCTAGTTTGTTTGACTTCTGACCGCTTGGGCACACCCCCCACCCACTATTGCTGCACTATTGGCAGGTGTGCCTTCAGCTGCATAGGCCCCATGCTCTGGAATTCACACTCTATAAACTCCTCTGCCACTTCACCACCCTTTTCTCCTTTAAGACCCTACTTAAAACACATCTCTTTGACCAGGCTTTTGGTCACATCATTTAATCTCTCATTTTGGCTCGCCATCCATTTTTTTGATTGCATATCTGTGAAGCATCTTGTGATGTTTTTCTACTTTTAAAGGTGCATATATAAATGCAAGTTGTTTGTATTTGATGATCTGGATGCAGTGGAGTTGCAATTCTGATTCCAGAATGCGTCATATAATGACATGAATGACAACATTTAAGTTATATTTCTCATGCATATTCATTTTCAGATCCACTGAGAACCACTTTAATTCCAAAATGGGATTATAAAGCAGCTGAAAGCAAACATGCAGTTCTCGTCTTCCTTTGGTTGGGTGGTTTTGCCAGTATGAATTGGCCAATCTCCAGTCTTCAGTGACGCCATAGACTCAGATTATCCAGGGTGGCGCAGTCTGCCACCGGATCTGGTGTTCTCTCCTGCTTCACTAAATGCACTGTGCTGGTTCCCATGAACAGAACCAACTCGGCATTGAAAGCCACAGTAAACTGAGCTTTAAAGAAGCACAACTTTGGATGTTGTCCTTTCTAGAAATAAAGACTATTTGTTCTCTCTTGGCATCAGGTCTTGTGCTCCAGGTATCTAAAGATTTTGGCCCACTTTAATACAGTTAACTCTTTTATGGCTTTTACCGCTAGAAGCGTGGTGGCATTCAATTGCATCATGACATGTTGATCCCTGGGAGTCCCCTCCGGTCGCTTCCAATGGTTCCAAGAAGAATGGCAGATGAGGGGTCGTGCTCCGGAAGCCATTAAAAAAAAAACTAATGTAAAAGCACCTTCAAATATAATCCAGCACTGTGAGCTCACCACTGGGCATGCACAGGAGGCGACGTAATCGTGTCGCTTGCTCAGGAGGCTGTGTTGTCTTCTTGCTGCACGAAGCAACAAAATGTGACCTTACGTCATGTCATGCACGTCAATCCAGGCCAGCTGATCGAGTTTATTTTCACTTTTTTTTAAAAAAAGTCATTAACATAGTTCACTTTCGCCGCTGTAGCCCCCTGGCCTATTAAAGGCAAAAAAAACACACAATTCAATACAAAGAACAGCAAACGAGTCTTTTGCGGTAACGCCAACAAACTCCTTCAGCTTGCTTTGTCTCACTAACTGAAACAAGTGACTCATTAGCACAGATATCGAATATTTTGTGTTGCCTGTATAATTCTTCTACAGCTGCCTTAGTAAGGTGGAGCTGGTGTGTGGTAGCGGATGTTGTCTGCTCTCTGCCTGTCTCTCTCTCTCTCTCTCTCTGGAGCTTCTTGCCTCGGATCTGGGCACTGGGCTCAGCTGTCAATCAGCGGCGTTGTTTGTCGTAGCGCGAGCAGCCCAGTGAAATCTACATGCCGGGGGTAAGGCGAGCTTCCGCCAGCGGCTCCAACCCCTGCCACCCGGAGCATTCTCCAGCACCACCCGCTCGCTGGGGCTGCTAACCGCTCCATGCAGCAATTGGGAGTCCGCCTCGCAAAGAAGGATCTGCGAAAGAACCGCATTGGTGAAAATCGAGCCCGATTACTTACCTATTTATGTTTGGTGACGCCCCTGGACGGTTCCATTTTGAGCCTTGGAGGACCAGCAGGGAAAAAAAACCGAGAGAAAGAAAGAGAGCTCTTAGATAATAGGAAAGCACTGAACATGTAGTGAGAGGTGAAGGAGGATGAAGTGGGCAAGATCAGCGATTAAAGTGATGTCAGATTAAAAACCTAAATCAGGTATACGAGAATGCTTTTAAAGGCTTTGCATAGTGTTGCGCATATTTCGAATAGCAATATTTGGGCGTATGTTTGCATTGAACGAAGGTTGCACCAAGCCAGCTTTGCTCCGATTGCATACGAGTCTCTAGCCTTGGCTGGCTTTTGTTTGTGCTTTTTTTCGTGCACTGCCGTCAGATCACAGCCCCCGCCTTGTTTTTGCTGGTGCTGTCTTATATTTTTATTTCCTTATTTTCCCCCCTTTCCTTTCAGTGGTTGCTCGGGCTACGCGGGGACTTAGTGCGTCGGTTAATTTTTTTTGTATTTATTGGGATTATTGCATGGTCAATGCTGGGATCGTTTGCATTTCTTTAAGATCGTGTTTAGGCCTGAATTGCAACTGTACATTTTTGCCTGCATTGGGAGGAATACAAAGGCCCTTGGCCTTCTAGCTGTTTGATGTACAGTAATTACAGATGAGCAAGAGTGACGGATTTTAGTGACCCAACAAAGCTTTAGCGCACTGTTTGGCCATTTATTTATTTATTTTCTAGGGAGGGTGTGTTTCCTCTTCCACCAGCATGTATAATTATTATAAAATATTATTTTAAAAACTATTTGTGCAACGTAACTAGTGTTTTTTAATCTAGAAAACAGCCTAAGGTTTGAGGTATGTGGTAGAATCTCACTGCAAAGCCTTTCTGTGGCATTTAGGTTTTCACTGCTGCTGTTTGGGTTCAGTGGGTTTCAGAAACTTTTAACAGTCCAGATGAAAAGCGGGATCCTACTTTTCCATTGGCAGTTTTAGCCTGGCTTGTTGCCTTTATTGCAAACTCAGGGTTGTATTCTTCAGTCTGGCTCAAATTCTGCAAAACTTCTTCACTGAAACATACTATGTAGTAAATATTGGCCTTTAGCTTAAAAAAAATTAAAACAGTTGGGATCTATTTAAAAATAACTCTGCATGTTTTGTTATCTAGGAGTTTGACAGTATTATATGTATCACTTGTGCCCTAGGGAGCAGTTACCTCTCAAATGAGAAGCATTTCGTGTGTTGATCACATTGAGATTCTGATTTTGTGTGATTAAAATAAAATGGATTTGAAATTCAGCATGCAATTTACACTTCTATGGCAGTTAATTCTGTCCAATATACAAAAGAAACCCTATTCATTATTCCCCATTCACCAACATTCTCCATATTCCACTTTTTAAAAAGTGTCCTCAATCCCCACCTTCCTCATTCCCTTTCTCTAGCTGCCTCGTTGTGCATTGCCCTGGTTCTTGTATGGTGTGAACTGGGCTGCTGTTCTCTGAAGTAACAACAGAACTCTGTCTTTGGTGTATCTCTTGTTCTGTATCTCTTCTGTGTTGCTGTTTGGGGAAGGGGGGTGGGGGGAGAAGAGACACTATTTGACAAGATGTGCGGGGGAGGGGGGGTGCGCACTAGCCATATATCATTACTGTGGGGACCATGCCTATATATCTATTTTGCAGGGGCTCATTGCTCTTATTACAATGGTTGGCTAAATGCTACTCTCCTTAGAAGTTTTGAGTTTAATTTGTGGCAAAGCTTTGTTGGATCTGCATTATTTCATTATTTTTTGTGGGCTACTGACCTTTTTAGGAATAAGACTGGATTGGTTTTAAAGTTACCATGGGTATTCTTTGTTTATCTATATGGAGACTCCTGTTGTGCAAGTAATGTAAGATTGGTTATAGAACAGTGAGAATGCTGCATCTTTATGATTTGCAGAGTCAACATATTATCTGATGGTCTGAAGCAAAGAATCTCTATGAATACTTTTATATTGTGATAAAGGGGTTGAAGGTATATGGCCTTGCAGGTCCATTTTAATTACCCATTTACTTATATCATCAATATTGGCCAGGGTAGCAGTTTTTTTATGAAATGGACTATTGGATAACTCCAGCAGTGAGTTTTATAAACGTGAGCTGAACTCAGTTGGTAACACTCTCTCACCTCTGAATAAGAAAGTTAAGGGTCTAAGCCCCACTCTAGAACTTGAGCATGTAATCTAGGCTGACACTTCAATGCAGTTCTGAGGGAGTGCTGCATTGCCCAAGGAGTCATCTTTTTGATGAGATGTTAAATCGATGTTCTGTACGTCTGTTCCAGTGATTCAGCTGGACATACAAAATCCCATGACATTATTTGAAGAGGAGTTGGGAGTTCTCCCGGTGTCGACACCAATATTTCTCCCACAACCAACACCAGCAGAACAGATTAACCAGTCATTCATCTAATTTGCTGTTGTGCAAATTTGACGCTGTGTTTGCCTACATAACAACAGGGACTGAAGCTTTAAAAAATACTGTGGTGAAGTGCCTCGATGTCCTGAAAATAAGGTGCTCTATAAGTACAAGTTTTCACTTAGTAATTCAGTCTCACTGTTTTTCATGTTCAAATTGTGCAATCAAATCACTTCCTTGAAACTTGCCATCAGCTGTCTATTCCCTACACTTGGTACACTTCGTATATCATTGGTGCAAAAAAGGTTCATCACATGGCTAAACTTGCTGGTGATGATTCTCACAGTGACATTTAAAAATAACAGCACGCTGTGTTGAATGATCACTTAAAAGTCCCTACTGCATACTGCACTCCGGATGACTTTTAAACCCAACCTAAATGTCTGATCTATTGATTGTACAATAAACCACCACAGTGCATTCTGCTTTTATTTCACATGTGGGATCTGTTTATTTAACCCATTTGCCACATGTGTTTGAGAAATGTCTCTTTCCACACTTGTTAAATAAAACCAATAATCCACCATCATTAGTGTAACGTGCTGTATTTCCTCTATTGCATCTGTGTTTTTGGTTAAAAAAAAACTTGTCTCCACTCACATTGGAAAGTGTAGTTTCTAGACTCCCACATGTGCTGTGAATTTGTAGGGAGTTATCTGAATGATTCTGTAGCAGGCGATGGAGTCCGGATTTTGTTGTCAAGTGAGCATTTGTCAGCATTAAAAACTTTTTCCCATAAATTTGATCCGTTTAATCTTTGAATAACAGCAAAGGCACTTTATCTTTTCCTTTGTAAGTTATTATAATCTTTATTAGCAGTAAAAATGGAATTCCTGGCACAGAGGCACACACCCACAGGGGAAATGAATCAATATTGCTGCTCGACCAAAACTGAACTAAAAACTTATCTTTTTAGACTGGTGTCTGCCTGGGACAGTTTAGTGCTGGTGCGAACATTGTACAAAGAATATCTGTCGCCTGTTGGAATATGTTCCATCTCCCATCTATACTCATTCTGGTTTTGCTCTTGCTGATCCATTGCTAAATGCACTGGTTCTGTTTTAGGAGACGCAGTGTTGTTTGCAAGCTCTGTCACTGCTCCAGCTATATAAATAATGTGCCTGTCAGTATTCTGAGTATTACGCTGGAAAAATCCTACTAACTCCACACACATTTTGGATTTTAGTGTACATTTGCCAGTTTAAATTCAATACTGTACCGGTTTTGGTTTTACATCAACAGTATGGGACATACTATATAAATAAATACTTTACATGTTTTAGCCTCTACAGTTCACAGAATTTAAACATTAAACAACTTGAGAACGGAAATAGGATCCAGAGCTGTGACCCCCCCCCCCCCCCCCCCATTTTCCCAGTTGAGCGTTAAGGGCTGGTAGTTGGGTCATGTAGGGTATAGTTTGACAGATTGGATTTTTTTTTACATTCTGTGTCACTAACAAGTTATGACCTTTGATTTGGTAGTAATGCATTCTATAGAATACACACCCCAAAATTGCAAGTCTGTTCCCTTTTCCTCTCTCCCGGTGCATTTAAGTGATTTATTTATTTGTAAAAGGCTTGGTTTTGTGCTGGAAGGCCGAGCAATTAATTTTTGGACTTGAAGGATGATGTCTTTTTCAGCAGGAGAGGGAGCATATAGCCTTTGTGCCAAAATGACCTTTAGTAAAAGTGGGTCCCTGTTTCATTTTTATACATAATTTCCATACGTAACATCGCCCATCACAGCCTTGATATAGCTCTGCTCAAAAGGGCCAATGGTTTGTGAACAAGATTTCTGTTTTTTTTCACCCGCTTTTAAAAAGGGAGCTTTTTTTTAAGCTGTTACTTTTTTTGTACTTTCCCTTGTGTATATATATTTTTTCTTTTAGAATACTTCTTCCATTTACTTTTGTAATCATTCATTTTTATCTTTCAGGCTTCCTTATTATATCTTTCTCTTTCTCATTTTATTCAAGTTTTCAAATGTTTACAAAACACACTTGACATGGTAAAAACAGTGCAGCATCTACATGCACATGTAGGAATAGAGGAACAGTCCTGTTAATTATTCAACCAACCACTGAAGGGGGTGTTTCCATTGCACTATTGAGAAAGTAAACATTCACCATTTCTTTTTCCTTTTATTATCTCTTTATTTTTAATCTTTTTCTTGTCTTCCTCTTCCAATGACTGAAGTGTCCAAGTCCAGTGTCAACACTTTCTTTATGATGGTTCCCTGCTGCTGTTGCTTAGGGAGACTCCATACGACCATTGCCACTGCTAAAGTGCAGACAGTGCATGAAAGAGAGGCCCAGTGGGCAGTGTCACCCAGGAGGTCGCATGAGACTTGATCAGAGAATCAGCAGCTGGTTGGGGGAACAAAAGGGATGAGGCCCTGAAATTGCGTGTCTGAGACCTTTGTACGTTTTTGAGCAAATATTAGGAGTCCTGGGCTGGTGAAGACTCTTAAGTGATGTTTTCACATGAAGCAATGTATATTGCGTGTATTCATGAGAGTGCGGGCTGGATATTTGTCACCAGATGCTCATTTGTCTGAATATTTTTTCTGTCTTGGTTTTGCTTCACTTCCACTAGCGGTGCAATATTTATTTTATTTTTGTTAAAATTAATACTGGTAGACAAGTTTACAACATTCAGCTCTTTTATGAAGAAACTAGCTATTTTGTGAAAAACACTTTTCTTCCTCCCCCTCCATAAAAAGTAGTGGTGTAAAGTAGTCAAAAGTAAGTTATCAAACATCAGTTTTTGTTGGTAATTCTACTTTGAATGCTTGTGACATTGAAGATACCCTCTCTGATGCAGTGCAATGATTGTTTAGGCACTGTTTCTCAAAAGTTTCACTGAATATTGGGCCATAATTTGCTGTAGCAGGGCATCTAAGGGCTTCTGCCGTTAGTTAGATTTGCCCTTGCACGTTTAGGTTTTAAAATGTTGTCACATGGCAAGTTGCTGGAAGTGTGAGCTGATAACGGCACAGCGAGGGAAACGGGGCATCTGGGACCGGAGTGAACAGGGAAAGCAACTGTGTATCTCCTTAACCAATCAGAGTGAAGCATTGTGAAATTAGCATCGAAAAGACTGAGAAGGAAGCGTAAATTAGAGTGGGTGAATTCGATGCTAAATCAGGTGCAGAAAGAGAAATAGAGAGGGAAAGAAAGATTACATTGAGTGAGAGAGAGAAAAGAGACAGGAAGAGTTTTTTTTTAAATTAGCATTTTTCAAATTTCCAACAACAATTAAAGCCTAAAGGAATGAGACTGCACACTTGTAATAGTTATTTTTCAGTGCCAGAGAGGTTGACTGACATTACTTAACACTTATCACATCATTAAAAGGGTACTTGGACTGAAATGGACAAGACTTAACTATCTGTGGCGAGTTTAGTTCGTATCTACTGCGCAAATGCAGTAACTTTATGTCGTTCAATGCATTTCAATAGTGAGGCAGACAATGAGATGCCATTTTCACAAAGCTAACGGCGAAGTGGCGCATCTTGGACAGCAACTTTTGGATTTCCGCGTTTAACCGCGCATCTGCTCTTGCTTGAAGTTGCTGTAGCATTTGCGCATAAATAATGGCATGTGCCATTAGACGCGCTGTTATTTTGACAGCAAATTGTAACCCATGAATCTTTTCATTGACCTAAACATTTCCACCTGAAAAGGATGCTAAAATTAGGTTATCATGGAATGTTAAAAGTCTAAAATTGTTGCAGCACAGACAGTGGGACGTGGGTTTCTGATCTTGGATGTACTGTATGGTGTTTCAGCAGAGGGAAGGAAGAGAAATCTAACCCACAGTGCTCCTGCATGCCTTCTCGTGACAGGTTCGATTGACCAGAGGTTTGGGAGCAGGTAGCCTGCCCCTCTCTCACAGCTGATGACTAGTGGATCAGGGGACTTAGAGGGGAGAAAATAATTTATAAAGTGGGTATGGAGTAATAGGTTTTAGCCCGACTATATTTTTTTAAGTCCTAAAAGCTTCCTGACGTTCTGAGCTGGTGTGAAGTCCAGAGAGAATGTTGCACACAGGTTTGAGTGACTTGTAATGTTGTTTAGAGATAAAAACAGAAAATGCTGAAAATACTCAGCCAGTCAGGCAGCATCTGTGGAGAGAGAAACAGAGTTCATGTTTCAGGTTGATGACCTTTCGTCAGAACTTAATTGTTTAGAGACTTAATTGTACATCTCTCCATCCCATAAATTGGTGAATGCCCTCAACTCTTAACAAGTGCAAAGAGCTCATGGATTTCTTTATCACCAAGATAGACATCATCCATTCAGCTGCCTCTACTGCTTCCACCCCTTCCCCATGCCGACCATGCCCAGGCTCCCGCTACCCTAGCCCTGAAACCCCATCTGTCTATAGTTTCTCTCCACTCTCCCCTCGTGCCCTATCCAAGCTCATCACATCCAGAGGACCCACCTCCTGCTCCCTTAAATCCATTCCCACTTCCTTGACCCCATTCCCACTAAACTGCTGACCACCCAATTTCCCTTCTTAGTTCTCGTGCAATCTAGTACTGTAAATGTTCCCTCTACTCGGGTACTGCCCTTCTCCCTTTCAAAACTGCCATCATCACCCCCTCAAAAAACCCACCCTCAACTGCACTGTCCTTGCAAATATATTGCCCTCAGCTCTAACCTCCCTCACCTCTCCAAAGTCCTTGAATGTTTTCTTGCCTGTCAAATGTGTGACTATTTTTCCTGCAATTCCCTGTTTGAATCCCTCCTGATCAAAGTAATGAAATATATTCTTTGCGACTGTGTAGTGCATTAACCCTTTGCTCATTCTCAATCTATCTCTATAGCTTTTAATACGGTCGACCAGACCATTCTTACCCAAACCCTCTCCTCTGTTGGCCAGCTTAGTAGGACTGCTCTCATTCTTAAATTTTGATTGTAGCCAGAACATCTCTACCAATAGCTTGTCTTCCCACCTCCACACCATCACCTCCAGATGTTTGCAACCTCGGCGTCCCATATGACCCTATAGCCTCTCACAAAGACTGCCTACTTCCATCTCAATAACCTCACCCACCTCTGCCCCTGCCTCAGCCTGTTGGCTGCAGAAATCATTATCCATGTTTGTCACCTCCAGATTCGACTATTCCAATGCTCGCCTGGACAGCTTCCCATCTTCCATAAACTTCAGCTTATCCAAAATTCTGCTGCCTGCATCCTTTTCTGCAAAAAGTTCCGCTTAGCCACCACCCTTGTTTTTTGTTGACCTACATTGGCTCCTGGTTCCCCCAGTGCTTCAAATTTAAAATTCTCATCCTCATGTTTAAATCCCTCCGTGGCCTTCGTATTTCTGTAAACAGCGCCAACATTATAACTGCAACCCTGCCTAAACTCTCTTCTCCGTTTTCCCTCTTGTACATCTCTTTCCCCCCCCCCCCCCCCTCTTCACATATATGCCTTCAGCTATCAATGCCCTAAGCTCTGGAATTCTCTCCCTAAACCCTTCCATCTCTCCACCTCTTTTTAAGATCCTTTTTAAAACTCAAGCTCTTTGATCAAGTTTTTGGTCACCCAGCCTAATATATGCTTCTTCGGCTTGGCATCCATTTTGTTCATTATGCCTCTGTGACACACAGTGGAATGTTTTCTACATTAAAGGGGCTATGAGGAAAGAAGTTGCATTTACATAGCCACTTTCTCCACCACAGGATATACCAGCGTGCTTTACAACCAATTCAGTTTTTTTTGAAGTGTAATCATTGTTGTAATGTAAGCAGCAGCCAAGTTGCGCACATCAAGGCCCCCACATACGGATAAATGACAATCTATTTCAGTAATATTGGTTGAGGGATAAATACTGGCCAGGACACCAGGAGAACTCTGCTTCTCTTCTTTGAATAATGCCGTGGATCTTTTACATCCACCTAAGAGCAGACAGGGCCTCGGTTTAACGTCTCATTCGAAAGACGTCGCCTCCGACAGTGCAGCACTCCCTCAGTACTTAACCAATGTGTCAGCCTCGATTATCTGCTCTAGTCTCTGGAGTCGGGCTTCAACCTGACTCATCCTTCTGACTGAAGCGAGAGTGCTACTACTGAGCCAAGGCTGATATCTTGATTATATAAATGGTTATTGGTGTGTGTGTGTTCAGCAATTAATATAACAGGCTAATGTATTGTAACATTTTCATTGATGAAAAGGTAAATCAACTGATCTTGTCATCAAGCCATCGAACAAATAATTCTAAAAATTATTTGCTAATTGGCATACATATTAATGGCAAAAAGTATAGTCAAAAGGGAGTAGGGCTCAGTGACAATGATAAATATTGGATACTCCGTAATAGCTGAGTATCCATTTGACCAGGATGTATTTCTGCATTTCTAGTATTATAATTTTTCTCTGTATTGCATTAATCTCTTTGATCAATAGAATATATAATTACAAAAATCAGGTGCATGTTTATTAATAAAGTAATTGTAAAATATATTAATAATTACAGCTATGCTATGTCCATGTGAATTTAATTATATAACTAGGACTTTTTGATTCAGTGTGAAAATAATTAATTGTTAGAATTATTGGAAATATTGGCATCATTGTAAACTTTTAACCACTCAGCCTCTATCTGTATTACGTTTGTAATTAATACACATCAAATAATGATTTTGGGGGCTCTAAATTTCAGGGTGTTGCAGTGGAAGAGAATGAGAAACCGTATCTTTTTACAAGATAGAACTGAAAATCTCTGCAGTCCAGAGAATTGGATGTACATCAATTGTAATACAAAATAACAACTTGTATTTATATAGCGCCTTTAACGTAGTAAAACGTCCTAAGGCGCTGCACATGAGTATTATAAGACAAAAAAAATTGACACCGAGCCACATAAGGATAAATTAGGGCAGGTGACCAAAAGTTTCGTCAAAGATAGGTTTTAAGGAGTGTCTAAAAGGAGGAAAAGGAGTTGGTGAGGCAGACAGGTTTAGGGAGGGAATTCCAGAGCTTAGGCAACAGAAGACACGGCCACCAATGGTTGAGCGATTATAATCAGGGATGCTCAGGAGGGCAGAATTAGAGGAGCGCAGATATCGCGGGGTTGTGGGGCTGAAGGAGATTACAGAGATAGGGAGGGGCAAGGCCATGGAGGGATTTGAAAACAAGGATGAGAATTTTGAAATCGAGGCGCTGCTTAACCAGGAGCCAATGTAGGTCAGTGAGCACAGGGGTGATGGGTGAATGGGACTTGGTGCAAGTTAGGACACAGGCAGACAAGTTTTGGATCACCTCAAGTTTACCTAGGATGTGAGAGGCCAGCCAGGAGTGCATTGGAATAGTCAAATCTAGAGGTAACGTAACTATTGTAATGGTTTGAATAAGCTGCACTTTGTCACTGTACATAATAGCTGTGGAGCGCATGTATACAGTAAATGTAGGATACCTTTCAGTTTGATATCAAATGTGTAGCTAATGTTACAACTTTGCAGTATACTTTTTTTACATTAATTGTCAGTTCTATGCCTCTGCACTCATTCATTAACTAGTACCTATTTATCTTGCACTGCATTTTCCCATTTCTTATTTACACAATAATGGTTCTCTTTGCTGTGTATGTAATGCATACCTGTACCTTTTAGTGCCAATAAGCACTATGTATAGTGCAGCACAGTATTGCTCTGAATTTCTGTGAATACATGTGCATTTGCAGTTGTGTATTTTTTTTTTTGCTGTTTGCTTTCTGGTTAGGGTTAGGGTATTTGAAACAAGAACTCCGAATAATGCCTAGTTAATATTTGGTTAAGTTGGTATCGTCAAAGGGATGGAATAGGTGTGTTTTTGTGGTCTACGAGTGTGCACGTATAAAAAGGGATTCTGCTCAAGTCATTTGTTCATTTAATTTGTATTTGTGGAATGTGTCTTTATTCTTGTACAGTTGCTGTATGCAGTTTAATATTGTGAATCTCTGCAATCAATTTAACGCAATCTTACACTGATTTTTTTATAGCTGAAAAACCAATTACAGGTCAAGCTGACTTAATATGAATGTGCTATAATCCAATATTCTGCACTAAATACTTATTTAATATCTGATATTTTCACTTAATTTAATCAAAAGCTACAGATCCAAGAAATGAAGTGAAATGGTGCCTGTTTTACTAGTATAAAACACACAATTTCTGAAAATCCTGCACTTTTTGATAAATCTCCTTAAGGTTTTACAAAAAAATAAAGCTTCTCCATCCCCACCCTCCCCTGGGGCTGGGAAAGAAAACTTACAAGATTTTTTTTTGATCAGTGTCCATACCATTGCTTATAATCCTGATCAACCACTTCTGCTTTTAACAGATAATCTAGTAATATGTTCAACTGTTTTAGACCCTTTCTGGGCCACATTGTAAATCAAATCTTTCAAATGTGTGGAATAACCTAGTAGCTACAGTAATATAGTAATGTACTCTGAATTCAGAGGCATGAGCTGGGATCTCAATTTCATCTGATGTCTCCACTTGGTCTTCCTCAAGGGAGTGAGAATGCAGGGGAAATGGGGGAGGAGAGGTTCTTGTTCTTTCCTGGAGGTCTGGGGCAGAAATGACTTCTTCTGTCTTTTGTATTGCACCTCAAATTCGGTTGATCAAAGATCAGCATTGATGATGTCCATGGGCTGGACAATCCCTCTCTCGTGACTTGGTACAACAGTTTTTAATTTATGGGCTGAGGAGATGGACGGTCTTGAAAAGACATTGCTGTCGGTCGTTAGACTCTGGCTCTGATCTCTGATGGTTCAGTGAGCTTGTCCAGTGAATAGCAGAGCCATACACCAAGAAGGTCCCAGGTTTGATTCCCAGCATGTTCTGAGTCAGCTTACCCTAGCTGGGAGGTTGATGAGGGTGCCACAATTAGGATTGACTAAGGTTCCTACCCCTGGTTGCTACTTGGAGATCATCACTGGGAGTGCACATGTTGGTATCTGATGAGGACAGGTTGAGCTTGGTTGTGTTGCCCTTCAGTTGAACAACCTCCTGACACTCGCACATGAATAATAACTACTGGGGGGACACCTGATCCCCATGGAACTGTACCCAGCAAGGAGACTACCACTTTATGAATGACAAGGAGAAAATTGGTAAAAAGGAAAATTAAAAGAAAACTGTAAAGCACCATGTTTGTGGGGAAAAAGGTTCTCGGCAAATATTTTTCATTTGTTTACAAACATACATCTAGAGAATGTAAATTGTATTTGAAAACTTACTTCCTCGTTTAATTATAAACAAAAAAGCATGTCCCTTTTCTCTCCTGAAACAATAACAATTTTCCACTTTCCTGAAGACCATGCTGCTTTTGTGTGGAAAAGTTAGGAGACGGCAACACAAATCAAAAGAATAGGATCATGACCTCCATGAGGCACTTTGTTCAAAAATGTTGAGACTGTTGGGAAAGGGAACTGGAGGGATCGACTTCAAGTGTAAGCTAGCTGAATCTGCCCCCGCGCCCCCCACAGTCTGTGTCTGACCACCTTAGGGTACGCACCGTGTGCTATGTGATCGACTCTCTCTCTCCCCTTCTTAAAAAAAAACACGAGGCTGAGCTCCGTGAACGCGCCGACCGCGGGAGCGCGCTCGCCTCCGAATGTTGTGAATCAAACTTTTTAAGGTTGTGCCCGTTCGGAGCCGGGAGTTTAATCGCAAACTTAGCGACAGCGGGAGGAGAAGCGGAGCTTGCAACAACAACAACAAAAAACTAAAGCTATATTTTAAAAACCCGTACACCGAGCCTGGTGGGCAGGAGGCAAGGCAAGAGGCGAGATCCTGCGGGCCAGAGGGGAAGAAAGGAGCGAGAGGCGGCTGAGTGAGAGAGAGACAGTGAGAGCACGGGTTGGATACATTGACCTCGATACATTGTTTCAGCTGGAGCGGCTCTTCCTGATCAGTTTCAGCAGGGCAGGTAATAGCGCGGCTCCTTCAAACTGGCCACCCACCCGCGGCTCACAGCGCTCGCCTCCCGGGGGCAGGGGGCTGCTGCTCGGGCGGGCAGAGAAACGGGGGCTTTATTGTGATGGGTTCTTTCTTTATTTCATTTATTTATTGATCTGCGGGGCTGGCTTTGGACGGATAGAGCGCGGTTTAGATGAAACTGACCAGTCTATGGGGTGGTTGTTGTTGTTGGGGGTGGGGGGATCCCTTGGGTTTCTGTCACTCTTCAAATAAAAACCTGGGCTTGGATCCCGATTTTAAAAAAAAAACCTTCGAGCCCCCCTCCTCCCCGGTACTTGGGGAAAAGGGAGCTGTTTAACTGAACTCAGGCACCTCTCTCTTTTTGTGTTATTTTGATCCTATTGTTCGGCTTCTGGATTCGGGGGCGGTTAATAGATTGACATTAATGGACCTCGAATGGTCCCGTTTATTACCCCGCACCCCGTGCCCGGGGAGACAGTTGGGACCGTGGGCTCGGCGCGGCGCGGCTGGCTTGTGCCGGGCTCGGCTCGGCTTTGCTCCTTTTCTTTCCGGAGATTCATTGTTGCTTTGTTTGTCTGCGAGCACGTGGTGCCCTGGCGGCGCGGCTCCGAATCGCTGCTCCACTTACATCCTTGTGTTATTGTACATTGGGCTTTATATCAAATCACCTGGCAGATGCGGGGGCGCCGGCTACCCACTTTTTTGTATTTTTTTTGTTGGATACACAATCTGCTGTATGAATGAGCTGAAAAACGTGCTCCACCCCCCGGTGCAGCAGCTTTGAACGGTATAATCGTGCTAGGCTGGGCAGAGTAAGCTCATGTTTTTTCAAATGGTGCAGGCATCGCTACATTGTGTACCCTTTCTCCTTCCGACTGCTGGATAGCAAAACAACAAAATATCACGGTCCCAACTGGGAAGTTTATCTACAGTAAGTTCGCGACTTTCTAAATTTCACGTTGACTTGAGATGCTAATTGAAAACTTGACCTGATTGATTCACAAAAGGTTTTATTCTGGGCATTAGGTTGCAGCATATGGCCTTCGCTTACAACCCCAGTGTCAGCCAACTGCTCCCCTTGTCTGTCTACCAGCCTTCTTGTCAGATTTAAACATCTCTTTGGGTTTGAGGTGGGCTACCTGATATGCAATAGAAATTTAAAGTGTGTTGTGTTTTACACAGACTCCTGATATTTTCACTATATCCTGAAAGTTATTTCTGATTTGGATGTCAGTGCAGTTATTTCCCCATCTAGTTTCCACCTTGTACAAGCCTGCCTCCTCCACAGAAGCCTCCTCCAGTTGGGATGCTGGAGAGGTTTTTCCTTGTTAATAATTTTTTTCAGATGGACAAAACTTTGCTGGCATTCCCAACTTGCAGTCAACTGACAGAGCTCTGCCAGCAGTAAGATCTAGCTCTGCACAATAGTATAATGAAACACAAATCTTAAGGTATGCTGTTTACTGATGATCCTAGCAACTTGAAAGGAAAGAGAAGCTTTGGCTGAGTTGGAATTTCTGATCCTAGTTCTATCTGTCTAGCTACATTGCACATGGGACTTTGAACACTTTAAAACAAAAACAATCCATTGACAAAAGTGTTCAGTAATGTTACTTGCAAAATGGCATGTATCTAACTCCACAGTAGAAAATCTAACTCTGCCAAACCACTTTGTTTTCTGGTTGGTAGAACCATTAGAAAACACACTGTCGTACTATTCCAGTGATAACAGTTAAGACTTTTGTTTCACAATGCTATAGCAAGTAATGTTTTTGCAGCAACAATATTTTAGTGCACTAAATTAAGTTTGTGATAAATCATTGGACAGGGAACGTGTAGATTGAGCTTGATTAGATTGTACAGGTTGTGGTGTTTTGGTTTAGCAATAGGTATATGTTGCATTGTTTACAAATATTGTGGAAACTTATTTTAAGTTCCCTGACAGCTAGAGGAGTGTGTGTGTGAGCGAGAAAGGAGCAGGAGGGGAGTGATTTTATAACATTGGTTTGTGAAACATAAACTTAATCAGGTAAGCTAGTTTACATTTTGAAGTGGTGCTTCAATATTGAAGGACAGCACAGTGGCTGAGGCTGTAATGCACTGTGCTGTGAAGTGATAAGATGCAGATTTGTGCTCAAGATTCTGTACACCAAGAGCCTTGGCTCAGTGGTACCACTCATGCTTGTGAGTCAAAAGATCATGGATTCAAGTCCCACTCCAGAGTCTTGAGCTCATAATCTAGGCGGACACTTCAGTGCAGTACTGAAGTAACGTTCTTTGGATGAGATGTTAAACGTCTGCTCCCTCAAGTTGATATAAAAGATCTCGTGGCGTTATTTGAAGAAGAGCAGGGAATGTTCTGGCCAATATTTATCCTTCAACCAACATCTAATACAGATGATCTGATCATTATCTCATTGCTGTTTGTGGGATGCTGTTTCTGTGCGGAAATTAACTGTTGAGTTTCCCTACATTACAACAGTGACTTCACTTCAAATCTACTTCATTGGCTGTAAAGCACTTTAGGATGTCCTGGGGGTCATGAAATGCGTTATATAAAAGCAAGTTCTTTCATTCACCATGAACTTCGAGACTTGGCTGTGCTTCCATGTCATCAATTCTGCAAATGAGTGATAACTGTTTGAGGACAGGGAGGCAGTCTTCAAACTCTGATTTAAGTAGGCTAATGTCTCATCACAGTTCAGTAAGCTTGCAGTTGTATGTCCTTAAGCCAGTTGCAGTAATATAGTCCTTGCATGAAAATGATGCCAGTACACATTTGGATCATGTGCCAGTGGCTTCATAATATTAGTAACTCAACATTGTCCTTTGGTGCAAATTGACTAAAACAGTTCTACATTTATAGAAATGGAATCATTGTGAAAAGTGGGCCTTTTTGGTATTGAGCTTCTGCTGAGTACCAGAAATTGTCCCCACAGTGACCATGACTTACACCAGTGTTTCACAAAGTGGTATTAGGAGTTATTTGTGAGATACTTTTGTTGTCTCTGTAACTCCTGGTAGAACCATATTTGCCTCTTCAAAAAATAATTTGATAATTCTTATAACAGCCAGCAACATACAGAAATTATCATTCCAGGCAGCATATTGACTTTGACCGTTTGCACCAACACCAAGTTGAGTTTTTCTTTGCTTGAATTCAACTTGTTTGCTTATACGTTTTTGTTAGATCCTTGTGTTAATGGAGACACTGAATGCAGGAGTTGATTTAACAAGTGTTTACTGAACAAAGTCTGGAGGTGAACTAACTACACAAGACGCTACACAGGCTTATATACCCGAGTGGTCACTACTGGTACTACAGTATACAGGGGCTTCAAAAACATAGTTCCTCTTAAAGGTACATACACTACAATTCCTCCCCTTTTAGATAAATAGTACATAACATTTTAAGTAATCATTAAATAACATTTTTACAAGAACAATAATATACACATTTGCTGAAGTGAATCAATTACAAATTCAGTCTCTCTGGAGGCTTCCTGACTCGGTCCGGATAACGCCTCGGTGGTGTAGTAGGTTCTTTTGGCAAGGTCGATTCGGCTTCAATGCCAGTGTCTGGTTCATCTGGTTCCAGTATCACCGGATTGGAGGTAGATACTATGGGTATCTCTGCTTCATCACTAGGCGTATAGAGTTGTGGTGTAGGTTGTCCTTTTTCGGATGACTCTATGATCTGGTCAGCATGGCGCCTTACTATGCTTTCTCCAATGTCCACGGTATACATCAGCGGTCTTAGTCGTGTGCAAATAGTTCCAGGCTGCCATTTCTCGGTACGGTAGTCCCGGGCCAAAACTGGTTGACCTATCTGGAAGGTTCTAGTTGGCCTTTCATTCATGCTTTGAAATTGCCGGTTCTCTACGTCCCTTCTGACGTTTGGCTTGACCAAATCCAGCCGGCATCTTAGGCTTCTATTGAAAAACATCATGGCGGGAGTTTGGTTTGTAACCACATATGTTGCATTCCTGTATGCAAACAAGAAGTTATCTACCTTATGTTGTAGATTTATGTCTTCATTACCCATGGCCTTTATGGCCTTCTTGAAGGCCTGGACAAACCTTTCAGCCAATCCATTGGTGGCGGGATGGTATGGGGCGGACGTGTAGTGCTTAACCCCATTGTTTTTTAAGAACTTCCTGAATTCTTCGGATACAAATTGCGGTCCATTATCAGAACAGATCTGTTCAGGCAGCCCATTCCTGGTAAATATGGTCCTTAATAATGTGATGTTTTTTTCCGTGGTGGTGGAGGACATCTTTATTACCTCCGGCCACTTGGCGTGTGCATCCACCGCGATTAAGAACATTGAGTCCATAAATGGACCAGCAAAGTCGATATGTACCCTTTGCCATGGAGATGAGGGCCACTCCCATGGATGTAGAGGGGCTTGTGGTGGGGCGTTTTGGACCTTCTGGCATCCTAGACAGCTCTTGGTCATTTCTTCGATGTCTCCATCGATACCTGGCCACCACACAAACGCTCTGGCTAAGTTCTTCATTTTCACTCCACCCAGATGCCCCTCGTGAAGCTCCTTTAGCACTCTATCCTTGAGTTTGGGTGGAATCGCCACTCTGGATCCACACATCCTCGGCACACTGACAGCTGTTTTCTTTGCGAGAATGCTGGCAACAGTGGTTCGCCATGTGCTGGCCATCCCTTCACCGTTAAATCGTAGACTCGTGAGAGAGTCGGGTCATTTCGCGTTTCCTTTTCAATGGTAGAATTTGTCACCGGTAGACATTCCACTATGGTCGAGTGGAACATCTCCACTGGGTCCACTGTAGGTGCCTCTTCCACAGTTGGCAACGGTAGGCGCGATAACCCGTCAGCATTCCCATGCTGTTTTGTTCCTTTGTATTCTATGTCATATTGGTGTGCCCCTAGGAAAAGGGACCACCTCTGTAGCTTTTGCACTGTCATAATGGGAACGCCCTTTTTAGGGTTGAATATGGAGACGAGGGGTTGATGGTCAGCCAACAAGGTAAATTTTTGTCCGTGTAGATAATGATTGAATTTCTTCACCCCCCCCACACCAAGCTGAGTGCCTCCCTGTCGATCTGGGCATAGTTACGCTCAGCTGAGTTCAATGAGCGTGACGCAAAAGCTATCGGCCGCTCCGAGCCATCAGGGAATCTATGCGATAATACCGCTCCCACGCCGTAAGGGGATGCATCGCACGCCAGTCTGATTGGCAGTGATGGGTTGTAATGAGCCAACACTTCCCTGGACGTGATCAAGCCTTTGCATTTATGGAAGGCACGTTTACAGTCTTCACTCCATTTCCAAACTACTCCCGTTTGTAGCAGTGCGTTAAGAGGGTGCAGAACCGTCGACAAGTTTGGTAAAAATTTATGATAGTAATTTACTAATCCCAGGAACGACCTTAATTGTGAGACATTTTCAGGCGCTGGGGCCTTTACAACCGCTTCAATTTTTTCAGGTGACTTATGCAACCCTTCTTCGTTAATGACATGGCCACAATATATTTGTTTCTGGAAAAATTCGCACTTGGGGCGATTTGCTTGTAGGCCCCGTTCTCGCAGCCTCGTGAGCACCTGCTCCAAGTTGGCAAGGTGCTCGTTGTCGTTTTCTCCTGTTACAAGGATGTCGTCCAGGTAGCATTGAGTCCCCGGAATCCCTTGCAGGACTTGCTCCATAGCTCTTTGCCAGATAGCCGGAGCTGATGCCACTCCGAAAACCAGTCGATTGTACTGGTACAGGCCTTTGTGTGTGTTTATCGTGAGATACTTTTTAGAGGCCTCCTCAACCTCCATCTGTAGATATGCCTGTGCTAAGTCAATTTTGGTGAAACGTTTCCCTCCGGATAGTGAGGCGAAAATACCTTCTATCCTCGGAAGAGGATACTGTACCGTGTGAAGAACCGGGTTTACAGTCACCTTGAAGTCCCCACAAATGCAAACTTTTCTTTGTTCTTCAGATTTATCATTATTCAACGTTTTCTTCATGACCAGGACGATGGGTGTTGCCCACTCGCTCCAATCTACCTTGGATAACACGCCTGCTTTTTCCAAATTCTCCAGCTCTGCCTCGACGGCTGGACGAATTGCGTATGGCACCGGCCTTGCCTTAAAAAACTTGGGAATTTCCGCATCTTCCACTTTTATTGAGGCGGTGGCGCCTTTCAGGTTTACTAGTTCCTGTTGAAACACTTCTTTGGCGTTAGCCAAGATTTCTTTTAATGACGTCATCATTGTTTTTTTTCTTACTGGTCACCGTCAGTGCCTGAATGGAGTGCCAGTCTAAACGTATCTTTCTGATCCATTCATGTCCCAACAACGGTGGACCACCATCTTGCAGAACGTATAAATACAACTTCTGTATTTCCTTGCCGTTGTATACAACAGGCACCCTTATTTTCCCTCTGGGGTATACTTTCTGCCCCGTATATGTCTTCAAGATAATGGATGTGTCTTTCAAAGGTATATGCGGAAATAGCCGCTCGTAATCCCGTCGACTTATGACGGTCAGAGCTGATCCTGTATCTAGCTCCATTTTGACTGGGGACCCCGCTATCGTGAGGGTAACCCAAATGGTCTGGTAATCGTCTTTGGCAATTACATTATGTAATTTGAGACAGCTTAGTCTCTTGTTTCCGGAGTCGCTATCGCTCTTCTGGTCTTCGGAGCTACTGTCCGTTATCATTTGTACCTTTCTGTACTTTTCCTTATTGACCTTTTTACTGTCAGCGGATTTCTTTCCAGATCTGCATACACGTGCAATGTGTCCCATCTTTCCGCATTGCCTGCATGCTTTGTCCTTGAACCAGCAGTCCTTCTGGTCATGGGTGGATCTGCCGCAGCGATAACATCTCTCGAAACCCCGTGTCATTTCATGGGTGCCGAAGTCCTGTGGCTTTTGCTGTATCTCTGCAGCTCCTCTTGCTGCTGCTTCGTATGATACAGCCACACTGAAAGCCTTGTCCAGTGTCAAATCTTTCTCAGAAAGTAGTCTTTTCTGTGTTCCTTCGCTTAGGAGACCGCAGACGAATTTGTCTCGTAGAGAATCTGCCAGTCCTGCCCTGAATTGGCAGTGCTTTGACAGCTTTCCTAATTCGGTGAGGTAATCAGCGTTACTTTCATTCTTGTGCTGATTCCTCCTGAAGAATTTGAATCGTTCCGCTATCAGCAGCGGTGTTGGGTTTAAGTGCTCCTGTAAGGTATCAACAATCTCCTTAAAATTCTTGTCCATCGGTTTGGCTGGAGTGATCAAGTTTCGTAACAGCCCGTATGTCCTTGCGCCCATCAGATTTAGAAGTACCGATGCCTTTTTATCATCCGCTACTTCATTCGCCTTGCAATATACCTCCACTCTTTCCACATATGTGGTCCAATCTTCTATATCACTATCGAAAGCAGTAATATTGCCAGTCTTCGGCATCTTGAAAATCTAAAATGGCGCTTCCCGCGCTTTTCCTCCGTCCCCGATGGATCAAAATGGCGCCTCCCGCGCTTTTCTTTCTTCCCCGCCGAGTTAAGATGGCGCCTCCCGCGCTTTCCCGCCGCTGCTGCCAACGCTGTTCTCCGCGGTTTCCGTTGCGACCTGCAGCTTTTCGCGGTATTTCTATTTTTTTTATTTTTTATATATCGCTTCAATGGTTTCTCCGTTACTTGGAGAACCGTTCCCGTCGTGGAGCGGACCCTCTGGGACTTTCCCCTCCCTCCTGCTCTGTCCGAACACCGACCTGCTTTGCAGCACCGGCCGCGCCCCGAGTGCTCCACCCTCTCTCTTTGCTTCTGCTTCCCGACTCGCTGCCTGGCCCCGTTGCAGAGCCACCCGATCGAGCTCTAGCCCGCCACAGCCCAGGAAGGATCAGTGCACTACCTGCCACCAGCCCGTTTAGCTGGTGAAACCACAGTTTTTTTTTCTTGCTTCTGGCTTCGACCTTTGTCTGAGGAATCGATCCCCTTGAGGTGCTGCCGAATTGCAGGTAAGTTCGTTTCTAACTCGTCGCCACTGTTAGATCCATGTGTTAATGGAGACACGGAATGCAGGAGTTGATTTAACAAGTGTTTACTGAACAAAGTCTGGAGGTGAACTAACTACACAAGACGCTACACAGGCTTATATACCCGAGTGGTCACTACTGGTACTACAGTATACAGGGGCTTCAAAAACATAGTTCCTCTTAAAGGTACATACACTACAGTTTTGGTCTTAAACTGGATTAACAAACACCGTTGCAGTTCTGTACTTGGATGAGACATTAAACTGAGTCCTGTGGTTCAGGTGAACATTTAAGATCCCATGGTGCTATTTGAAGAAAAGCAAGGAGATTTCCTGGGGCCATCGCCAATATTTCTTTCTCAAACAAGATCACCAACGACACATTAACTGATCATTAAGCTTCTTGTTGTTGTGGGATGTTGCTGTGTGAAATAATGTTGGCCATGTTTATTTACATGAAAACAGTCACTGCAATTTGTTTTTAAAAAAACTAGGTTAGTGTATGTGAAGTACTTTGGGACATGATAATGTGCTATATAAATGCAAGTCTTCCTCTTGTGTTTTCTGCAAGTTTGGTATCTGGCAAAGTTTCATTTTGGGGGATTTTCCTCTTTAATTTTAGATTAAATGTTTGTTGGTTGCAAGATTATTAATCATTATTAAATAGTGAATACCACCAAAGTTGATCCTGGCAGACAAAGCAACAACATATCAACAGTCCAGATTCAGCCAGTTTGTTTCTGGAGACAGTGTAGCATGTGATTAATCTAATGACTAGTAAAATCAGCTAGACTTATCTGGCAGTTGTCATTAACAAACTAATTTACCTTTGTTAGCATTTACGTACAAGTGTCATATAGTATTGAGTTTTTTTGCCGGCTCAGTTCATGTACTGATGTATATAAAACTTCCTGCCATTATTTTGCTGAGTTTCAGTTCCAAATTTACACCGTGCCTAAACAACATAATGGTTACAATTTTCACCAACCTTAATTTGGCTTTATGATTGGGTAACTTGTCAAAATATTACATGATATTGGGTATTTGTAATGTAAATGGGTCTGGGACTGAGAGACACAGTTAGAATACTGTTCTTTTACCTTTTGAATCCTGCCCACCTAATGGGATGAAAGAAGTCTGGGCAATCTTCATCCAGTTCCCAGAGAGAGCAGGCCCACAATAGAGAACTGCCCACAATACAGCACAATTTGGCAGTATCATTTAGAGAGGCTATTAGGGTGGCTCACGTGGAAAGTAGAAAAATCCACACTGTTGCTGTAGCAGCTGCTCATCAGACTTGGAATTAAGATCGCAAGATACTGGCAGACGAGGCTGGCCATTCAGCCCATAATTGTCCATCCATAAGGTCTAGTAGTCTCCCCACTGTTGCATTTAATCATTTCTTAAATTATTCTAGGGTTTTTGACTGGAAATCCATTCCATGTGTCTCTACATGAAGAAGAACTCCTTGATATCGGCCCTAAAATGATCTATTACTGATTTGAACCTGTGACTCTCTGTCCTACTCCCATGGTTTAATTTAAAGTAGTATTCCAGATTATCCTTTCCATTCCCCGAATTATCTTGTATACCTCTAAGAATCACCACTATCATGCTTTTCCAGGATAAAAATCCCAATTCTCCTGAGTTTTTCCTTATAACTCGATATCCCGGACCCTCGGGATCAGCCTTGTGGCTCCTCTTTGCATTGCCTCCAGCACTTGAATGTCTCCTTGTGTCTTGGTGACCAGAACTGGATGCAGTAATCAAGGTGTAGTCTGGCCAAAGCAGTATGGTTTGATTACAACTTCCTCTGAAGTGTATTCTGCTGTTTTGGATAAGTTAGGTAGAGTAGAAGGAGTTTTTTTTCCTGAATCTGGCACTTGTTGCATCTTAATTGGGGATGGTAGATCTTGACATTGGGTGACCAAAGCCAAAACAAATGTCCAGTTCCCTAGTACAGACACCATTCATCTTGATGAGCAAAAAAAAAGTTCCCTTCCTGCCCCACCCATGTAAATGGGTCTGGTAATAACACTTAAATCTAGCTAAGACATTTTCTGATTGGATAAGAAAATTCTAGGGGGACAAATTGGGTTGATTAGCGCCTCCCGTTAGTGCCCTAAGAGGGCGCCAACAGGGCGCAAAGCAACTAGCGCCTGGGCACGGCGATGTTTGCGCCGCTCGCAAAAATGACCAGACATTTTGCAGCGGCACTAAACACTACTGCCACGATCTCCTGCGCCTGCAGATCGTGACATCAGTCGAGCGTGCAACGCCCCGGGCCGGATATTGAGTGGCGCCCCATGCCTTTTCGCCTGCCGCTAGCAACGACAGGTAGAGGGGAACGTTTTGTAGTTGGGAAGGGACTGGGGGAGCGCTATTTAAAGGCGGCCGCTTCCTGCCTTTTTTTGTCGGCGACATTTTTGCACCATGCATTCTGAGAGAGAGAGAGAGAGAGAGACTTCTGGAGAGATTCAACGCTTTGTGAAGGAGTTTTGGGTACTGAGCAGCACTTTGCAGGTTCATTTTGATTTGATCTTTGCATTGATTTAGAAGAGTCTATGGGGGCTGCACTCTGAGCTCTTTCCCTGGGTCTCTCCATTGTTCTTTCCAGCAGAATTGATGTACAGGTCTCTCCAGGCCGAGATTCAAGGCTGCAATGAGCAGGGTGTGGCTGGAGAGCAAGATCGACCCTCCCCTTTAAGAACTGGCCGGTGCCAGTGTGTCTGTGTTCCGTTGCTGACTGACATCACATGAGCTTCGCCAGCGCTCTGAGGTAACGCCTCATTCCTCAGCGTTAGCGCCATAAGAGAGGTGTGTAGCACCTGATTTAGCGCTCAAATCACCTCCCAGGGGCGATAGAGACCAAGTTTGCAGTCGGAGGCGATAATTAGCGCTAGGAGCTAAACTTTGCACCCGGCCGATAATTGTGCCCCGAACGGGCCGATACCAAATTTCTCCCGCCCCCCCCCACTCTTTTGGCCTGATCACGTACAACTTTAGTTCAAACCTGCCTCATTTGTCTGGCTTGATCTTTTCTCTTTAACTAGGTTCCATGTAATTGTGGTAGAAGGATTTAAATTAATGTGTCTGCTAAATGTTCTAAATTAACTATTGGCAGTTAGTGGCAAAATACAGTTCAGTCTTACACATGGTGAAATTCAGCGTGATTAATTTTTGCTCTTCAGATGTCTGATTAAATTGACCAACATTTGCATAACAAATTATATCCGGCACTACTTTTTCCGAGCTGCTGCACTCATTTGTACAGGCTCCACACATTATCCATACCTGGCAGCCATAATAACCTAGTTTGAAGCTCCCAGTACAGTACTTACATTCTGGACAAAGCACCGACCTTTGGGTTTTTAAAAACCAATAGCAACCTCAAATGCAACTGTCCAAAAAAAAGCTGTCTTCTGCTGCAAGCTAATTAAACTTTCACAAAAATAATAGTCAGAATAACATTCCTGTATAAACTTGACAATGCTGTGGCCCACCTACTTAGAATTACAGCCCAATGAAAAGCAGTAAAATCCTTCTATAATTTACTTAATGATATAAATTAAATTGTTCATGCATCACTGATGTAAATGCCAAAACAGTACCTACTTTTAACGGCAGACATCAGCCCAGAATAGCTGAGCATTTTAGGCACATGACTGTCTTAATGCCACAGATTGAATCATTTAGAATCTTTTACTCATTTCTCAGAATCCTGATCATCGCCCCCAAGTCCCTCAAATAGCTGTTCCTCCCACACCACACTGAACATGTGCTGTGTTCTCTTCCTTTCTGAGTGACAACTGCATGTACAAATTCAACTATATGTGGTACTCGTTACAGTACTTACTATCAAAAGAGTAAATTTAGATTGTTTTTGTACAGTAGTTCTTCCACTTGTGAAGCTGGTCTTTGTAGCTTAGTCATTACCTGCTGCTCAAGGTGAGATCAGCTTTACTTGTGGAATTAAAACCAGCGAAAGCCCAACATCATCTATTGTCCTCTATGATAATGAATTGGACCGTGGAGACCTGAATCTTTTTGCATGAGTGACTGAGTTCTACTGTTGACCTTTGACTCATGCAGGATATCAGATCTGTATCACTCTTAATTTAGGAGTTATTCAGCATGTATGCCATTTTTGGTCCATTATATACTTTTTGTTTGTTTCAGTATAGATCTGAAATGATTATGACAGTATGGTACTGTAGAATCTTCATAAAAATAGGTTTGGAATCATAACTGGTACCTGCTTTTCACTTTTTTTTGTAGGAGCGGTAAATTATATAGTTTATATCACTGTCCTCTCACTCCAATGATGAAGTGGGAACTCTCTCTGGTTAGCACAGTGCTCTATTGTTTTTATTTCATGGGAGGCCTATTGTGCCTTGAACTTGTAAGGATGGAGTTCAAACTAGGATGACAGCCTTTTTTGAAGAAATAGCTGGACTATCTGGATCAAGTCATGAATGGTTCTGTTTGCATCAATCTAGAATTGAGATTTGGACCCCTGTGATTCAGGTTCCATGTGTAAAATTTGGTATGAAAAAAATATGATGCCTTCTAGATAAGCAAGATGCTACTGCGCTGAATAGACCTCTATGTAAAGTACGTAGACCAGTAAGATAAAGGAATGGATCAACACAGAGATTTAAAAGGTGGCTGAATTTTCTGAAATAATTAATGATTCCAATAGTGTTTTGTGATCCAAATTGGCCTGAAATATCTGCTTGCCTTGTGGCGACTTTGTCTATCACATCTTCTGTAACATAAATACCAACCTGGAACACTAGCAAAAGCTGACCAACAGATTCAGTAATCTCAAGAACAGACCTGACGTGAAAACAAGTAGTTTTTGGGGCTTTGTAACTTAAGTTGTAGGTACATAATATTCTTTGACTTGTATTGGAGGGGGAAAACAAAAGTACATGATAGCCTGAAGGGAAAATAAGTGGGGCATTTTTAGATGGCATGGGGGCATGCTCCCCTGCAAAACTTTGAGCTTTTACATTAAAATGGTGCATTCTGGTTCATTTTAACAACCACTTGTATCAGCTTTAACATAGAAAAAAATCATTTTATACATCACAATTAATAGATTTTTAATGTTTAAAAATAGAAAAGTGACATTTGTATTTTCAATCAAACCACCATTTCCGTTTATAATGGCAGTTTACACCTTCTGGCCCTAGTTCCGAGATGCCACCCCATTCAACTGCCCATCTTTTCACACACAGTCTCTTCTTCAAATCTTCCAGGTCATACTGGCACTCTTCTCTGTTTCTCTCTTTAATTTAACCTGGCACTTCTCTTCCCTTCCACCCTGGTTAAGGTTAAGCTTTTCACTCCTTAAGTTCCAGATGGTACCGTTCACTGCTTCCTTCCTCAGGTTCATATTGCCACTCTTCTCCCTCTCTTTCCCTCCCCCATTTCAATTAATGCTGACGCTCTTCTACCTCCTCCTAGCTTCTGCTCCTTCCCTCTCTCCTTCGGTATCATTTATTTGCAACAAGGACTTGCATTTATATAGCACCTTTGAATGTAGTAAAAGGTCCCAAGGTGCGTCACAGGATCGTAAACAGACAAAAATTGACACCGAGCCAAAGAAGGAGACATTAGGACAAGTGACCAAAAGCTTGCTCAAAGAGGTAGCTTTTAAGGAGCGTCTTAAAGGAGAAAAGAGAGGCAAGAGAGGTTTAGGGAGTGAATTCCAGAGCTTCGGGCCTAGATGGCCAAAGGCACGGCCGCCAATGGCGGAGGAAGGGAAGTGGGGGATGCAGAAGAGGCCAGAGTTGGAGGAACGCAGATTTCTCGGCGGGTTGTAGGGCTGGGGGAGCTTTCAGAGATAGTGAGGGGCAAGGCCATGGAGGCATTTGAGCACAAGGCTTTAGTGGGCCAGGAGCCAATGAAGGTCAGCGAGCACAGGGGTGATGGGTGAACGGAACTTGGTGCAGGCAACAGAGTTTTGAATAGGCCCAAGTTTACGGAGGGTGGAAGATGGGAGGACAGCCAGGAGAGCGTTGCAATTGTTGAGTCTGGAAGTAACAAAAGCATGGACGATGGTTTCAGCAGCAGATGGGCTGTGGCAGGGGTGGAGATGGAATGGAAGTCGGCAGTGGTCTTGGTGATGGAGAGGATATCCCTTTCTCGCTATTGCCCCCATTTCTGTTCCTTTCATTGCCATCCACTTTTCCTTCAAGCACCATTCTTTTCCCTCTTTTCATTGGCACCCGCGTCCCCCCATCATTGACATCTGCTTGCTCTCTTTGTTTGCAATCTATTTCCTCCCCACCTGATTCTGTACTAGACCATATAGATTGCCACCTCCTCTTTGCACCATTTCTAGTACTAGGACAGGATCTCTGTATATTGTAGGAGAACACGCATTCTTACCTACAGTATACAGAGGTCCAGCAATCCCTTCCCAGTGCTAGCAGCAACGCAAATTGAGCTACTCAGTCCAGTACATTAGTGGCCAAACTCTGGTAGAAATGTCATGGGAAGGGGTGGGGGGGCATCAGCCTATGCTGGTTTTTGTCAGCAACAGCTGACGAGCTGACTGCCCCACAAACCATTGACTGTCAGCATGAAACGCTGAATCTTGGTATATACCCTCCAGGCAGATGGCCAGTTTTCAGAGCAATAAGCATGATTTTATTTAATGTCTTTTTAAGTGCAGAGCCATAAGCATGCATTCAGATAAACTCTCTGTGCACTGGTCCAAATTATCCTCTGCTCTTATGGTATCTCTTACTGCTGTGGCTGTAGCGGTATCTCTTACTGCTGTGGCTGTAGCGGAAGTTCGGATGCAAGAAGTATATGTGAGGCATTAGCTGGCTTTCTGAGTTAAATCCAGCCTGAGAAGATGGCGAGAGTTACATGACCAACGGAATACAACTTGCTTTTGGTAAATCAGTCAAATGGAGTCTGGGAATTTGGAACCCAGCTGAATCCTTGTCTTCTGTATTTTAATTAGGGTGAGTTTGGCTTTCTTCCCATGCACTGAAGAGATGGTCTGTTTGAAAATATATTTTCATGAATTGTGACTTGGTGAGTTGAGATCAGATAATTAATTCTGGAAGGAAGGTCCATTTTTGACCTCATCCTTATTGAACAAACACACATGAAAACACAGAACCGTCTATGTTTCATATTCAGTAAAGGATCTCCTTCCAATTTTGTGCAGAGAAGAGGGGGATCGATTTACTCGATCTGTCAGTGTTCAGAGAGGTACCCAGGCAAAAAGGATTGTTTAGCAATATTTCCAGTAACCACAGATGTATGTTCGAATTTCCCATGGCATTTGGAAAGGGTATTGTTCACCAGATAGTGGAAAGCTGAATTTAAATATGGGGCTAATCTCGGCTGTGTTCCAGTTTATACCTTCGCCAATGATTGAGCATTCATGTGCTGTGGTGTTGGGTGTTATTTTGCAACTCCAATCAGCTACAGTATAGCTTTGTCAGATAAAATGTTATTAAGACCTTAATCAAAATTCTAATTTATTCTCTTTCCATAGACAATGAGCCTGTTTTGAAAAAGTAATTTCAGAAATAGAACATATTTATAAATGATTTCATATTAAGAACAATAGTTTTTTTTTTAAAGCACGCTTTCCCATTTTGGGTATTGTGTACAGTTCTGATCACTACAAAAGGGGGCATCCTAACTTTGTCAAGGTTGTAGAAAGCAGCTGAACTGATGCCTGGGATTGGACACCTGAGTTATGAGAGGAGACTACAGAAACATGGAGTGTTTATACTGAAGACGAGAAGGCTCAAGGACACTTCATCAAAGTTCTCAAGATTCTAATCGTCCTAGATAAATTGCACCCAAATAAACTGTTTGACTAACCGAAAGCTCTGTAATCCGGTGAACGCACCCGAGCTCAGAAGAAGGAATGTGAACAGATTTAAGTAACTCTCACACCGATGTTGGTGAATGTGCAGAACAGACTGCAAAGGAACACAGTGGAGGAAGAGAGTGCCAGCAAATTGAAGAGGGAATGTGATAGTTTATTGGCAAAACAATAACCGGATATGTGCAAGAGTAAGGTGTGGTACTTCTTGAACTTTAGGACCAGCCAGATGGGCCACAGTGGTCTCTTCTGGTCCCGCACAGTAAATTCCCACAGCACTAGGAATTGTGGAGGAGAGGAAGGAAACATTCTAGTTCCTCCGTTGTCCCTTTTTATTTTAAAATATGATAACTTTTGACTTTATCATGGTGAGGGATGTTTATGCTCGAGGATTGAACACTTCCATTTTGGCACCAATTGAAGTACACTCCGATCAGACCAGATACATCAAGACCAGCTGCAGAGTAAAACCTTCTATTCTGCAATGATGTATCTTAAACTCCAACATGAGAAGAGTGTTAGAATGAACTTTTCTGTTTCCAACAGAAGTCACTTCTGTTCTTTCTGAAATTGCTGATCTAACTGCTGAAATGTGGGCTTGTGCCCACTAGGAACTGAGTTGAGGCTATTCCAATTTACTGAGGGTATATTGTAAAAAAAGGGATGAAAAAACTCGCATTCTGTATGGCCCCTTTCATATCTTCTGCACATCCAAATGTATTTTGCAGCCAATAAAGTACCGTTGAAATGTAAGGAAACGCAACAGCCATTTTGCACAGAAGAAGGTTGCACAAACAGGAATGACGTAAATGATCAAATGGTCTTTTTTTTAACGGTGCTGGTTGAGAGATAAATATTGGCCTGTACACCGTGGAACTCCCCTGCTTTGGAATAGTGCCATGAGCTCTTTTGCATCCAACTGAGGGCAGACGAGTTCTCGATTTAATGTTTCATTCGAAAAACAGCATATCTGACAGTGCAGCACTCATTCAGTATGGCAGTGAAGTATCAGCTTATTTCTCTGGAGTGGGACTTGAATCTTCTGACTCGGAGGCAAGAGTGTTACCACTGAGGCAAGGCTGAACTAAGAATGAATACTGTACTCTTCCTCTTGTATCTCGTGTTTGCTTTGGGATCAGTTGACTAATACTGCCACCTCCTAAAACCTGATCTGAGTTTGTTGGATTTAAAGTCTGAAGCTGGTAGACACTGCGACAGCAGAACATCTATGCAATGACATCATGATGCTCAGGAGTATGTTCGCCAGAAGAGCTTGATATTTAAAGCTCAAAACTTAATTGGGCATACACATTCTTTCATGATAATCTGCTTTTAGCAGCAGAATGGGGGCGCTTTACCAAATGATGATATTACATCTTGATGTCATTGTGTCACAGCCATTCGCTTATCTTCCCTTCCTGAACGCAAACTGCAGAAGACTGCAGTTCAAGTGTCAAACCATTGTCTGCTGGGGTTTGGCAAATCTGTGTCTCCAGTTTGATGTGGTCTGGTGTGAGTGCTGTTAGCCCTCTCTTACACATCACCTTTAGCGTCCTGATGAAGCAGAAGCTGCTTTGCAGTGATATGTGTAATTTACATCCTTTAGAGCTAATTGAGGAGATACTTGCCTCATACTTGGGCTGGTCTTCAGCCCATGTTCGAAACACTAAGCTGATTTTTGAAGCATACTTTTGCCTTATATTAGTTGAATGTGCTGAAGGGCAACTATTGGTGAAATTCTGAACTTGTGAACACATTTATGTTGTTTAAATCACTATTGGAACACTTGACCGAAACTAAATTTATCTGATGTAAATTGTAATTCCTCCCTGATCTATATTTCAGCAAAACGTTACACTCTGGAAAGTAATATTTTTCCTTTACATGAAAGATATTGCAGTGTTGCTTTAAGAATCCAGGAGACCACTGTAATAAGAGCACCCACCAACTGGTATGCGGGATTTCTGCTAGAGGTCTGAAATCCTAGAGATTCACCTGTACTTGGAATCATTAACTTCCTTGAAGACAAGGGGCATCCAGTTGTTAAAACGGAAAATGTTAACAATCCTCCCAGGAATAATGTCATCTGTTCCTCTATTATATTTTATGTTCTGTTTGTTTTTATTGAGTATTTTTTCATGTCCTCAAACACAAGTGTAGCAGCAGCTTTTTGAGAATGAAAAGGATATTCACATAATCATTTGCCATAAATGCCAATACAAATAAAACTTGTTTAAGCAAAAAATATTTTTTCCATTTAGATTATGAATGGTTGAACGAGTACAATGTAATATAGATGGTTACATGAATTCCTTTCTCTTTTCAGGACAGCTCCAGTTGAATCCTTCTACTGAATTCATCTGATTTCTGTTCTTGAAGTGTACAGTGTAATGCATTCTCTAGCCATGGCTTGTATTGTCTGGTTGTGGAAGTCCTCGTGGGAGATATAAGCTCCCATGTAGTCTTTTTCAGAATTGAAAGGAATTTGTTGCATCTCCGAATGAAAGCACCACCTCTCTCTCTCTCTCTCTCTCTCTCTCTCTCTCTCTCTCTCTTTTCCCCTCCCTATCTCCAGTGAATAGATTTATACAGCAGCAAGGTGATACTGTAAGTGTGATTAGTGCATAGTGAGATCATTTGTTTTTGGGCCTCCAGAGTAACCTGCATTGATGAGTTCAGGAATAGGCCTGTGTGGGAGTTTGAATTATATGGTGCACTTAACAAAAGAAGCAGTCTCATCTCTGGGATTATGTAGATCTCCAAATGCGTGCAAGACTCATCCACCATAAAACACCTCCAGGGCACCTGCCAGCTTGCTGAGAATACCAAAATAATTCACAAATTTATCCTGAATCACTTCTCATTACACTAGAACTCCTTTGGAACTTCTGATAGGATTGCAATAAACTTGCATCAAGCATAGGTGAATGGTCATGGTGCTGCATAGACATTAAGACTTTTCAGGTCCGAGTGAATCAAGGTCTCCGTTATTAACCTTCCTAGTAGAACAGATGAATGTGGCAGCCAACTGCCCTTGGAAACTGAAACATGATCAAAAAGGCAAAAGAATAAATCAGTGGTTTGGATGCTAGATGGAATAACATGTTCCTGTCTCTGGGTATTGTTAGTAATTTCAGTCTTTTGAGGATCACACCAGTAAAAGTGAAAGTAAGGATGATAGTTTACAGCCTAACTGTATGGGCCACATAAGGCAGACTGGAACAATGTTTAAAGCCCACAGGTTTATTGTGAAAGCTTGCTAAGCACTTTGTGGCAAAACTACTTTTCCATTCTATTTGTATTGTGCTGTGGTATTTTAATCTATATTTACAATGTAATGTACTGTATATTTTGCATGTTGAATTGGGTTTCTGTATGCAACTGCACTGTCTGCCCTTACTGTGTCTGGCCACATTCGTCAGCTATAATCTTACTCATTTTCACAATCATATTCATTTTCGTGTTGAGAGCCTCAGTAAGTAACCCTACTACTATTTTCTTCTTGCTAATTTTCCCCCTGTACTCATCTTCTGACAGCATTGACTCCGTATTGGGGTAAGATAAAATAGCGCTGGTCGCCCTCCACTATCTCGCCCAAGTGTCCATGTGGAACTTTGATGGTGAATCTTGGCAAGCTATTTGACTGGGGGGGGGGTTTCAAAGCCCAATGCTGCCCTCCTCTTGATTTACATTTTTCCCACTGCCAGCTTCCCCAAAGTTTATCAGCATGGTTGCCAACAAGAGAAGACAATAAAGTCAGTTTGAGCATTGCCTATTGTTGGCTGCAACCTTTGTCTTTGTGCCAACTACCAATTGTGGCAATAAACACAGGTAGCCAGATGAACAGTTATATAGAGTTAAGGAGACACGGGGACAATTTCAGAATATGGAGAGAGACAACCCATCTGTGCAGATGGCAGTCCATTTATGGGAAGTATCTAATCCAAAGATTTATTAGTGAAATAACCGTCTGGTGGCAATTCATGCAAATGGGTGTTGGATTTATCTTAGTGCTGCTGCCAGTAGCAGCCCCAAATTCAGTGGCAGTGCAACCAGTGCCATTGGGTATGGTAGCCTAGTGATAGTACTGGACTAGCAATCCAGAGGTCATGAGTTCAAATTCCACCATGATAAGAAAAATATCAATAAAAGTTTCTGGGTGGCTGTAAAAATCCAGTTGGTTCACTAATGTTCTTCAAGGCAGGGAGCCTGCCTCCTCCAGTCATGCGACTCCAGTCCCGTGGTTGACGTAATGACCTCTGAAGTAACCTAGCAAGCCACACATTTGTAAACAATCGCTATGGCGTTATATAAGAAGAAAATTGGGCAAACCTATTGGCAAAGACCCAAGCATCATACCAGGATAAGGCTATGGTAATTTCAACCCAGTCAACCCTTCAAAGTTCTCCTCCCCAAAAGCTGCTGTCCAATTTGGAAGACTTGATTTGACAGACTAGTCAAATAACGCAGTCATACTCACGGAACCGTGCCCATTAGCCAAAATTCCATAATCCTTCTGGATGGACCCACTGGAGGTGGGGCACAGTGATATTCATAGTGACATAGTCAGGTGGGGGGTCTCCCTGGGAGATCTCAACCTTGACTGGACCTCATGGCTTCAGGTCAGACAATGTCAAGGAAACCTCCTGCTGATCAACACCTATCACCTCCCCTTAACTGACGAATCATTACTCTTCCATGTTAAACATCACTTGGAGGAAGCTCTGAGGGAAGCAAAACCACAGAGTGTACTCTAGTGAGGGACTTCAATGTCCACCACCAAGAGTGGCTCAGTAGTACGACCATTGACTAAGCTGGCCAAGTCCTGAAGGATATAGCTGCCAAATTGGGCCTATATCAGGTGCTGAGTGAACCAAAATGAGGCGGTAACCTACTTGACCTCTGTCTCACCAACCTACTTGTGGCAGACATATCTGTCCGAGATGGCATTGGAAGAAGTGACCATTGCACAGTCCCTGTGAAGATAAAGGGGGAAAGATTCGGTTGCTTTGCGCCTCCCGTTAGCACCCTAAGAGGGCGCTAATGGGGCGCAAAGCAACTAGCGCCCGGGCGCGGCGATGTTTGCGCCGCTCGCGAAATTGACCAGACATTTTGCGGCGGGACTAAATACTACCACCACGATCTCCTGCACCTGCAGAGCGTGACGTCAGTCGAGCATGTAGTGCTCCAGACTGGATATTGAGTGGCGTCGCCTGCCGCTAGCAATGACAGGTTGAGGGGAGCGTTTTGCAGTCGGGAAGGGACTAGGGGAGCGCTATTTAAAGGCGACCGCTTCCTGCCTTTTTTTGTCGGTGACATTTTTACACCACTCATTCAGAGAGAGAGAGAGAGACTTCTGGAGAGATTCAACGCTGTGTGAAGGAGTTTTGGGTACTGAGCAGCACTTTGCAGGTTCATTTTTGATTTGACCTTCCTTGCATCAATTTAGAAGAGACTATGGGGGCTGCACTCTGAGCTCTTTCCCTGGGTCTCTCCATTGTTCTTTCCAGCAGATTTGATGTACAGGTCTCTCCAGGCTGAGATTCAAGGCTGCAATGAGCAGAGTGTGGATGGAGAGCAAGATCGACCCTCCCCTTTAAGAACTGGCCGGCGCCAGTGTGTCTGTGTTCCATTGCTGACTGACATTACTTGAGCTTCGCCAGCGCTCTGAGGTAGCGCCATGCTCCTTGGCGTTAGCGCCTTAAGAGAGGTATGTAGCGCCTGATTTAGCGCTCCAATCACCTCAAGGGGCGATAGAAGCCAAGTTTGCAGTCGGAGGCGATAATTAGCGGCAGGCACTAAACTTTGCGCCCGGCCGATAATTGCGCCCCAAATGGGACGATACCGAATTTCTCCCCCAAAGTCGTCTTTCCACCATGAAGATATTATATCATGTAGTGTAGGACGACCGCTGTGCTAAGCTGAATAGACTAAGGACAGATCCAGCTGTTCAAACCTGGGCATCCATGAGATACTGTGGCCCATGAGCAACAGCAAAATGATGTACCACCACAGTCTAATGTCACAGCCTGGCACATCCCTCGCTCCTTGATCATCAAGCCAGGAGACCAACCCTGGTTCAAAGAGGAATGTAGAAGGCCATAACAACATCAGCACCAGGTATACCTTAGAAGTGAAGCTACTACAAAGGGCTACCTGCATGCTAAAAATGCAAAGAAGTTCCTTGTCATCAGTGACCCTATTGTGGGTAATTGCATTGACTGAAACTTGGCTTGTGGGTGGCAACACCTTGTCTCTTGCCAAAGCCTTTTGGCCTGACTATACTTCCCAGCACTAGCCATGCTTCAATCAGGTTCCCCTCCTTGCCACATCACCACAATAGCCCTAACAAAGGTCACAAATGATATCCTCTGTGATTGGCCATGGTGCATTATCTGTCCTCAAGCTCTTTGCAACCTTTGACATCACCCTTCCTCAATGCCTCTCTTCTGTTTTCCTGCTCCATGGGAGAGCCCTTACTTGCTTTCACTCTTAGCAATCCAATCGTAGCCAAGTATTACAGTGGCCCTCAAACTTTTTTGGTTGAAGGACCCCTTTCCAAATGAATTAGTAATCACGGACGCCACATCTAAATTATAATACTCATAATATGAAAGTGCTGCACACAAAAAGTGTTCTAATAATGCTTTTAAGAAAACCGGTATTACTGTAGTAGGATAGGTGTGCCTGCTTCTCACTGCAGAGTCTGTCTATCCTTGGTATGAAAATGACACTTCCTTGTTCTCCCAGATGCTCGCCGTCAAATCCGCTATATTAAATGTATTTCCTTATTACATCACCATTTTTTTGAAGTATTCCCAGTTGGCCAATCCGTTTACTGAATTACTCTTTATTGTACAATGAAATATCCTTAAGTCAAGAGTAAGCGAATGAGCGGCAGGCTTGGTGCGAGCCAGGAGCGGAGTGCGGCCTTCACATGTCCTGTAAAGCCGGCCTGTTCGGTACTCATTATTCCATGGACCCCCTGGAAAGTCTCTACGGACCCCAGTTTGAGAATCACTGATCCACTACAATGGCTTCTATTCCTGCCCCTGTCTTCCAAGTATCTATCCTCTCCTTGATCTACATCATGCAAAGATATGAGGTCAGATTCCACATGTACGCTGACAGCATCCAGCTCTACCTCTCCATCTCCTCTCAACTCGACCACTGTGTAGTCAGACTGCTTGTTTGCAATCCAGTCTTGGATGAGCCTCAATTTCATCATCTTTGGCCCTGGTAAAAACTCTGTACCCTTGCCAATAAATTCCATCCCCCTCCCCAGCTACTGTCTTGGGTTAAATCAGACTGTCCTAATCTTCACGTCCTAATCAACACTGAGCTGACCTGCTAACTCAATACCCTCTCCATACGAACATACGAATTAGGAGCAGGAGTAGGCTACTCGGCCCTTCGAGCCTGCTCCGCCATTCAATAAGATCATGGCTGATCTGATTACTCCACATTCCCGCCTACCCCCGATAACTTTTCACCCCCTTGCTTACCAAGAATCTTATCTACCTCTGCCTTAAAAATATTCAAAGACTCTGCTTCCACCGCCCGTTGAGGAAGAGAGTTCCAAAGACTCACGACCCTCTGAGAAAAAATTTCTCCTCATCTCTGCCTTATCTGAGGAAGGATGTTCTTGCCATGGAGGGAGTGCAGCGAAGAATCACCAGACTGATACCGGGGATGGCAGGAATGACGTATGAAGAGAGATTGGGTCGATTAGGCTTACGTTCGCTAGAATTTAGAAGAATGAGAGGGGATCTCATTGAAACTTATAAAATTCTAACAGGACTAGACAGACTAGATGCAGGAAGGATGTTCCCGATGGCCGGGGAGTCCAGAACCAGGGGTCACAGTCTAAGGATAAGGTGTAAGCCATTTAGGACTGAGATGAGAAGGAATTTCTTCACCCAGAGAGTGGTGAACCTGTGGAATTCTCTACCACAGAAGGCAGTTGAGGCCAATTCATTAAATATACTCAAGAAGGAGTGAGATATATTTCTTAAGGCTAAAGGGACCAAGGGATATGAGGAGAAAGCAGGGACAGGGTACTGCCTTTGGATGATCTGCCATGATCTAATTAAATGGCGAAACAGGCTTGAGGGGCCAAATGGCCTACTCCTGCTCCTATCTTCTATGCTTCTAAATGGGCGACCACTTATTTTTAAACAGTGACCCCTAGTTCTAGATTCTCCCACAAGAGGAAACATCCTCTCCACATCCACCCTGTCCAGACCCCTCAGGATCTTATGTTTCAATCAAGTCACCTCTCACTCTTCTAAGCTTCAGCGGATACAAACCCAGCCTGTCCAACCTTTCCTCATAAGATAACCCACCGATTCCAGGCATTAGTCTAGTAAACCTTCTCTGAACTGCTTCCAGCGCATTTACATCCTTCCTTAAATAAGGAGACCAATACTGTACACAGTACTCCAGATGTGGTCTCACCAATGCCCTGTATAACTGAAGCATAACCTCCCTACTTTTGTATTCAAAGCCCCTTGCAATAAACAATAACATTCTATTAGCTTTCCTAATTACTTGCTGTACCTGCATAGTAACCTTTTGCGATTCATGCACTAGGACACCCAGATCCCTCTGCATCTCAGAGCTCTGCGATCTCCATTACAAAGACCATCTACTTCCTCCATCTCTATAACATCACCCGCCTAAACCCCTATATCAGCCCATCAGCAGTTAAAACTTATCCATCCCTTTGTCACCTTCAGATTTTACTATTCCAATGAATTCCTGGCTGGCCTCCCATCCTCCGCCCTCCATAAACATCCGGTTCATTCAAAACTCTGCTGCCCTTCTCTGCCTGCCTCACACCAGGCCCTGCTCACCCATCACCCCTACCCTTGTTGACCTACATTGGCTTCTGGATCCCCAATGCCTCAAATTTAAAATTCTAATCCTTGTGTTTCAATTTCTTCACCCTTCCCTATCTCTGGGCACCTACTCTGGCCATACAATCCCCCCAAACTCTTCCTCTGGCCTCTTGTGCATTCTCCCCTCTCTTCACCCCACCACTGGCGGTTGTGTCTTCAACTGCCTCGGCCTCATGCTCTGGAATTCCCTCTGCCTCTCCTCCATATTGTTGACTTTTCAAAAAATTATAAATGAGGCAATTTTTAACACTACAGGTCACAACAATAAAATTAATTATTCTTACAGTGCTTGTTTCTATTCATGCATGTATAAATTAAATTGCAGATCAGTTTATTTTAAGTTACTGATCAGAAATGTTTTCAATGCACATAAGCCAGTTAACTACTTCCTTTTGGGGGCTGAAGTTTATGGCCTCACTCTGTAAACAGGCGCTATATAAATGCAAGTTGTTCTTTAGTAGGAACACACGCATCAATAGTTTCGTCAATGCCATTGCTTTTGCACAGTGTAGAGGAAGGTCATGCCCACGTCATGGAGTGTATATGATTGCGAAAGTATGCAGATTGCTCCTTGTTTCTGTGCAGGCTGAGCCCAGTGGCATATGTGATATCTCATCTGTGCACATAGATTTTTAGTCCCATCACAGCAGATTTAAAGATGTCCTAGTATTTTATAGCTTTGAAAGTGTTAAATGTTTTGTTTAAAAAGAAAATCACTCTGAGCAGTAAAATAAAAAGAGATTTCATGGCCTGAGGATGTTTTGTTTCTGTAGGTTGGATGTAGGAACATGTGCACTGTTAGCTGAACTGACAGATAGGAAGATAACTACAAGATGGGATAAGATTTGCAATCACATTCCCTGTTAAAGTCCAGTTTCTGTATTTATTGAAGCTTTGCGGATAAAGGCAGAGCACAGGAAATTCAAAGTGTTTTGTTTCAATAAGCAGCCACTTTTAATAGCTACGTACAGTTTCTCCAATGCTTTCCAGTTTAATCTTTTTTCATTAGTTTGTGGAAAATTCATAGGTTTCTTTACTGCATTCTTTAGTTTGCATAATGTTATCCTCCATGATAGCATTGGTGAAGGTTGAGGAAAAGGAGAGATTGATCTTGTGTTTGTGTTCCCATTTTCTTTTTCTCTCTTATTTCTCTCAGCTTTTCTCCTTTTCTTTTCTCTCCTTTCTTTTCTCTTGTACTCTCTCCTTGCACTCACCCCTCTTGCTCTCTCATCCTCTTTACCTCTCTATCACACTACTATTTCTCTGCCACACCCTCCCCTTCTATCTCTTTCTTCCTTGATTCCTTTCTCTCTCCTCTAAACTCAAATGCACTACAACAGTAACTCAATGCATCTTTGATTTGTGTACCTTTCATCCCTGTGCATCATGTGTATTCACCTCTTGAGCATATGGACAATGCGTTGCTTTGAGATATTGACCATTCTGCACTAGTTCCTGTATGGCACTTACTCTGTCGATCTCTCTCTCCCTTGTCCTCCCCCCACGCACATGTGGAAATGCTAAGCTTTTGCTTACTGCTGACTACATCCTGTGTCCAGACACATTCTCAAGCTAAACCAGACTATTCATAATCTTGTGTTGTGTTGAACCCCATAGCTTAGCTTTAAACCCTATATCCTGTTCATCAATAAAACCACTTACTTTTACTTCTACAAGTTGGCAGCCTCCATCCCTATCTCAGCCCCTCCACATTAATCACCACTACTCTAATGTTCCCCTTGCTAACCTGCTATCCTTGACTCCATGAACTGAACTTGTCCAAAACACTGCAACATATATTCGGTCTGACTAAGTCATGCTCGCCCATTAGCCTTGCCCTCCTTAACCTACACTAGCTCCAAGTCCTACACAGTGCTACATTTAAAATCTTTGTTCTCATCTATAAGTTCTTCCCATGTCCTTGCACCATCATATCTCTGAAATCTCTTCCAGAATGTTCTGTTCCACTAACTCTGACCTTTGTGCATTCTCTCCCTTCGCCTCACTATTGATGGCAGAGTATTCAGACATCTTGGTCCTAATCTTCGGAACTCTCTACCTAAAACTCTCTGCTTCTCTACTTCTCTCTTCATCTTTAAAAAAACACTTCAAGACTCATGTCTTTGGCCAAGCTTTTGGTCACCCCTCCGAATTTCTCTCATCCTGACTTGGCATTCCTTTTCCTTACATCTATTTATGAAGTGCCTTTCTTGCATTGAAAGTGCTATATAAATGCAAGTTGTTATGTGCTGTTGAAACTGCTGTATCCTTTTGTAATTCCTCAGTCAGTAGACCGGAAGGAAAATTGATAAAGTGGCATTGTCCATCTGTCTTTGATTATTAATGTGCCCCTCAGTAACTTCAAAATTCTTTTCCAGCCTGTTCCCCACTACAAAAGAAGATTTGTTTAGTGCCTTTCACATTCTCCGGCTGTCCCAGAGCTCTTCACAGCCAATGAAGTATAATCACGGTTATTTTGTAAACAAACATGGTTGCCAGTTTGCACACAGCAAGGTCCCACAGGTACCAATGAATTGAATGACAAAGTAATCCACTTTGGCGGTGTTCGCTGAAAGATGAATGTTGGCTAGGGCGCCATAAAACTCCCAGCTCTTCAAAAAAGTGCCATGGGATTTTTTACGTGAACAGACAAGCAGGGTCCTAGTTCGATATCTCACCTGAAAGATGTCATCTCCTACAATGCAGAACTCCCTAGAAAAGCACTGAAGTGTCTGACTAGATTATGTGCTTAAGTCTGTAGTGAGGCTTGAACACACAACCTTCTGACTCAAAATCAAGATTGCTGCCATTGAATCACGATGACATTCATCATTCCTTGATCAAAAGAAGTCTAGTGCTGTCACTAGACTTGTGCTGAGCATGAATATGAATATGGTCCAGCAAAGTTTGTACATTATCTAGTATGTTTTAATGTTGTGCTATTACCTTTCCTGTGATGATTTACTACCTCAAATTACTACTACTGCTGGTGACATTGCTGTAATACTGTTACTGTCGCAACCTAGGTTGAATTATGAACAAGTTGCATGGTTTTCATCATTTAAGTGGATATAGTATGAATATTTTATTCACCCACCATCCTGTTTTACTGAAATCCTGGTTACAATACACGTATGTGCAGTTGGCCTGCTCCTAGGCCCTGTAGTGCCTGTAAGAAGCACCCCAACAAAGCAGAGATTGTGAATTTGCTGTGTGTAAATTTACACATAGTACTTCAGTATGCTGTGCCTCAATTATTTTGCCATGTGCTGCATCCCCTTCCCTCACCATTACTTTCCAAATTGACATATTCCAAAATGTTGATGTTTATAACATGCAGTGGCCCTTCAGCACCTTAACACTCACATCTGGACTATCATAAAAATTGGCATGTAATTTCCTCTTATCCATTGATGAAAACAAACAGGCTAGGAAACCTCAGTGCATCCAGTCATAGAATCATAGAATGATGCAGCACAGAAGGAGGCCATCCTGGAACTCCCTCCCTAACCGCACTATGGGAGTACCTTCACCACACGGACTACAGTGGTTCAAGAAGGCGGCTCATCAGCACCTTCTCGAGGACAATTGGGGATGGACAATAAATGCTGGCCTTGCCGACAGCCACATCCCAGGAACAAATTTTTTAAAAGCCAGCTTTTTGGAAGAACTATCTAATTAGTCCCACTCCCCTGCTCTTTACCCATAGCCCTGCAAGTTTCCAACTCCCTTTTGAAAGTTACTATTGAATCTGCTTTCATCACCCTTTTAGGCAGTGCATTCCAGATCATAAAAACTCACTGCGTAAATTTTTTTTTCCTCATGTTGCTTTTGGTTCTTTTGCCAATTACCTTAAATCTGTGTCCTCTCCTTACCGACCCTTCTGCCATTGGAAACAAGTTCTCCTTATTTGCTCTATCAAAACTCTTCATGATTTTGAACGCCATTGTTAAATCCCCCCTTAACCTTTTCTGCTCTAAGAGGACAATCCCAGCTTCTCTCGTCTCTTCGCATAACTGAAATTCCGCATCCCTGGTACCATTCTAGTTAATCTCCTCTTCACCCTCTCTGAGGCCTTCACATCCTTCCTAAAGTGTGGTGCCCAGAATTGGCTACAATACTCCAGCTGGAGGTGAAGGTTTGGCATAACTTCCTTGCTTTTGTATTCTGTGCCTTCTATTTATAAAGCCTTCTCATCTTGTTATGTCTCTAAACATTCAGTAAATTGTCACCTGTTAGTGGATTTACACAAGATTTCAGAGTGATAACTTCTCATCTGACACTGGTTTGGTTTTAACAAATCAGCATGGCAATTTGTTTCTGTTCCCATTTCAGTATGAAGCACTACATGTTTTATAATGAAAGTTTGAGGTGAGTGGAACTTCCCAAAGGAGGTATTTATTGTTGTAACTGCTATGCATAGATTGGAATCTCAGTGCTGTGAATTAAATATGTTTCCATTCTAGGTATCTAGTGCCAACATTGAACATTTCCAGGTTGCAGATGGCAAGTTACAGAGTAAATCTCTCTATATCTGCACAAATACTGTGCCTTAGCCGTAACCACAATCTTAGAAGAGCAGACCCTACTGCACCAGTGGGAATTTTTTCATTTTCCACACCAGCCATCTTTGAGCTCTGAGTGAAATTGTCAATTTGAGCTGACTTTAGTTAGAGTATGATTTCTCCCACATCTGTTCTGATGCGATGGCATCAAAGGCTGACAAACTGGTTGTGGACCATTGCAGTTGCCTAATATGAAGCAATAAAGTTGGCAACGGTCTGGGGTGAGCCTGAAGTGATAGTCTGCTGATGGTTGTTGTTTTACTTGTATGCTGAAGCCAAGTATGATATAATAGCTACCCTCTCCACTGATGTTTCAGTATTTATATTAGGAATAAATGTGAATCCCTCCAGCATGATTGCCATCAGGAGTGTGTGTCTGTACTACAAGTTGCCCTGCTGCTCTAATCACTGTTCAGGGCTGCTTCAGGAGGGCCAAGGGCTTTAATTGCTGTACAGACCTACCTTTAGGACGTAGGTGCAGATGTGTTCATGAAGACTGTGTGTGGACATATCCTGTGGCAGGGCAGGACATAACATGAATGAAGTACCCACCAGAATATTGTCCTAGCATATACTAAAGCTACAAAGACTACTGGAAGCAGCATCTTTAACTAGTTAGACTGACCACTGTGACCCTTTATCTGGTAGACCTGTCATGTGGTTTTTCCAAGCTTGCCACCATAGCAAAATCAAGGGGCCAGTGAAAGAATATTTGGAGGGGCCACTGAATGGAATCCTGATGCTTTTTGAAGCTGAGGTTGTTTCCTTGGATTGTGTTCAAGATTCTCGTTCTTGTGTCTATGATGTTGGTGCTAGAATCTCGCTGACCAGTATCTCTGAAAAGTTTTTCCTGCAGTGACGAATAATACTATTACAGCAGTCGTGTGGCACATCTCCTGCGGTGCATATTCTTGAAAGGAACATTGTGAATAATTGGAGACGCAGTTTCTTCCAGGCCAGTGTATGCTTTTGCCCCGCAGCATTACTGTACAACCTACTTAAGAATTGAAATGTCACCGTGATTTAAAATTCTCCCTGTTCCCAAGCAGCACCTGTTCACAGGTAGCTCGTGTTTATGTGCTAGTCGACAACATTTGTGATTATACAATGGAAAGTAATAAAATGAGGAAGCATTCAATGTTTCTTCAAGGTCAAAAACTATTCAGTAAATTTGTGTTTTCATGAATGTGTCTCACTGTTCAAATAAAACAACATAAGTGATTTAGAAACACACACAAAATGGGAAGTAATTGTACAGCCGACACTGTAGGCTATTTGTGTACTCTGCAGGTGTGTGTGAACAACTAATATTACTCCTAATTGAAAAGTTTGAATTCACTTTTTTTTATTAAAAGCTAGATAACTTCCATGGTGCAACTTTTAGTTGGTCTGGTGTCTTGTTATATCAATGAACTGACTCCAAGGGTTTATGCCGCCTTGCACGGTAACACGTTAATTTGTAACTAAACTCAAACTGTGGTGCTAAAAGTTTCTCATGAAAATGCAGAGTTCTGCAGAGACTTTCCTCTGCAGGGTGGGTTTGTTGTGTGTGACTGTGAGATGGTGACCATTTATGTGAAGTGGGATGGTGGGACTAATTCTTTAATCCTATTTCTGAACCAAAAAAAAATCATCTAGGAGCTATGTCTGTTTGTGTCACTGAATACATGTTAATTAAGATTTGGGTCAATTATTGCAAGGCCAAAGCTGTGCTAACCCATTTTCAGACAGGGGTGATGCTATTTATTTTTACAGTGTTCCTCTCCGCCACAAATTAGCCTGAGGCTCAGGACCCCAGAGCTGTTGCAGACTGCTTAACGCAGTCAAGTTTGTTCTGTAATTTTTGTAGCCAATTAATGTACCATGTACATGCCAGTTTCCGCTTTATATCATTAATTATAGCTGTATAGGCTATTATTACTTGTTTAAAAAGTTTATTTGTGATTTTTATTTTGGTGCGTAGGGCGGGTTGCTTGTGCTGGCCCTTGAGAGTATTTACTTAAATTAAAGTTGTGAACCTGAAAAATAGATACCTTTGTATTGGGTTCAAATCATCCTGCATGCATATATCCCTGTTGCTTCAAGACTTTGGGGGCGAGAGAAAAGATCAATCAAAGGTTCCTAGTGGTGTAACAGCCTTTACATCTACTCGCATCCTATTGGCACAAAACCTGTGCTGGAGAGGACAAACTTTCCCACTGAATGGTGCTTGCAGTTCCAAGTGCATTTTGCAGTGAAGTCTGTGTTCTCTTCAGAGTGATCGTCCTATGAGAGCTGACCTGAGCTCAATGTTCACAGTTTTGTAAGAACTAGGGATGTGCATGCAATTGAAGAACATGAGTAATGATCAATGGGCTGCATTTTACTCTTGTACATTATGGCCCCAGCTTTAACCCAACCCTATGAGGTGCTCCCCCAGTCGTTTCTGCAAAGCTGGTGGAAGTCTGCTGTTACTCGTGTGGGGACTCTTGAGATGCTTGTGGCTGATGACCTCTGGGTACTCGACTACAGTACCTCAGCTGCTGCCAGGGCAGTCTGGCCCAGCTGGCTTTCTGGCACGATGGTTGGTAGTGGCTGAGGGCGTGGCGAGGAAGCAGACGCACTGACATCCTGTGAGAGGGCAACATCTGTTGCTCCCACTGTGCCACTGTCACTCCTGTGGGGCTGGGGCTCATCACTTCCACTGATCTACCGGAGATGAGTGACACTTTGAAAGCCCTATCCATTTACTCCACCAATCTCTGCAAGGCAGATGTCTGTCTCTCTGAGGCGGAGCACAGGCTTAAGCCCAGAGGCTGCTTGGCAACTGTTTTGAGAAGCTGCCAAAGCTGCAAAGCCTGTGAACATGGACCCCTGTTGTGAGGGCCTGGCTGCAGTATCCCTGGAGATGGCTACATGCTTCAAGGTCGACTGCAGAGTGCTGATAGCATATGAGAAAGCACCACATAGAAGAAAATCCTCCTATGTGCATTCAGCTATGGAAGTTAAACTCCTTGGCAGGCCTTCCAATACCTAATATAACTGTGAAGCAAGCAGTTTTCTTCTCATTGCTGGGCCCCTGAAGTCCTCATTTCTGTCCTCAACAGAGCTGGGATCCTTCAGATTATCTGGTCATTTAATCTCATTGCTGTTTGTATTTTCCAGCAAATTGACTGCAAAATTGACTACATTTCAAAAGTATTTAATTGGCTGTAAATCAATTTGGGACGTCCTGAGGTCATGAAAGGTGCTATATAAATGATTCCTTTATGGTCAGATTGAGTAATGGTGCATCTTCAGTAAGGCTGCCCTCTTAGTCCTGACGTGGCACAGGGCATCGTCATCTTCAGCGCCTGGAATGAAAGAAAGGGACAAGAGAGAGCAGAGAGAGATGAGTCACTGGTAACAGAAGCTGCAGTTTGTCAGGCAGAGTGTGTAGGGTGAGATAGAAGCAAGAAGGGAAAAGGAGGATAAGGTGCGACAAAATCCTGCACATTGTTGCCTTCACCAGGAAAGCGTGTGCAGGCGGGATCGGTATCTGCTGGTCGTGGGCTCCTCCCACACGTGCACAACATTCTCTGCAAGAAAGAAGGGACTGTGTTAGTGACAGCCTTGTGAGGTGTACCTGTCATGATCGAATAGTGTGGATGTTGTGTGCAAGAAGTGAGGTGTGGGGAAGTGAGGGTTGCAATAGCAGTGTAAGTATGAGATGCAATGTGTGTGAGTAGGAGGTGGAGTGAAGTGGTTCAGTGATTGTAGGAGAGTGAAGGGAAGTGGGAGAAGGGAACACAGGAATTGCTAGACCAAAAAAGACCAAACTCCATCTACTGTAGTTAGTTTTTTTTACCATACTGGTAGTCGCATGATACAAAGATAATAGCATTGTTGATCACAGCAATCAATCTCTATCAATTAGTCTACAACAGACCCAGACATAACGCAAGGGAAACCCCTTCGGGAACCATAGATCCAAAGTCACCTGTTCCTTCCAAGCATGCTACACTTACCACATGTCATGTCTCAATTACTCATGTACTGTATCCCAAAATGTTATTTTCTGAAAGAAATCTATCTAATTTGCATTTAAATGAATCGATACTAACTGCTTCCACCATCTCTCCACGTGGCCTGTTCCATAGATTGACCACTTGCTCATTGAAATACTGTTTTGAATTGACTGCCTCCGCCCCCTTCAAACACAGGCCACGTCCTCTGGTTCTACTGTCTGGAGAAGGTGAAATAGCTTATCATGGTCCACATTATCCAGTCCTTTTTAAAAATCCAAAAAATCAGCAATCGTATCACCTATTGCCCTTCTCTTTTCCAGTCAGAGCAAGCTCAATTTACATAATAGCTCCTCACAATCCAATCCCTCCATCATCTCAATCATTCTGGTTGTTCGTTTCTATGTCCTTTCAAAAGCTGCAATATCCTTCTTGTACTGTGGCGACCAGAACTGCACACAGTACTCTAAGTGCAGTCGCACCAATGATTTATAAAGTGGCAGAATTACCTCACTATTTTGACTCAATATTGACTGTTTAATGCATCCCAACATCTGATTTGCTTTACTCCCTGCCACTGAGCTTCAATTTATTGTCAATCGGGACCCCAAGATTCTCTCTTTTCCATGAACATTATTTTCTTTCCATTTAAGTAATAGTCCCTTCCTGGATTTTTTGAGCAGTGTGGCTGCAAGTGGTGGAGGTGAGAGGTAAGATTCTTACCTTAAAAAATCTGGTGAGGTCATTGAACATTTATTGCCGTGTCCTGGGAGCTAAGCTCCTGGCATTAACCTTCTCTGAAACCTCTTCCCACTGGCGACAGAGGTGTTTCCTGGAGAGCTTTCCACCCCCACCCGAGGGGAACGGGATTCTCCTCCTGTCAACAGCCTCCAAAGATGCATCTGAGAACCTGTGTTCCTGTCAGTAACTCTTCTAGGCATATTAAACCTTTCACAGCATTTCTCTGCTGCCCTCTGCCAGAGTGCACTTTCCCTTTAAGAGGTGCTGGCTGCCTTTAAGTTGCATCAGTGAAGCCTGATTGCCCAAAACAGGCACGCAACCAATGAAGAGCTGGGGTGGCGCTGGCTGCATACCCGACAGCACCAATTTAACATGGTCTCTGCAACCACGTGAACAGGTGCATGTAGCCCAGCCCCTGCCTGCACATTTTCAGATGTGATTGAATTTCTAAGCCAGTGTATCTCCTGACTTACCATGAGTAGAACCACAGGAGATTTGCTTGTGTATGTGTATAATATATGGTTTCACCTATTTATATTGCTGATAATGCTGAATCAGTCAATAACTGCAGCTGTGTTACTGTACTTGATTCTGCTAATGAGTGCCTAATACTAGATTTAACTCTTTAGATGATTTTAGTATCTCCTAAATTAATTATGGATGGATTTTGAATTCCAGCCCAAATCTCTCTGACATTCTGATAAAACTCTTCAAAGTAGGCAGTAGACATATTTCCAGTCATTTCTGTTCTAATTGAGTGTTTTATTGAAAATCCGCATAAACTTAAAATGCTTGCCATTTGCCACTCGTGTGGCATTATGTGATAGAAGACATCCTCTTGACAAGAACAAACCTTTCCACTTTTAAAAACAAAACTTGTGTATTTTACTGATCTTTCTACTGCCAGTAAATTATAATATTTTGATAAAGAATATCATTTTGGAAATTAAAGCTGGTCTCCTCTGCCTGTTGACCATAAGAATCTTAATGTGGAATGTATCTGGGCAAATTCAACCCAGTTCCTAGTGATCATGGGTCCACACCGCATAACTCAGAAAGGCCATGGGTTGGCTGGTGTGGGAAATGGAAAATGTTATACTGGTGCACTAAGGAGTTATTTTTTAATGTTGGGGCTGAATCACATTGTTGGGCAGTTTTACTTTACTAAGTTCTGGTCACCACACTTTAGGAAGGATGTGAAGGCACTTGAGAGGGTGCAGAGGAGCTTTACCAGAATGGTTCCAGGGATGGGGGATCTTAGCTACAAGGACAGGTTGGAGAAGCTGGATTTGTTTTCATTAGAGCAAAGGAGGTTGAGGGGTGATTTGATAGAGCTGTACAAGATTATGACGGGTTTGGATAGACTGGACGGGGAAAGGCTGTTCCCACTAGTTGATGATACAAGGACTAGGGGACTCGGATTTAAGGTTTTGGGCAAGAGATACAGGGGGGACGTGAGGAAAAGCAGCGAGTGGTGAGGACCTGGAACTCGCTGCCGACGGAAGTGGAGACGCTCAATGATTTCAAAGGGAGACTGGATAGGCACTTGAGGGAAATAAACTTGCAGGGCTACGGGGATAGAGCGGGGGAATGGGACTGACTGGATTGCTCTACAGAGAGCTGGCACGGACTCGATGGGCCGAATGGCCTCCTTCTGTGCCGGTATGACTCTATGACTAACTGTGAAGTATTTGATGCTGACACTAAGTGCTTGAAATATTAAATGTTCCATTTTGCAGTGCATGCACCCCTCACTTAGAGCAGCAAAAAATGTACCCAAAAGAAAGCCTGAAAGTTTCTATTGTAACTGTCATATAAAGTTACTCCCGGATGTAAAACACCTGCTTCAAGCAGTGACTTCTCCATTGAGATGTGTTGGAGGATTTAAAGATGGGTGTATGATGCCACAACCAGAAACTGCTACAGAATTAAGGCTTGACAGAAAGCGTAACCAAGTCTCCGCTTCTGGAAGTCAGCAATGTATGTTTGAATTTCTTGACAACAACATGAGCAGTAATTTCCGGGAGACAGTAGTGTTGAGGTAGTGTGTGGACTTTTTTAAGAACCATAGGTGGAGGAGCCCACTGAAGCTGAGAAGATCATATAAATTGGATGATGCTAAACATGATATTGAAAAGCCTGTAGCAGGAAGGGAAGGTGAATGCATAGAGGCCAACAGGGCCCACAGTGTAATGAAAGTTCTCTAGTATACTCTTCCAGAATCTCAGCTAAACGTCAAGGCTGGCAGGATGCAATCTGTATAATCAATTCTGTGATTCCATATAAACACACTTTTCAAAATGCATGTATATTAAAATATGCTAGTTACAGTATGGAGAAAAGCTGTTATCATTTCAAAATCAAATGGCAGGAATATGCAGTACAGAATCAGCAGATGCCATTAGTGGTGAGAAAAAGAACTAGCTACATACTCTGATGTCAAAAGACTACCGAGCGCTTGGTCTGAGTATAAAACAAGGCTTTAATCAACTGTTTCACAACCATGAGATTTCTAGTTACATCACTAGTTCCTGGTTACAGAAACATCCTGAGCAAGCTGGGCCCACGCCTGAGTATTATACTCCTTGGACGGCGCCACCAGCTGGCCGCCCAGTGTTACTTCATGAGTCATGATAAGATTCGTGACACTCAGTAAAGTAAATGATAAGCCCCGTTACACTGCCATTGGTAGTGGCGGGAATCATGGACAGAAAATAGGAATGGGCTTTTTTTTTATTCCGGTGATGAAAAATGACTTGGGAAGAGAATTGAGCCAGTGACTAACATGGAAACTGAAGGTAATTTCAGCAGATTGATAATTAAAATACCACTTCATTAAATTAGAAATGCACATTCTGAAATTTCCCCTTTTCTTTGAATGAAATGTCAACTATCAAATTGCATACATTAAAAAAAAACTAAAGTTGTGCTGCAGCTATATATAGAATAATTTCCACCACTTCGTCCCATATCATTCCTTGCACTATACGATGACCTGCAGCTGCTTAAGTGAAATCGCACTTTCACTGATTGAAATATTTCAGTTGACTGAATAGAAAGAAGTTTCTTTTTCTTTTTCCATCTAGGGTTCTTTCGGTCTCCTCTACATTGGGGAGACCAAACACAGTTTGGGTGACCGCTTTGCGGAACACCTCCATTCAGTCTGTAAGCGTGACGCCGAGCTTCCAGTCGCCTGTCACTTTAATTCTCCGCTCCACTCCCATTCTGTCCTCGGCCTCTTGCACTGTTCCAACGAAGCTCAACGTAAGCTCGAGGAACAGCACCTCATCTTTCGATTAGGCACTTTACAGCCTTCTGGACTCAACATTGAGTTAAACTATTTCAGACCATAACCTCAGCTCCCATGTTTTCTTTTCTCACGCATGGCAGCTGTTGATCATTCTGCCATTGTCATTTACACCAAATCTAGAGACATCTTTTGTTTCTTAACTTGTCCCATTACCATCTCCTTTTGCCTTGCACCACCATCCCTTTTGTCTTTCAATCTCTCCTGCCTTCCATCCTATCACAGACCTTCCCTTTGTTCTTTCCTCCCCTCCCACCTTTCCCTACCCCTATATTTGCTAAAATTATCTGTTACTTCTCCAACTTTTTCCAGTTCTGACGAAGGGTCATCAACCTGAAACGTTAACTCTGTTTCTCTCTCCTCGATGCTGCCTGACCTGCTGAGTGTTTCCAGCATTTTCTGTTGTTGTTAAAGATTCTTTAGGTCTTGTTTTTACATTAAAAGAGTGGGAAATTAAATCTTAATTTCAGTTACCCAAATTGTAGAATCAGATATTACCAATAATTATCTTTTTATTACTGTAAGCATATGCCCAAGTGCTACCTGGCTCCCTGCTCATTCCTAAGTCTCTGGCCACCTATTCCTTCCTACACCAAGTTCCCAGCCTCCTCCCAAATCTAATCTTCCTGGTTCTTGCAGTCCTCGAGCCCAGTTTCAGTTTCTCCCTCACTTCTTTGAGTGTTGCAGCGTTTTGTATTGTGGTTGTAACCCTGCAAATTTCCCTATTGCTGCTTCTGTTACTGGAAAGTTTTACTCCAATTAAAGTGCTTTTGATGTCTCACTGTACCTGTTACTAGTTCTAGTTTGAAAATCTTGGTTTTGATATATATTTGTTTAGTTTAATTTTGAGAACAATATATCAAATGATTAAATCAGCACAGGAATCTGTGGCTCAGTCTGAATTCCATTCCCCATCCTGTAGAATACTGACTTTCCCCAGCCTCTGTTAGAGTTGCTCATGTGTGCAAGTTACACAAAGGCAAGGTTCAGAGTAATCGTTCAAACGCATCTTTCATTGACCTGAAAGAGAGTGTGTTGTGGCTCCAGGTAATCACAGTGTTTTTAAATTGCTTTTATGTTGGTGTCTGATTTCTTTAATTCTGTAATTTCATGGTCAAAATTCACCACCACTAGTGAAATCTTGTCTGTGAAAACCTGTCACAATTCCAGTTGGCATTAACTTTCCCTTCCTGCCCATTTCTGTTTTAAAAATGCCAGTAGTGCTTAGATTACATCTGTTCTTCTTATGTTGCACCTTGCAGAGCGACGACAGTCCCAGCCCAAAACGCCGGCGTCTCTCTCATTCTGTCCTTGAGATCCAGAGTGCATCTCCTCCCCAGACGCCACCAATGCGACCATGGGAAATAACAGTGAATAGGCGGCCTCCCTCAGCCCCTTTCAACCAGCGACGATTCTCAGGGGAACGGTGCAACACACCAGCACATCACAGGAGAAGGTGAGTGCCATATTGGAGGTAGACCTCCAGCTTCTCAGGGCATGTACAGTTTGCTTGCAGGCCTGGCTAGTAGTGGGGAGGGGGAGTTGATAGTGGTATTTTCTATCCATGTCCAAACATGAGAGCACTAAATTTCTTCTCCAGATTTTACAGGCAAGCTCCTTGGAAGATATGGTACTTTCCTTCTGAAGTTTGCTATCTTGGTTTGATAAATTCCGGCGTGTAGCTGAGGAGGGAGGATCCTGCTCTCTGTGGTTGCCCTGTTCTAGTATTGGGTGCAACATTCTGATGCATTACCGTTTCAAAATAGTGAGTGGGTTCTTGAAGTCTGCCTGTAGTTGCAAGGAATTAGAATGTAGTTCAAGAACATCTAAAATTGGCTTATTAGTATTTATTCTATTGAGTTTTGACATTACATAATAATGCTTTGTGGAGAAGGAGACTATTGGTCCATCTATCCTATCCTTCCAAATCTCTCCCATTTGCTTACCATGATTCTGGAACTAATTGCCTCATATCTCCATTTCTAACAGGAATACATCTGGTTCTTTTTTTAAATCTGCCATGGTTTTCTGTTCCATCACCCCATTATTAATCTTTTTACAAATCTATCACTCTCTTACTTCTTTTGATATCCTTAATTTTAAATGGTGTCCCCTAGCCCTCAAATCCTGTTCCCAACAGAACTTTCCTGGACCCATATTCTCCATACCAGTGAAAATTTAAAAAGATCAAGGGCTAAAAATTCAGTTAGGGGCGCCCAGCTCGCCTGGGCGCCGGAATTACCGCTGCGCGCGGAGCCACTTGTGCCATCGGGATATTCAGTTTCAGCGCCCCAAGTGGAAGGCGGCCGCCAAACAAGGGTTTCGGCGCCCCACTTGGGGCGCTGAAACTGAATATCGGCGCGCAAAGTGCCGCAGCGCCACCCGCTGCGGCACGGCAGGCTGCGGTACTGCAGGCCTTCCTCCCACTGTTAAGGGGGAGGTGCCTGCAACAGCGCGATCCCCGCTCATGAGTGCCGGCAAATGAGCCCGGCACCAAGGAGAAGTGCCGGGCTCTCGGGAAACAGCCGGCAATGCCGCGGGGGGGGGGGGGGGGGGGTTGTAGGAGGCCGGGGACGGAGGTGCGGGCAGGCGGCCGCCGAAAAAGCGGCCAGCCGCCCCTCCACCTTAACTCGCCCCACTACCGCCACAGGTAGGCCCCTGTGTACCGGTCGCTGTTTGCGGCCGGCGCGGAGGAGGCGGGCGCAACCAAATATGGCTAGCGGGGCGCTGCGCACACCGATGACGTCATCGGCGGTGGCGCAGCGCTACAGGCTAACGCCGCCATTAGCGCCCCGCTAAATATCGCGGTGGTTGTGGCCAGAGGCACAAAAGCCCTCTTTGGGCGCAAACTGGTGGCGCAGGCCACTGAATTTCTAGGCCCAAGTATTCTTTCATTCTTGCACCCAGAGTAGTTTATCTTTACTCATAACACAGTTCAGGAATCAGCTTCATAGTTCTCCTCAGAACACCTTCAATAATGGTAAAATAAAAACAGAAAATGCTGGAAATACTGAGCAGGTCAGGCAGCATCTGTGGAGAGAGAAACAGAGTTAACGTTTCAGGTCGATGACCCTTCGTCAGAACTGGAAAAAGATGGAGATCGAACAGGTTTTTAAGCAAGTGCAGGGGCAGGGAAAGAGGGGAGGGGAGGAAAGAACAAAAGGGAAGGTCTGTGATAGGATGGAAGGCAGGAGAGATTAAGAAACATTAAGAGATGGTGCAAGGCAAAAGGAGATGGTAATGGGACAAGTTAAGAAACAAAAGATGGCTCTAGATGAAGTGTAAATGGCACTGGCAGAAGGAGAGACAGCTGCCATGTGGGAGAGAGAAAAAAAATATATAAATAAAATAAACAGAAAAAAAAAGATAGGGACAGAGGTTATGGTCTGAAATTGTTGAACTCTATGTTGAGTCCAGAGGGCTGTAAAGTGCCTAATCGAAAGATGAGGTGCTGTTCCTCGAGCTTACGTTGAGCTTCAGTGGAACAGTGCAAGAGGCCAAGGACGGTGAGGTCTGAGTGGGAGTGGAGCGGAGAATTGAAGTGACAGGCGACTGGAAGCTCGGGGTCACCCTTGCGGACTGAACGGAGGTGTTCCGCAAAGCGGTCACCCAGTCTGTGTTTGAGCTCCCCAATGTAGAGGAGACCTCATCGTGAGCAGCGAATACAGTATACTAAATTGCAAGAAGTACAAGTAAATCGCTGTTTCACCTGGAAGGAGTGTTTGAGGCCCTGGACCGTGGGAAGGGGGGAGGTAAAAGGGCAGGTGTTGCATCTCCTGCGCTTGCACGGGAAGGTGCCGGGTGTAGGGGAAGGGGTGTTGGGGGTGATAGAGGAGTGGACCAGGGTGTCGCGGAGGGAGCAGTCCCTTCAGAATGCTGAACGGGGAGGTGAGGGAAAATGTGTTTGGTGGTGGGATCACGCTGGAGGTGGCGGAAATGGCGGAGGATGATCCGTTGAAAGTGGAGGCTGGTGGGGTGAAAGGTGAGGACAAGGGGAACCCTATCGTGGTTCCGGGAAGGAGGGGAAGAGGTGAGAGCAGAAGTGCGGGAAATAGAACGGACACGGTCAAGGGCCGTGTCAACCACAGTGGAGGGGCATCCTCGGTTAAGGAAAAAGGAAGACATGTCGGAAGCACTGGTATGGAAGGTGGCATCGTCAGAGCAGATGCGGTGGAGACAGAGAAACTGGGAGAATGGAATAGAGTCCTTACAGGAGGCGGGGTGGGAGGAAGTGTAGTCCAGGTAGCTGTGGGAGTCAGTGGGCTTGTAGTGAATGTTTATCAATAGCCTATCCCCAGAGATGGAGACAGAGAAGTTGAGGAAGGGAAGAGTTGGAGATGGACCATGTGAAGGTGTGGGAAGGGTGGAAATTGGAAGCAAAGTGAATGAAATTTTCTAGTTCAGGGCGAGAGCAGGAAACGGCACTGATACAGTCCTCAATGTACCGGAAAAAGAGGTGAGGGAGGGGACCTGAGTCGGACTGGAACAAAGAATGTTCCACAAATCCCATGCGGGTTCCCATAGCAACACCTTTAATTTGATGGAAGTGAGTGGAGTCAAAGGAGAAGTTGTTCAATGTGAGAACAAGTTCAGCCAGGCGGAGGAGGGTGGTGGTGGATGGGGACTGGCTGGGCCTCTGATCAAGGAAGATGCGGAGCACCCTCAGGCCATCCTGGTGGGGGGTGGAGGTGTAGAGGGATTGGACGTTCAATAATGCTACATCTTTCCTGTAATATGTAGACTCCCAGATGCAGCCTCACCAACTTCAACATTAAGTAAGTCACACCCTCAGCTATGTATCCCAACATTGAATTGACAGCTTTAATGGTCGGCCTATCCACCAATACCCTCCCACATTTTTTTCCTACTCTGTTATCTCAATCACATTTCCATTTAATATGTAATCTATATTCTCGTTTCTTCTACCTAATTTCATGACATACACTCATCCATGTTGAGCTCCATCTGCCATCTCTTTGCGCATTGGCCTAGCCTGCCCAGATCCCTTTGGATTATCACACATTGGTTGGCATCAGTATGCACTGCACCCAATTTGATGTCACCACAAATTTGGATACTTTGGCCAATGTTCCATCCTTTAAGTCATTTATAAAAATTACAAATCGCAATGGCCCATACACTAACCCCTGTCGGAATCCACTGGCAACTAGTTTCCACCTATCTATGTTTAGTCTATCTTTCAGTCTTGCATTAGTCCCGCCGAATACTTTGCCATCAATTCTATAGGCACACACCCTATGAATCACTCTGTTATGTAGGTCAGTGTCAAATTTTTTCATAAAATTCAGGTAGCTAAAATCTACTTCTATCTGTAACTTCCTCAGTGAATTGCAGTAAATTGGTGAGATACAACCTGTCCCTTCTGGGTGGGTCACTAGTCAGACTACTTCTAGAGGATACTGTATGATATTCCTCATCAGTCTCGAACACTTGCCCTACAATGGTGGTAATTTGAGGATTCATCCCTTGTCCTTTTTTTAAAGATGGTGTTATATATGCTACTTTCTACTTCATTCTGATAACTGCTTCCAATGAGTTTGAAAGATGTAAGTGTGGAGATTTGCGATCTCCTGAGCCAACTCCATCTGCACTGTTGGTTGGAAATTGTCAGAGCCAGGAGCTTTGTTTACCTTCAGCTTCCTATGCCTTCCCCTGAGGTCCAGAGGGGGTCCTATTTTGCTCTTTCCTTTATACTCTGCTCTCAACGTAGGTGTCGCCTCCCCCACCCCCCACCCTATGAGAAAAACACTTCCTTGTTCCCAGACATCACCTCCCCCAACGCCCAAATGGAGCATATCGTCTGGGTTGATCGGTCCGTTCTGTAATTAAGAAGTGCTGCATTATAGGAGGTGCCACCTTCCAGCTGAGATTTTAAATCGAGGCTTTGCCTGTTCAGGTGGTCATAAAAGATCTCATGGCGCTATTCAAAGAAAGCAGCTAAGATTTCCTGGAGTCCTGGCCAGCATTCAGTTTTCAACCAAAAGCACAAAATCAGATTCATGGTCATTTTTCTCATTCGCTGTTTATGGGACCTTGCTGCACAGAATTGGCTGCCACCTTGGCCTCCATGACGGCGACTACACTTCATTTAATTTATTGGCTGTGAAGTACTTTGTCATGTCCTGAGAATGTGAAAGGTGCTATATAAATGCAAGTTCTTTTTGCTTCTGATATATTTAAAAGAATGCTTCGTAATAATCCTTTTATATTTTTCACTATATTTCTATCATTCCCTACTTGTGTCTCATCAACTCCGTAGCCTTCTCACATACCACAGAAATGTTGTTGGGAACTTATATGAATGACACTCTGCTACCAGCTGCAATATATAATATTTTTGTCATGCATGACGCTGACCAACCTTCCCACCTCCTTCCCACTCCTTACAGCAGGAACATATCTACTGATGGTACTCTGACCATTACATAGAAACAGGAGTAGGCCATTCAGCCCCTCGAGCCTGTTCCGCCATTCGATGAGATCATGGCTGATCTTCAACCTAACTCCATGGACCAGAAATTCGGGTCGGAGGCTTCCCGCGGGTGCAAGCCCCCGACCTGCACTTACCTAGCGCGCCTGCCGTTGTGTTGTGGGCCCGCGTGGGATTCTGATCCTGGGCCTCCTCCAGCTGCCGGCGCGCAGTGCTTGCGTATCCCAGGGGTGCAGTTAGTTCGAAGCATCCCCTGGGATCACGTGGACCATGGAGAGCCAATCGTAGCAGGGAATCTCCATTCATAAATTTGACAGGAAGAGCTGTCAAATCTATGAATAGAGATCGGCCCCAAAACCTAACTAAAACTTCAACTACATTTTTTTTTTAATTCACATTTTTAAAATAACTATAAATTACATAAAATAACTATTTTAAACAATAAGAGTTTTTAATGGGGCTAAAAATAAACTTACCTTTCTTTAAAATATTAAAAAATAATAAACCTGTGGGGAAAAAATGTTTTAATTTTTCTTAATTCACCACTTACCTTGTTAAAAGCAGGCATTGCAACTGCTTTTTAAACGCGCAGCTGCTAGGGACGTACCCTCCTGGAGAAACCTGTATATAAAAAAAAAAATCAGATGTTCCAGGCATACACGCTGCCTCTCTGGCGCACGCGGTTGACCTCCGAACTCCTTTCTTCAAGGGAACGGAAGTTCTGGTTTCCAGCGCATGCGCAGTGCATGCATGAAACCGGCACTTTCATTGGCCCTACGCGTGAGTACACAGCGCGTACTCGCCCATGGGGACCCGAATTTCTGGTCCCATATATCCGCCTTTGGCCCATATCCCTTAATACTTCTGGTTAACAGAAAGCTATCAAACTCCGATTTAAAATTAACAATTGATCGAGCATCTTTTAATATTCCTTTGCCTGTGACTTTCAGGTGCCATGTTGTTTTCCTATTTTCTATGCAGAGGTTCATTGCGGAGCAGGAGCTAGAGGCTGTAAGTGCTTGCACCCCCTTTGTCTACAATTCGAAACAGTGGTACACCGATGCTATTCTATACAATACTAATCAGCTGCTTGACTGATCCCTTTCCTGGAAAGTAAAAATAAATGTCCACTTCCAAACAAGCAGCGCAAAGCAAAATCTCATTCTAAACGGGGGAACAACCCAATTCTCAGCTATCCACAGATATGTATGTACATGCATACATATATTTCATTCTCCATTTCAGCTCTCATTCCTCTCTCCTGAATTCACTGCCCTTCTATACTCACTAAACCTATCCCTCCATGTAAACTCTCCTACTTGTACTTCCCTCGACCTCACCATCTCCTGTGCCCTTGCTACTTCACTGTCTTGATTGCCAACAAGGCAATCTCTGGCCACCCCCTGTATTCCTCACTACCCATATTGCCATACCTCCTTCAACCTCACTTTTTCTCTGTCCGCACTGGAAAAAACACTTGCACTCTTGTAATCCATAGTGCTAGCCAAGGCTTCCGGCAGCACCTCCCAAACCCGCGACCTCTACCACCTAGAAGGACAAGGGCAGCAGGCGCATGGGAACACCACCACCTCCAAGTTCCTCTCCAAGTCACACACCATCCTGACTTGGAAATATATCGCTGTTCCTTCATCGTCGCTGGGTCAAAATCCTGGAACTCCTTCCCTAACAGCACTGTGGGAGTACCTTCACACCACACTGCAGTGGTTCAAGAAGGCGGCTCACCACCATCTTCTCAAGGGCAACTGGGGATGGGCAATAAATGCTGGCCTTGCCAGCGACGCCCACATCCCATAAACGAATACATTTTTTAGCCTTTGGCCCTCTATTTGCCATGATACCTCTGCAGTTGTTAATTTGCTCAATCGCCCCCTCACCTCCATGTTTGTTGCCTTGTCCCCAGCAAAATCAATCTCCTATCCCAGTTGTTTTACTGGTACGCTTCCATTGTTGCTTCCTTGAGTCCGTGAAGCACAAATTTGTGTACCTGGTGCACAACTGGCTTAGCCATCCATTGCTAGATCTGGCTTGACCATGTCGAGCTCTACCAGGCTTCACTGTCCTCTGCCAAAATGACTCCATACTGTAGGATCGTTCTGAAAGGCTGCTTTTCTCCACTACCAACTGCCTCTATAAATTCCTCTCCCCTGCCCCCTCCACCCTCGCCTCTAACAACAAATGCAAGAGGAGTTTATTGACTTCTTTGTCTCCAAGACAGAGACCATACATCCAACTACCAACTTAGACAAACCTCTCCCTAACCTTATCCCCACCCTAGTCCTGAATACACACACTCTTGTTCTCTTACTTTCCCCCCCCCCCACCCCCACTTTTCTACCTATCTTTCTCTGTCTCCCTCTCCCTACTCTACCTGCTGTCTTCAAGTTCATCACATCCACAAGACATGCATCCTAATCCTTAGACTCCATTCGCAATAAACCTCTGAACACCAAATTCCTCTTCCTGGTCCCTTTTAGAGGTTCCTCTCCTCTACTTTTCAAAACTATCATCATCCCACTCCTCAAAAAACCCACTCTTGACCCCTGTCCTCGTTCACTTCTGTCTTTCGTTCACTACTGTCTTTCCTTTCCTTTCCAAGTACCTTGAATGTATGTTAGGAGGTGAGCCACACTTCGCTGAGTTCCCACCCAGGTGATGAAGGTGCACTGAAGGTTGGGGAGATGTCTTCTCTTGTTCGTGATGGTTATTGCCCAACACTTATGTGACCTGCATGTTACATTATCCAGGTCTGGCTTCAAGCTAGAATGGGCTGCTTCATTACAGGAGTTGTTGTGAATGGAGCTGAACACTGTGGGAATCATCAGTGAAATGTCCCCCGCAACAGCAATAACGATTTGCATTTATATAGTGCATTTAACATAGTAAAACATTTTAAGGCACGTCACAGGAGCGAAATCAGACAAAAATTGACACCGAGCCAAAGAAGACGACACTAGGATAGGTGAGCAATTTGACAGCGAGCTACATAAAGAGATATTAGGACAGGTGACCAAAAAGCTTGGTCAAAGAGGTGGGCTTTAAGGAGAAGGAGGAAATTCCAAAGTTTATGTCTAGACAGATGAATGTACGGCTGCCATTGTTGGCGTGAAGGAAATGGGGTATGGACAAGAGGCCAGAGTTGAAGGAATGCAGAATTTTTGGAAGGTTGTAGAGCTGGAGGAGGTAACAGAGATAGGGACCTTAACCTTTCTGCTTCTTTGGTTTGGTGTCAGTTTTCCGTGTGTGTCTGTGATGCTCCGTGGAACATTTATCTACATTAAAGTTGTTCTATAAATGGAAGTTGTTGTTGTAGTATATATGAATGCATAAAATGGCTTGTCCTGAACCAGTAATGAATGTCCTGGCATTTGAATTTACTTTCAGTTCCATATTCCATGATAACACTGGCTGGACATTAATGGTTTCTGTCTGTAGGTGATGGTGGTTTTTAAGAACATACATTTTTTTAACATGCTGTAAGTAGCCCCCTTCTGTTTTGCTAGTCAGATTGCTCATTCGAATCAATGAAGTATACATTTTGGGTCTGCTTACTTAATCAAGAGTATTCTGAATTCTGGTACTTCACGGCTGTTCCTCTGTTGAAATCACCCAATATTTGCACTGAATCTGGCAATATATGTTTAAGTAATAGAGGAATTGTGCCACGGTACCATCTATTTGATAAATTTTATCATCACACATTCAGAGGAAATAAAGTAAATCAATTTTATTGCTTTGATGGAGATGTCTATGACACTGCAAAGCACCTACACAGCTACCAGTCTGACACTGAAAACTGGATTATGTTTCAATGTGTTTCTATGGTGCAAACCATTTGTGTCATGGGAAAAATTCAATATTGAATTTATCCTCTTCAAAAGAAAGACCTTCATAGCTTCCTGAGAACTTGGTTCTGGATTGTTATTTTTCCGGCAATCTTTACTGTTTTTAACATAGGGGAGGTAGGAAAATAATCACAAAAAGGAAAGTAGATAGGTGCATGATGTCTCTATAGCTCACTAAAGAAGTGCAGGCTGAATGGACAGTTTAAAAATATATTTTATACATATCTAATCTAATCAGCAGTCAAGAGGAGTGCACATAGTCTCTTCATTCTGCTGATTACCTCCATCGTGCCCATCATTGGGGAAAATGATCTTGCCGAAAGGGTAAGAAATGGCAGGAGAATTTTGTATGAGTTGAAGTATCTTGAGATCTTGAGGGTGAAGGATGGGAGGCCAGCCAAGAGACCATTGAAATAGTAAAGTCTGGAGGTGACAAAGGCATGGATGGGGGGTTTCAGTAGCAGCTGGCTGCGCCAGGACCAGAGGCAGGCAATGTTATAGATGGGGAAGTAGGCGGTCTTTGTGGTGGAGAGTGTATGGGGTTGGAAACTAAGCTTGGGAGCGAATAGAACGCAGAGGTTGAAAACAATTTCATCCTGAGGTGGTGGTAGCGGAGGGAGATGGAATCAATGTCAGTGGTTCAGAGTTTGTTGTGGGGGCACAGATGATGGCTTCCATTTTACCAGGGTTAAGTTGGAGGAAATTGCGGTTCATCCAAGACTGGATGCTGGAAAAGCAGTCTGGTAACACAGGCAGTGGAGAGGTCGAGAGAGGTGCAAAAGGCATCTCTTTATTGCAAAAGGCATCTTTTCTTGCAAAAGGCATCTCTTTCAGGGACTCTCAAAAGTAACTCTAGTTAGGAAGCAGTGCTTGGCTGTTCCAACATAATAGGTCTTGGAATGGTGAATGCTGAGGTGGAGCTGAGCCAGGGCAAGGTACTTTGCCAGAGAGAGCGAAAAATCAAAAAAGGAGCCTTCGCTCTCTCCCCGCTCTCACCTCACCCCACGCTTTTATGGTTGGTTGGAACCTAGTTGCTTCCCTTCCCTCTAATGTAGCTAAGAACTAATGTGTGGTTTAGAGTTTCATTGGGGAGGGGGAAAATGTAAGTGGTGAATATTGAGTTGGAGAGACTCATGGACTGAATTTATCAAACTGAGATAGCATTTAGTCCTCAGCTGGACCCAGCTCCAGGATTCAAATCCTAATTTGCCTTTTGACAACTCTCATTTTACCCCTACTATCTTTCATGTGAAGTTGCCAATCTCTTCGCTGAGATATTCAGTGTCAGTTGCTTAGTTAAAAGAAAGAAATTAAAATTAGCAGGGGTTGTGTGTCTGGTTGTACTTTCACAGCAACAGTGGGGGTTTGGAAATATCTAGTCACCTGCCCATCGTAACCAGAGTCTAAGGGGACATAAAGGGAAGAGAAAAAGGGGATCAATGCAGATAAATAAATAAACTTCAAAATGAGGATGTGAAAATTGTCTAGATTTGGTGTATATTTTTAAATCTTTTCTCTTTACAGTTTCAATCTTTTTACATTCTTGCCGGTTTGTTGCAGTCCTCCTGCGCGACGCCAGTGGGGTAGGCGTGACAGGCCTTTGCATAATCCCATCAACCAGGATGAAAACTACCACCATCCTCCATTTTCACAGCAACTGCCTATAGATGAAAACCGATCTTACAATCACACAAACCTATCACCACGTATGCTTCACCCTGCTGCACATCCTCCGCAGCAAAATCCTGTCATGGTGGATCTCCACGAACAGGTTAGAGTCATTTACCACCTTGTCAGATAAATGATGCTCTGTCCTTCAGCTACTTTCTGAATTAACTGGGTGTCACTGGTGCTAGAATTAGCACCATTGTGAGTTTGCCAACTAAAAATACACAATTTAAGTGCCTTAAATTAATTTGGTTTAATGTGGAATAGCAGCCGACCGCTGCATGTTAACACCCACCCTGTTGTGTGGCCCTGTTTCCTTGAGCGTGTAAAAGACACTATGGATGAGTCAGAAAGGAGGCTGACAGATGGGAATGGAGTTGGTTGAGAGGGCTGACGCCTGATGGTCCAAAAGGGGCCCCGAACAGTTCAGGTCCTCCTTCTCCTGGGTTTCCCCTACCTCACGACTACTAGACCCTGCTTTCCCCTGCCAGACTCTGGTCCTCTCCCACTCCCCACTTTTAGATCCTGTGATCCACTCTGTGTGCATAAATTCTTAGACTACATTCTCAGTGCTCCCTTACTTCAGGACCACCCCCAATATACCTCCGTCTCCAGTTCTCCCAGATTCCAGGACTTGTCACGGTGTTCCCAGATCCTCAAACCCCCAAAATAATGTTGGGTCCTGAGACCCCCCCCCTCCCCCCATCCCAGTACTGCTAAACCCCAAGGCCCCCTCCTAGTGCTCCCATATCCCACCCCTTCGTGCTGATAAATCAGTGACTCTGGTAACGCTGCTCAGCATAACACCCCTGTTCTTATAAAAACCTCTGGTTCAAAATGAGCAGCACCTCAGTAGATCTGTGCGTGTGTGTTCCAGTTGCACAAAGTCTTGCAGCCCTAATTCATCAGTTTATTCCCAATCATAGGGGAAGGGGTGACTGACTTTCTTTATTCCCGAGGATGGGATTGGTTTGCAACTGAGGGTATTTCATCTTGCTGGGAAAATGATTCACGATGTGGTGACCTAAACCAAAGGGTAATAAATAGTAAGACATTGGCTACCTAGTGCCCATACTGTGAAGTAATACTTTGTGCTGAACTGGGTTGTGCTAATGAATTCTTGTGCAACTGCAGCCTATTCATGCCTAAGTACTCTTGTATCAATACTTTTAAATAAACTCATTTTAAAAAGCTGTACAGTTTGTAAATTGGCCAAATTATTGAGATTCTTAGCTAGCCAGTTCAGACATGAAATCTTACTTGCTCCATATGATAGGAACTGTTTAATTAATTTATCCAGATGTATAGACAAACATGAATAGAATGTGCCTGCTGTTAGTGTACTTCAGCAATGATTTCTTAAAATTCTATTTGCAGTCCTGTTGTGAGTAATAATTCTTCCATTTTTTTTATTCCAGATGCATCAAGGAACAGTCCCTGTGTCCTACACTGTAACCACAGTAACGGCACATGGTTTCCCACTCCATGCAGGGCAACATATCCCAGGGTGCAACACGCAACAGGTCCCAGCATGCTCAGTAATGTTCAGTGGACAGCACTACCCGGTCTGCTGCGTTCCACCGCCTGTGAGTTTTGCAACTTAAGATGTGGCATGTTAATCCAGTATTCTTTGGCTGACAAAATTCTTGCGGTCTCTAAAATATTCTTTAGTATCCGAGCAGCTTCTCTAACGTCAACAAAGTTTCATATGGTCACATTTTTAATTATAATAAATTTGATGGTAATGAATTCACAGGTGCACATCCATCTAAACTCAGCATCCATCTAAACTCAGCATCCATCTTGCACCAGAGGAGCCCCATAGGAGCTGAAACCCAGCGTTTAAGTTCCAGCTTCTTGTTCATTGTGACTTCAGTAATTTTTGAGTAACAGTTTGAAGGATGCATAGATATTTTCACAATCATGTTCAAAAGTTAAGAACATTTTTACTTTTTCCGGTCCTTCTTTAAATATAAACAGGGTTTGTTTAATGGTGTACAATCGTTGTTAAATTCTAGAGGGATATTTCATTGCAAAAGTCTTCAGAAATGCAGACGGATTGTTTCTCAGAAACTGAAATAAAATAGTCTGTACTCATGATTTAAAAAAAATTCAACTCAGTCTTCAATTTGCTGGAAGATTGTTCAACATCTTTGCTTATTGTCTTGTAAGGAATACTCCAGGACACTCCTTTTGTGTTTTTAACCTTGCATGGATTTTATAATGCTATATCAATAAATCAACTGATTATTTTGTAGATTTCATATTTGATTGACAGTTGAGACACTTGAACCCACTTTAAACATGTTAGCATTGTGGTGATGTCTCCACTCAGTGTTTGCACTCAGTAATGTGTTAACATTGTGCTAAATTGAGTGCTTCAGTTTAGACGGTACATCCAGTGCACATGCCACTCACCCAACCAAAGAACGAGGAGCAAAAATACATTTTAACAGCTGTTTAGCTACCGCAGCAATGTCCTCTGCATGTGGATTTCAGTCACGACTAGGAAGTGAGTTCAGTACAATCCCATACCCCAGCTTGCTGCTTCATGACAGGATAATCGAATATTTCAATTTATGTGATTGGCACAGCCCTTCCTACCTGTAGTATTTTAAAACTGCCTCAGAAAATGAAATTTAAAAATGTAGTTAACTGTGCCACATTGTTTTAGATAATTTTAACAGTATAAAATAATTTAACTGTTGCCTCTTTAGGAAAAGTAGCAGTGTAACGAAAGTCTTTGCATGAGCAGGGGTATAAATATACCATTTTAATTTTCCTTCTCTTTCTACCCGCCACCCCATTTGTTTTTGCTTAAGCAGATTGGGGATATATTTTGCTTTATTTTCTTCAATTGTGAAATAAATGTCACTAGGTTTTGTGGAGAATCTCCAGCATTTAAATGATCTGTCAGATTCTGAACCTACTGAAGAAACACCTGTAGGGGGAGCATGTCTTGAGGTTCATGTTCCCATTTAAAGGAGCATTCCTGACCCCATCTCGTGTCTAGCAGTAGAAATTGATATTTATGTTATAATGCTAAGAACTAGAAACTATACGGGCCATTTTTGCTGTAGAAATAACGGTGAGGCCAACAGCGCTCACTGTTTAAGTGTAAATCGGACAGCAACTAATGGCGACCGCACGTGCAGTTATACGCGGAAATTTGGAAATTCCTGTCCGAGTTGCCCTGCTCCTCCAGAAGCTGTGCGAGAATGGTATCTGACCGAGAGACTAGGCATAGAAATAAATGGAAATGGCGTGAAGTTGTGGTACTTGTGTGATAGATATATATACCCACTAAACTTGCCAGAAAAAGTTAGGGGTAGTCCATTCCGGTATAAGTAAATTTTTAATAGTGTGATAAGTTTTAATTGCTGCCAAACAACATCTCTGGCACTGAAAATTAACTTTTTAAAGTGTGGAGTCTCATTCCTTCAGATATTAATTATTGTTGGAGTTTTTTTTTTTAACTTTTAACTTTTTTTTGTTTCTATCATTCTTTCCCTCAATTTTTCTTTCTGTACCTAATTTTACATTGAATTTAATATTCTAATTTACACTTCCTGGTTCAGCCTCTGCGCTGCTCATTAATGATTCTTTAATCAGATTGGTTAAGGAGATACCCGGTTGCTTGCCCGTTCACACAGGTCTCAGATCCCCTGTAGAGGGCACTGCACCTTTTTGGCTCTTTGATTTACATTAAGTTCTAGTGCAAAATCTCATAGGAAGTCTGCCGCCATTCATTCACCGCTGAGAGCAAAATCCGGCCCTATATGTTTAGAATCTAGGAAAAGGAGTTCCTTTGCGAATGGATTATTTTCCATGGTGTCGGTCATTTCTCCAGTGAAATGAGGACGAACTCTGGTCGTGTACACATTTTATATTCAGTTACTCTATGTGGAATACAGGTCTGTATGAAAAGGTTGTGGATTGAAAGACTATGGCCTAGAAATTCAGTTGGGCCCCGTTTGGGGCGCCAAGCTCGCCTGGGCGCCGGAATTACCGCTGCAAGCGGAGCCACTTGCGCCATCCCGATACTCAGTTTCAGCGCCCCAAACGGAAGCGGGCCGCTACTCGAGGCTCCCCGCGCCCCACTTGGGGCGCTCACACTGAATATCGCCGCGCTAAGGGCCACACGCTGCGGCACGGCACGCTGCGGTACTGCAGGCCTTCCTCCCACTACCACCACAGGTAGGCCCTGTGAACCGGTCGCGATTTGCGACCGGCGTTAAAGAGGCGGGCGCGACCAAATATGGTGATCGGAGCGGGGCGCTGCGCACACCGATGACGTCATCGGTGGCGGCGCAGGGCTACAGGCTAACGCCGCCATTAGCGCCCCGCTAAATATCACGGGAGGTGTGGCCAGTGGCGCTAAAGCCACTAAGTACCCCCTTTGGGCGCTAACTGGTGGCGCAGCCCACTGAATTTCTAGGCCTAACTGTTTCCCAATGGTTGAGTTTAGCCAGTGAGTAAGTGAACCACACAGACCCAGGAAGGTCCCAGGTTTGATCCTCGGTATGTGCCAAGTTTGCCGTCTCAGGCAGAACAGCAGTATGGGCACTAGTATTCGCCTTGGTTGGGCAGACAGTCATCCAAACTTCCCATGCCAGGCTATTCAGCAATCTCTGCTGAAATTGTGTCCATGTGAACATCAGGTTGAGGACAGGATTAGACTTGGCTGTGATACTCTCTGCAGTTGAATAGCATACTGACTCGCTATCGAGGTTCACACGAGAACAATACTCACTTGGGGGTGATAAAGGTAACTGGCACCTGTAGGACACCAATGCAGCAAAGAGACAAAAACATTTTTTTTTTAAATGGCCGAACAGCTCTTTCTCACTTGAATAACAATGAAAGCATTTTGATCAACAACCAATATCAATCTATAACAAGTATAATTTCTGTTTTCCTGCATGTTAATTGTTACATATAATCTGTTTCATATCATCTGTCTCTCTGAAATGATATGGAAGTGAGCTGCTCAGTATATATTGTGAATTGCATTGTAAATCTCTCAACACCTGGTCTTTAGATAACCAAAGCATGTAAATTTTCAAAATTCCTAGAAATTGAATAGCCTGAGTGCATCCGTTACTGTTATCCATCGAGTGCCATTTGTTGTTCTTCCAGGGATCGTCCTCTACGCCTTGTAAATGTCTCTCTCTTGTTTTTCAGCTGATTCATGCGTGCACAATGCAGCATCTGCCAGTCTCTTACCAAGCCTTCCCTCCACTTATCTCCAGTGAACATTTTATACTACACCCTCCCCATCTGCCACCCCACCAGCATCCCCACCTTCCTCCCTTGGGCCAGTTTGTTCCAATCCAGCCACAGCACCCACGACTGGTAAGTAAAACATTTAAAGAAAAAAAGGCCTAAACCTAAAGCCAAATTAGTCAGTGAAACCACTGTCTGTAATTTAAGTAATGCTGTGAAAGGCAATAATAATGGTTCACCTATCTTTTTTTTCCCCATTGAAAATCTTATGGGGGAAAAATTTGGTTGTTTGTGCCACCCATTAGCGCCTAAAGAGGCCGACAAGTGGGGCGCTAACCAACTAGCGCCCGGGCGCAGCGAACCCTGCGCCTCTCCCCATATTGAGTGGATATTTAGCGCCAGCGCTAAACCGTAGCGCCCGCTCACTGGCGCACGCAGATCATGACGGCATTTCAGTGTGCAACGCCTTTGGGGTGCCCTGGACCAGAAATTCATTGGCACCCCCCTCCGTTCCGCCTGGCGCTAATAAGGACAGCTTACCTGGAACGTTTCCCAGTCGCTGTCGGGATGGGGGTGGTGTTCTATAAAGGGGACTGTTGTGGTATAAAAGCGGCAGCCATTTTTGGACCACAACTTCTTAGAGAGATACAGAGAGTTGCTCAGCTGCACACAGAGAGCCCTTTCTACACTGAGCCAGCGCTGGCAGAAGAACTTCAGCCTTCTGACCATCACCTTGCTGCTGGTGAGCATCTCAAACGGGATAACTTTCTGTGCACACTTAATATGGGGGCTGCATTGGATGGGAACGTCCTGCTGCTGAATCATCTTGACCGGGCACAGAGACGCAGGGATAGAGGGGCAGGCATGGCCAGACGGAGGAGGGCCAACAGACGTCGCCACACGAGACCTTACGCTGCCAGGGTTTTCCGACAGCAATTTTCATATATGAACATGTCAGAGGAGCAGTGTATCAGAAGGCTGCGCTTTAGTAGGGAGGTGGTGACTGAGCTGTGCCACCTGCTTCAGCCAGATCTGCAGCCTCAGCTAAGGTGCAGGACATCTTGGTCGGTGGCTGTGAAGATCACTGTTGCCCTTAACTTCTATGCAAGCGGCTCCTTTCAGGCCGCAACTGGGGACATAGCCAACATCTCGCAGTTCGCGGTGCATTGCTGCATTCGTCAAGTGACTGATGCCCTCTTTAGAAGGAGGCGGCAGTACATCTCCTTCCCAATGACCCCGGACAAGCAGCGGGAGCACGCAGAGGGCTTCGCAAGAATAGCGGACTTCCCCATGGTGCAGGGCGCCATTGACTGCACACATGTGGCTTTGCGGGCGCCTGTAGAGAATGCGGAGGAGTTCCGCAACCGCAACGGGTTCCACTCATTGAATGCTCAGCTGGTCCGTGACCACCGACAGCTGATCCTCACTGTGAATGCCCAGTTTCCAGGCAGCAGCCACGACGCCTTCATCCTGCACCAGACTTCTGTGGCAGACCTTTGAGGCCCCGACTCACCCAGGAGGCTGGCTTCTCAGGGACAAGGGCTATGCTCTGTGCCCGTGGCTGATGACCCCGCTCCGTTCGCCCAGCACCCCTGCTGAAGAACACTACAATGCGAGCCATCAAGCGACCAGGAACATTATTGAGCACGCAATCGGCGTGCTGAAGCAACGGTTCCGCTGTCTGGACCATTCCGGAGGAGCCCTTCAGTACTCACCTGAGCGAGTCTCACACTTCGTGGTTGTGTGTTGCATGCTGCATAACCTCGTAATCCTGAGGACCCAGCCAATGCCACCAGACATTGAAGCACCAGCAGAGGAGGAGGAGGAGGACCAAGACAGGAGGGAGGCACAAACTGGAAGGGCCGTCCGTCAGAGGCTGATCAGAAGTCGCTTCTTGGCCCCTCTCAGGGAATGCTTGCTGCCATTCCAAGAACAGTAATGGAACCGTTCTGATACCCCGAAGCCTGGGAAGGGCAAAATGTATGTAAAGAGCAGACATGGCCATTGTAAATAAAGAAAGTTGTTTATTTTACAAAATGTGCTTCCTTCCCGCATGACAAAGCAATGGCAACAAAAAGCAAAACAAACAGACTGCCACATAAGTGCCTCGCACACCCGGGAGACTGTCCAAAACATCACTAACATTCAGACCAGCATCCTCGGCCTTGAATTCTACAAATAACTGGTATCAGCAGCACCTTTTACTTTTTCCCCCCTCGATGGTGATCTGCTTCGCTTGCGAGATTGGCCCCTTCCCTCCCTGCAGCTCCTCGGTAATGGGACCCCAGTGGCTGCAGCAAGGCTGGGGGAGGCCTGCTGACTGTCCGAAAGCGCAGATGCCCCTGAGGGACGGCCTGGACGAGCTCTGGGCCTGGAGGGCCCGGCTGCTGACTGCTCCAACTCTGCATGGGTGGAAGCCGTCTGTCCTACAGGTGGTGGCAGCTGCAGTGGAGACGTGCCAGTGGTGGCATCAGGAATGCTGTCATCCTGAGAGCGGACAGCAGCTCCCTGGTCGGCCGACACACTGGCACTCTGACGGGGCAGCACCGCAGCATGCGCAGCAATCGGCTGGTCCACAGATTGCTGGCCTGCTGTGGTGCTGCAAGGGCCCCGGGTAATCCTGCCCGATCCAGCGAGGGTGGCAGCAGTCTGCTCGCGTGGCCTCAATCTGCGTCTGCATGAGACCAGCGAGTGACTGCGTGGCAGCACTCAGCACTTGCGTGGCAGGTGCCAGTGCTTCGGTGAAGCCCTGGACAATCCTTTCCAGTGCTGTCCCGAAGTCCTGCGCACTCCTTGCCAGTGCTGTCCCGAAGTCCTGCGCACTCCTTGCCTGTGCTGCGCCAAAGTCTTGGACACTCCTTGCCAGTGTCTCGATGGATTCAGGCATCCTTGCCACTGCAGCCATGTGCTCAGTGTGCCTCAGCCCAGCCTGGGCGCTCATTTCTGCGAGGGCATGCACCTCTTCTGCGCTCTGTGCAGCAGCACTCGAGGCCCGACTCGCCCTCCGGGGAGATGGCCCCCGAGCTTCCCTACCCCCCTCGCGTTGCTGCAGGCCGCTGGTTCCTGGAGCTGGATCCTCCTCCGAGCATTCTCCCCCGCTCCCCTCCAAGGAAGTCGTCTCCCCAGTCTGCAGATGGGCTGGCTCGCCTGAGGGTAGTACGGATGGTCCGGCTTCCTCCTGCTCGTCGTCTCCCGAGTCAGTCGCAGTGGCAGCTTGAGGGCCCGGCTCCCGAGCTGGTGATGCAGCATCTGAAAGCAGGGAGGTTGAAGAGTGGTTTTAGCAAAAGGACAAGGTGGCAGCAAGGGATGCACGAGTGCTGCAATGCTCTGACTTGGGTCCAGAGTGAAAAAGCATGCTGGTCGGGGGAACAAGTGGAAGGAGAGAGTTCAAAAAGGTGATGACCTTACCATCGCTGTGCACAATGTGGTCGGCAGCTCCAGCGGCAACGTGACCACTCATTCGGCTTGCAACGATCTGGTGGACTCGCTCCTCCAGGTCTGTAAGGGTCTGCAGGTGAGGCGGGCCTCCTCCGGTACGAAGCTACTGCCTGCGGTTCCTCGCCAGCTTGGCCTGCAAGAGAATGGACGGGGTGTGATGAAACATGCTGCCCTGAGCTGACATCACATGCCTTCCATGGTAGAATAGCCCTTACATTATGCTGCCCTGAGCTGACATCACATGCCTCCCTTGGTAGAATAGCCCTTACATTATGCACTGAGCTGAATGTGCGTGTGTGTTTCCAGAAAGGGCCATGGGTGCTGGATGACAGCTGGCCATTGGGGCTCTGCGCACCCTCTGGCCATAAAGTGATGTGCAAATGGAGGGATGAAGATGAATGTGAAAAAGGCACTCACCCTAACGACCCGAGTGAGGTCGTTGAACTTCTTCCTGCATTGCACAGGAGTCCTGACCATCATGCTGCTGGAGGTGACTCTTTGGGAAACCTCCCTCCAAGCTCTGCGGTATTCGGTCTGATTAGGCCTCCTGCCATTCTCCGGGTACAGCACAGATCACCGGCGCTCCACCGCGCCAACCAGAGCCTCCAATGCCCCCTCACTGAAGCGCTGCGCTCTCTCCCTGACCCTCTCCATGTCCTTGAAGTTTTGGCCGCCACAGGTAGGTCACCGTCGATTTTGAGGCCTATAAGGCACAGAGTGTGGCTGCAGATGAGAATTGATCCGCCCCTTTAAGAGCTAACCGGCGCCAGTGTGTCTAGGTCAAATCGATTATTTGCAGCGCCTGATTTAGCGCCGCGATTACCTTCAGGGGCGCTGCAACTCAATATCGCTCGAGGTGGCGAGAACCTGCGCCTGGCGCTAAACTTTGCGCACCGCCAATACTAACGCCCCAAACGGGACGATACCGAATTTTTCCCCCCATATGTTTCAATTGAGTTTACATCAGTGCATCATTGGGAGTAAAATTTGCCTGGGGCGGGGACACAAAACAGGCGTTATCACACCTGCCATCAGACATACGGCCGCCCAGTATTCAGTTGCATTGAAGTGAGTGGAACGGAATATTGGATGGGATGTGTAACTGGCAGCAGATGTGACGCTGCCTGTTTCTCATTCCCTCTCGGGTAGAATTTTGACCCTTGTGTTTTGTGCAACATCAAAAAAAGTTTACCAAATAATTTTATTTTTCAAAGTCCCCATTTGCCATTTAGTAAAAGAGTTGTGTTACAGAGCAGCAAGTCCTGGGCCTGACTGGATGGTTTGTGTTGATCAGCTGATCTCGGCTGAATTGGCGGTAGGGGTGGTACAACTGGCCTCAGCCCCCGGGCTAGGAAGACGCAAATCTACTGTAGTAGAATTGCTGCTCCTAATCTATCTGCTGGAAGTTGAGCATGTGATGCCCCTGTGGTCGGCCAGCCTGCCAACGATCGCTGTCTATGCTTGCATAAGAGGAATTGGGTACTTGGGTGAGCTAACTGAGTTTATTCTACCCACAGGACCTAATCCAGAAAAGGGAGGGGGTGCAAATTGTTACAAAACAGTGCATGTTGCTGCCCACGTCCCAACAGCAGTATTTTAGCAGTTTTATGACATTTGTTGAGTACATGGTGTCTCTGAGACTCGTGGGATGGAATACATAAACCAAGTATTAATCTTGCATATTAGGAACACAAAAGTGTATTTAATGAATTTAAACCACTGTCGATAATAGCAGTTCATAATTTCTGAACTTGATTCTTTTTTTAAGTTTTATGTTTGCTGGTAAATGCATTAAAGTGTTTATCCATGTAGCCAAGTCAGGCACACCAGGGGGCTCAGATTCAATCCCCTATGCGCAGAGTTAACTGAGCTCAGTTGCAGCAGTGTTAGGAGTGCTACAGCTGACCTCTGCACTCCTGGTTTACAGAGGGGGCGGGGTGGGTGGGAATCAACTGGGGTGGGGGAGGGGACAGAGAAAGGAAAACAGGAGAATTTTTTTTTTTGCGCAGCTGGTTATGATCTGGAATTCACTACCTGAAAAGGTGGTGGAAGCAGATTCAACAGTAATTTCCAAAAGGGAATTGGATATATACTTGAAAAGGAGAAATTTGCAGGGCTAGGGGGAAAGAGCAGCAGAATGGGACTAATTAGATAGCTCTTTCAAAGAGCCGGCACAGGGATGATGGGCCAAATGGCCTCGTTCTGTGTTGTATGATTCTATGAAATACAAATGAATATAATGCATTTATTTTGAGCGAAAAGTCTCAGATCAGGCATTTCCAAGATGCTTGTAAATGACAATGATTTTTTTCCACTCTTGACGCGCTGAATAAGTTCAGTTATGCATTGCTGACGGAGTTACTCACAGTTTTATAGTCATCTTCTCTTCTGTGCCTAACAGCACGTGAGGCAATCCATTTCTTCCACTGCTTTATATCATAGAGAGTCATAGAATGATTACAGCACAGGAGGAGGCCGTTCGACCCATCGAGCCTGTGCCGGCTCTCCAAGAGCACTTCAGCTAGTCCCACTCCCCCGCCCTTTCCCTGTAGCCCTGCAATTTTTTTTCTCTCAGGTACTTATCCAATTCCCTTTTGAAAGCCATGATTGAATCTGCCTCCACCGCCCTTTCAGGCAGTGCATTCCAGATCATAACCACTCGCTGCATAAAAAAGTTTTTCCTTATGTCGCCCTTGGTTCTTCTGCCAATCACTTTAAATCTGTGTCCTCTGGTTCTCGACCATTCCGCCAATGAGAACAGTTCCTCTCTAACAACTCTGTCTAGACACCTCATGATTTTGAACACCTTTATCAAATCTCCTCTTAACCTTTTCTGCTCCAAGGAGAACAACCCCAGCTTCTCCATGTAACTGAAGTCCCTCATCCCTGGAACCATTCTTGTAAATCTTTTCTGCACCCTCTCTAAGGCCTTCACATCCTTCCTAAAGTGCGGTGCCCAGAATTGGACACACTACTCCAGTTGAGGCCGAGCCAGTGTTTTATAAAGGTTCATCATAACTTCCTTGCTTTTGTACTCTATACCTCTATTTATGAAGCCCAGTATTACGTATGCTTTTTTAACCGCTTTCCCAACCTGCCCTGCCACCTTCAATGATTTGTGCACATATACCCCCAGGTCTCACTGTTCATGCACCCCCTTTAGAATTGTCCCCTTTAGTTTATATTGTCTCTCCTCCTTCCTACCAAAATGTATTACTTTGCACTTTTCTGCGTTAAATTTCATCTGCCACGTGTCCGTCCATTCCACCAGCCTGTCTGTCTTCTTGAAGCCTATCCTATCCTCCTCACTGTTCACTATATTTCCAAGTTTTGTGTCATCTGCAAATTTTGAAATTGTGCCCTTTACACCCAAGTCGAAGTCATTAACATTTATATCAAGAAAAACAGTGGTCCTAGAACCGACCCCTGGGGAACATCACTGTATACCTTCCTCCAGTCCGAAAAACAACCATTCACCACTGCTCTCTGTTTCCTGCCACTTAGCCAATTCCGTATCCATGCTGCCACTGTCCTTTTATTCCACGGGCTTCAACTTTGCTGGCAAGCCTATTTTGTGGCACTTTATGTACACCACATCAACCCTCTCTTACCTCAGCAAAAAGCTCGAGTTAGTTAAACACGACTTGCCTTTAACAAATCCGTGCTAGCTTTCCTTAATTAATCCTTACTTGTCCAAGTGACTGTGTTAATTTTGTCCCAGATTATCGTTTCTAAAAGCTTCTCCACTACCAAGGTTAAACTGACTGGCCTGTAGTTGCTGGGTTTAGCCTTACACCCTTTATTGAACAATGGTGTAACATTTGCAGTTCTCCAGTCCTCTGGCACCACCCCATATCTAAGGAGGATTGGAAGATTATGGCCAGTACCTCTGCAATTTCCACCTTTACTTCCCTCGGCATCCTAGCATGCATCCCATTTGGTCCTGGTGACTTATCTACTTGTACAGCCAGCCTTTCTAGTACCTCCTTATCAATTTTTATCCCATCCCGTATCTCAACTACCTCCTATTTCACTGTGACTTTGGCACCATCTTGTTCCTTGGTAAAGACAGATGCAAAGTACTCATTTAGTACCTCAGCCATGCCCTCTGCCTCCATGCGTAGCTCTCCATTTTGGCCCCTATTGGCTCCACCCCTCCTCTTATTACCTGTTTACTATTTATATGCCTATAGAAGACTTTTGGAATCCCTTTTATGTTAGCTGCCAGTCTGTTCTCATACTCTCTGCCTCTCTCATTTCCTTTTTCACTTCCCCTCTGACCATTCTATATTCAGCCTGGTTCTCACTTGTATTCTCAACCTGACATCTGTCATACGTGCCCTTTTTATGCTTCATCTTACTCTCTATCTCTTTCATCATCCAGGCAGCTCTGGCTTTGTTTGCCCTACCTTTCCCCCTCGTGGGAATGTACCTTGACTGTACCCGAACAATCTCCTCTTTAAAGGCAGCCCATTGTTCGATTACAGTTTTGCCTGCCGATCTTTGATTACAATTTACCCGGGCCAGATCCATTCTCAATCCACTGAAATTGGCTTTCCCTCCAAAGAAGTATTTTTACTCTAGATTGCTCCCTGTCCTTTTCCATAGCTAATCTAAACCTTATGAGACTGTGATCACAGTTCCCTAAATGTTCCCTTCCAGCAATGCCTCCTTCCTCGTTGGGCCTGAAACGTACTGATCAAGAAAGTTCTCCTGAACACACTTCAGAAATTCTTCCCTCTACACTACTTCTATCCCAGTCTATATTAGGATAGTTGAAGTCCCCCATTATCACTACTCTATAGTTCTTGCACCTCTCTAATTTCCCACCAAATTTACTCTATATCCTGCCCACTAGCAGCCTATAGAATACATCTACTAGCGTAATGGCACCTCTATTGTTTCTCAACTCTAACCAAATAGGTTCTGTCCTTGACCCCTGCAGGACATCCTCTCTCTCCAGCACTAATAGTCTCCTTAATCCATCAATACTGCCACCCCACCTCCTTTCTTTCCTTCCCTAACTTTCCTGAACACCTTATATCCAGGAATATTTAGTGCCCAATCCTGCCCTTTTTTGAGCCAGGTCTCCATTGTCGCCACAACATCATATTCCCATGTGTCTATTTGCGCCTGCAGCTCACCAACCTTATTTACCACACTTCGTCTATTCACACACATGCACTGTAAACTTATCTTAGACCTTGTATTCTTAGTCTGACCCCACCTAATAACGTACTATTTCTTACTCTAGTGCTATCTGTCTCTCCCAATACTTTGTGCACCTTGTTTCTCCTTTCTAATGCTACATCCTGGTGCCCATCCCCCTGCAAAATTAGTTTAAACCCTCCCCAACAGCGCTAGCAACCCCCCCCCCCCCCCTTTGCTGGAAGATGCTACGTACAGCCGCACATGCAGAAAATTTAAAGAGACCGCGCACAAAACACAAAAGTTAGAGACAACATTGGTCACCACTCTGCTCCAGTGAGCACGAGTACCCTGCTGGATGTCAGCCCAGTATTCAGAGATCAGAGCTCTGGTTTCTGCTCGCCGGGACACTCCCTGTTGTACTTCCAGTTGAATTAGGAATTTTGAGAAACTGCTTTGGCTTCAAGTTTAAGTAGGAAATACTGATTGAATCTATTCTCCCTCTTACTTCTCAATAGCCCCTGCAGAGGATAGAGAATGAAGTAGAAATGAGAGGGGACCAGCATCCAGTTGGTGGTTTTACATACCCACCTTCGCATCATCCCCCTGCCATGCCTACTTCCGTCCCTCTGCAGTATCTTCCTCATGACCCCTTACACCAGGAATTGCCCTTTGGAGTGGTAAGTATTCTCCAACTATCTTTGTATAATGGGGCTGTGTAACTCGAATGATAGTATGAAGCTTTTTGATAGCGTGATAATGGTGACCTTGGATCTGGAATCTTCGGTTCTGAGGGACTGCCTAAGAAGAAGAGGATAATGGTGACGATGAGTCCAAAGGTGATAAAAAATCACACTGCCAAGAGAAGAGAAAGTTGTGATCTAGAGATAAATGATGCTGTCTCTCTGCCTTAATTTGTGCATCACCCTGTTACTGCTGTAACTGTGATCGCCGTCGTCTTCCTTTTTTTTTAAAGAAAAACAACAGCACCATTTAATTTGACATAGCAAATAATCCCAGAATGAATGATTTCTGGATTGACTGCAGTTAATACAAAGTGACTTTTTAAGCAGGTGGCTATTACTTTTGTCCTGTGTAGGCACATTGTGTCACTGTGGGCACCTTGGCTTAAGTGTATCTCATCTGTACGTATACAGCCTTCGTTCTCCTTAAGTAATGAAACTGAGGTTATTCAGGAGGTGTTTCACACAGGGACTAAGAATCCAAGATTACATAATTTACCTCTGCTTAGTACAACAAAGATTCCATGGCAACCCAAGGTGGCTTAATAAATGAGCAGAGACTGCTGCGATCTGAGGAATAAGGAATATCTTAGAAATGGCAGCAATAATTTAGTGGAAGGCAGACTGAATATTGTAATGAAAGGAAAGACATCACTAATAACATTGTGTTCCTGCTGCAAAATAGTAAATTTTACTTGCTCTGTGTGTGCTTCACTCATTTAATTGATGGGGACAAAAATAATTTTTACAAAAATGCCAAGAATATTCGAGGGGGGATTGTGTTGATGCTCTCTGTGTGTTTGTGTCTGTAAAATATCTACATTTTTTTTGCAGAAGGGAGCAAAATCATGCTCTTTTTACTCTGAGGAAAAAGATCATTGTGGATGGTCCTTTGTACAGGTGTAAATTGGATTGATTAAATAAAAAGCTATGGTTGTGTATATAGTAACAGTAAATGCAGTCCAGGGTTTACTTTATTCGCCCTAATTGATCGCAGCAAGATTCTGATGTCAGAGGGTAACTGTAGATGCACAAATTACTTCACTCTAGGTCAGAACCTTTTGTTGTACCTCAGTTACTGCTGACACATTTCCCCTTAATCAAGCTTCCCCACCTGGCTATACTTTCCACCATATTCCAAGCCCTAACCGCTGTGGTGGTGGTGTAGCCCTTGTATCTAAATCACACCTTGGTCAGTCTCCCTACTCCTCCGGCAACTTCTCCTTCGAGCATCTCTCCTTGTTCCACCCCTCACGTCTCTCTCTTAAAATCCCTATTCTGTTCCGCCCACCCAAATACCACACCAATATTCTCAATGAGGTATCTTCGCTGCTTTCCTCCGTCTGTCTCTGCACCGAGCGACTTCTCATCCTCTGTGATTTCAACCTCCGCCTCTACTCATCTTGCTCCTTCTCTGAGCTCACTGCCCTCCTTTCCTCCCTTAATCTCACCCTTCATGTCAACTCCCCCACCCTTATGCACAGCCAGCCCCTCGACCTTATCATCACACGTAGCCTCACTATCCCCTCCATATCCATCACCGATAAGGCAATCTCTGACCATTTCCTTATATCACTCTTTACCCATATTCCCCTTCCCCCTCCTAAACCCACTTCTTTTCCTATTCGCCCCTGGGGAAAAAGCTCCCTCAAGCCCTATACCACTGCTTTTTCTAATTCCCAACTACCTAGCTTTTGGCCTACTATTCTTCATGTTATCTCTGCAGCTGTTGACTTACTAAATCACACCCTCTCCACCACCTTTGATGCCTTTTTCTTCACTAAAATCATTACACTCCCTCACCCTAGTCATGCCACCTGGTATACTCCTTATCTCTGCTCCCTTAAGTCCAAGAGATGCAGACTTGAACATCTTTGGTGGACAACTGGTCTAATCGTCCATCACTAGATTTGGCTCGATCATATAAAGCACTACTGGGTCCTGCTCTCCATCACTAAAACCCGCCACTATTCGAAGATCATCCAGGGCAGCAAAAATAACACCAGGCTTCCCTTCACCACTAACCATCTTCTCAAACCACCCTCCCCTGTCTGCTCCTCCCTCACCTCCAACAATAACTGTGAGGCGCTCATGGACTTCTTTGTTAAAAAGATCAACAACATTCATTCAACTGCTTCTTTCAATTCTCCCCTTCCCCTAGCCCAACAGACCTTACTTCCCCTCCGTTTTCCCCCTGCCCTAACCCTAAATTTGCATATTTCTCTCCTATCTCCCCTCTTGCCCTTTCAAAGCTCACCTTGTCAATGAGACCGACTTTCTGCTCTCTCAACCCTATTCCTACTAAATTTCTGACAACTCAACTATCCTTCCTGGCTCCCATGTTAGCGAATATTGTTAACAGTTCTCTCTCCTCCGGTATTGACCCCCTTTCCTTCAAATCTGCCATAATTACCCCTCTCCTCAAAAAAAAACAAAAAAAAAAACAAAAACAAAAAACCAGTCCTTGATCCCTTCCGTCCTTGCAAACTATCGCCCCATCTCCAACCTCCCTTTCCTCTCTAAAGTTCTTGAACGTGTTGTCACCGCCCAAATTCGTGCCCATCTTTCCCAGAGCTCCTTGTTTGTTTGAATCCCTCCAATCAGGCTTCCGCCCCTGCCACAGTACTGAAACTGCTCTTACCAAGGTCACAAATATCATCCTAATTGACTGCAACAAAGGTAATCTATCCCTTCTCGTCCTTCTGGACCTGTCTGCAGCCTTTGACATGGTTGACCACAAAATTCAGCTCCAACACCTCTCCACCATTGTCCAGCTGGATGGGATTGCACTCTCCTGGTATCATTCCTATCTTTCCAGCTGTAGCCATAGAATCACCTGCAATGGCTTCTCTTCCCGATCCCGCACTGTCACCTCTGGTGTCCCCCAAGGATCTATCCTTGGCCCCCTCCTATTTCTCATCTACATCAAGTTTAAGTTGGAAATACTGATTGAATCGGTGACATCATCCGACAACACAACGTGAGTTTTCACATATACGCTGATACTCATCTCTACCGTTCCTCCACCTCTCTCAAACCCTCCCGTCTCTATACTATCAGACTGCTTGTCCGACATCTAGTACTGGATGAGTAGAAATTTCCTCCAATTAAATATCGGAAAGACTGAAGCCATTGTCTTTGGTTCACGCCACAAACTCCATTCCTTTCCACTGATTCGATCTCTCTCCCTGACAACGGTCTTAAGGCTGACCAAGTCTGTTCGCAACCTTGGTGTCATATTTGATCACAAATTGAGCTTCCTACCTCATGTCCGTTCTATCACTAAGATTGCCCATTTCCACCCTCGTAATATCGCCCGTCTCAGCCCTTACCTGAACTTACCTGCTGCTGAGACCCTCATCCATGCCTTTATCAACTCTAGACGTGACTGTTCCAATGCACTCCTGGCCGGCCTCCCTAGTTCTAACCTCCATAAACTTGAGGTCATCCAAACCTCTGCCTCCCGCGTGCTAACTCGCACCAAGTCCCGCTCACCCATCTCCCCTGTGCTTGCTGACCTACATTGGCACCCAGTTAAGCAACACCTCAATTTTAAAATTCTCTTCCTTGTTTTCAAATCCCTCCATGGCCTCTCCCCTCCTTATCTCTGTAATCTCCTCCATTCCTATAATCCCTCTAGACCTCTGCGCTCTGCCTATTCTGACCTTTTGAACAACCCCAATTTTAAATGCTCCACCATTAGCAGTCGTGCCTTCTGTTGCCTAGGTCCTAAGCTCCGGAATTCCCTCCCTAAATCTCTCCGCCTCTCCACTTCTCTTTCCTCCTGTAAGACGCTCCTTAAAACCTACCTCTTCGACCAAGCTTTTGGTCATCTGCCCTAACATCTCCTTATATGGCTTGGTGTCAATTTTTTTTTGATAACTCTCCTGTGATGCACCTTGGGATGTTTTATTATGTTAAAGGTGCTATATAAATATAAGTTGTTGTTGAAGTAGGGGTGGGAGAATCGTAGGTAGTGTGTATTTGGCACAGTGAGAAATGGGGTGGTGTGCATTTGTTTGACGTCCTATGTTTGCTTTGAGATGATGCCTAAATCTGGGATAAAAATTGCCACACATATAGGCAGATTTAGTCAAGCCACCCATTTGTACAGATGGGCAGCTAACTAAAAGGTAATCTCTTTCTCACTCTCTCGCACACGCACCTCGCTCTCGCGCACACGCTCTCTTCCTTTATTATATACCGACACAGTAGCCCCATTCATATGCACATATACATTTTACTTCAAGGTATCCCATGGTGGCAGGCAGTATGGGATGTGTGAAAGCAGAAAATGCTCGAAAGAGGAATGCATCCTTGGGGATTTGGGTTGCAAATCCACATCCAATTTCTGCTGGCAGGTGTCCATGTTTATCCTAATTGGTACTAGCATGAGACTGGTCCCTGAGGTGGATCTTGTTTACACGGATGCTGATTCAGAACTTGTTCTTTGGGCATTTGATGATGGTAATTGGGGGTCAGATTTCAGGGTGAATCTGATCTCCTTTTGCCATTGTAATACACTGTATATAGGTGAAGCAAGTAAGGATGTATTTTAGCACTTGGCATCACCTTGTGCTAACTTCTATGATAAATGCACAGCTTTTTCTTTATAATGTATAAATGAAGGTTTGTGGAAGTGAGGTAGCTAACTAGTAGGTCGTACCTAAAGCCGGATTCTTGGCACTTGGTTTTAATCACAGGCCTTGAGCACGACCCAATCTACATTATTTCTGCATTTATAAGTTTTGTGAATTTTAAGATTAAATATTTTATTGCAAGAGTAGTTAACTAGTCACTTAATCGTATCATCTGACTCATATAAATGCTACATTTTCTATTCATAGTCACAGCTCCCACTGGTCTTGCACAGGTAGATTGAAAGCAGTATCTTCCTGTTATTATCTCATGACAAATAATCGAAGAACATTTTGATGATTGGCCTAGAATTAGTATGTTACAGGGAGCAACTTTGAGTTTTAATTGAAATATCCTGTCTTTATTTTGACAGCCATACCCACATGTTATGCCACGGAGAATGACTGGACAACGATACCGCTTACAGCAGCCTTTGCCACCACCTCCACCCTATTACCCCAGCTTCCTGCCATATTTCCTGTAAGTGATGCATTTGTTAGTGCAGAGGCGGATGGACTCTTAAGTCCTGTGTGTTGTTACCAACCAAACTGAAGTGAAATATTGTAAGGCAGAGTGGGTAGCATCCAACAGGTCACCTTTAGTCTTCAGATTTCTTTTGATACATTTCTTAATGTTCTCATTTACAACTACATTTCTAAATGTAAATATATACCTAACCTAAATAATGAAAAAGCAGTTGTTCAGATTTGATTTAGATTAATTTTCACATCATTTAAACAGGTTTGCTGTGGCTGAACCAGTCTTTAAGATGCTTGCGTACATGTAGCACTCCTGATTGTGGACTGCTCGATCTGTTTGGACCAAGTTTTTGAAACTGACCTCATTACCGCACCAGTCTACGCATCACTACCAATCATTCTCTTTAAGACTTCCCTAAAATTTTGGTTTATTGTACGTGTATTTCATAAGAACATAAGAAATAGGAGCAGGAGTCAGCCAGAAGGTCCATCAAGCCTGCTCCGCCATTCAATAAGATCATGGCTAAACTTCTCCATTAACTCCACTTTCCTGGCCTATTCCCATATCCCTTGATTCCCTTAGTGCCCAAAAATCTATCCATCTCAGTTTTGAATATACTCATTGACTGAGCATCCACAGCCCTCTGGTTTAGAGAACTCCAAAGATTCACAACCCTCTGAGTGAAGAAATTTCTCCTCATCTTAGTCCTAAATAGCCGACCCCTTATTCTGAGACTATGACCCCTAGTTCTAGATTCTCCAGCCAGGGGAAACAGCCTCTCAGCATCTATCCTGTCAAGCCCTCTAAGAATTTTATACATTTCAATGAGATCACCTCATTCTTCTAAACTCCAGAAGAATATAGACCCATTCTACTCAATCTCTCCTCATAGGACCCAGGAATCAATCTAGTGAACCTTTGTTGCACCCCCTCTAAGGCAAATATATCTTCCTTAGGTAAGGAGACCAAAACTATGCACACTACTCCAGGTGTGGTCTCACCAAAGTCCTATATAATTGCAGCAAGTCTTCCTTACACTTACACTCCAACCCACTTGCAATAAAGGCTAACATACCATTTGCCTTCCTAATTGCTTGCTGTACCTGCCTGTTAACTTTCAGTTACAGAATGGCTAGGGGCATGATGGTAATTGGATGTGAAGATCAAGTGACGACTCTGTAGCAGCATGTCTGGGAACTGTAAGAAAGCTGTAGAACAAGTCGCCCATTACAGTGAAGACTTGTACCTGTTGACTATCTGTTCAGAATGTATTGAATAATTACTGGTTTTGTACACCATACCACTTTGTGCTTTCTGGGCACCATAAGCAGTGAGCACTACATCCAAGGTCATAGTTCACTTGATCTTGCAATGAAAGGTTGCTGAGACACTTAACCCCAGCACCAGTTATAAAGTTCCTGTCCAACTAGATCTCTGCCAGAGACATTTAACAGAAGTCACAGCTGTAAGAACAGCTGTTAACTAATTAAGCATTAGAGAAAGTTAACATGTCAAGACATTGGGGGGTAGATTTTCAACGTGGCGCCCGGCAATGGATCTGAAAATCAGGCGATTTCTGCTCATCTGCAGCACCAGTTTTACACCTTAGGCAGTAAGTTGGAAATCTACCCCTGGGTGTCTGATTCACTAAATAATTTATATTGAATCAGCTTTGTCCATCTCCCAGCAGTTGTGAATTGTCAGTCCTCTGCTAGTTCAATTATTGAGTGAGGTTAAAATTGTACCCATGATGATGCTGCAATAACCAGAAGTGGCTGAGCCAGGCACTTTCCAGCTTGAAGCAAGTTCAGGCTGAGCCGATAAAAATGATCTTTAATATTCACTCTGTTGCAAGTACGTTTGTAAACAGCCTTAAACTGTAACATTGATTTCATTTAATGTTTGATTTTGATGTATTTATCCTGTTGTATTTATTCTTGGTGGGTTTTTTTTTGCTAACTTTGTCTCCTTTCCTCCCTTCCTCCTGTAGGCTATGATCCTTGGTAGAGTATGGTCCACCGGGCGTGGCAGCCCCCCCCCCCCCCCCCCCCCGGTATCCTGCCTGAGTGACCATTCTTCAGTTAATGTTGGCAGGCTATTTAACCATAGGGAGCATCACAGTCCAGCATAATTCATACATGTGCACTTTCTAGCAGTGATTGCTGGATAGTAATTAGGAGCAGGAACCCTGATCGATTCTACCCCTATAGAGAGCCCAGGGGCATTGTTACGCTCTAATTGCGGCCCTGGCTGAGATCAGCTCACGGACTGGGACTCATACCTAGGATCTTCTGGTCTGTACTGTTTAGTGCTAAACCAGGCGGTGCTTTTTACCCACTAGGCCGTCAGATTGGTGATTTTAGTTGTGAACTTGGGTCAGTCTTTTAATAATTTCTGATTTCTTTACAGCTGTTGGCTTTCACTCTCTGTTCACTGCATGTCTCTTCTAAATGTCTCTGGTGCAGTTTGTTTTTTTTTTGTTTCCCCAGTTTTTTCATTTATGTTTTGATGATCCTACAGGCGTCCAGCCTTGCTGTCACCTTGGCCTCCGTCTCTTTCTCCCCCATATGGTAATTAATTGTTACTAGTGTTCTCCTCTTTCCACTGCCCCCTCCCCCCTCAGTCATCTTATAATTTATTTTCTGTTTTCATCCCTTGGTACATCTCTCATGTTTTCTTTTGCTTTGTTCCATGCCATCCAGCCCTATTTTGATTTTTGTTTTTGCTCTCCAAGTCCATTTTTCTGACAAGCTGTTTGGGGAGGGAGAAGGGGGTTCAGGATCTGAAGTTGCACTGCTTTACGTTCAAAATCTTCTTTCACTGACCTTTCCAGATGTGGAAGTGGAACTTTAATTCTTCTGCTATCCATCATTGTTTGATAGTTCCAAAATCCCTATCCAGTTTACATTCAAAATAAGCCAGTGAGTGATGATTTTAAATCAAAAATTGTAAGAAGTCATTGCTGGGAGCTAGTTTTTCGGCTCTCCAAAATACTCCATTAATTTTTATGACTTGAGAATTGTGCACTTAATTGCTCAGCAGCCCAATTTGTTTTTAATGTCAGTTCTGCTAACAGTACTGCCTGTTAGATGGATACTTGACTCTCTCGGAATATTTTACTGCTTCAAACCTAAAGAGACTGGGTCAAAGGCTAGTTCCTTTTTAATCGATGCAAGGGAGTGTTTGTCACAAGCACAAACAACTCTTGGCCTTTTTTTAAAGTAAAACCAGGCGATTGGCACAAGCATTATTTGGACTTTATTTAACTTGCTTGGATACAAGAACCTAGCTGCACATTATTTGCTGCTAACGGGCAGCAAATAATGTAAGTAAATGGACATTTTTTTTGGAGTGGCAGAATGTGTTACAGCTGTGCCCCTAGGACCTGCTAGTGCTAGGATATTTTTTTTCTTTATTTTCCATTTTTATTTAAATGATTTGGGCATAAGCACGAGAGGAATGATATTGAAGTTTACAGAAGATACCAAATTAGGGAGCATAGCGAACTGTGATGGAGATGCAAAAGAACATAGACAGGTTAGCAGTGTGATCGAATAGTTAACAGAAGTTGTTCAATACAGATAAACGTGGTGTAGACATTTCGACCAAAAAAAAGTATACGCTAAATGGTAAGATTCTTAAGAGAGGCAAAACGGAGATTTATGGATGGAAATACATTGATCTTTCATGGTGCCAGTCAAGTAGAAAAGGCCATAAAAAGGGCAAATAGGATTCCGCATTTTATATTTAGGAGCATTGAATACAAAAAACAAGTTATGCCAAGTCTGTACAAGACATTGGTTAAGCCACAGTTGTACTGCTTGCAGTTCTAAATACCCCGTTGTAGAAAATATATTAAAGACATGGAAAGGGTACAGAATGATACGGAGAATGAGAGCTTATAGCTGTGAAGAAAGGCCTTCAACATTGTTTTTTTTTCACTGGACAGAGAAAATTAGGGAGGGGTCTAATAGAGTTTTTCAAAATTATAAAGGGTTTTCAGAGGGTAAATAGTGAAGATTGTTTCCATTGGCTGAAGAATCAGTAATGTTTACCTATGTTTTAATTTTTTTAAAGTAAAGATCTAAGTTCCTCTGAGTCTGAAGGAGGAGCATTCACAGCCTCAAAGAAGTTGCTTTGAGCTACTTTAAAAGGCAGGCTTGTGGGGGGGGGGGGGGGTGGAATCTACCCCGACAGATAATATGTTCTTCTGAACTAATAAATTAAATGAAGGATTTGTTTTAATGTCTGTTTTCACCATGGAAGATTAAATTACTTTTGTTTCCTGTAATACAGATCAATGCTTCCAGTGCCTCCTGCAGTGGGACCAGCCATTAGTGTGGAGCTAGAGGTGGAGGATGTGGAAGTGGAAAATTATGAGGTGTGTGCTTCTCATTTCTCAAGTCTTGGAGCTTTACTAAACTAACACCTGCAGCATTATGCACTTAACTTGGAGACTCTGTTGCACTTTTTAAATGGCTTTCCAGTATTAACTTGGCCTCAAGACATTCCAGACTTCTACTCAATTTATTATTACAATACAACAACCACAAAGTGGAGGTGCCGATTGCTGAATGAGTTAGGGAGCTGTCAGATTGTAATACCCTGGGCAGCGCAGGACAGCAGCAGTGCAGTAATGTGCACATGCAAAACGGGCTCATGTTGGATTCTGCCATTGTTCATAATATTGACATTGTGGCATTTGGGAATGGAGGTGTCCATCGCAAGCAATATAGATGTGTACAGTTGCGGAAGAGGTGGTAGAAAACTTAGTGGGAAAATCAGTATGCATAAAGCATCCTTCCAGGTGAGTTTCAAAGCCTCTAGTTTGTGTTTCTGTGGTAACATTGGAGGCCAACTCCATTACTAAGGAGGTAGAGCATTCAGAAAGTAAAGGAATAGTTTGTGAAATTGACAGTATTTGAGTTGTAGTCAATGGTACAAAACAATCATTGAAATTTTTAGTTCAAAATTCTCAATCTCGTTCATAAATTCCTCCATAGATTCACCTTATCTTACCTCTGCAACCTACTGCAGCCCTATGCCGCAGTCCATGTTTTTTCTCTGTCAAACAACTTGGGACATTTACTTTACTATCTCAAAGGCACCCTATGAATGCGTGTTGCTGTTTTCTTGATCACTCTCCCCTGACTCCTGCTGGAAAGTGTGCATGTGTATTGGACATGTTGAACAGGAGGGAGCTTGGCTGTGTTGTTTTTCACAGTCAGGTACCCTTTTGATGCTCGCCATCTAGGCTCAAGTGACAAATATCCACTTGGCTGAGGTACCACCAACCTTGGAACCACACCCCAGCAGGAATCAATGCCTACAGAAGAGCAAGAGAGAAAAATTGGGAATATGAGTGCAGCATGTAGTAACTGGCTGCAGATGGATCAGGGTGGACAACTATATATTTCTGGATATAAAACTGCCAGGAGTGATACAGAAGAAAAGAAGCAAGGAACAGTAGCAGTATTAATTAGAGACCGTATTGTTGCATTTGTGCATAAGGATTTAAATAGAGAAGTGGTTCTAAAAGAATCCCTTTGAATTGAGCTGAGGAAAAGCAAGGGATCTAGACTGCTAAACAGAGGAAAGGAAACCAAGGAGGCAATTCATGGACAAATGAGAGGCATATATTAACAATAGAGCTACAATTGTAGGCAGTTTTAGTCGTCAGAAAATAAATGGGGATAGAGAAAATGTTTGTGGTGAAGGGGGCGGTTTGCAAATGTGTTCAGGACTGTTTTCTCGCCGTTGCTCAGTCCGTTGCTACTGCAACAAGGATGTAAAGAACTGGTTGATCTCCCCTGGTGTTACACGATTTGTCAAGAACCAGTGTTGCGTTCAGGTGAAGCAGGGTTAGAGGTGGAGGATAATTGTAAATGGGCATGTAGATGTAGTTCAGTTGCTATTTAAAGTCACACATTTTCTCCTTATTTTTATATAATTTATATTATTTTTTGTTAAATAGTAACACATGCAGGAATTTGGGAAGCAAAGTAGAGTTGGTTGGAGAATAAGAGTGTCTCTGCAATAGAGGCTGTGGAGCTGGGAGAGGTGCTACTGCACCACCACTGTTGGGAGGGTGTAAGTACATCATGGCAAGTTTACATAGGCAGTTTCCATTAAGTGTGGAAATAGGAATTTATAATGTAAAAAGTTGTCAGGAAGTCTGTGCAGACATCAGATCTTTGTCAGCAGTGGCTCAGTGGGTAGCACACTCGCCTCTGAGTCAGAAGGTTGTGGGTTCAGGGACAACCAGGGACTTGAGCACATAAAGCTAGGCTGACACTCCACTGCAGTATTGAGGGAGTGCTGCACTGTCGGAGGTGCCATCTTTCGGATGAGACGTTAAACCGAGGCCCCGTCTGCACTCTCAAGTGGACGTAAAAGATCCCATGGCACTATTTCGAAGAAGAGCAGGGGAGTTATCCCCGGTGTCCTGGCCAATATTTATCCCTCAACCAACATAACAAAAACAGTTTATCTGGCCATTATCACATTGCTGTTTGTGGGAGCTTGCCGCATTTCCCACATTACAGCAGTGACTACGCTCCAAAAGTACTTCATTGGCTGTAAAGCGCTTTGAGACATCTGGTGTTTGTGAGAGGCGCTATATAAATGCAAGCCTTTCTTTAATATATTATAGATATAAGAAAACTACAAAGAGGGAGATTAGAAAGGCTAAAAGGGAGTGCGGGTTTCTATAGGCACATTAGTAGTAAGAGGATAATCAAGGTAGGGATAGGGCAATTCAAAATGGAGACAACAAGCTTGTAGTGGAGCGTAAGGGAATGACAGATACAATAAATAAATACTTTGCTTCAGTTTTCACAGGAGGTTGATACTGGAATTGTAGTACCACCAGAGGTAGATGTAGAATTTAGTGGAGATGATTATTCAAAGAGAAATGGTACAAAATAAGTTAATCAAACATAAGATAGACAAATCAGACAGTTTACATCCAAGGATTCTGAGGGAAGCTGGAGGCTCTGACTCTAGTTGTCCAAAATCCTGTAGAAAGAAAAATTGTGACAGAGAACTAGAGAGTGTCAAATCTGACCCCCGCCCCCCCAGAAAAAAAAAATATTTTCAAAGAGAATTAGTTTGAAAAAGCATACTACTAATGGGTATGAGATTTCAGCAGGAAAGTAGGATTAGATTAGGTGGCACACGTGGACAAAAACACCAACAGACTCAGTGGGTCAAACGGCCTCTTTCTGTGCTGTACATTCTTATGATTCTGTGCTGCATTTGCAGGCTTGAGTGTTTTTCATCAACTGAATATGGAGCAGCCCTTCCATACTAGTTTTAAAATCATGTAGTATCAAATCCTCAGCACACACTCCGCTGTATTTGATTTAGACCATTCTTTTTATTACTGCAGTCGAGTGTGTACGACCAATAAAAAAGGAAAAACTGCAATTGCTGGAAATCTGAAATAAACAGAAGTTTTGTAAATTGTCACCGCTGTACGCTGAGGGTCCTGTTAGTTTTGTAAATTGAATGTATTTTTTTTAAAGAGCCGTTCAAATAGAATTAACAGTTTCCTTTAACCAATCCATCCACTTTTTCAAACTTTTCCTTGTAAAACGACTTCATTGAGACCAGGGGCTTTGGTAGATTCCGTTACCAAGAAACAAGGTAGTTTCATATTTTTCCGAGCAGCTTTTGTTTAACTGGGGGAAGAGGCACAAACTCTTCCAGTATTTACTCGTATTGTCAGAATAATATATCGCTGAAACCTTTTGATTCTCCCTTACTTTATCATTGGCCTTTTATGTTTACAGGCACTGCTAAACTTGGCCGAGCGACTGGGAGAAGCTAAGCCGCGGGGACTCACCAAAGCAGACATAGAGCAGCTTCCGTCCTATAGGTTTAATCCTGAAAATCACCAGTCAGAACAAACCTTGTGAGTAGCATTTACACTGTTAGCTTGTCTTTTCATTACGGTCTGTTCTTTTTCCCCATCCCCACACTATGAATAAATACTGTCCGTGTAGAGAATGGAGGATCTTTGCTGCCTGAAAACAAACTCAACACACAGAACAATGTTGATCAGTGTTATGGGAGGAAGTAGAACGGTGAGTTTGAGTGGCTGTTCATTCTGCTGGCAGCGCATTTATACTTGCGCCAAGGAAATCCAACCCCACCTCTCTGTTTCCAGCATATGGCAAAATCACGCTGGGAGCACTCCCAACAGTATATAAATGGAAACTCAGGGAGACAAACCCTACCTCCGCTTCAGAAATGTACCAGCAAAAATGTGTCCACACTACCAAGCCACCCGAGCAGAATTTCAGCTGCTGAATTACCAGCTTCACTTGGAGAAGCCATTAGGATGGCTAGTGTGGGGATGAATAAATTCACACTGGTGCAGTAAGAGTGATGTTATGAGATGGGGGTTAATACATATTGGGGAAGAGCAGAGGGTTGGGATGTTTCATTTCTTAGCACAGATATCCCAAATTATAAGCACAAACATCAACCTAAAAAAAAGTGAAACAATTAAATTTGAGTTGTAGTTTTGCAAAAGCATCTTTGATTACAGTTCTGTGTATACACTGTGACCGACCGTGGTTACAATGAAGTCAAGTACATTATAACAGCACATTCATTCTCTATTCTGTCTAGGTGCGTAGTGTGCTTTAGCGATTTTGAGTCGAGGCAGCTACTTAGAGTCTTACCCTGCAACCATGAGTTCCACGCAAAGTGTGTTGATAAATGGCTGAAGGTAAGAAATCTGTTTTGTATGGCTCTGGAGTTCAAAGACTGATTCATATATGATTCCTTGAGTTAATGAATTTATCCCCACTAATTAGATTAATGTCAGTCTGCTAGAAACAAATTTGTGTGAATAATCAGTAGGATACTCCTCAAAACATATACAGAGTAGTCGTATCAACTGTTGATCCAGTGGCAGAAAAACTTCGAACATTATACTTAAGATCTATTTTTTCCAATTTTCTCAAAATTATCCTTTCATTCACATCAATCTACCAGGCATTGCCACATGGTCGTCGAAAATTATTTGTAAAATTAAAAAAAAAAAAAAGTTTTTGTTTTCCTCTGCAAACCTAAAGGTGTTAACGCTTTGCTGGAGTCCAGTTCCATGGGCACTGGCCACTCTCTTCAATATCTCAACCAAATGGTTATTATTCGTATGTGAGCCTTGACCATGTATGCGAGCTATTCGACCAATGGGGTGGGGGTGGGGGTGGGAATTACAACTCACTCAAACATGTCCTCACCCAACATCCGTACAGCTGTATGTCCAGCAGGGGTTTCTGGGTAGTAGTCAGGAGCAACAACCATGCTCCTGACTGCTACCCAGATTTTTCCCCTCCGCACAGACTGGGAATCAAACCCGGGACCTTCCTAATCTGCATGGTGCAGCTACTTACCAGATAGCCCCTCTAAGTCATCTGGGGAGCCCCTATCTTGTTTTATGTTCTAGAGAATATCAAATAGCTGCCAGTACATTTAAAGCTGCAATTCAGTTTCAGGAATCTGATGATATTCTCTTGTGGTTCATAATGTCATTAGGACCATTTAATTGAATCACAACATGTAACTCTCTGCAAGCTATCTGTTCTATATTCAGTAAGTGAGAGAGAGAGAGACAAGATGATTACTGACTGTAATAATCCTGTTTAGTTGAATGATGACAATTGCTGGACAAACAATCCCCCTCTCCTTCCCTTTGTTTGAGGGGAGGGTACTGGCCTGCTGGTCAAAAAATAAATGACTGCAGTGCTGGAGATGCATCGGCAGGTACCTTGTGAACAATCCTATGGGAGATACATGGTTCATGTTAATTGTCCTGTGACATTCCTGTGCATTCTTAAGTCCCTAAAGGCACTGTTTGTGTGTGATGGTGAATAATTATTTTAGATTTCTAAACAAGTTTTCATATCCTATTTCTGTATATTAGTTCAACACTTTGATATCGTGAGAAATGTGCTTGTGCTGAAACTGAGGCTTAAGTGCTGTGCAGCCTAGAAGTACACGATTATTTTAATTGTGCCAGCTCATTCTTTATATTATCAAGATGCTACTTTTGAGTTTCTGTTATCCTGAATACAAGGCAACAACAAAAAAATATTTTCTCACAGCTTTCCCTCTCCTCTGAAGGCGCTGGGGCATGGTGCCATGGACAGCATCCACCTGTCCAAGTGGCCATTCTTCATAATGTGAGCTTAGTCAAAGTTTGCTAGCAGGGTGCTAATCATTGGGGAGGGAGGGTTGCATCTGTCCTGCCCTTGCCTGACTCCACACAGGTTCTTTCCAGCTGGGGTTGTTCAATAACAATGAGAAGTGGGAGCCCTGGCTAATTTTTTTGATGCCCTCACCACTTTGCCCTGCAGCTGAGCTCTACTAGCTGAGCACAGACCAGTGATCAAACCTGGGACCACTTTGCTCTATATACAAATAGAAGGGCGAGAAGACCAGAAAAGCAAATTACCTCTCATTTGATGTTTGTGGGATCTTGCTGTGCATAAATTGGCTGCTTCATTTGCATATATAACAGTGACTACACTTCAGAAGTATTTAATGGACTGTGAAACGTTTTGGGACGTCCTGAGGATGTGGAAGGCGTATTATAAGTGCAAATTATTTTTTAAATGCCTTCATAAGATCACCTACAACCATTTCTTTCCAGTGCAGAAATTCCTAGTAACCATAGCCATTCCTTGTACCACGCAAACCCAATCCAGTTTATCAACTTAGTTCCCTTTCTTTTGACTCCTGCCAAAGCCAGAATGTCCCCCCTGCAGTACGGTATTTAATAACTCTACACAAATATTCACGGTGAAGGCGGCCTACTTCTTCATACAAGCTGACTACCCCTTCCTGGGACTTGTGCTCTTTCCTTCGAGCTATAGATCCCAAGATCTTGTTTTTGTTTTTCACCACCGCTGCTGACAGTTTGAGTGCTTTTCACTAAAACCTCACCCGATCCCTTTCCCGTAAACTGTTACCATTTATTGGACACCCCCATTGTTTGTTTCACCTCTCTAGATCCATGACTTCACATTTACTAAAATGACAGCTCCCCTTTTTTGCCCAATCTCTCAACCTGTCCAAAGCCCCCTGTAATTGGTACACTTGTTCCGTACTGTTTACAACCTCTCTCAATTTGTTATCATTGGCAAACTTGGAGAGCTTTATTGCCACCTATTCCTCCAAATCCTAAAATATATCAAAGAAAGAAGGAAAAACTTGCATTTATATCATGCCTTTCATGAACTCAGGATGCCCAAAGCACTTCACAGCTAATAAAGCACTTTTAAAATGAAGTCACTGTTGTAGGGAAACGCAACAACCAATTTGCGCACAGCAAGGTCCCACAAACAACAATGCGATAAATAAATGACCAGATAATTTATTTTTGGTTGTGTTGATAGAGGGATAAATGTTGTCCAGGACATCAGGAGAACTCGCCTATTCTTCAAAAAGTGCCATAGGATCTTTTATGTCCACCTGAGAGGACAGATGGTGCTGTGGTTTAATGTCTCATCTGAAAGACGGCACTTCCAACAGTGCAGCATTCCCTCAATATGGCACTTGTGAGCTTGAACCCACAACCTTCTGATTCAGAAGCAAGAGTGCTACCACTGAGCCAAAAGCAACAATGCTTACAGAACCAGTCCCTGTGGTATTCCACTGGTCACCTCTTTCCGTGTTGGTGCCACTCCCTTAACCCTTTGCATCCTCTTGACTCAGCCCGTTAGTTACCCACTTAAAAAGCTTCCCTCTAATTCCATACCTTTCTACCTTGTAAGTAATCACATATGTGGCACTGTGTCAAAGGCTTTGCCAAGGTCTAGCTATATTGAACTTACCGAGTTTCCCCTTGTCAACTAATTGTTATATTCTGAGAAAACTCTGGTAGATTTGTCAAGCTAGATCTAACTGTAAAAACTATTGATTACTTATCATAACATTCTCCTGAGACTTCACCATTCTCTTTCATGATGCATTCTATTATTTTTACCCAGTACTGATGTCAAGCTCGTACGTCTATAGTTCCCTGGATTATTTTTCTGTTTTTATGAATTGTCACCACATTTGCTGCTGCTCAATCTTTTGGCACAACTCCTGTATTCATTGATTCCCTTAAAGTATCTGTTGGGATGTGACCAATTTCATTTGCCACCTCCTTTGATGCTCTATTATGAATTATCAGGACCAGATGCCTTGTACCCAAGTGTCCTTAGTTTGTCCATCACCTCATTGTAGGTAATATCTATATCTTTGCGGAACAGTATATCGCCAGGCAGTGTAGTCTTCTGAAGAGACATCAGTGGAGCATCTCTCTCTTGTAATTTATGGAGCTTATCTTCGATCTTGATGTGCATTTTGAAGAAATTGGTATAGTTTGCATGGTGCTATTGATTTTAATAAATACATAATCATTGTTGTAGCATTCGTAATAGTAATTTTTTATTTCTTCTTTACCCAGACCAATCGTACATGTCCTATCTGTCGAGCTGATGCTTCTGAAGTTCACCGAGATTTAGAGTAAAGCCATTGCCGCAGCACAATATTGAAGACGTTACCTAGGTGACGTGGGGGAGCACACTGTTCACCCACTCATCCGTGTTACCTTAAGCCTTCCCCTTGAACAACAGCAATCTAGGATCTTATCTGGAGTCCTGTTACCTCTGTTTGCACCGTGCGATTTGATGACTTCAGCAAACACCTAGTATCTTCGCTTAGAAACAGTTATGGAGTTGTGTTGTACTAACATTGTGTTCCAAACTCCAAAGATTTTAACCTGCGTGTATTTTGATGTGTATTAACATTTTATAGTTTGTATGATCATTCCAAGTATTGACACGAAATTCGAGGGGTTGTGATTTCATCATATGCTCGACAAGAAACAGTCGGTGGAAGACGATGGGGTGCTCTGCCCAATCAACCCTCCAGCATACTGTACTGATGGAGCGAAGCCGGATGTTTGAGATGTGTGTGCGTGCGCGTGTGTCTGTATGTTATCTGTGTAATGTCTGAATGTACCTATCCATGTTTTCTTGTATTTGTACCATACACTGGTCTAGTTCTCCTGTGTGCCTTTGCACACACTATCCTAACCACTTCCAAAATATTTCCTGTATTGTTTGCATGAATAACAGTGCGTGAGTGTGTTTGAGTGAAAGATTAGAGGAGGGAAAATATTTAATGTGCACATATGCATGCGTGTCCAGCCAGCTTGGACTGGTGATGACTAGCTCTATCCAGCTGTGGGTGGGGGTGGGAATCTGTGCTCAGCTATTACTGCCATGCACTGTACTGCACACATACCTAAGCTCACAGCCTTTGTGGTGCAAAAATTATTCCAAGCAGCTAAATTATTTAGGATTTGTGGTTGTTGATTGCTCTGTAGATGCCACCAATTGTTTACCAATGATTTATGTGGTGGGATAGTGGATTGTTTACTGTTTTAATTAGTCCTGACCTGAGGGACGGTGGACTCTGTAGGAGACCCATTGGCCAGGGGCCAGGGCCCTGTGTTCTGTGTTAGGAAGATTTTTGCTTTGGTACTTGCACAGTTACAGTTACCTCATTTTGCCATGTATGTATTTGAAATTTGCTAATATATATATAGGAAATGGTTCTGATGCTAAACATTTTGTGTTTTCATCCCATTTGAATCATATTGTTGTAGCATTTAACATAACTAGTTATAATGTATTATACATCTGTAAACCAAATTGTTTCAGAGACGAAATTTTTAACAGATTTGTACTTTTTTTATGAAAGTTGCTAGTTATGCTTTACCAGGTAGTGCAATCATTTTTTATTGTTGTGGCTGATTTGAGAGGGTTGTTCACTAATAAATGTATGATGTATACCAACATAACTATGTTCCATGGCTGAATTTCATTTTCTAACTTCAGCGAACGTATTGCTGATACTGAGCCTAAAGGGAAGTAGATTAGTTTGTGTTGTTGAGTACCATGGATGTTACTGGCGCTGAGCCACGGACACATTACTACAGTGTCCTTTGTATATATGAAAGTGCAACTGTTATTTTCTCTTCCCTGACCCGAGTAAGAATCTATACGTGGATGAATTTTCTACTTGACCGGTATGGGTGGAGGGGATAGTACATTGGATTGTGGTTCACTCCAGCTTTGATGAATGACTTCTTGTGGTTACTACACTGCAGGTAGTGTTTAAGCAGCTGTGGATACTCTATCTGATTATCACTTTAAGCTTTATTGATATGGCTTAGCTGTATTCTGGCATAATTGCATTTTTTTGTAACCCAAGTGTTACATTTCTCCATATCCTTTAAGGCCAAAATGGTTATTTTTGGTGGTTATGAAATTGTGTGTATATTTTTGACTGCCTAACTGGATGGTCATTTTCTGTTTTGTGCATGCAAAGTCAGAATATGTTACTCACATGACTAACACTCCTTGTATGCTTCACCAACAATGGCCCTTATTCCCTCAGAGCTAATGTGAATGTAAGCACTAATGATTAACTTTCACATATAAGCAAGGTTAGCTTTTCAATGAAATTAATGATCTGTTTTTTTTCCAAGACTTTGAGCCACATCTATGGATCTCTTCCACACCCCCACTCCCTGCATAAGAACAAAAAAAGTCATGGAACTTGAAATGACCATTCTTGCCAAGTTTTTTTTTGTGGATTTTAGGTGCTCATTAAAAAGTGAGTGATGTTATTGCTGCAAAACAACACCCAGTGTCAACATGAAGCACTCTCCGTGTCTAACTATGCGACAACTGATCAGAGTAAAACTTTCTTTGCAACAGTGGTTTTCAAACATTTACGTGACCTCGTGCAAATATTGACATGTTCCTGAGGAACCCCTACCAATATTGACACAATTCTGGGGGACCTGCTGTGCTAACTTCCAAACAACCTAAAGGAAAACTTACAATTGCAGAAAACATTTTATTAATTAGGATACTGCAACAGAAATGTAAATCAGATGATCTTATGGAGCCCCCAGTATCCCTGTCAGGACCCCCGTTTGCTTCAAGTATGCCTTACCATATCAATGTAATAATTTCCACAAGACACCGAGGCAAGAGTGCTACCAACTGAGCCATGGCTAACACTTGAATGTTGTGGGAACCTGGCCATATAGCTTTACTTTGTAAAGTGCAATTCTCCATGTTTTGAATTCCAACACTCATTGTTTCCCAGGGAGAGAGAACTTTGCTCATTCATAACTGGATTAACCATGGTCGTGAAAAGCAAGTAGTGTGGTCCATTCAATCTATATGCCTTTATCTTCTTTAGAAACCCCACTTGTGAACTTTGCCAAATACTTTGAAACTCCAATTATATTGTAGCACCTTCTCAAAGATTCACAAGACGTGGCCTGTCGCTTTTAAAACTGCTTATTTCTTTGAATACTTTTTAATGAGCATTTCATACTGTAAACATTCATATTTCCCTGACATGAACTTGGGTTTATATAGATTCTTGTATTGTCAGGAAGTCCCAAAATGCTTTACAATCAGTGAGTTTTGAAGTGTAATCACTTGTGTAGGCAAATGAAGCAGCCACTTTATACACAGCAAGATCCCACAATTTGATGAATGAACAAATCATTTGTTGGCAATATGGGTTGAGAAGGGAAACATTGGCCAGTACACCCAGCTCATTAGTAAATTGCCACAGGATCTTTTACTTCCTACTGGTTCTCATTTAAAGTCTCAGCAGAAAGACACCACAGCCGATAATGCAATACCTAATACTGCAGCATGGATTATGTGCTCGTGTTTTCCTGCTACCGATAGTTGGGAAAGTGCCCTGATTCATGCCCTGCTCTATGTTTATTCTTAGATATCATTACCTGGCATTCCTATCTGATCTTCCAATACAGTTTCTGTATAATAGGCTGTCAATAATTGGTATTGGGACTTGTTTTCAGTAGTTTTATTTGGATGTTGGCATTAGACACTTCTTCCAAGTTACAAAGGAGATCCATGGCTGGTCAGAAATATACACAGTGGCAGCATCAGGGACCAGAGCAAATCACCAATTCCATCATTGTCCTCTGATGCTTTGGTCCCACCAAGAGTAAGACTGCCAAAGGTAATGTCTCATACCAAGTTCCATGTTGGTGCTCTGTTTAAGTGTAGGGACTCTTCACAACTTGTTTATCACTCCACTCTAGGTACATTGCAGCTCAGAGGGATGAGGATCTTTTCTCTCTGATAATTCAGATTGAAGAAGAAAAGGGCAAAGTAAAAATAGAAGAAAAAATCCAATTCCAGAATACAACTATTTTAAAGGCTGATCCCAGTGTTGCAGTGTCCATGGCTCAGTAATATTCTTTAGGGGAAGGTGGCATAAGCTAAAGACAGCTTTTTTTTACAATTCCAAAAAGGACCTACTCCACAATTACCCAGACCTAAAATCCACAAACAAGCCATAAAATCACAGTAGGTCTACAGCACAGGCTGCTCAGTAATACACACCAAGATTGTGCAACCCCACTTCTTGGCCCACATTGCCATATACTTGGCCTACTACGTAGCTTAAATTGAGGCAGCTGGTGAGTGGGAGTCTTACAAGCCCTGACATGGGATACAGCCAAGGACTATAGGGAGATATTAGGCAATCAGGCAACATGTAACACCCTGTAATTAAGGACGAGATGGTTGAGTGGAGTGTCTCAGCAGTGTTCATCATAGAAATGCTCTTTAATGACATAAATACCTTGGAGGACCAGATTGGGGTCACGATGACAATTACTGAACATGAAGCTTGTTTTAGACAACACTCCATGACAAACTCAATGGCATCCAAGAGTTAAAAAGGTAGACCTTCCATAGCTTTAAAAGCACTTTATTGACCAGAATTAAAACATCACCCAGACCACTCATTTTGCAGTCCAAACCTCTGATATCAGGGCCATTGTATTAGGTCTGATCATCCAGGAGAGTCAACTAGAGAAAAAAATCTGTTCAACTTCATAGACAAGTGGCTATCAGACAGCACTGCAAAACATTAAACCCTTTATTTCAAGAGTGTCCAAGCTTTTAGCTTGGGGGGCTATATAGATACATACGATGGAGGGTTGGGGCATATAAAGTTTATATCCCTGTTCCCAGTGATTTTCAAATAATCTCAAGTTGCAAATAACAGAACCCAGTGTTGGGGCTTAGGAGTCATCCAGCAATGAAAGTGAGAAAACACCTCTTTGCAAACCTCCAATCACAGTAAGGACAAGCCAGTGAATAATAACTTGCATTTATATAGCACCTTTGGACAGTTTAAGATATTGGGATAGTTAAGGTAAAGAGGTAGGTTTTAAGGAGCCTCTTAAATGGAGAGAAAGACAGAGGGGTTTAGGGGGGGAATTCCAGAGCTTAGGACCTAGGCAGTTGTATGCACAGCCGCCGATGGTGGAGGGATTAAAATCAGGAATGCACAAGATACCAGAATGGGAGGAGCACAGTGATCTCGGAGAGTTGAGTGCTGGAGGAGGCTAGAGATAGGGAGGGGCGAGGCCATGGAGAATTTTAATATTGAGGCGTTGCTGGACTGGGAGCTAATGTAGGTTAGCGAGCACGGCGTGAGGGTGCAAGTTAGGATACAGGCGCCAGAGTGTTAGATGAGCTCAAGTTTATGGAGCGTGGAAGATGGGAGGTCAGGCAGGAGTGCGTTTGAATAGGATGAGGGTTTCGGTAGCAGATGAGCAGAGTCAGAGGCGAAGACACAAAGGTGGAAGTAGGGGGGGGTCTTAGTGCTGGAACGGATATGTAGTCGGAAGTTCATCTTGGGTCATAGACGACACCAAGGTTGTGAATGGTCTGGTTCCGCCTTAAACAGTGGCTAGGAAGAGGGATGGAGGCAGTGGCTAGGGAACAGAGTTCAGGGCAGGGACCGAAGACAATGGCTTTGGTCTTCCCAATATTTAGTTGGAGGAAATTTCTGCTCATCCAATATCAGATGTTGGGTAAGCAGCGAGACAAATCAGAGACAGTGGTGAAATCTAAGCACAAATAGGACCAAGTTGCTTGGGTACCAAGGACTGGGTACTAGGGTTTGAGGGCTCCATGTGGTGCCATGCAGCAGGTTGGATATCCCTGCTATAGTTGCAGGGTTCCTTCTCAAAATTCATCTGCCTTTTGCTATTGGTTGCATTTATGGTTTTACCAAACAATGTAATATTAAAATAGCATTTTTTGTGCAAACAAGTATGTTGTACATTAGTTCATACTTACCAAAAAGGTAGGAAATAAGTCAAAAATTGACCATGATTATCCAGATAATTCATTTACAAATGGTAATTACGCAGAAGTTTCTGGTGGTGACCAAATAGCATCATACATCACAGCCAAAATGCTCACCAACTATATTAAAAGGCACCACAGTATATAAATGCAAATTGTTGTTGTTGAAACAGGTCCTTAACTTTTGGAGGACAGGTGTCTGATTAGCTATTTAAACACTTTGATTGGAGCAAAAGAAAGTAAAGACTTGCATTTATATAGCACTTTTCAGGAGCTCAGAGTGTACTAAACAGCCAATAATGTACTTTTGTAGTGTAGTCCCTGTTATCATGTGTGTTCTGGATTTATTTCCTACATTATTAGATGATAGCGTTTTCCACAATGTACCACCGTGCAATATCAGGTCAACAGTATTAAAACCAAATGCAAATATGTTGCCCTAAACTCTAAATTGCAAGTTTGTGTAGGTTTTGGAAAAACTCCAGAATCTGCCTTTGTCCAACTGTGTTCACAAGCTTTTTCCACAGTATTGGTTCTCAGAATACATCAAAAATAAGTTTCACTTGAAGACAATGCTGCCTACGTGAAAATCAAAATGGTAAGTATACTTGAAATCAATTGCTTCATATTTCAACACTTTTTTAGTTATTGACTGCAGAGCAAACTTAAGTAATTTAAGTGGTGTCTGTTGGGCCTGGGGTAAACTAAAATGCTGTTCCCTGCGTCAAACAAAACATTAAGTAGCTAAAAATCAATCTTGACAGATTATTGTATTCTTCATTCCAAAATGAATCAATGAAACAAAAATTTGATTCAACTACAATTAATTTAGTCTTTTAATTTTAAAATGAGAGATTAGCATTTTCCATTTCATCTTCCATATTTAAATACTGAGTGTCAAGAATTTCCATGAAGTGCTGGCTCCATGGATACAAATTAGAGTTCCATGTACTAATTTCTGTGTAACACTTAATTTCAAGTCAATTTTTTATCAATTTAGAAACTGTAGGCTAATTAAATTGTAAAATTCAATTGCAAGTGATTTAACATATTTATGTAGTAAAAATATACAATAATCAGTCATCCCTTAAATGTGTATATTATATTTTAAATGTGCCTATAACATTAAAAATCCATCATGTTTTTCTCATGATCTATTAAGTTAACCATGTTGATTCACTTGTATATAGACATAACTACCCACCAGGAACCAGTAACTCAAACAAACCCAATCAAAATTAGTAATTTTATTTTTTCCAAAATTTACAAATGCCACAACCAATCGGATTTCTCCAAGTACTTTTGAGTGGCCATCTTGCTTCCCCAAAAGCCCACCCTATACACCAAAAAAAAACGGACAAAAGGGATTCTGCCAAATTCCAGCTCACCTGCCTGGAAAATAGCAACAACCTGGTTGCGTTGGGTCTCTGCTATTTCCAGAGGCTTCTGACTTGTCTTGTAAGGGGTGGAACCTGCCTGCCCCGTACAAGGCAAGAGTCAGTGGGAGGTTGGAGCCAGTGTGGGGAATTCCTACATCAAGAGACCCCACTCCCTTGACTCAATACCCAGCGTATCTGTGGAGGCGCATGTGCGGATAGGAAGTGGCCTGGATCCAAGTTAACATGTCATGTTGTTATTAAAAAGCAGACTCTTTTCCCCAGCTGAGTAGGATGTGGTTGGGGGTCAGAGGAGGAAAACTTGGTGTAACAGCTGGTTCTGATGACATGCAATTACTAAAATATTAAATTGTCACTTCTCTCCACAGATGCTGTACCTGACCACCTGCATGTTTTCAGCATTTTCTGTATTTGTTTCCTCTGGAGCCAGGGACTTGAGTTGTGTTGTGATGCCAGCTTGCATTGTACCTCGGCCATACCGGAATGAAGAGGCCTGACCAAATAATTGACTCCAAGAACACACCAATGTCATTCTGGCAATGTTACATTGGTGAACTACAACTCCCAGAAGGCTGAATTAGTCTGATACTGAACAAGTGGAAATAATATCCAAGCAGGAAGTTCAGACACACTCTGGAAAAATCCATTTTAATATTGACCACAAAAAAAAACTGCTTCAAAGACAGCCTGTTTTGATCAGACAAAAACATTTTGTCCCAAGAACAGCCATTTGATTGGAAATACGATCCAAGGATTTTTTTTGATTAGAACATTTGCCATCATGCTTTGCTATATCACTGACTCTTTAACAGATAATACCTCATTGCTCTAGAGAGAGGCGGAGGGAGGGGGGGGGCCGCGCAGAGAGAGGGAGGGGGGGGCCGCGCAGAGGGAGGGGGGGGCCCGCGCAGAGAGGGGGAGGGGGGGCCGCGCAGAGAGGGGGAGGGGGGCCGCGCAGAGAGAGGGGGGGGGCCGCGCAGAGAGAGGGGAGGGGGGGGCCGCGCAGAGGAGAGAGAGGAGAGGGAGATAACAAACCAGATACGGATACCTGGGACTGAGTTACAGACTGGAATCTAATTCAGTACAAATATCTATATCTCTATCTATATCTATATCTAAAACAGATACTCAGGAATAAATTACAGACAAAATCAAAAGGTTTGGATGGTTTAATATATAAAATAACAGGTAACATCTAATCAAGTAGTTTAGATACCTTATGTACAGAATAACAGATACCCGAAAGCGAGTTAGAGGCTGGAATATAATCAAGGTTTCAGATGGTTGCTGGATAACAATCAGCACTAGAGGTTAGCAAATTTAAAGCCCACGGGTTTAAAGGGGCAGTGACAGCATGGATATGAAATTGGCTCAGGCACAGAAAGCTGAGAGTGTATATATGAAAATATATTAAACAGGACGACAGACAGACTGGTGAAATGGACACATAGCAGATGAAATTAATGCAGAAAAGTGTGAAGTGAGTCATTTTGGTAGGAAGAATGAGGAGAGGCAATATAAACTAACTGGTGCAATTTTAAATAACAGAAAATGCTGGAAAAACTCAGCAGGCCAGGCAACATCCGTGGACAGAAAATAGAGTCAACGTTTCGGGTGAAAACCCTGTGTCAAAAACCCTTTGCTATGGTACAATTTTAAAGTGGGTGCAGGAACAGAGACACCTGGGGGTGTACATGCACAACTTTTTGAAGGTGGCAGGACAAGTTGAGAAGGCTGTTAAAAAGGCATACGGGATCTATGGGTTTATAAATAGAGGCAGAGAGTACAAAAGCAAGGAAGTTATCCTAAATCTTTATGAAACACTGATTAAGACCTAGCTGGAGTACTGTGGCCAATTCTGGGCACCACACTAAGATGTCATGGTCTTGAGAGGGTGTAGAGGAGATTTAATAGAATGGTCCCAGGGACGAAGGACTTCAATTACATGGAAAGATTAGAGAAACTGGGATTATTCTTCTTGGAGAAGAGAAGGTCAAAGGGCAGATTTGATAATAGTGTCCAAAATTATGAAAGGTTTTGATAGAGTAAATAAGGAGAAATTGTTTCCAGTGGCAGAAGGGTTGGAAACAGAGGAGAGATTTTTTAAGGTAATTGGCAAAAGAACCAGAGGCGACATTTTTTACACCGCGAGATGTTGTGGTGATCTTGAATGCACTGTTTGAAAGGTGGTGGAAGAAAATTCAATAACTTTCATAAGGGAGGGAATTGGATAAATACTTTATAGGGAAGAGCTATGGGGAAAAGAGCAGGGGGAGTGGGACTAATTGGAGAGCTCTTTCAAAGAGCAGGCATGATGGGATGAATGGCCTCCTTCTGTGCTGTATCATTGTGATTCTATGATTTGGGTATTTTCTATCCTCCTTGCTTTAGATTTTTAGCTTCTGAATTTTAAATCACTCTCATAGATGGATCCCATCTCCCTATGTTGCAAGTGTCTTCAATTGCTTTGATATTTCAGCAAATCTCCAATAACATACCCACAAAAGGAAACAGAACAGCCATTCCATTGATCACCAACTGCATTCAGTTTGATAAATATCACAACTTCAGACCTGGTTCTAATTTTAATAAGTGAATTTATTTTACAAACGATGAACATGCTAATAATTGAGTGAGCACCTACTTACAGTAGGATTTCTTTAATCTAGCTGCGGACAGGATAACAAATGGCGTTATTAGCTATAACTAAGCTTTTGTTTTTACATATAACTTTTTATATATGCACTTGAAATTTTTTCTAACTTTAGAAGATAGCTAATATATCTTAATTCTTCTGTACCAATTTTTTTTTAGTTCAGTTTCAACAACACAAATAACCTTTTACCAGTTGCCAAGGCTTGTTGGTTTTTAAATAACAGACGTTCAAATTCAAAATTAACTGGCTGTCAAACATAACAATCACTGTATATATATTTGAAATGAGTTTTGCTTTTTTCCTCAAGACTTGTCAGCAACAGAATGAAACGTGAAAGCTAATTTTTTTTTTTTTAAACTCATTAAAAAAAGGGACAGCCATCAAACCAAAACAACTTTTTTTTTAAAATCACAGTAGAAACCTCAGATTTTGCTTTGAGGTGAAACGCAACATTACGCGGACTTAAAAGCAGAGGATTAAGCACAAGAGCTGCCTGGGCTGTATAGCTCAGCTACTAACTGGATAAACTCTCAGCCATTAAGGTGTCATTCAAATAACTCAAATTTTGATGGTGACCTCTTATAAATCTCTCTTTTATTTCAGTGAAGCGAGTATAAAAAAAAAAACTCGGTGGGAACTAATGTTACCCAAACTTGAGTTTCACAAACCTGTTGATTTTTGCCTCATTAGATTTAAATAGTGAATTTTTGCTATAATACAGAAATCATGCAGTACTCTACAATTTTGAAATCCCCCAGGCTTTTTAGTACTAGAGTGGTTGAGGTTCAGTTGAATGTACAAATGTGTATTCATTCCAGTTAGTTGGAACAGAACTTTCCTATTACACAAATGAATCAGCAGCTGAGAAGCTATGCGTCATAATTTGCCTAAACCTCTGCAAGCACAAATTATTCAGGGCCGTGGCATTCAGCATTACAAAAGCCTTTGTACATATTTTGCTTAGTACGGTGTTCTTTCTGCATCAATTCTTGTTAAGAATGCAATAGTGGAAGCACAGGCCATCTAAATAAGTATCAAACTGTGAACATCAATATTTTCACTTTAATAGAAATAACAAGGACTCATACTATATTCCAAGTTGTTTTTAATCCTACTGTACTCTTACTGCCTCTCTATACAATACCCGTCAACTCTTACCAAAGTATAAAACATTGTATTTCTCAAATCACACAAAAGCAGTGATGTTTAAAACGCAGATGAGAAAATGCCTGGTATACTGTCCATTACATCATGCCGTCTACAATCAAATGAAACATTGGCCGCCTCCTCTAATCAGCTCGGGCTCACTAATCTATTGGCAAGATTGCGACCAGTAAACCTCCCTCATCACTCCACCAAAGTCAAGTGGTTTGACATCTCCGTTTTGGGCAATACCTGTAATTCATCAGTTATTTTCCCCTCTCAATTTTAAAAGAATATCCACATTAAGGATTTCATTCTACTGTTCTGAAATATAATGAATTTTTAAGTAAACATGTACTTGCGCCACAAAACCTTTTCATTCTTCAGCCTTACTTATAATCTGGGGTTGTAGAAGCTGTACAAAAAAAAATCACATTACTATTAAAATGAGTTGGAATAAACGGGTCTTTTTCCTGAGTGGCAAGCAGTGACTAGTGGGGTACCGCAGGGATGGGTGCTAGGACCCCAGCTATTCACAATATATATTAATGATCTAGACGAGGGAACTAGATGTAATATCTCCAAGTTTGCAGACGACACAAAGCTGGGTGGGCGTATGTGCTGTGAGGATGCCGAGAAACTCCGGTATGATTTGGACAGGTTGGGTGATTGGGCAGATGCAGTATGATGTGTTTAAGTGCAAGGTTATCCACTTTGATGGCAAAAACAGGAAGGCAGATTATCTGAACAGCAAGAGTTTGGGAGAAGGGGAAGTGTGACGAGACCAGGGTGTCCGTCCTTGTGCACCAGTCGCTGAAGGTAAGCATGGAGGTGCAGCAGGCGGTTAAGAAGGCAAGTGGTATGTTGGTCTTCATAGCGAGAGGATTCGAGTACAAGAGCAAGGATGTCTTGCTGCAGTTGTACAGGGCCTTAGTGAGACTATACCTTGAGTATTGTGTGCAGTTTTGCTCACCTTATCCGAGGCGTGGAGGGAGTGCAGCGAAGATTCACCAGACTGATACCTGGATGGCAGGAATGATGTATGAGGAGAGATTGGGTCGATCGGGTTTATATTCGCTGGAATCTCCTTGAAACTTAAATTCTAACAGGACTAGACACAGGAAAGATGTTGCCAATGGCGGGGGAGTCCAGAACCAGGGGTCACAGTCTAAAGATAAGGGGTAAGCCTTTTAGGACAGAGATGAGAAATTTCTTCACCCAGAGTGGTGAACCTGTGGAATTCTCTACCACAAAAGGCAGCGGAGGCCAATTCATTAAATATATTCAAGAAGGAGTTAGATATATTTCTTAAGGGCAACAGGATCAAGGGATATGTGGAGAAAGCAGGGGCAGGGTACTGAATTTGGATGATCAGTCATGATCTCATTAAATGGCGGAGCAGGCTCAAGGGGCCGAATGGCCTACTCCTATGTTTCGATTAAAGGAAAACAGGATTCTGCTTTAGAGTGAACTAGACAATGCAATACCTCCTCCACCCCCAATGCCATAATCATCATACTGGGTATGAAACACACAGTACCTAGTTGTCAGTACAGCATAACCAGGTGCCTCATTTGTGGCAGCAGGGAAATCTCAGCTGCCCCAAGGGTCTTACTATAGTTGTAGTATCTCTACCACCCCAGCTGCAAATCAGCTAATTCAACAAACTAAATAGCACAAAAAACAAAGCAGATGTGTATTACATAGTGACATGCTACATTGTAACTTAATTTTCATTTAGTCCTGAAGCTGGAAAACAAGCTTCTAGATATATTCCATTGAGGTATGCATTCATCCACAGCGTTATTGAACTTGTAGCGGTGAACTCTTTCAGCCTGGGCAGACAGACTTAACTGTATGGTATGGTTACGTGGAATGTTGTTTTATAAAAGCCAGTTAAAGAAATAACTTGCATTTATATAGCGCCTTTCACAAAATCAGGGTGTTCCAAAGCGCTTTATCGCCAATTAATTTCAAGTGACTACACGGCAGCCAATATGAGCAAAGCAAGATCCCATACAGAAATTAGATAATGACTAGGTAATATATTTTAGAGATATTGGTTGAGGGGTAAATATTGGCCAGAAACACAGGATCTTTTACATCCACCAAGGGGCAGACTGGACTCAATTTAATGTCTCATCCAAAAGACAGCAACTCAGACAGTGCAGCACTCCCTTAGTACTGCACTGAAGTGTCAACCTAGCTCAAGTCTCTGGCGTGACAAACCCACAGCCTTCTGACTTGGAAGTCAAAAGTGCCAGCAATGAGCCAAGGCTGGTATGTATTCTACTATTTATGTACAAGAATGACTAGATAAAGTGGATACTAGAGGCTGGTTTTGTGGAAGTGGCTTCTTCTGTTGAAACATACAACTTTGTAACTATAGAAAATAAGGTTTTGTTTTTTATGCTGCAGTGAATGAAATTCTAAGAACACAAGGTTAAAATCAGTGGATAAATAAAATTCAGTAATACTTTTGACATTTTGAGTGACGTGAACCTATTTAACCAATTTATAAACTTAAAACAAAAAAAACCCTTAAAAATTACAAATTACTCACACATTCCTCAAGTAATTAATATTTTGTATTCCATTCAACTTCAATAAGTTACAAGACATGGGACGAGTATCTGAATTTACAGCATCATACATAGTAACTTCAATTTCAGATTTTGAACATGGACAATTATATTCAGAATTCAATTTCAGATGCAGTATCACTCAATGCCCTATTCTTGTTAATCTTTTGAATGGTCTCAGGGCCTGGAGGGAGGGCGCGGGGGGGGGGGGGGGGGGGGGGTTGGGGGGAGAGAAGGGGGAAGGAATTTTGGATTTAAAAATGGTAATTTCTAAGTGGACAGAAAACAGAATCGCAGATTTTGGCTTATGGTTTGTATTTAGAGTTCACTTAACTCTTTCAGTGCACGTCACAAGTCTATTCATAGTCTGAACAGGAACAAGCAGTTCAAAAATTTGTTCCGCTCCAGAAATGTAAAAAAAAGTGACAAACAAGTTGATCCAAACATTTACAAAGAAAAACCATGAAATACAGAAAGATTAACCTCTGGTAACTTAGCAAGAAAATTTAGCACGGTCATTAAAAAAAATGAATTTTTCAAAATGGCTTTACAAAAAGCATTTTCACTTTCAATATTTGAGTAATTGAATTTGGCGTTTTTTTTAAATGAAGGTCTGAGAAGCACATTATTAAACAAAAAAAGTGTGGTCCTTTAAACAGCATTTCCTGGATTTTTCACAAATAAGACTATTACTATCAGGAATATATTTTTCATGCATGTGTTCAAAATAAACAAAAATTACAGCAGTAGGCTACCAACCTGGCAGTTAAACTGTCCAAGAGAAAATTTCTATTTGGGCATTATTAGACTGTTGGGGATCTTCTGCTACTAGAGAGAAGATTCCATCTTCCAGTCAATACTTGTTTCATTGCAGTTTGCACCACTCTCAAATTTAGAACTTTACACTAACTGCATCGAGAGTCAACATCCTCAAATGCACTAGGAAGAAGGGCCTGACTTAACTCGAGCAGGGCAACAAAAGTATGTTGATGCTGCAATATTTTGGGGGGGAATATCCAAGACAGGATAACCTTATTCCATGCAGTAGAAACTTGCTCCCCAGACATCTAAACTCCTAATCTGAACAGGCTACCCAATAAATAGGTATTACACACAAACATTAATTGAGATTGCTTTGCTTCTCTTGGCAGCTGTAATCTGTATAGTCATATACATAACAATTCATGTAGATTGCAAAGATTTTTCCATTGTTTTTGCACAGATTATAGCCGGACATGAAAACCCAACAGTCTGTTCCATACCTAAGGAATGTAATGGCAATTATGTGAATAATTCAATAATTATTAATAGCAAGCACAAGACAGAGACTAAAGAAACCATTACCACTGATGTCACAGTCAGGTTTCTAAAAATAAATACAAAAAAGAAAAACTACAAGCTTGGTTACAAGTTAATAGCATTGAAGGAGTTTAACAAAACCAATACTGGTTGCTATTCTGTAACACTACTGCTCTCATCTGCATTCAACTCAAATGATTATAGCAACCGGAAGTGTTGACTGCCTTGGATGTCAGGCATGAGAAACAATAATGGTATTGATTGGCATTATAAGTATATAAAAAAAATCAATTTTATATGTAAGGCCAACTACGCTGTAAACAGAAAAGCCAAAATGAATATCCCAAATCTGAACACTATCAATTTAGTAATTGCAACCCAACTCAAATTGAAAACATTTACATTCACACTACACGCTATAAGAAAATTCAGGCATCTAATCTTGGAGTAGAGTATATACGCACTCCAGAATGATTAAAACTATATCCACAAGTTTGTTTTTTTTTAAACTTAAGTTATACATGTATTCAAAAAAATGCCACATAAGCCTATCTGGAGTAGACAAAACAAAAAAGGAAAACAATGCCAATGTTATCACTTCATTGTAATTAAATGAACTAGAAGAACAATATTAAGGCCAAGGTGGTAAAATAATTGCATTATTACCTACCACCCAAAATCTATTCAAGATTGAGACACAAGTCATAATGCATCTTGGTAGAACAGCAAAACAAAGGACAACATGCAAATGGTTAAGATGCCATTTAGTGAAAGAAGTGCAATAATCCTAAACAATATTCCTGACCGAACAGTAGCAAAGAAACAGTACAAATACTTGATGCATTGCAGCAAACTGATCATGAAGCCATCAGGCACATAGTTTAAAAGGGAGCCATTCTCTGCTGAAATGTTAATTTTGTTGGTCATATTCTCACAGGAGGCTATAAATAGGTATTCTTTTCAAATACATAAAGAAATAAAGATTTACAGCACTTTATAAATAGGTGCAGCAAAACTAGCAAAAAAGTTAATTTGAAGCATCAACAAATATCTGTACGTCAGTACAATAGTGGAGAGTGACAAAAAAAAACCCTAAACACTGCTTATGATAGGAAGCTCAAAAAGAACAAAATAAGTAGAGACAATATAGTCTTTTAATGTTGATACATCAACTCGACTACTTGGTGCACTGTGAATAGCTATCGGTTGTAATTAAGTTACAGAAAAAGGTTTAAAAAGAAATCTATGCATATAAAAATGATTCAACACAATAAAATTCTAAAACGGTTTTAATTTATACTGTTGGAATAAATTACACCTCGAGTACGACAAGCCTGCTCAGGTATTAAACATGGAGCAGGCTCTAGTTACCACAGGCACTATAGGCTGACAAACTACTTACTGAGGCTTCACCATAGCAAAGGCCATGGCAATTAAGAACTTAAACCAGTCCAAGGTTCTAACAATTCAATAACAGCCAACCCTCCTTTGGTCTTTTTTTTTTTTTTTTTAAATCTTTTAATAGAAATACAGTACAACATAAATATTGGTAAGTGGGAAAACAAAACTAGCAGAAAAAAGGGGATGGGGCTCTCCAATGGTGCAATCTGGGGTTTATGAAGGTGGAGAAATGGATTCATTTATTTTTGTATCTTCCGATCAAAAATCTGCTCAACATTGCAGGGTTTTTTGTGTTTTTTTTATATAAATAGCATAGTGATGGACAGCGCAGTTCATCCCAGGAAATGACGAGCGGCCTAACTGCAGAGACCTTTGCCAACCAATGCAGCAGAAACTTGGCTCGTTTGTGAGAAAGTCTCTGTGATCCGTTATACTGTGCAGCTATTAAAAACTGATCCCGTAGTTGGCTTCTGGTTCAATCATCAGTAAGATCCTGAACGAACAAGAATTCACAGCGGCTCAATCCTGCCTGCTGCAGGGTGGGAGGATTTGGCTCTCTCTCTGTGGGCAAGCAGGGCAGTACTCTGCGTGGAAAGTTAGCAACTATTTGAAATTTCTCAGGAGTTTCTTTCAAGGAGAACAAAAAGTCATATATTACCTGCAATGAAAGAAAAAAAATTCATTTCTAGAAGAATTTTTTTTTTTTTTTTTTTTTTTTTTTTTTTAAATACTATACGTTCAAAAAAAATGGAACAGCGTCTTTTCTCCTTTTCCTTCCCTCCTCACCTGGCGCTGACTCATTGCTGAAGCAGACCTCTGCAAGTACTGGTCATTCACCAGTACCTCACTCATGTGCCCATTATTCATGTACAAGCCTCGATGGCGATTGCAAGAATATCAACTACTGTACTTTGCGGGGATCATCACTGGCGAGCCGAATCCTCTCCTCCACGATGTCAACACAGGTGCATTTCAAAGAGGAGTTACTGAATAGTAATGAAGAGTGGGAAAACAGCCCAATTTCCTCCTCCCTTATCGTGCATGCTGAGGCCAACTGCAGTGTTCCTACTGCAACCATGGCCAAAATCAGCTTAATTAGCAGAGACCAGGGGGATTGTTGGTCTATGTGGTTCAGTGGGTAAACTCATGCAGCCAGCAGGGGAGCTGGAATAGCAGTCTTTTGGTCCAATTTTGTGGACAAAGAAATTGTAATGGTATTTCCTGTATGCGCTGGTGCATCAATATCTTGTATTGCTTTGCGTTAGACCTTCGGCAACAAATGAAATTATAAATAGAACTTCCAGTATTGTTCTGCATCATAGTATTTGGGAGCAATTGTCAAATAATCAGACTATCACAAAAGAAAAGGCTTTATGACTTTAAAGATCTGGTTACCAACTGCCCAACTATTACACTGCTGGCGAGAAGGTGTTGAGAAGTGTTGCATAGTAAGTATGCCATCAGATTGATAATTACAAGCCTATTATTGGCCAAAATAAATCTCATGCAATACGATAACCATTATCATGCATAATTTCAATTAATATAGACGGTTTCACAAGCATGCTGAGCATGAATCTTTAAACAAAAAATTGTATTTCTACAACTATAGAGACAGTTAATTGCAGTCACTAAAAATAACTACTGCATTTTGTAGGAATGCCCATAACAAACTGTATTAAATGCAGTTCGATAAGCTTTTTATTCTCCCAAGGATTTAAGGAACACAACATTTTCAGTGTTTTTCTCTATGTAAATAGGAAGCATGGAAGATTCTTACTGTTAATGACTGGGTAAATAGAAATCGTCGCTCCACTCGAGTATCATTTGGCAACTTAAAGACAATTTTAACACTGTCTGGATTGTCTGGAAAAGGCTCCGAGGGAAGATGTTCAGACTTGCGTTCTTTCTCTTCCTGCAAATTCTGCAGTCACAAAAAAAAATTGTTTTTCCTCACATTTGCACAAAGATGCAAGATAACATTTAATACGGAATGATGACAGGAACCTCTGCTTGGGATTTCAAACATCATTATTTGAATTATTAGTGAAAATTCACTGTGATGAGAAACAAACACTGTTCCAACATGGCCATTTTCAGTCATCGCGGACAAATCTGATCCAGTTCTCCACCAATGCCAACATGTGTACTGCCAGTAGGTGTTACTGGATAACGATCAGGAACAGGAAGCCTGGCTGAATCTTCCCTCAACCCATTGGCACAGAGGCCAATTTTCACCTCCAAACATGGCAGAGTTCATTTTAAACCAGGAATTGAACCAGAGACCATCCTGGTCTGTATGGCTCAGGTATTCACTGCCTTAACCAGCTGAGCCATCAGGGACACAAGATCATCAGTTAAACCTTCACAAGTGGATGGATAATGTCATAACATTACAAATCTAGCCTCCCTACAATGAAAGCACGTATTTTATCAAAATAGTTTCACGCAGTTTCTTTAAAAAAAACCTTCTTACTCGTCGTCTTCTTTCTTCAGCAAGTATCTGCTGCTTGACATCCTCCTCCTCCTTTCTCCTCTTTTCTTGTTCCTCCTTTCTCTTCCTTTCTTTTTCCTGGTCTGCACGAAGTGAAGCCAAATAAGCTTCATCTTGCTGTTGTCTTAACACTTGCGTCTGATTCCTCTCCTCTCTGTAAATGGAAGAGACGAGAACAGCAAGAATATCAAATATTAACATATTCTGCTGTCTACAGATCATCAACAGCTTCAATTACATACCAATTAAAGACAGCAAATCTTGATCAAACCACTTTTGCCCAAGAACAGTGTAAATATTGGTTAAAAAAAGCTAATTTACTTGGGATTACATCGGAAGAAATAGCAAAATAGTGCAAAGAAGAATTACTCGCTCTCTTTCGATTCCTTCCCCAACTTGACTCCTGGCACTCACTGCCTGCTGAGGGGGCCGAAAACTCTTGCTTTTTAAGAGCCCTCAAAAGCATTCCTGTTTTGTTACTAAAAAAGTGCAGGTCCAAAGAGCATCATCACAGTATTTGTTGCAGCTTCTATTTGCTCAAGCACTAGCCCTCTGGTCAGCAGTGCACACAGTGACCTGGCTGACATTGTCACGTCACCGATAGGAGACACCCAACGTCGACACATCACTGGAGACTGAACTCAAGTACAAGCCTCTTGATAAGGAACACTGTGCAGAGAAAAGGCTACATGAAGTAAATTCCCTTTATAGAAATGAAATAAAGAACTGCAATGATACAACACGGATTATAGGATGAAAAAAAGTTGACATTTGAAGTGCAGTCTCAAAACTGATCCATTTTATTTTTACTCCTCCAATTTTCCCTTCTATTCTCCCTTGTTCTCTTCCTGAAGATACAGCTCATTTTGAACTTTAATAGTTCATTCATAAAGTAAATAGCTGCAATTTTGTTTAATACACGATATATCTAACTGTTTTTCTAACCAGAGTTAACCCCCCCCCCCCATTATCCTTATTGAACACCAAAGTTTTTTTTTATAAAAAGAACTAAATGATTTGGAACAGCTCTTACTCTCAGAAGAGTCCAGACCATAGACTCATTATCAGACATTTACAGCAGGAAAGTATTATTCCACATCATACCTATCAAGTCGTTCCGATACCAAATATGTAGCATTAGCATCCATAATAAATGTCAGCTGATTGACAAAGTCTTCAGCCTGAAGGAGGCCTTCCAAACGACCAACCACCGTCATTCTTTGTTCTTTCAACATAATCATTGCCAAAAAGGGATAGGTGTTCTCTCGTAAAGCTTGAGACACTGAAATATATAACCACATGTGTTAGCTTACGTTTGAAAACTTATTACAATCTAATTTTCCCACTTTTTGCCTTGCAATCACCATGCCAAGATTTAGATTGTGGGTCCAGTATACAGAATCAATCATGGATCAGCTGAAATCATGCTGCTACAGCATAAATTAGCACTTCCACAATGATTTTATATTATCATCAAATATTACAGCAAAAAGAGGGGCCATTCGGCCCTTCGAGTCTGCACCGGCTCTTTCAAAGAGCACTCCAGTTAGTCCCACTGCCCCGCTCTTTCCCCATAGCCCTGCAATTTGGTTCTCCTTGAAAGAAACACTGAGCCACCTGAAGCTTTCCATCCAGGTCAGAGCTGCACAACAAACCACCGAACAAGTCCATCCCACTGTATATTTCATCCAATTACAGCCCAACCGAAAACCTAATTTGATAGAACTTGGTCTGGTTTTCCAATAGTCAGCAACGCTATTTCAGCAATGCCACAAAGTGCAAGTTCTTTTGCCACAGGAAATATTATTCTCTATTACAAAGTGTTTACAGCACAGAAACAGACCACTCAACCCAACAGGTCCACACTAGTGTTAATGCTCCACACGAGCCTCCTCCCAACCTTTTCATCTAACTCCATCAACATAGCCTTCTATTCCTTTCTCCCTCACGTGCTTATCGGCTTCCCCTTAAATGCATCTAAGAACGCAAGAAATAGGAGCAGGAGTAGGCCATACGGCCCCTCCATTCAATAAGATCATGGCTAATCATAGACCTCAACTCCACTTTCCCACCCGATCTCCATATCCCTCAATTCCCCTAGAGTCCAAAAATCTCTCTATCTCAGCCTTGAATATAATCAAAGACTCAGCATCCACAGCCCTCTGGGGCAGAGAATTCCAAAGATTCACAACTGAGTGAAGAAATTCCCCATCTCAGTCTTAAATGGCCTACCCCTTATCCGGAGACTATGCCCCCTAGTTCTCGACACTCCAACCAGGGGAAACAACCTCTCAGCATCTACCCTGTCAATCCCCCTCAGAATCTTGTATGTTTCAATGAGACCACCTCTCATTCTTCTAAACTCCAGAGAGTATAGGCCCACTCTACACAATCTCTCATCATAAGACAGCTCTCATCCCAGGAATCAATCTAGTGAACCTTACTCCAACCCCCTTGCAATAAAAGCCAACATGCCATTTGCCTTCCTTATTGCTTGCTGTACCTGCATGCTAGCTTTCTGTGTTTCTTGCACGAGGACACCCAAATCTCTGAACACCAACATTTGAAAGTTTCTCGCCATTTAAAAAATAATGTTTCTCTATTCTTCCTACCAAAGTGAATAACCTCACATTTCCCTACATTGTATTCCATCTGCCACCTCACTGCCCACTCACTTAGTCTATCCACATCCCTCTGCAGGCTCTTGTGTTCTCCTCACAGCTTACTGACCCACCTAGCTTTGTATCGCAGCAAACTTCGATACATTACACTCGGTCTCATCTAGGTAATTAATATAGTTTGTAAATAGCTGAGACCCCAGCACTGATCCTTGCGGCACCCTACTAGTTACAGCCAGCCAGCCAACCTGAAAAAGACTAGTTTATCCCTACTCTGGTTCCTGGACAGAAAACAATCCTCTATCCATGCTATATTACCCTCAACCCAATGAGCCCTTATCTTGTGTAATAACCTTTTATGTGGCACCTTATCGAATGCCTTTTGGAAATCCAAATATACTACATCCACTGGTTCCCCAACCCTGCTAGTTACATCCTCAAAATACTGTAATAAATTTGTCAAACATGATTTCTCTTTCATAAAACCATGTTGACTCTGCCTAATCATGTTATGATTTTCTGATACCACTTTCTTAACAATGGATTCCAGCATTTCCCCGACGACTGATGTCAGGCTAACTGGCCTGTAGTTCCCCGTTTTCTCTCTCCCTCCTTTCTTGAATAGCGGTGTTACATTTGCTGCCTTCCAATCTGCTGGGACCATTCTAGAATCTCGGGAATTTTGGAAGATCAAAACCAATGCACTATCTCTGCAGCCACTTCTTAAAACCCTAGGATGTAAGCGGTCAGGTCCAGGGGATTTGTCAGCTTTTAGTCCCATTAGTTTCTCTAGTATTTTTTCTCCATATTAATTACGTTAAGTTCCTCACCCTCATTAGACTCTTGGTTCCCACCATTTTGGGTATGGTTTTGTGTCTTCTACTGTGAAGACAGATACAAAATATTTGTTTAAATTCACTGCCATTTCCTTATTCCCCATAATAATTTCTCCTGTCTCAGCATCTAAGGGACCAACATTTACTTTTACTACTCTCTTCCTTTTTACATACTTATAGAAGCTCTTACAAGCTGTTTTTTATATTTCTTGCTAGTTTTCTCTCACTCTTTTTTCCCTCATCAATTTTTTGGTCATCCTTTGCTGGTTTCTGAAACTCTCCCAATCCTTAGGCTTACTACTATTCTTTGCAACATTATAAGCTTCTTTAGCTAGCCATGGAAGGATCACTTTTCCCGATGGAATGTATTTTTGTTGAGAATTAGGAAATATTTCTTTAAATGCTAGCCACTGCTTATCTACCACCATACCGTATAATGGGGAACAAAGAAAAGGCAGACCAATTAAATGCATATTTTGGTTCTGTCTTCACAAAGGAGGACACAAATAACCTCCCAGAGATGTTGGAGAACATAGGGTCTGATGAGAGGGAGGAACTGAAAGAAATCAGTATTTGTAGGGAAATGGCGTTAGGGAAATTGACGGGATTGTAGGCCGATAAATCCCCAGGGCCTGATAATTTACATCCTAGGGTACTTAAGGAGGTGGCCCTAGAAATAGTAGATGCATTGCTGATCATCTTCCAAAATTCACTGGAATCTGGAACTGTACCCATGGATTGGAGGGTAACTAATGTTACCCCACTATTCAAAAAGGGTGGTAGAGAGAAAGCGGGGAATTACAGACCGGTAAGCCTGACATCGGTAGTGGGGAAAATGCTAGAGTCCATTATAAAGGATGTAATACCTGAGCACTTGGAAAACAGTGACAGGATCGGACAAAGTCAACATGGATTTACAAAAGGTAAATCGTGCTTGACTAATCTACTGGAATTTTTTGAGGATTTAACTGGGAAAATAGATATGGGAGAACCAGTAGATGTGGTGTATTTGGACTTTCAAAAGGCTTTCGATAAGGTCCCGCATAAGAGATTAGCATGTAAAGTTAAGGCACATGGGATTGGGGGCAAGGTATTGACTTGGATAGAGAACTGGTTGGCGGACAGAAAGCAGAGAGTAGGAATTAACGGGTCTTTTTCCGAGTGGCAGGCAGTGACTAGTGGGGTACCACAGGGACCGGTCCTTGGACCCCAGCTATTCACAATATACATTAATGATCTAGATAAGGGAACTAGATGTAATATCTCCAAGTTTGCAGACGACACAAAGCTGGGTGGGCCTGTGCGCTGCGAGGAGGATAACGAAAAACTCCAGGATGATTTGGACAGGTTGGGTGATTGGGCAGAAGCGTGGCAGATGCAATATAACGTGGATAAATGCGAGGTTATCCACTTTGGTGTCAAAAACAGAAAGGCAGACTATTATCTGAATGGCAATAGATTGGGAGAAGGGGAAGTGCAACGAGACCTGGGTGTCCTTGTGCACCAGTCGCTGAAGGTAAGCATGCAGGTGCAGCAGGCGGTGAAGAAGGCAAATGGTACGTTGGCCTTCATAGCGAAAGGGTTTGAGTACAGGGGCAAGGATGTCCTGCTGCAGTTGTACAGGGCCTTGGTGAGACCACATCTTGAGTATTGTGTGCAGTTTTGGTAGCCTTATCTGAGGAAGGATGTTCTTGCCATGGAAGGAGTTCAGCGAAGATTCACAAGGCTGATCCCTGGGATGGCAGGAATGACGTACGAGGAGAGATTGGACTTATACTCGCTAGAGTTTAGAAGAATGAGAGGGGATCTCATCGAAACTTATAAAATTCTGACAGGTCTGGACAAACTAGATGCAGGTAGAATGTTCCCGATGGTCGGAGAGTCCAGAACCAGGGGTCATAGTCTAAGGATAAGGGTAAGCCATTTAGGACAGAGATGAGGAAGAATTTCTTCACCCAGAGAGTGGTGAACCTGTGGAATTCTCTACCACAGAAGGCGGTTGAGGCCAAGTCTTTAAATATATTCAAGAAGGAGTTAGATATATTTCTTAGAGCTAAAGGTATCAAGGGATATGGGGAGAAGGCAGGTACGGGGTACTGAGTTTGGATGATCAGCCATGATCTCATCGAATGGCGGAGCAGGCTCGAGGGGCCGAATGGCCTACTCCTGCTCCTATCTTCTATGTTTAATCTATTTTTGCAATCTACCTTAGCCAACTCGCCCCTCATACCTATGTAATTGGCTACATTTAAGTTTTAAGACTCTAGTTTCGGACTTAGGCAAGTCAAAGGTTGTAATCTCTGGATTACTCCCGGTGCCACGTGCTAGTAAGTATAGGAATAGGAAGATAGAACAGATGAATGCGTGGCTAAAGGGATGGTGCAGGGGGGAGGGCTTTAGTTTCCTGGATCACTGGGTCTGCTTCTGGGAAAGGTGGGACTTGTACAAGTCGGACGGTTTACACCTGAACCAGGGGGGAACCAATATCCTTGCGGGGAGGTTTGCTAGCACTGCTGGGGAGGGTTTAAACTAACTTGGCAGGGGGTTGGGGTACAGAGTGGAGCTATAGTAGGGGGTGATTTACGGCCAAATACAGAGGGAAAAACAAGTCAGCTGGGAAGGCAGAGCAAATATGTGAAGGCAAAAGAGAATATGGCAGGGCTGGAAGGCATTTATTTTAATGCAAGGAGTCTTGCAAATAAGGTGGATGAACTAAAGTTGTTGTTGAACACATGGGAGTACGATATTGTTGCTATCACGGAGACATGGTTGAGGGAGGGTCAGGACTGGCAGCTCAATATTCCGGGGTATAGAATCTTCAGGCGAGACAGAGGGGGGTGTAAAAGGGGAGGGGGTGTTGCAATATTAATTAAGGAGTCAATTACTGCTGTAAGGAGGGATGATATATTAGCGGGTTCCTCTAATGAGGCCATATGGGTAGAACTTAAAAACAAAAAGGGGGCAAGCACTTTGCTGGGAGTGTACTATAGGCCCCCAAACAGTCAGGGGGAGATAGAGGAACAGATATGTAGGCAAATCTCAGAGAAGTGTGAAAATAATAGGGTAATAATAGTGGGGGATTTCAACTTCCCCAATATAAATTGGGACAGTCAGAGGGTGAAAGGCTTAGAGGGTGCAGAATTCTTAAAGTGCATCCAGGAGAGCTTTTTGAGCCAACATGTAGAAAGTCCTACAAGAGAGGGGGCGATACTGGACCTAATTCTGGGGAAATGTAGCCGGGCAAGTGGTGGAAGTGTCAGTAGGAGAGCATTTTGGCGACAGTGACCATAATTCGGTGAGATTTAAGGTGGTCATGGAAAAAGACAAAGACGGCCCGGAAATAAGGGTTCTAAATTGGGGGAAGGCCGATTTTAATATGATAAGGCAGGATCTGGCCAAAGTGGACTGGGAGCAGCTGCTTATAGGAAAATCCACATCAAAACAGTGGGAGACTTTCAGAAGGGAAATAGAGAGAGTACAACGCCAACATGTTCCTGTAAAGGTCAAGGGTGGGACCAACAAGCAAAGGGAACCTTGGATGACAAGGGATATACAAAAATGCATTAGAAATAAAAGGGGGGCTTTTGGCAGTTACAAAAGACTAAAGACAGAAGAAGCCCTAGAGGAGTATAAAAAGAGCAGGGGCATACTTAAAAAAGAAATTAGGAGGGCGAGGAGGGGCCATGAAATAACACTGGCGAGCAAAATAAAGGAAAATCCTAAGATGTTTTATAAGTATATTAAGGGCAAGAGGATAACCAGGGAAAGGGTAGGGCCCATTAGGGACCAAAGTGGCAATGTGTGTGTAGAGCCAGAGGATGTAGGCGGGGTTTTAAATGAATTTTTTGCATCTGTGTTCACTATGGAGAAAGACGATGCAGACATAGAAATCGGGCAAGGGGACTGTGACATACTCGAACATATTAGCATCGAGAGGGAGGAGGTGCTAGCGGTTTTAGCGGGCCAAAAAGTGGATAAATCCCCAGGCCCGGACGAGATGTATCCCAGGCTGCTGTGGGAGGCAAGGGAGGAGATTGCAGGGGCTCTGACACTAATTTTCAGAACCTCTCTGGCCACAGGGGATGTACCAGAGGACTGGAGAACAGCTAACGTAGTACCATTATTCAAGAAGGGTAGCAGGGATAAACCAGGGAATTACAGGCCAGTGAGTCTAACATCTGTGGTGGGGAAATTATTGGAAAAAATTCTGAGGGACAAAATTAATCTCCACTTGGAGAGGCAAGGATTAATCGGGGATAGTCAGCATGGCTTTGTCAAGGGTAAATCATGTCTAACAAATCTGATCGAATTTTTCGAGGGGGTGACTAGAGGGGTGGATGAGGGAAATGCTGTGGATGTGGTTTACATGGACTTCAGTAAAGCTTTTGACAAAGTCCCGCATAGGAGACTGGTCAAGAAGGTAAGAGCCCATGGGATCCAGGGTGCCTTGGCGCGTTGGATCCTAAACTGGCTGAGTGGCAGGAGGCAGAGGGTGATGGTCGAAGGTTGCTTTTGTGACTGGAAGCCTGTGTCCAGTGGGGTACCTCAGGGATCGGTGCTGGGTCCCTTATTGTTTGTGATCTACATAAATGATTTGGATGAGAATGTAAAAGGTATGATCAGTAAGTTCGCAGATGACACGAAAATTGGTGGGGTGGTAAATTGCGAGGAGGAAAGCCTCCAGCTACAGGACGATATAAACGGGTTGGTCAGATGGGCGGAAAAGTGGCAAATGGAATTTAACCCTGAAAAGTGCGAGGTGATGCATTTTGGACGGACAAATAAGGCAAGGGCATACACAATGAGTGGTAGGACCCTAGGAAGTACAGAGGGTCAGAGGGACCTTGGTGTACATGTACATAGATCCCTGAAGGCAGCGGAGCAGGTAGATAAGGTGGTTAAAAAGGCATATGGGATACTTGCCTTCATTAGCCGAGGCATAGAATATAAGAGCAGGGAGGTTATGATGGAGCTGTACAAAACGCTGGTGAGGCCACAGCTGGAGTACTGTGTGCAGTTCTGGTCGCCTCACTATAGGAAGGATGTGATTGCTTTGGAGAGGGTGCAGAGAAGATTCACCAGGATGTTACCTGGGATGGAGCGCCTCAGCTATGAAGAGAGGCTGGACAGGCTGGAGTTGTTTTCCTTGGAGCAGAGAAGGCTGAGGGGGGACCTGATTGAGGTGTACAAAATAATGAGGGGCATAGATAGGGTAGATAAAGAGGAACTTTTCCCCTTAGTGGGGGGGTCAATAACAAGGGGGCATAGATTCAGGGTAAGGGGCAGGAGATTTAGAGGGGATTTGAGGAGGAACTTTTTCACCCAGAGGGTGGTTGGAATGTGGAACTCAATGCCTGAAAGGGTGGTGGAGGCAGGAACCCTCACAACATTCAAGAAGCATTTGGATGAGCACTTGAAATGCCATTGCATACAAGGCTATGGACCAAATGCTGGAAAATGGGATTAGACTGGACAGGGATGGATGGGCGGCGCAGACACGATGGGCCGAAGGGCCTCTTTCTGTGCTGTAAAACTCTATGACACTCTCAAACTTAATGTGAAATTCTATATTATAATTACTCTACCCCAGAGGATCCTTTACTATGCTATTCACCTCAACTACTCCTTGTGGTAGCAATTTCCACATTCTTACCACTCTCTGGGTAAAGAAGTTTCGCCTGAATTCCCTTAGATTTATTAGTGATTATCTTATATTTATGGTCCCTTGTTCTGGTCTCAGCTGCAAGTGGAAACATCTTTTAAGTCTATCCTATCAAATCCTTTCATAATTTTAAGAACTCAATCAGGTCACCCCTCAGTCTTCTCTTCTCTAGAGAAAAGAGCCCCAGCCTGTTCAATCTTTCCAGATAGTTCTGGTATCATTCTAACATATCTTGTTTGCAACTTCTCCAGTGCCTCTATGTCCTTTTTATAATATGGAGACCAGAACTGTTCACTCTACTCCAAGTGTGGTCTAACCAAGGTTAAATACTAGTTTAACATAACTTCTCTGCTTTTCAATTCTATCCCTCTAGAAATGAACCTGCACAAAAGTGCCTTGTTTGATTTTATTTCTGGCCTGATTAACCTGCGTTGCTACTTCGTGATTTGTGTATCTGTACCCCAAATTCCTCTGCTCCTCTACCTCATTTAAACACTTATTTTCCAAGGAGTATGCTACCTTTTTGCCAATTACACACCCATTCTGCAAGTTTATTAATGTCTTCCCGTATTTTGCCATAGTCCTCCGCTGTATTAAACGACACTCCCCAATTTGGTGTCTTCCACAAATTTTGAAATTGTACTTCCAATTCCAAATGTATTTATAGCAAAATACTGCAGATGCTGGAAATCCGAAATAACAGAAAATGCTGGAAAAACTCAGCAGGCCAAGCAACATCCGTGAAGAGAAAAGAGAGTCAACGTTTCAGGTGAATCTTGACAAAGGATTCACCTGAAACGTTGACTCTTCTCTCCACGGATGTTGCCTGGCCTGCTGCGTTTTTCCAGCATTTTCTGTTATTCCAAATGTATTTAATTGATTACAATTACTCAAGGAAGGAGTGATGTCCTTAAAGGGAAATAATAACCTGGGTAGTGACAGCTAGATCCAAATTACAGAGCAGAAAGCAGGTGAAAGTGACAGCAGGCACATGGGCAGAGACAAAAGGAGACACAGGAGAGGGGAAGAGGGAAAACGAGAGAAAATGAACACAGGTTTGAGGGGGACAAGAGAAAAGCTGGCATGTAAGAGATCGAGCGAGAAAGCACTTGCTTGGGAGGGAGATGGATGAACATGTGTGACATAAATCGTGCCATTCATGTAGAAATGACTTATGAAATATACTGGGCGGCCTGCTGGTGGCGCTGTCCAGGGAGAGTGTAAATACTCGGGCACGGGCCCAGCTTGCTCAGGGACATTTTGTAAACAGGAACTAGTGAAGGATAACTAGACTTCCATGTTGTGAAACAGTCAATTAAAGCCTTGTTTAATACTCTGACCAAGTGCCTAGTAGTTTTCTTACGTCAATTTAATCGACTGTTTGCTGCTCCATGCTCCGAGTGGTTTTGGGAACAGACGGCTACGACTCAAACGGTAGAAGGGAACCAGAGGTAGTTATCAATTCATCATGGAGAAACTACTCCGACCCGCCCGTCTTGACCTGGACCCGAATTCATCTACAACGGCTAAGGTATGGAAACACTGGTATCGTACCTTCAGCAACTTCCTCAGGGTGTGTGGTGAGAATGTTCCTGATAAGTTAGAGATACTTGCCAATTATGTATCTCATGTGTTTGACTATATCGAAGACTGTGTAGACTATGACTCCGCTATCCAAATACTACAGCAACTATATGTTAAGGCCCCAAACAAAATTTTTGCTCAGCATCTACTGGCCACAACTCGACAACAACCCAGGGTATCACTTGGCGAATTCCTTCAAAAGTTTTGCAGGCTCAGCAAGGATTGTAATCTCAAAGCTGTCTCAGCTGACCAGTACCAGGAGTAAAATCGTGATTCCTTTATTAACGGAATTGCGTCTCCTTTCATATGCCAGCGTTTGTTGAAGAATAAAACCCTCAAGTTACAAGCTGCCTATGACCAGGCATGTTCTCTGGACTTAGCCAAAAAAATGCAGATGCCTATCTTTTACCGCGTGCACAGACTGCTGCTATCACTTTTGGTGACTCCTCCAATGGGCCTTGGGCGGAAGCCCTCACTGATGACTACTACACCCTAGCCGATGACGACCCTACCCTGGAAGCCCTCACTGATGACGACACTGCCCTAGCGGCATCTTGGCAATCTGGAAGGAAGCGTTTCTTCTGTGGAGGTGCATTCCACTATAGGAAATTTTGTCCTGCTCGTAACGTAACCTGCAGTCATTGCAGTAAGAAAGGTCACTTTTCTAAGGTATGCCAGTCAAGAGCCTGTTAGTTTTGCAGCTATCTATAAAACTGCTCCTCCCACAAGAGCCACTACTAAGGTTACAACTGCCAAGGGTAAAACTACTCCTCCTCCCATCACAGCTGTTGTTCCCCAAAGCCTGTCCCATGCAGCCAAGAATGTTACAGTAAATGGACACATTTTGAGTGCACTAATCGACTCATGCAGCTCCGACAGCTTCATCAGTTAACAGGCTGTCAGTAAGTTAAAACTGCGGATTTACCCCTCGGACAGGGAAATTGCAATGGCTCTGACGACACTGACCACCAACAGATATCCAAATGCACCCGGAGCCACCATCTCCCCAGTCCCCCTCAGGTCGATCAAAGCGACATGGACTCTGCCAGCCCGCTGGTACTAACTAAGCGACCCAGGGACCAAAACGCGGTCCAAGGAGACGTGCCTTCCTGCCACCGACTGAGATCCAAACGACTGTCTATTCTTAGTCCGACTAATTCGGTACAAAGAAGCCGCCGGACTTCCAATCTTTCAGGCGGGAAGAATGACATAAATCGTGCCATTCATGTAGAAATGACTTATGAAATATACTGGGCGGCCTGCTGGCGGCGCTGTCCAGGGAGAGTATAAATACTCGGGCACAGGCCCAGCTTGCTCAGGGACATTTTGTAAACAGGAACTAGTGAAGGATAGCTAGACTTCCATGTTGTGAAACAGTCGATTAAAGCCTTGTTTAATACTCTGACCAAGCGCCTAGTAGTTTTCTTACGTCAATGTGCACATGAAAGAGAGGATGAATGCACGCAAAAGGTGGGGGGAGACTGTGCATGAGTGAAAGGGGAGGAGCGAGTATGAGTGAGGGGGAGGTGCACGGGCAAACTAGATAGTGGGAAGGAGTAGGCGCCTGTGGGAGAGAAAGGAGCATGTGCGAGATGTGAAAGGAGAAAATAAGTGCGAGAAAGAGGGGAGGGTGAAAGTGGGCTGAACAAGAGAGGGAGAAAAGGGCTTGCAAAGGAGGGAGTTGTTGTAAGGAGCAAGGGAGCAGGTACGAGCATGCATAAGGGTTAGCTGTTAACCAGAGCGCATCAAAGCGAGGGAGGGGAGTGAGATTTAAAAGTACGCAACACCAGTATTCCAACAAGCAGGACTAGAGTGCAGGACATAGATCTGTACCCATGATTTCCCACATGACAAGTACCTGATTTGGGCACTACTACTTGGGGAAGGCACCATCCAAATACTAGAGAAACATGACAAAACACTGAATGGCACTCATTTACCTTAAAAGTCAGTCATGTGCTCAGACTTCATCACACCAATATGGACGTGTCACAGCTGGAGAAATTGGTCCAAACGTTCAGCTTTGACCTAGAGGTCCAGCAAAACAGTTGCAAGAACCAACTAATCATTGAGTGGAATGCAGTTTGAATGTCAGATAAGGTTGGGAAGTGAACCCAGACTTCTGACTGCAAAGTCAAATGCTGCACTGCTGGAGCTACATTGGAGATATTTTTTAAATAACATTTTACGTTTCAAAAATAATGTGGATCACAGACCTCATGTCTAAAGCATGGAACTTTTATTCTTCCATCTACTGCTATTAACAAACAAGAATGCTCAAGTTCTTATTACTTTGGATGCCAGTTAGTGGGTTTTACATTGCTTTCACACTAACTAATTATTTGAAGTTATTGAAAAACTTTTCACTTCAAAAAAAAGTGCAGTATGAATGGAGACGTTTTGGACATGGTTCAAGTTGCCCCATCATCATGATCCATACATGAGATGTTGCAGAACTGCTCGAAGCTTTCATATGTCACCATGAAGGCTTTTCAATCACAATGTGGTCATACAGTATTTGCAAAAGCAGCTTGGAAAATAAATATCTAACAGCGGTCAAGCCCAAAAACAAGAAAGTCACTTGCACTTAGTGTAAATTGGAAATTCAATTACAATATCGCCCAATTTCAGTATAAGCGTCTTCTTGAAGCTCAATGAAATTGCCAACAGTGCCCAAGGAGAAATAAAAACATATTTGGGATAGAAAAGCAAACTAAGCTGCTGGAAACTTTTTTTAATCCATTAACACATGGAAAAAATCAAAAAAGCTCAATGCAGGAAACTCTCGATTTACCGGCACCTAAATAACCGGAAATCTCTGTTAACCGGCAAAATTCAGGAGTAGGTTCAGTTAAGTTTTACTTCATATTAGTGGCCGTTCCTGGATCTGTGGCCGTGTAACCGGGGTTCCTGCACCTGTTGCTATGCAACAGGACCGCCTGGATCTGTGGCCGTGTACGGGGCTCTCGTACCTTTTACTATACCTCTCTGTAATCCGGACTTTGATAAACCGGCACCATGCCGGTCCTGTCAGTGCCGGATAAAAAAGTTTCCTGTACTTAGTTATTTAATTTTAACGGGAACATGGATTTTGCTTATTAATTTAATAAACATTATTGTGGCAGAGCCACTAAGAGACTCAGAACATTTGAGAATAATCTCTTTAACTGCATTGTAGTGCAGCCACGTACTGCACCTTTAAACTGTTTGTTAACTATACTGTATGTACCTTCCTATACTCTGCGTGATGACGTCATGACGCCGATCACGGGACCGCCAGTGGCGCGAAGAATGCGATGACGTCATGACGTCGGTTTCCAGAACCTTCCAGCAGTCTTCGAGTGCCTCGCAGCCTGAACAGACCTGTATGCATCTTCTGTAGTTTACTAGTTAACTTCGTTATTAAACTTTGTTGTTTTGATTTACTGAGTCGAACTGCGATTATTCAGATAGGAACTACCGTTCCTACATTGGTGGCCCCGATCTCGAACAACTTTCGTTGAGATTCAAGAATGAACACGAATGCCGTCGCCCTCAAACTTCCACAGTTCTGGGAACAGCAGCCATCAGCATGGTTCTTCCAGGCAGAAGCCCAGTTCTCACTCCGAGAGATTACAGCGGATTCGACCCGTTATTTTCACGTGGTCTCCGCTCTAGACAGCACCACGGCCTCGCGGGTAGTCAGCCTCCTGGGCAATCCACCAGAAGATGGCAAGTATGAGGCTCTTAAAACTCGTTCGCTACAGGTGTTTGGTCTCAATAAGTTGGAGCACGCACGCAGGCTTATGCTATGCCCGGCCTCGGGGACTCAAAACCTTCTGAACTGATGAGCCAGATGCTCACTCTTTTGGGTTCGGAGCCCCAATGTTTTTTGTTCTGCGAACTTTTCCTTAACCAGCTACCAGAACCGGTTCAGACGGCCCTGGCCAATTCTCCGATCACGGTCTGTGTAGAACTTGCGGCTGAGGCAGACAAGTTTTTTACTGTTGCGCAGCAGTATTGTGCTGCCACGAGGCGCCCTTCCCTCCTACTGCAGGCTGGTGTGCATGCCACGCCCGTTTTGGCACCAAAGCTCGATGCTGCCGCCCGCCCTGCAGTTTTTCAACCAAAAAAAAAAACTTCACTTTCGGCAAAACTGACTGGGTCTAAAAAACGTCCACTTCACCATAGCGGTTGGTTCGGCGGGAAAGCTGCTCTACATCACGGATTCCATGACAGGGCGACAATTTTTGTGCGACACTGGATCCCAGTGTACTTTTCTGCCAGCTTCAAGGCTCGATCTGCAATCCGGCGGGCGCGGTCCACCCCTCGAGGCAGCTAATGGTGCGGATATCCGCACGTTCGGAAAACTGAGTGTCAATTTAACCTTCAGCAGTCAGAGATTTGTTTGGGACTTTATTGTTGCTAGAGTTTCGCAGGCTATCCTGGGGGCCGATTTTTTCTGCTCCAACGGCTTTCTGGTCGACGTCCAACGCTGCCGACTCATAAATGCGTCCACTTTCCACGCACTGCCGTGCCATCGCAGCACCACCATGTCCTGGTCAATTGCCTGTACACTTGCAGCACAGGACAGGTTTACGCGCCTGCTCAGGGAGTTTCCAGAGCTCACCAGGCCTACTTTTTCGGCAGCAGTCACGAGGCACGGAGTGGTGCATTACATCACGACGAAGGGACCGCTGGTTTATGCCCGGGCACGTCGGTTGGAACCAGGCAAGCTCGCAGCGGCAAAAGCAGAGTTTCACACCATGGAATGCCTCGGGATCGTCCAACGCTCCAATAGCCCTTGGTCCTCCCCACTGCATATCGTCCCCAAACCAGGCGGTGGCTGGCGACCTTGCGGGGATTACCGACATCTAAATGAAGCCACTGCACCGGACAGGTATCCAATACCTCATATCCAGGACTTTTCGGCCCATCTGGCTGGCAACTCCGTTTTCTCAAAGATGGATCTCGTCCACGGTTACCACCAAGTCCCAGTACACCCTCAAGATGTCCCCAAAACGGCGGTCATCACACCGTTCGGACTTTGAATTCCTCAGAATGCCTTTCGGGTTGAAAAACGCAGCGCAGGCCTTCCAACGGCTCATGGACTGTTACGAGATTTGTCCTTTCTTTGTTTACTTGGATGACATTCTCATCGCCGGTAGAGATTCGCAGGAACACAGCATTTGCGCACACTTTTTGCCCGTCTCAGCCAGCACGGCCTCATCATCAACCCCGCCAAACGCCAGTTTGGATTATCCAGCATCGATTTCCTGGGACACAAGATCACTTCGGACGGCGCCGTCCCACTAGCTACCAAGGTAGAAGCAGTTACAGCATTCGCACGGCCTCACACAGTCAAATCCCTGCAGGAGTTTCTGGGGATGGAGAATTTCTATCACCGGTTCGTTCCCAAGGCAGCCCAGTTGATGCAGCCGCTGTACGAAGCGCTCAAAGAGAAGTCGGGAAAGGACGCTATCACTTGTACGCTGCCGATGGACCAAGCGTTCCTTAACACCAAGGCGGCGTTGGCAGGCACAACCATGCTTGCTCACCAGTTACCGGGCGTGACCATCGCCCTCACTACAGATGCCTCCGATTATGTTATTGGGGCGGTTCAAGAGCAATGGGTCGATGGTGCGTGGCAGCCGTTAGCATTCTTCAGCCGCCAGCTTTCTTCAGCAGCCAGCTTCGCAAGAACGAGCAAAAATATAGCACTTTCGACAGGGAGCTGTTGGCCCTGTTTTCAGCCGCCCGACACTTCCATTTTCTCCTAGAAGGGTGTCCGTTTACTGCATTCGTGGACAAGCCACTTACGTTCGCAATAGCAAAAACGAGCGCGCCTTGGTCAGCCCGCCAGCAGCGCCATCTCACCTTTATATCCGAGTTTACGACGGATCTAAGGCACGTGTCCGGCAAGGATAATCTCGTGGCCGATTGTCTCTCCCGTTCTCCAGTCCAGGCAGTCCACCTGGGTATCGATTTCGTTGGGTTGGCAGAAGAGCAACTGGCAGATCCCGAAGTACAGGCATACCGGATCACGCCTTCCAGTTGGCAGGTGGCCGATGTTAAGTTCCAGGCGGCGAGAATCACGCTTTTGTGTGACACATCCATGGGAGTGCCCAGGCCCATCATGCCGTTGGAATGGCGTAAGAAAATTTTCCAGGCCATACATGGTTTATCGCACCCAGGGATGCGTGCTTCACAATGGCTAATGTCCCGTAAATTTGTCTGGAAAGGAATGCATTTGGACGTCCGGGACTGGACAAACCATTGCGTGGATTGTCAAAAAGCAAGTGTTAATCGCCATGTCAAAGCTCCACTGGCCGAATTTCCAGTGCCAGAACGCCGTTTCAACCACATACACGTGGACCTAGTAGGTCCTCTTCCCGTTTCGCGAGGTTTCACACATCTCCTGACGGTAGTGGATCATACCACCAGGTGGCCAGAGGCGATCCCATTGAGTGCTACTGCTGCCTCAGACGTCTCCAGGGCGTTCATTTCATCGTGGGTAGCTCAGTTCGGGGTACCATCCGACATCTCCTCTGACAGTGGCCCACAATTTACGTCAGAGTTGTGGACAGCAGTCGCACAAGGTTTGGGTGCCAAGCTGCACCACACCACCGCATACCATCCGCAAGCGAATGGCCTGTGTGAGCGGTTCCATCAGTCGCTCAAGGCGTCACTCCAGGCCAGCTTGCGTGGTTCCAACTGGATGGACAGGCTCCCCTGGGTGTTACTAGGCTGTCGAACAGCCCCCAAGGATGATCTCCAGTCTTCATCGGCCGAGTTAGTCTACGGCCAGCCACTTTGGGTACCAGGTGACTTTATCCCTTCACACACAGAATCGTGGTCTGCGGCTCAGCAGCTCCTCCAGCATCAGGAGGTGGCCAAGAATTTCCTGCCTATTCCAACCTCGAATCACAAATTACAGAGGCCTCACGTCCCGACAGAGCTCATGAGCTCCGAGTATGTTTTTATTCGGCAGGACGCACAGAGGCCTGTTAAAACCACCTTATGCTGGACCGTTTCGTGTCATCACATCGGGTGAAAAAATTTTCACGGTGGACGTCGGTGGCAAACCAGATACCATTTCTATCGACCGACTTAAACCGGCCCATCTTGATCGGAGTGAACCAGTCGTTGCTGCTCAGCCGCCTCGCCGCGGTCGACCTCCGTTGACCGCTGGACCAGCTCGGCACCAACCCGCCAGTGAACCGCCTGCATCGGTTTCCACGTCGCCTACACTAGCACCTCTCGTTTCCTCCACGCCTGCCGTGCCGCTCCAGACGCAGCCAAGAACCGACACATCCTTCAACGCTACATTCCCGCAGCCTGTGTTTCGCCGTCGCTCGACCAGGCTCATCATGCCTCCTGTTCGTTTGACACTGTCTGTTAAAGAGCATTCTGGGGGGGTGCCTGTGGCAGAGCCACTAAGAGACTCAGAACATTTGAGAATAATCTCTAACTGCATTGTAGTGCAGCCACGTACTGCACCTTTAAACTGTTTGTTAACTATACTGTATGTACCTTCCTATACTCAGCGTGATGATGTCATGACGCCGATCACGTGACTGCCAGTGGCGCGAAGAACACGATGACGTCGGTTTCCAGAACCTTCCAGCAGTTTGAGTGCCTCGCAGCCTGAACAGACCTGAATGCATCCTCTCCTGTAGTTTACTAGTTAACTTCGCTGTTATTAAACTTTGTGGTTTTGATTTACTGAGTCGAACTGCAATTATTCAGATAGGAACTACCGTTCCTACATTAGCATGGAAGAAATTAGCACATTTCACGCAAAAGGATCTTGCTGGGGAATTCATGTTCAGTATTTTACTCAAACAAAATTCTCTCCAAGGTTCTAGACCAGGTGTTGTAGAAAGGTTCAGCTTCTACCACACAAGTTATGCAAGATGCATTGGGTTATTTTTTCTAATGTCACTTTATTTTATCTCACGCCAGTCGTAAGTATTTAACTACAATATTGCTCGATTGCTGCAAACAAGCATGTGATATAAATAGAATTATTGACTAGGAGGTGGAATCTGAAAAATAATTCATCCTGTAAGAGGAAAACTAGCAATCCATTTACATTCCCATCTCTTCTATATAAATAAATATACATAAGTAATTGTATTGCAACTTCATGCACTTCCTATTATCACACTTACTTCTTGGGTCACAACTTGACATTTGGTAATGACTGGTTATTTTAGCTTTAATAGGCAACACCTGTTAAAATTACCATTATATTTGCCTTTCAGTACTGGCAGTGCTGTAGCAAGAGTCGCCATGGTTCAACAGCCATTTTCTGTGCACTGGGTTTGGAAGCAAGTTTTATTTTGTTGCAGCCCCCATTCTCTGACCTGAAGCCCACTCTCCAAACCATCTGCGCCTGCTGCCTCCCGTCCCCACTCTCTCACCTTCATGGCTCGAACCATCAATCTATGACTTCCTGACACCATCCCCTTCAACAGCCTCCTACACACTCTCCACTACCTTTCCCATTAACCAACCGGTGGCCTCCTGACCCCGTTTAGTAATGTTAATTGCTTTTGAAATGCCAGTGCAATTTTTACTGCTACACAGGAGGCAACTCAGCAGCATTTCAAAAGTTTAATGCAACAATAGTCACTAATATTACCAAAAAGGGATCAAGAGGTTGCGGGTTGGATAATGGTGAAGAGCGGCAGGAGGCTACTGAAGGGAATGGAGTTTGTAGGTTCAAGCAATTGGCGGAGGGGGAATGCGGGAAGCTATTAGAGGAGACAAAGACTTGGTAATTAAGCCACAGCAATGTTCCCACAGGCCTCTTCCTTAGAGCAAGAAAGGGACAACTAAAACAGACCAGAGAAATGCAAAACAGAAAACCAAAAAGTGATTAACAATTCAATGCAAATAAAAAGACAAGACACGCAAACAGAAGCACTAACCGACAGCACAAACAGGTAAGGCATACACACAGAACATGATATAACGTAACAAAATGAATCAGTTATGCGGCAGGAGATCTAATATAATACACTAGCTGGGGGGAGCCCGGCTTTGCCAGGGCTGTTTTGGGCCGGGCGGTTTAAATCGAGTGCGAGGCTTTGGGGCCTCTGTGTCCCTCTCTCAATCTGCTGCCGGGCAACATTTCTACCTTTTAACACCTTGAAAGATGAAAGTGAAAGTACTTAGAAAACATTTTTGGTAAATCTTATGTTATTTTTAAAGAGAGATACTAACTTTTTCAAAGCTGGATGATCAAAGCAGTTTGAGCTGGAAGCTGAAGTAATGTCAGTGAAACAATGGCTGCCAGATCCCCGAGATGAAAACGATTAGTCCCGCCCACACACACACACCGATTACGGTCCCCTGATGGTTGGCCACTGTAGGATTGGTCAATCGTGACGGCACAGGATTGGTCGAACCTTGACGTCAGTCAATCAATGCTAAGTAGATGAGTTTAATTTTGAAGGTTTTTTGCATAAGGCGCGAACAATTTTCATCTGACCGAAAAGTAAATACGCTTACGACAGTCCCGGAACCGTAAGCTTTCTTCGGAGGTAACGCGCGCGTAGGTACGCTCTATAACTTTTGAGCGCATAGCCGGACAGACGCACACCCGAGGACAGATAGATAGAAAGATAGATAGATAGACAGAAAGAAGAGATAGATAGATATATATTTTACAGCATAGCTATTGAGCACAAGCTGACAACCACAATCATTCATGGAAACTATTATTGGCACCAGGAACAGTGATCAGTGATGAAAGAAGAAATGTAGAATGACCCATAATTTCAGGCAGGATTTTGTTTTCCATGCAATCATCTCATTAAATTTAAAACAGGGTAAAATTCAGTGCACGAGCAGACTTTACTTTTGTAAACATAAAAAACTTACCCCTGTAGCCTTCTGGCTTACTGGTGGAACAGGCCCAGAAAAGCATCCTAGTGTTGATGAAGTTTACAACCTCTGGGGTGCACACTGTATTACTGAGGTAGAAACAAACTGACAATTAGTCATCCATCATAGATAAGCTGCCAAAACCCCCCACCCCTACCCTTATACAGAGGTATAATTCAATGGATGCTGGCAAGTCACTAAAACCTCAGTGACCTTTCATGTGAGCATCAATAGGCTGCAGTGATATCCCTTTGGTCGAATTGCCTCTTTACCTAGACACGCACATGAAGAATGGGCACTTGGGCAACTTACTGGAGGCATGTTGGTACCTGTGGAATCATACCTCAGCACAAATCACGAAGGGGTGCAAACTGGAAAATGAAACTTAATGATGCTGCAATTAATCCAGTATAAATGGAGCATAAATCAAAGGCACAGACCGTTGCAAATAAAGTATTTACTGTCAGAATGTCAAATATTTCTAAATTCAAGCCTCCCTCTGCAGCAGCTTGGAGCTCTAGCTGTTGTACACTATTCCCAAAAGGGTCAATATGAATCCCTGTCATTACAGACATTCTCAATCAATGAAAGGCATTTTTTACATCTTCAGCCCAAATGTACTTCCCTTTATACTCCACTTCTAAAGGCAGTGACAAATACTGGACTACACTTCAATGGTCACTGGAACACTACTATTTCACTTAAATAGCCATTCTTTATACAACAGCCAGGGCAACAAGCGTCAACTGGTTATTCAATTTTAAACAAAGTGAAAGAGCCCAATCCTTTCCCTGTCCTTTACCCACATGCACATGTAATTATAGTATTTATGGCAAACATCAGCAGCTCATCAGACCAGAATCAAACCTGGGCTCTTATTGGTTTCTATCATTTAGTACCACATCATTTGGTACATTGACAGACCGAGCCACCAGGACCCCTCCATAAAGGCATTTTTTTTTTAAAAACTTTTTTTGAAACAAGGGCAGTAATTTCGATTTTCACTCCTTGGCCAGTAAACCGGCGGGGCAGATCAGCCACTCGTTATAAAAACCACTCGATTTCATTTCCAATGGGTCGGCAATTCACCCTGCCGGTTTACTGAGCAAGCAGTAACAATGAAAATTACCCATGGTCTTTTACACAGTTGTGACTGCAGTGCAGTACAGCACAGCATTATTACATACAATTTACAGCACAGAAACAGGCCATTCGGCCCAATTGGTCTATGCTTGTGTTCACACTTCACACGAGCCTCCACCCACCCTATCATAATGCTAACTGTCTATACAACTGATGTGTATAGCGTTCAAACAATTTCCATGTAAGTAGCAGCTATTTTTTTGAAAACTCAAATTACAATTCATGGAAGGTCAATCTACAAGTGTTGGTTTTGATTAAATGACAAACCAGCTCAGAAGTACTACATATGCTATACTCACTTACCGACAGAACTCATCTGTGTCCTGATGGTCATCTCCATGAAGGTAAACTAATAAATAGCGAAGCTCCCGTTTGGCATCGTTCAGTGCCTGTGTTCAACCAGTGAAAATAAATGACAAAGAATGAGATTAAAGCTATTTTAAAGCATGTTCAATAACTTTACTATTTGAGGGATCTCCTCTGGCATGGCAGTGGATGCAAAACAATTGGCTTCATTGTTCGAGTGGGGAAAATTGGCCAGGGATCTGCTCCTAATTATTGTCCAGTGACCAGGGAGGGGTCCAGGTAGAACGAGAATTCTGAAAGCGGGAGAAAGGGTCAGCCGTGCGGATGGAAAGACTCCTGGTCAAAGAAGTGGGCACGGAGACGAAGGCGGCGGAAAAAGAGCTCAGCATCGTGCCGAGCTCGAAATTCATTGAGGTGGGGGCGTAAGGGGATGAAGCTCAGGCCTTTGCAGAGGACTGATCGTTCGGGGTCAGAGAGGGGAAGGTCAGAAGGGATAGTGAAAACGCAGCAGGGGGTGAGATTGGGAGAAGGAGGGTCAGAGGAAAGTGAAGGGGAAGGTGGTTCCGGAGGGGCGTTGGTGTTCAAGAGTTGAAGAAGATTCCATTCTCCCAGTTTCTCCATCTCCGCCGCATCTGCTCAGACAATGCCACCTTCCATACCAGTGCTTCCGACATGTCTTCCTTTTTCCTCAACCGAGGATTCCCCTCTACTGTGGTTGACACGGCCCTTGACCGTGTCCGTTTTATCTCCCGCACTTCTGCCCTCACCCCTGCACCCCCCCCCCCACTTCCTGGAACCACGATAAGAGTTCCTTGTCCTCCAGCGTGATCCCACCACCAAACGCATCTTCCCCTCACCTCCCCTTTCAGTATTCCGTAGGGACCGCTCCCTCCGCGACACCGTAGTCCACTCCTCTACCAACCCCAGCACCCCTTCCCCCGGCACCTTCCCGTGCAAGTGCAGGAGATGCAACACATGCCCTTATACCTCCCCCCTTCCAGGGCCCCAAACACCCCTTCCAGGTGAAACAGCAATTCACTTGTACTTCTTGCAATTTAGTATACTGTATTCGCTGCTCATGATGCAGTCTCCTCTACATTGGGGAGACCAAACGCAGATTGGGTGACCGCTTTGCGGAACACCTCCGTTCAGTCCGTAAGGGTGACCCCGAGCTCCGGGTGGCCTGTCACTTTAATTCACCACTCCATTCCCACTCAGACCTCACCGTCCTTGGCCTCTTGCATTGTTCCAATGAAGCTCAGCGTAAACTCGAGGAACAGCACCTCATCTTTCGATTAGGCACTTCACAGCCCTCTGGACGCAACAGAGTTCAACAATTTCAGATCATTACCTCGGCCCCCCATCACATATATATATTTTCTTTTTTTTTTTTCTTTTTTTTTTTAAATCCACACTTTTTGTTTGTGCTTGCTTTTTTTCTTCCCTCCCACATGGCAGCTGTCCTTCATTCTGCCAGCGCAATTCACACTTCATCTAGAGCCATCCTTTGTTCCTTAACCTGTCCCATTACCTCCTCTTGCCTTGAATATCTCAATGTCTCTTAATCTCTCCTGCTTTCTAGCCTTTCATCCCCTAGCCCTTTTCCCAGCCCCTAAACTTGCTTTCCATTTCCTGCTTTTTCCCCCCAGTTCTGACGAAAGGTCTTCAACCTGAAACGTTAACACCATTTCTCTCTCCACGGATTCTGCCTGGCCTGCTGAGTTTTTCCAGCGTTTCCTGTTATTTTGGATTTCCAGCATCCGTAGTATTTTGCTATTGTACTGTCCAGTGACCCCTGTCCAAAAGTGCCTGTGTGGTTATCAGTCTAAGCTGTGCCCAAACGTTACTTTGACCAGACAGCTATTTGATGGAAACCAGAAGCCATGCAGTTTCAATTCAAAAGAAATTCAATCTCTTATCTTTTTCTATTAATTTGTAGCTAGGTCAAGTAGTGCAATAAATTTATAACTGGGCTTCTCTTCACAATATGTCTGTGCAGAGGTGAGAAATACACAAATCCTGTCTAAAGTGGAAGTGGCGACTTGAAAGGGACAGGACATGTCTACCTGCTGATTTATTCTTGCTTCTGTATAAGACCTGGGTGTCCTTGTGCACCAGTCACTGAAGGCAAGCATGAAGGTGCAGCAGGCGGTTAAGAAGGCAAATGGTATGCTGGCCTTCATAGCGAGAGGGTTTGAGTACAGGAACAAAGATGTCTGGCTGCAGTTGTACAGGGCCTTGGTGAGACCACACCTTGAGTATTGTGTGCAGTTTTGGTCGCCTTATCTGAGGAAGGATGTTCTTGCCATGGAGGGAGTGCAGCGAAGATTCACCAGACTGATACCTGGGATGGCAGGAATGACATACGAGGAGAGATTGGGTCGATTGGGCTTATACTTGCTGGAGTTCAGATGAATGAGAGGGGATCTCATTGAAACTTATAAAATTCTAACAGGACTAGACAGACTAGATGCAGGAAGGATGTTCCCGATGGCCAGGGAGTCCAGAACCAGGGGTCACAACCTAAGGATAAGGGGTAAGCCATTTAGGACAGAGAGGAGGAGGAATTTCTTCACCCAGAGAGTGGTGAACCTGTGGAATTCTCTACCACAGAAGGCAGTGGAGGCCAATTCATTAAATATATTCAAGAAGGAGTTAGATACATTTCTTAAGGCTAAAGGGATCAAGGGATATGGGGAAAAGGCAGGGACAGGGTACTGAATTTCGATGATCAGCCATGATCTCACTGAATGGCAGAGCAGGCTCGAGGGGCTGAATGGCCTACTCCTATCTTCTATGTTTCTATTTTATTTTTTACAATTCAGGTTTGGGCCTAAAGTGGCAAGTAACATTCGCACCACACAAGTGTCAGGAAATGACCATCTCCAACAAGCGAGAGTCTAACTACATCCCCTTGACATTCAATGGCATTACCATCACCGAATCCCACACCATCAACATCTTGGGGGTTACCATTGACCAGAAACTTAACTGGACCAACCACAAATACTGTGACAACAAGAGCAGGTATTCTGCAGTGTGTCTCACATCCTAACTCCCCAAAGCCTTTCCACCATCTACAAGACACAAGTAAGGAGTGTGATGGAATACTCTCCATTTGCCAGGATGAGTGCAGCTCCAACAAAACTCAAAAGAAGCTTGACACCATCACAGACAAAGTAGCCTGCTTGATTGGCACCCCATCCACCACCTTAAACATTCACTCCCTCCATCACCGGTGTACCATGGCTGCAGTGTGCATCATCTACAAGATGCACTGCAGCAAGTTACCAAGGCTTCTTCAGCAGCACCTCCCAAACCTGCGATCTCTACCACCTAGAAGGACAAGGGCAGCAGGCGCATGGGAATACCATCAAGTGCAAGTTCCCCTCCAAGTCACACACCATCTTGACTTGGAAATATAGCACCGTTCCTTCAAAATCCTGGAACTCCCTCCTAACAGCACTGTGGGAGTACCTTCACCACAAGGACTGCAGTGGTTCAAGGCAACGGCTCGTTACCACCTTCTCAAGGGCAATTAGGGATGGGCAATAAATGTTGGCCTTGCCAGCAACACCCACATCCCAGGAACGAATAAAAAAATTTTAATTGATCTGTGGCTTTTAGCCCGAGCTATATGGTCCGCTTTATGTTTACCAAGAGACCTGAAGTCCAGTCGGTAGGCAAGTCATACTACTTCCGGTGCATGCTCCAACAGTACAAAGCTTCATGATGCACAGTGGCTAGACAGCTTCGTACACTTGAAATTATACGGCTCATTTTCAGTCCAAATGAAGTGCAGGCTTGCTTATGGAAACTGGCTTTTTGCATGAAGCACAAATGAAAAATATTGGGAGTAGCCCAAATTTTATCTTGTGAAACTGCACCGCAATATGATTCACCATTTTAAGAGAATGGGAGATAATTTGTGCAGAGCTGGGAGGAGAGTGGGTTAATTAAAATGCACAAGCACATTCAAAAGATAAACTTCAAATCATTAGAACTGTAACAGACCCTCAATTGCAAACTTAAAAACAAAAACTGTAAAAATAAACTTTTGTACAAACCTGACTGTAAGTTCCTTGATAGAAGACTGGATGGATCCTTCCATATTGTTCCTCAAAATTCTGAATAAATGCAACTACATCCCCAACAGGATCAGTAACACGGCTCCTAGGATCTGGTCGTATAAACCGTATAGCAAACCTATGCAAAACAGAGAGTTTAAATTCAGAATAGTTTTATTTTTAAAGGATGATATTTTTGAAAATTCTTTGTGTCTCACCTAAAGATGTCCAGTAGCGTGTAATAGGTGAATCGGAATGGAAGCATTATCAAATAATAACTCCATCCTATGAGACCCTGCAAAATTCAACATTGTTATCCAGAGTATAAAACTGTATGAACCCACATTTTTTGTTGTTTTTTCCATTAAAACAAACAAGAATAATTTAAATTTAATCGGATTTAACACACAAGGTGATGTGAGCAGAATTTACTTGACCATACCACCTACATAAATGAATACAAAGCTACATTGGATACATGGAGGCGAGCAGATGCAATGCAAACACATGCTTAAATGTTCAGAAATCACCCTTCAACATAAACTAATTAAACTGATCTCTTGCAAACCCAACAGATATCATTATTGCATGATTTCCCCTACCCTACCAAGAACATACTTAACATGAGTAAAAAGGAAAAAATGTGGATTATGCAGATAATGCAAGATGGCACTAAAGTTCAACATATATTCAACTTTGATAAGGAATTCGCAACCATTTTACTAATATTGAGTTACAAAATAAGCATAAGTAAAGCCAAAAACAAAAATCTAATGTAGTTATAAGCAACTCAAAATACAATTCTACAACACAATTTCAACTGAAATGCAATGAACTTTTATAATAGTTATAAAAATTTTAATGATTAAAACAACCATATGTGTTCTCACCCTAGGCTGAGGCCTTGAAACGACATAACTATAGACCCGGTGATCTGCTGTGTGGACTTGAAGTGGACGAGAGGAAGGGGGGTTGAAGACACTGGGAACTCCTTCTTGCTCATTTAACCTATCCTGAACAGCTGCCTAGAAGATGGGATGGAGGGGGAAGAGAAGGAGGAACAATAGGATTAAGAGTAATCCAAACGATCAGGAAAAGAAATCCATAAAATGGGTTAAGTTCTTTCAACTGACATTACAAGGCATATTGTTTATATTAAGGCACCAATCACTTTGTGTTGATGTCTGCTACAATGTTAGCATCCATATATCAAAACAAAGAACTGTCAAACTAGGACAGTTTATCAGAAATGTTTGCTTAAATAGGAAATTGCACATTTAAAGTGATTTCCAAATCAATGCCATAGCCAATTATATTTTGCACACGTAATCTTGTAGTTTGCTTCCTTTTTACCTCAATGTTCCAATGGTGCTGCTCGAGTGTACGGCGACATTGGTCCATTGACTCGATACCAGTCAAGTCCTATGGTGAGAAATGAAATAAGAAAATGCTTGTAATTATAAAACAGTAGACAGCAAGTTTGCATTCAAGTATCAATTTTAAAAATACATAGGTGTGTGTTCAAGCGAATGGCTGTCTTTTTATTGCTCTTATGGGTGTTTTTAGCTAAGTTCCTTTTTATTTTTTATATTTTCACCCAAAATTCTTCATCTGTGCCAAAATCAAGAGCTGAAGGATTGGTACACAACAGTTAAAGCATTTAAGATAAATGATTTAAAGGGTGCTCAAAATTAAGTACCTAATTACATGTTAAGTTAATTGTCTGATTTGTCAGACTGCTTGTCCAACATCCAGTCTTGGATGAGCAGAAATTTGCTCCAACTAAATATTGGGAAGACCAAAGCCATTGTCTTTGGTCCCCACTACAAAAACTCCATTCCCTGACCACCGTTACCATCCCTCTCCCTGGTAACTGTCTGAAACTGATCCAGACCGTTTGCAACATTGGTGTCGTATTTGACCCCGAGATGAGCTTCCGACCACATATCTGCTCCATCACCATAACTGCCGACTTCCACCTCTATAACGTCGCCCGACTTTGACCTTGCCTCAGCTCATCTGCTGCTGAAGCCCTCATCCATGCCTTTGTTACCTCTAGACTTGACTATTCAAACGCACTCCTGGCCAGCCTCCCATCGTCCACCCTATATAAACTTGGTCATCCAAAATTCTGCAGTCCATATCTTAACTCGCACCAAGTCCTGTTCACCCATCACCCATGCTTGCTAACCTGAACTGGTTCCCGATCAGACAACGTCTCAATTTTAAAAACCTCATCCTTGTTTTCAAATCTCTCCGTGGTCTCGCGCCTGCCTATCTCTGTAACCTCCTCCAGCCCTACAAGACTTTGAGATCTCTGCACTCGTCCAACTCTGGCATCTTGCACATCACCTATTTTATTCAATCCACCATTGGTTGCTGTGCTTTCAGCTGCCTTGGCCATAAGCTCTGGAATTCCCTCCCTAAACCTCTCCGCCTCTACCTCTCTTTCGAACGCTCCTTAAAACCTACCTCTTTGACCAAGTTTTTGGTCATCGGTCCTGATATCTCCTCGGTGTCAACATTTTTATTGCTAAAAACTCATTAAGCGCCTTGGAAAATTTTGCTACATTAAAGACGCTTTGTAATGCAAGTTGTTGATTTGTCTTGCATATATAAACATTCTATTAAGTTTACAAGTTTTAGGTTATAACTTAAAGTAACACCATGGCTTATTGTACCTTAAAGCCAACACTAAAATTTCAGACTCGTTCTTTTACTTTCTCTTCCTCCTCCTCCCTTTATAAGGACGTGCAGGAGACTGTCTTGCATCCACTCTGCACCCCTTTCCCCAGAATGGCTGATGCCAGAACAAACCATCTGAGGAAACCACCCGACAGCTGCAAGTGCATTCAATTTCATCCACTCTCGCCTTGGCAACAGCTTACCTGGCAGTCCAAGAATCTCACCTTTTGAAACATCAGATTAAATCAGAGCTTTAATATACCATCAGATTTAAACTCTTCATACAGGATATAGCTGTGAAGCCATATGGTTAGTGTCTCATTCAAGAGTCCTGAATAATACTGTATTTAGTTTTTTTGAAAAGCACTTGCTTGCTGCAATTATGAATTCTGCTTTCTCAACTTCCAATTAATTACTGTAAAGAAAATCTCCTAAAACACACCTTTAATTTTTTTAAGTACATTCCCAATGAATAGAATTTTAGATCATTTTCAAATAACTTAAATTAAAACAAATTAACATAGGCTCAACTGGAGTATATTTTTAAACATTTTAATACCGAGACCTATTTTAATTCTTGGTTTCATCTCACCCAAAAATGCCAATAAGCCAAAACCTGCAAGAAACTTATATTTTAGTTTACTATTTTTGATATTAAACTCATTTGAATAAGTTTCTGCATTGTATGCCATACTTTTACTAAAACCTCAATTTAAACACTTCACAGTAAGTTTAGTATGCATCAATTCTACGACTAACATTTAAATAATTTATTTCATAAGTGGAAATTATCAATGCACTAGATATGTTTCTTCTGGAAAAAGAAAGTTAATTTAGTTACAGTTAAGATTTTTGTCAGATAATGTTTACTTAGCACTAAACGAGGATTCAATTAATTCTACGTCTTAACTGGAAGCGTGCTTACTGTTAAAAATGGTTTAAGTAAAACTGCCATTGACAGAGGAAGAAAAAAAGTAAATCATGCCAGATGGGGTTTACCAGAAAATGTTGAGTCCAGAAAAAAATGCCACAGGTGCAGAAGCTTCAGCCTTTCAGCACGATTAAATGAATCTAATCAATGAATTATAAAGTACCCTAGAACGACAGCTCATGTCACCCGCTATGGAATTCTGTTAGTTTAACAAATTTACCTGAAACTGCAACAGTTTCTCTGTCTGTTCTTGCGTTAGTTCCTCCTCTTCATTCCCAGGCGCCGCCATCTTGAATATTACGTTACAGGCCTGTGCGGAAGTAGATGATTTTTGGGTAAAGTCACAATCATGAAACGCAAAAAACTGCAGCCCCAGAATATTCGATTTCTGGAGTTGGACTAACATTCAAAGACGAAACGAAGTATTTCTGCGCATCCGGCTTTGGATTTTAGTGCATTCGTTCCAAGCCAGCCGGTGACGAAAACAGCCGAGGCTCTTCGGTAACTCTCGGGATCGCCCGACCTCGGCCGCAACTGAAGAGGTGACGCTCAATCGAGCGGTGGGATTATGAAATTGTTCTCTTCGGGGGCGGCGCAGCGCTTGGGTTGAGCTGCTTCTGAATCCGCTCATTACAGCACGCGGCGGGTCCGGGCTGGGGTTCCAGAACCTTGACCCGGGGCTCTAGAATTCCTGAACATCAAAACGCGCCAAAACCTGCTGACAGTTTCTCTAAACGACTCGGAACAACGCGTGTCTTTTACTGTCCTGCGCAAAACGGAACGAGACCGAATGCAGGTTCGACAGAGGCCATGCTGGAAGACCGAGGCTGATCACACGACATTGTGTTGACAATGAACAATAATACTGACAATCACTGATGTGCATTACTGGAAAAAAATAAGCGTTATTGAAACCAGACATGATAGATAGAATGATACGCATATTTAACGCTATCGTTTTCAAATTATGTTTCTTGCCAACTATTTTTTAAACTTGGAGCTAGAAGTTGCTGGGTTATTATATATAGATACAGAACAAAAACAGCCCATTCGGCCCAACCAGTCCCTGCCAGCATTTATGCTGCACTCGAACTGATTATGATTAAACACTGACTTTTTGAACTGAATTTTTAAATTTTCTACTCTGATTAAATTTGTGCCTGGCTGGCTATTTTCATGAGGGTCTTAAAAGGACGGCATAATTTTCCAATAAAATGCATAATTTTTCCTGGCTAAATCGACAGCATGGTGTGACACTATTCCATAGAAACATAGAAGATAGGAGCAGGAGTAGGCCATTCGGCCCCTCGAGCCTGCTCCGCCATTCAATGAGATCATGGCTGATCATCCAATTTCAGTACCCTGTCCCTGCCTTCTCCCCATATCCCTTGATCCCTTTAGCCTTAAGAAATATATCCAACTCCTTGAATATATTTAATGAACTGGCCTCCACCGCCCTCTGTGGCAGAGAATTCCACAGGTTCACCACTCTCGGTGAAGAAATTCCTCCTCATTTCAGTCCTAAATGGCTTACCCCTTATCCTTAGACTATGACCCCTGGTTCTGGACTCCCCGGCCATCAGAAACATCCTTCCTGCATCTAGTCTGTCCAGGCCTGACAGAATTTTATAGGTTTCTATGAGATCCCCTCTCAATCTTCTAAACTCCAGTGAGTATAAGCCCAATCGACACAATCTCTCCTCATACGTCATTCCTGCCATCCCAGGTATCAGCCTGGTGAATCTTCGCTGCACTCCTTCCATGGCAAGAACGTCGTTCCTCAGATAAGGCGACCAAAACTGCATACAATACTCAAGGTGCAGTCTCACCAAGGCACTGTACAACTGCAGCAAGGCATCCTTGTTCCTGTACTCAAATCCTCTTGCTACGAAGGCCAACACACCATTTGCCTTCTTAACTGCCTGCTGCACCTGCATGCTTACCTTCAGCGACTGGTGCACAAGAACACCCAGGTCTCTTTGCACTTCCCCTTCCCCCAATCTATTGCCATTCAAATAATAGCCTGCCTTCCTGTTTTTGCCACCAAAGTGGATAACCTCACATTTATCCACATTATTATGGTGCTTTTGCCATGTTTCTGCCCAATCACCCAACCTGTCCAAATCGTACTGGAGTTTCACGACATCCTCCTCACAGCATACCCTCCCACCCAGCTTTGTGTCATCTGCAAATTTGGAGATATTACATCCAATTCCCTCGTCCAGATCATTAATTAATATATATTGTGAATAGCTGGGGTCCTAGGACCGATCCTTGCGGTACCCCACTAGTCACTGCCTGCCACTCGGAAAACGACCCGTTTATTCCAACTCTGCTTTCTATCCGCCAACCAGTTCTCTATCCAAGTCAATACCTTGCCCCCAATCCCATGTGCCTTAATTTTGCACGCTAATCTCTTATGCGGGACCTTATCGAAAGCCTTCTGAAAGTCCAAATACACCACATCCACCGGTTCTCCCTTATCTATTTTACCAGTTACATCCTCAAAAAATTCCAGTAGATTAATCAAGCACGAGTTACCTTTTGTAAATCCATGTTGACTTCGTCCAATCCTGTCACTGCTTTCCTATTACATCTTTTATAATGGACTCTAGCATTTTCCCCACTACCGATGTCAGGCTTACCGGTCTATAATTCCCCGCTTTTCCTCTACCACCTTTTTTGAATATGTTCAACTGACTGATTGGAAGAAGGGATACTGCCATTGGCCTCAATGCATTTTCTATTAAACCATAAGGAGACATCAACTCATAAAATAAATCTAACAAAAGTGACCACTTTCTAAAGGGGCACAACTAATAGAATCCCAAATCAATACAAAACAAAGGAAACTTGAACGGCCTTGGGACATTTTACTATGTTAAAGGTGCTATATAAATACAAGTTGTTGTATAAATACAAGTTGTTGTTGATATTATTTCCATTATCCACTACACGCTCCAGTCCCTGCGGTGCCCATCGGTAGCTGAAGGCCTCAAGTCAACCGGTGGACACCACGTGCTGCTTTACCAGGGCGACCCTGGCGCAGACAGAGCCGGGGAAGAGAGGCAGGCAGTTTGTGTTACATGTTTGCACAGAGTGTGAGAAGTTGCAGCCCCTATTCTATTATTCGAAGGGGCTGCTCCTCAATTTCTGGCTGCACCTCAGTCCCACGCTCCTGATCTTTGGCCACCCGGTGCGGCGGGGGGACGGGTAAGTCAGAGGACCTCCTCGTGGGTCTGCTCCTGGGCCAGGTCAAGGTGGCCATCCACAGGTCCAGGTGAGACGCGGCTGATGGGGTTGTTTGCTGTGACTGCCTGCCTCTCTTCCGCGGCTACGTCTGCCCCTGTGTGGCCCTGGAGAAGGAGCGCTTGGTGTCGGCAGGTACACTTGAGGCCTTCCGCAACCGGTGGGCACCAGAGAGGCTGGAGAGCATTGTTGACATGAGTGACAATATTTGGATTTAATTTATGAAGTTTTCTTTGTTTTATTTATAATTTGGGTGTTTATTGTTCGTGCCCTTTTAAAAAGGGGCACTTTCGTTAGATTTTTTTTTTATTTGATTGATGACACCGGGCCAAGCCAGTGTCATCCCGATTGGCCAATAAAAGTAAAAGAAAAAGAAAGACTTGCATTTATATGGCGCCTTTCATGACCACCACCGGACTTCCCAAAGTGTTTAACAGCCAATGAAGTGCTTTTGAAGTGTCGTCACTGTTGTAATGTAGGAACTGTGGCAACCAATTTGCACACAGCAAACTCCAATATGATAATGATCAGATAATCTGTTTTTGCTATGTTGATTGAGAGATAAATATTGACCAGGACACCAAGGAGAACTCCCCTGTTCAGTAGTGCCGTGGGATCTTTTATGTCCACCAGAGAGAGCAGACAGGGGCCTCGGTTTAACATCTTATCTGAAAGACGGCACCTCTGACAGTGCAGCACTCCCCCAGTACTGCACTGGAGTGTCAACCTAGATTTTTGAGCTCAAGTCTCATGGAGTGGGAACTTGAACCCACGACCTTCTAACTCAGAGGCAAGAGTGCTACCCTCTGAGCCACAGCTGAGTAGAGAGGCAGGCAGCCAGAGTGACCATTGGCCTCAGTGTTCCTGGGTTAGGGAGGGAAAACCCAGGATTTAATCTGGTGACTCCTGCTGGGTAATGTGAGTGGATGGACATTGGCTGCGGATAGACCTGGATTGGCTGTGATGCACTCCATGCTGAAATAGCTTGGCAACATTCACTGGCTAGGCACACACATGGAGAATGGCAGCTTAAGCTATTTACTGGAATGTGACTGGTGCCCGTAAAAGCATACTCATTGAATGAATCATTGACTTTAGGAGAGTAGGAAATTAAATGTTTCCAAATGTCAGTGTACTCTTTTTTTTGGTTGGGTGCTTAAACAAATAAACTGTAACTAATAAAACATTAAGGGAAACTTAACAACTTAAATTAAAATTTGATTGGCCGGTGTGATGATGCACTCCAGTCCCCGTGGCGCCCACCGGTTGCAGAAGGCCTCAAGCGTGCCGGCGGACACCGCGTGCTCCATCTCCAGGGCCACCCAGGCACGAACATGGCCACGAAAGAGAGGCAGGCAGTTGGGCCGAACGACCCCTTCGACCGCCCGCTGCCTGGACCAGTTAATGGCCACTTTGGCCAGGCCCAGGAGCAGTCCTATGAGGAGGTCCTCCGATCTGCCTGCTCCCCTCCGCACTGGGTGACCAAAGATCAGGAGTGTGGGACTGAAGTGCAGCCAAAAATCGAGGAGCAGCCCCCTCAAATAATGGAAGAGGGGCTGCAACCTCTCACACTCCACATGTAAACGTGGAACACAGACTCCTCCAGGCCATAGAAAAGGCAGGCGGCCTGGGAGTCCGTGAACCTATTTAAAACCATATTGCACGGGACTGCTCCGTGCAACACCCTCCAGGCCAAGTCCCCAATACAAATTTCAGTGTATTTCTCATTATGTTAACCCCTTTTGTGTGACCAAGCTTTTGGCCATCTGCCCTAATATCTCCTTATATGGCTTGGTGTTAAATGAAGTTTTATAACACTCTCTGTGAAGCGCCTTGGGACATTTTACTACCTTAAAGGTGCTATATAAATACAAGTCGTTGTTGTTGTGTCGTACAAAATTCCTTAATTGAACCTTTGAATGCTTATGCATAGTTATCAATATTAAGCATTTTATTATCGGTACATTATACATGAACATGATACAATATAAGCATTTTTACTCATTTAGATGATTCACACTATACAAAAATAGGTTTTAAACAACTTTTAAAAAATAATGACGCACTCCTATTAACTTTATATCTGCATTAAATCTGTAACTATTTTTTGCCATAATTACGACAATTCCAGACCACTTGCTGCAATACATAATGCAGCTGGAAATGGAGGATGATCTGAGATACAACCTTTTGTGGTAAATAGACAGAAACTTGACATTCAACAACAACTTGCATTTATATAGCACCTTTAACATAGTCAAAAGTCCAAAGGCGCTTCACAGAAGCATAAGCAGACAAATATTGACACTGAGCCAAAGAAGGAGATATTCTTCCGTTTATCTGAATCATTGCCTGAACACAAACAGATGCTGTAGACTCAACTAGTATTTTGTATATACCCAAAACACCATGCAATTTAAAGCTGGAGAAAATTCAACACTCCACTCATGAACAGTAAAAGGATTTCAAAATTAAAATCCCATCATTCACAAAAGTAATTTAAAGCAGTTTCCTTGGCCCTCTGCTGTGCTCGTTAAAAAGGTTTTGCCCCATTGACTTTTCATATTCACGTTACTATTTTCCCGTTGTAAGATGTAGTTGGCAAAGAGCTTCCCCATCTATTAATTTGTACGTATTACCTGAAGTAGAGATGTCCTGCATAATTAATATATTATTAGCATTAATACAATACTAGTCATAGGTCTAAATTTTTATCAGTGGTATAAACAGAATATGCTAGATTTGGAGAGTTCTATGTTTACTTTCGTTCATATAAATTAAATGTATTACATTCTAATTCTTCTTAAATGGAACCTACATTATCTGTAATAATGGAGATCCTCCCTTGGTTATCAATTGAAATTGGTAGATAATTGAGTCCCCAAGTTTTGTAGACGTATGGCGTAGCAATACCATTTGCATAATAATTAAGAGAAGTAGCGTAGAAATAACATAAAATTAACAATATTTTTGGGGGCTGTGAAATTGATTTACATCAGATAAGAGGAGAGTGGTGCAATGAGATGAATTCTCACAATAGGTTTTGCTTAAAATATTCTAGCGGATGAACCTGCAAGGTGGTTAATTGGAGCACAGATAACGGAGATTCCACTCTATGTTAATTTACATTTTTAAAAAGTTCTAAAAAAATTAAAAGCTGTCCTCACCCTGTACTATATACTGTACTTTTGTTCACACCAAATGCAGGCATTTCAAAGAAGCTCCATCAGTCCACTGAGTCTGGAGAACAAACTCGTCATTTGAGATATTTTTGTTTATGAACCATTAAGGTAAAAAGGCTACAGAATACACCATAACCTTATTAGTTAGAACTAACTAAAATGACTATATGCTTCAAATGGGGATAAAGCTATGCTTTGATGTCACTGAAGTCAATGTCAGACCATAAGACTGCAGAGTCCCCAGGAACAAGATGAAATATGGTTCCTTAAATTTGTATGGCGCCCGGTTGTAACAGTGTGGGAGGTCAAAGAGAGAGTAAGTACATAGGATTACACAGGATATACAGCACAGAAACAGGCCATTTGGCCCAACCAGTCCATGCCGGCATTTATGCTTCACAGGGGCTTCCTCCCATCTTTCCTCATCTAAATTTATCAACATAACCCTCTCCCCTTTTCCCTCATATGCTTGTCTAGCCTCCACTTAAATGCATCCATACTATTCGCTTCAACCACTCCCTGTGGCAGCGAGTTCCACATTCTCACCACTCTGGGTAAAGAAGTTACTTCTGAATTCCCTATTGGATTTCTTGGTGACTATCTTTTGTTGATGGCCTCTAGCTATGCTCTTCCCCACAAGTGGAAACATTCTCTGAATGAAATCCTCATGCAGAATCTCAATTCCCAAACTAGATTTATGAATGTAAATTAACAATAATATGATGACAATGTTTCAGTACTTTATTATTTGCAAAATGGTACTCCGGAGAGATTACAACTTTAGGACAGGGTTACTCCCTGGAGAAAGAAAGACTTGTATTTATATAGCACCTTTCACGACCACCAGAAGACCCAAAGCGCTTTACAGCCAATGAAATACTTTTTGAAGTGTAGTCCCTGTTGTAATGTAGGAAATGCAGCAACCAATTTGCACACAGCAAGCTCCCATAATCAACAATGTAATAATGACCAGATAATCTGTTTCAGTGATGTTGATTGAGGGATAAATATTGGCTAGTACACTGGGATAACTCCCCTGCTCTTCTTCTAAATAGTGCCATGGTATCTTTTACGTCCACCTGAGAGCAGCTGGGGCCTCAGTTTAACGTCTGATTCAAAAGACGGCACCTCCGACAGTGTAGCACTCCCTCAGTACTGCACTGGAGTGTCGGCCAAGATTTTTGTGTTCAAGTCTCTGGAGTGGGACTTGAACCCACAGCCTTCTGACTCAGAGGTGAGAGTGCTATCCATTGAGCCACGGCTAACCGGTGTCAGCTGGTACGCTTGAGGCCTTCCGTGACTTCCTTGGGCACCACAGGACTGGAGTGCATAGTGGATGGTGTAAATAACATTTTCATTTAATTTGATATGTTTCCTTTGTTTTTTTTTACGATTTACGTGTTTGTGCCTCTCTAGGAAGGAGCAGTTTTATTAAATTATTTCATTTGATGACACTGGGGCAACCCAGTGTCTCCTCAATGGTCCAATTAGAAGAGTGGGACATGGTTGCTCATGGCTGTGTCACCTGTGCTGTGAAACAACATGCAAATTTCAATGTTCCCACTCTGGGGCTGGCTTTCACCTCTCCTGATTTTACCTTTCTGATTTACAAATTGACTGTAAATTAGTAAAACTTTAAATAAAACTTAACAAATTAAATTAAAATTGCATTGGCTGGGGTGATGATGCACTCCAGTTCCTGCGGTGCCCACCGGTCGTGGAAGGCCTCAAGTGTGCCGGCGGACACCACGTGCTCCATCTCCAGAGCCACATGGGCGCGAACATAGCCGCGGAAGAGAGGCAGGAGGGAATGTAGCCTTTGTTTATTTCTTTTTTTTTTCCGAGTGGAGTTTTTTTTAAATTATTTTTTTAATCAAAAATTACATTTAACCATTTAACAGTTCACACAAGCATCAACCAATAGATAATGTGAAGACCAAGGATATCAGTGTTTAAGGTGGGAGGGCGATCAGCTCTTGTGGCACTTAAGGTTCTTCTTCCGTTTGGATGACTTCTTCCAGGCGAAGCTTCTTCCGCCATCATCAACTCGTAATGGAGCAATGGGCACGGAATGTAGCCTTTTTTTTTATTTGAACATTTTATTTACAGTTAATGACATTGCAGAGCTCAGGTCTGAACTCTTTGTACAAAGTCACAAGCCATCATTCGTAGGAGCATTCGTAATAAGGTGGATGAATTAGCTGCGCAAATAGATGTAAATGGATATGATGTAATTGGAATTACGGAGACATGGCTCCAGGGTGACCAAGGCTGGGAATTCAACATCCAGGGGTATTCAATATTCAGGAAGGACAGGCAATAAGGAAAAGGAGGTGGGGTAGCACTGCTGGTTAAAGAGGAGATTAACACAATAGTAAGGCAGGATATTAGCTCTGATGATGTGGAATCTGTATGGGTAGAGCTGAGAAATACCAAGGGGCAGAAAACGTTAGTGGGAGTTGTATACAGGCCCCCAAACAGTAATGCTGAGGTTGGGAATGACATTAAACGGGAAATTAGAGATGCGTGCAAAAAGGGCACAGCAGTTATCATGGGTGACTTTAATCTACATATAGATTGGGCTAACCAAATTAGTAACAATACTGTGGAGGAGGAATTCCTAGAGTGTATACGGGATGGTTTCCTGGACCAATATGTCGAGGAACCAACTAGAGATCAGGCCATCTTAGACTGGGTATTATGTAATGAGAAAGGATTAATTAGCAATGTTGTTGTGCGAGGCCCCTTGGGGAAGAGCGATCATAATATGATAGAATTCTTCAGTAAGATGGAGAGTGAAGTAGTTGACTCAGAGACTAGGGTCCTCAATTTAAATAAAGGAAACTATGATGGTATGAGGCGCGAGTTGGCTAGGATGGATTGGGGAGTGTTACGTAAAGGGTTGATGGTGGATAGGCAATGGCAAACATTTAAAGATCGCATGGATGAACTACAGAATTTGTTCATCCCTGTTTGGCATAAAAATAAAACAAAAAAGGTGACTCAACCATGGCTAACAAGGGAAATTAGGGATAGCATAAGATCCAAGGAGAGGACATATAAATTGGCCAGAAAATGCAGCAAAACTGAGGATTGGGAGCAGTTTAGGATTCAACAAAGGAGGACAAAGGGATTAATTAAGAGGGGGAAATAGAATATGAGAGTAAGCTTTCAGGGAACATAAAAACTGACTGTAAAAGCTTCTATAGATATGTGAAGAGAAAAAGATTGGTGAAGTCAAGCATAGGTCCCTTGCAGTCAGAATCACTGGAATTTATAATGGGGAACAAAGAAATGGCTGACCAATTAAATACATACTTTGGTTCTGTCTTCACAAAGGAGGACACAAATAACCTCCCAGAGATGTTGGGGAACATAGGGTCTAATGAGAGGGAGGAATTTAATGAAATCAGTATTGTAGGGAAATGGTGTTAGGGAAATTGATGGGATTGAAGGCCAATAAATCTCCAGGGCCTGATAATCTACATCCTAAGGTACTTAAGGAAGTGGCCCTAGAAATAGTAGATGCATTGCTGGTCATCTTCCAAAATTCTATAGACTCTGGAATAGTTCCCATGGATTGGAGGGTAGCTAATGTAACCCCACTATTTAAAAAAGCTGGTAGAGAGAAAACAGAGAATTAATGTAAGCCTGACATTGGTAGTGGGGAAAATGCTAGAGTCCATTATAAAAGATGTAATAGCAGAGCACTTGGAAAGCAGTGACAGGATCGGACAAAGTCAACATGGATTTACAAAAGGTAAATCGTGCTTGACTAATCTACTGGAATTTTTTCAGGATGTAACTGGTAGAATAGATAAGGGAGAACCAGTGGATGTGGAGTATTTTGACTTTCAGAAGGCTTTCGATAAGGTCCCGCATAAGAGATTGGCATGCAAAGTTAAAGCACATGGGATTGGGGGTAAGGTACTGACTTGGATAGAGAAGTGGTTGGCAGACAGGAAGCAAAGAGTTGGAATAAACAGATCTTTTTCCGAGTGGCAGGCAGTGACTAGTGGGGTACTGCAGGGATCGGTCCTTGGACCCCAGCTATTCACAATATATATTAATGATCTAGACGAGGGAACTAGATGTAATATCCCCAAGTTTGCAGATGACACAAAGCTGGGTGGGCGTGTGTGCTGTGAGGAGGATGCAGAGAAACTCCAGGATGATTTGGACAGGTTGGGTGATTGGGCAGATGCATGGCAGATGCAGTATAATGTGGATAAATGCGAGGTTATCCACTTTGGTGGCAAAAGCAGGAAGACAGATTATTATCTGAATGGCCATAGATTGGGAAAAGGGGAAGTGCAACCAGACCTGGGTGTCCTTGTGCACCAGTCGCTGAAGGTAAGCATGCAGGTGCAGCAGGCGGTTAAGAAGGCAAATGGTGTGTTGGCCTTCATAGCGAGAGGATTTGAGTACAGGAACAAGGATGTCTTGCTGCAGTTGTACAGGGCCTTGGTGAGACCGCACCTTGAGTATTGTGTGCAGTTTTGGTCGCCTTATTTGAGGAAGGATGTTCTTGCCATGGAGGGAGTGCAGCGAAGATTCACCAGACTGATACCTGGGATGGCAGGAATGACGTTTTTTTTTTAATTCATTGATGGGATGTGGGCGTTGCTGGCTGGCTAGGCCTGCATTTAGTGCCCATCCCTAATTGCCCTTGAGAAGATGGTGGTGAGCCACCTTCTTGAATCGCTGTAGTCCATATGGTGTAGGTACACCCACAATGCTGTTAGGGATTTCCAGGATTTTGGCCCAGCGACAGTGAAGGAACGGCAATACAGGTCCAAGTCAGGATGGTGTGTGGCTTGGAGGGGAACTTGTAGGTGGTGATGTTCCCATGTGTCTGCTGCCCTTGTCCTTCTAAGTGGTAGAGGTCGCGGGTTTGGAAGGTGCTGTTGAAGGAGCTTTGGCGAGTTGCTGCAGTGCATCTTGTAGATGGTACACACTGCAGCCACAGTGCGCCGGTGGTGGAGGGAGTGAATGTTGAAGGTGGTGGATGGAGTACCATTAAGAGAGATTGGGTCAATTGGGCTTATATTCGCTAGAGTTTACAAGAATGAGAGGGGATCTCATTGAAACTTATAAAATTCTAACAGGACTAGACAGACTGGATGCAGGAAGGATGTTCCCGATGGTGGGGGTGTCCAGAACCAGGGGTCACAGTCTAAGGATAAGGGGTAAGCCATTTAGGACTGAGATGAGGAGGAATTTCTTCACCCAGAGAGTGGTGAACCTGTGGAATTCTCTACCACAGAAGGCAGTTGAGGCCAAGTTATTAAATATATTCAAGAAGGAGTTGGATATATTTCTTAAGGCTAAAGGGATCAAGGGATATGGGGAGAAAGCAGGGACAGGGTACTGAGTTTGGATGATCAGCCGTGATCACATTTACTGGCGGTGCAGGCTCGAGGGGCCGAATGGCCTACTCCTGCTCCTATCTGCTATGTTTCTACAAGGCAGGGGTGCCAGTTTCTTCATGTTGGTGATGTGATATCCAAGCTTCCTGATCATCTTCACTTGTTCAGGGAATGTAGCTTTTGGGCAGGAGGTGGGAGTCACGTGGTGGAGGGGCGGGGCTTTGGGCAGGAGGTGGGGGTCACGTGCCAGAAGGGCGGGGCTTTAGGCAGGAGGTGGGGGTCACGTGGCGGAGGGGCCGGGCTTTGGGCAGGCCTCTTTTTGTTGTACGAAATAACTGTAACTTAAAAGAACTTTAAATAAAACTTATCAAATCAAATTAAAATTGCATCGACCGGGGAGCTGATACACTCCAGTCCCCGCGGCGCCCACCGGTCTCTGAAGGAGTTTGGGCGGGCGCTGGGGGTCACGTGGCGGGGGGGGGGGGCGGGGCTTTCTTGCTGGGTGGGGTCACGTGGCGGAGGGGCGTGGCTTTGGGGAGGAGGTGGTGATCACGTGGTGGAGGGGCGTGGCTTTGGGAGGAAGTGGTGGTCACGTGGTGGAGGGGCGGGGCTTTGGGGAGGAGGTGGTGGTCACGTGGTGGAGGGGCGGGGCTTTGGGGAGGAGGTGGTGGTCACGTGGTGGAGGGGCGGGGCTTTTGCGCGGCCGTTCTATAAAGGTGACGTAAGGGGGCTGAAGTAGTTTCCGGTGTGCCGTTATTGCCTTCCGGTTGCGCTCAGTGGCAGGAACCAGCTGAAGATGGCGGAAGATTTTGGTTTCTTTTCTTCCGACAACGGCACCACGGGTAGTGCTGAGGAGGACCCCGCCGCCGCCTTTCTCGCACAGCAGGAGAGTGAGATCGCCGGTATCGAGAACGATGAAGGGTTCAGCATCCTGGACGGGGGGGAGGTGCCGCCTGCCTTACAGCCGCACTCGGACGACGTTGGAGGTGAGCGCGGGGCGCGCCTGCCGGGCTGGGCCTGCGGTGGAGTCGCGCTTGTTGCTGGTCCCGGGCCTGTTGTCGAGCCATAGGGAGCCGGTGGTTGGATGCCGGTGTCGGACAGCTGCGCTATCTTTCTCTGGGTTCTTCCGGTTTTTCCACTGATTTCAGTATTTGCCCTGTTTAGACTGGGTGTAAACCGGGCAGTGTCACTGGAGCGACTCCAGTTGGGAACTTGCCCGAGACGGGAGAGCGGTCTGTGCCGCCGAGGTGGACTCGCAGCCTTCGGCCCCTCAACCCGCCGCATAGCCGTTAGCAAGTTGAGCTGGGAAGTGTTGAATATCGCAGCGTCATCGGTCTAGATGACATCGCCTTCTGTAGAGTTTGTGGCTGTGTTCCTGTTCACCCTTCCTGACTTTCCGCTTTGGCGCTGCTTAGAATGTTTTTAATTATGCATCTGTCACCGATGGAAGAATAACTTCAGTACTTCCAGTTTTGTCATGATCCCCGCGTAACCTCAAGTCTGTAGGCGTCCCGGAGCAAATTTACTTGTGCTTTGTAATTTTGAATCCTGAGAATTTTATACAGGATGCTGATTCTGCACTTCGTTTAATTTTAAACGTGTTCAATGGCAATGCACTAACATTCCCTTTCAGCATTTTCTCCGCTGGTGACAACAGATTCGTGACCTTTAGCGCACACTGTCTGCACCTGATTTGGTGCAGTGACTTATGCAAGCAAATCACTTCCCCTGTTGAGAGAGCGCGGTAGAGCCTTTTCTCATGACTTTGTTTAAATTTTCAACCATCAATTGTCACAGTAAGCGATCCTGCTGAATTATCCCTGCTTTTGTGATTAGACGCTACCTAAAATTGTTGTAAATTGATTGACTTAAATTTGTTGACTACTAAAATAGGAGATACGATAAATAATTGAGGACTAAAGGACGCTTCAGTGGGTATTGATAAGATGGTGGAATACGTAAAGTGGCTGGATTCAGTGGCAGTATGTGAAGTAGTACATTTTGGTTTTAAAGAAGTAATTACATTTTGAGGGGGGGGGGGGGAAAGAGTAAAGATTTGGGGGTTGATGTTTGTAACCCTAAAAAGGCACATGAAGTAAATAAGACCATAAACCCCAATTAAGAAAATGGTTAATAGAAAACAATTTCTTCATTACTATTTCATCCAGTTGAAGGGTTAACCATGCTAACCCTGTATAAAATATATACTGTAGGGTTTCCGCTGCTGTATTTTGCCCCTTCTTGCCAAATTCACAAAATATCCCAAACTTTTGAAGGGGGTGATGTAGAACTTGTATCATTCAAATAAATGTAAATATTTTATTTCATATGAAGTGTTTGAAAACTTTTTATTGTGCTGGATCGCTTGTCTACTATCTTGATTGCCAGTTTGTCTAGCCTTCCATGCACAGTTTGCATTATTAATTGTAGTTAAATGTTTAAGCTGTTTTAGCTGGATTTGCCAATTGGAAAAATACTTATTTTAAAATGTATATGAACCTTTAATACTTGTTTCATATGTAGTTGACTACTTATCAAATTACATGTTGCAATGCTTCAATTCAAATTCTTTAAGCTTTGATGTACTAGGAAGTTCTGTGGTGGTGGCAGCTGACCGATACCTTGCTCAACCATATGTGAAGTTAAAATCTGATTTGGCTTGACCTGTGATCCCTCCAGCCTTCTCTTCCATGTTTACAGCAGGGTAACTGAATAGTGAATCATGTAGAAACCCTGTCTTTATTTCTCCCCCGATACACTAAAGTTAATTGTTCCCACTGATTTAGATTCAGTCAGCACTAGAACCCAAGACCATCATTGTATGTATATTCAGACGGGGGGAATCGAGGGATATGGGGATAGAGAAGGAAAGTGGAGTTGATGTAGAAGTTCAGCAATTATCTTGAATGGTGGAGCAGGCTTGAGGGGCTGTTTGGCCTATTCCTGCTCCTATTATGTTCTTATGGCTCACTGGTTTGTGCATTTACTGAAACATTTTAAAGTCTCATTATACTTAGCCATTGGTCCATAATGGATATGAAATAGAAACCTAGAAGATAGGCGCAGGAGTAGGCCATTCAATGTGATCATGGCTGATCATCCAAATTCAGTACTCTGTCCCTGCCTTCTCCCCAGATCCCTTGATCCCTTTAGCCTGAAGAAATATATGTAACTCCTTCTTGAATATATTTAATGAACTGGCCTTAGACTGTGACCCCTGGTCCTGGACTCCCTGGCCATCGGAAACATCCTTCCTGCATCTAGTCTGTCCAGGCCTGACAGAATTTTATAGGTTTCGATGAGATCCCCCTCAATCTTCTAAACTCCAGTGAGTATAAGCCCAATCGACACAATCTCTCCTCATACGTCATTCCTGCCATCCCAGGCATCAGCCTGGTGAATCTTTGCTGTACTCCCTCCATGGCAAGAACGTCCTTCCTCAGATAAGGTGACCAAAACTGCACACAATACTCAAGGTGCAGTCTCACCAAGGCCCTGTACAACTGCAGCAAGACATCCTTGTTCCTGTACTCGGACTCTCTTGCTACGAAGGCCAACATACCACTTGCTTTCTTAACCGCCTGCTGCACCTGCATGCTTACCTTCAGCAACTGGTGCACAAGTACACCCAGGTCTCTTTGCACTTCCCCTTCTCCCAATCTATTGCCATTCAAATAATCTGCCTGCCTGTTTTTGCCACTAAAGTGGATAACTTCTCATTCATCCACATTATAATGCTGGAATAGTGAGTTTATTAAAGGAAGACTTCTAATTCATGAATTGAAAATTGTACCAGATCTTCCTCACCAGTAGAATAAATGGAGTGTCCTGCCTTTTTTGCACAGCAAAATCTATACCAAGAGGTAATCATTAACTCCCTCTCCCCATGGGTCTGTCTGTGGGACTTGAACTGCTATAAGTTTCAATTAGCAGAATAGAGATATACCCTGCACTGCTTCCAAAACAATTGTGCAATGATCAGGTAGCAGATTTTAAATAATTGAATTCTGGCTTTGTTTATGTGGATTTAATTTTTTTCAATGGCAAGCTACCTTTTTTTATTGATGTGTATGTATATAATGTGTGCAGATGTCACTGTTACAGAAGCAAAATGCTAAATTTTGTGCTGTTCAGTTTGCCAGAAATGATTAGCTCCCAACTTTCAGTTCACTGACCAAGCACTTAAACTCTGTGATCTAAATCTGTTTATTTAATGATTAGACTTTGTGCCCTTTAAAGGAGTACAATTAACAGCGGACTATAGAATACAACATTCAATGCAATCTGATGAGCAACACCGAGATCCACTGGTGCTCTATATTTAATACATTGGTAGTCTTGCAGCTGCGCACCCTTCCTGTCAATTTTTTTCATTATAAATTTGTATGTCCATATTTAAAATGGAAATTGCCTATGTAAACTTGGTTGTAAAGTGATGGAGCTGCATTGTGCCTGCATGCCCTCCAATTACCCTCCCACCCTTTCACACTGCTTCACCTCAGACAGTACTTGAACTTGACTCCCTGCGAGTGCCTTGTTTTATTGAAATTAGCATGTTACGATGCAGTAGAGGAAAGTGAAGGTTGGGTTTGCCAATTTGGCAGAATAAAGCTGAGTGTTTTCATTTATGCTGGAATTGATGCAATAGTTTTAAAAATCTGTAATAACTAAGCAAGAATGAACCCAGATTGCTATTCTGTACAATAGCTGCTTTTTTTCCTGCCTGCTCCATCAGTTCTGTATTGCATTACAGGAAACTCGTTTAAACGGCACCTAAATATCCAGAATTCTCTCTTAACCAGCAAAATTCATACTCTGAAAACAACACCACAATAACCGGAAATGTTGCCGAGTCTGAGTTCGAGTCTCCCGCGGTGGCCGAGTTAGTGGGGATAGTTCTCCAAACTGCCACTACTCTGCTTCTTGGTGCTGTCGGAAGTCCGAACACCTCAGTAACAGGAGTCTGACTCTCTCGCGCTGCCGGTAGTCTCTTCTGAACTGACATTTTTCTGTTTACTGTAAGTTTTGTTTTACTGTTAAGTAATTAGTTATGGATTACCCTCAACTGGCAGTACTGTACTTAATCAAGCATCTTCCACCATCCATTTAACACAACATTCTGTAGGTGAGTACCCAATGACTGTATACTGCACATTTCTTGATTTAAAAAATTTTTGTTTGTTAAAAATAGCCTCGGTAGATAACCCTCTTGTCATCTGGAATTTTTAATCAACCGGCACCATCTTGGTGCCGGATACCAAAGAGTTTCCTGTACCATTCTTTCATCCTCCAGGCCATGAGGATGAATAACCTGTCATTGACAACATTCCTGTAGGTAGATCAATAATGAAGGCAACCATTGTTGCTTAGTTTACCCACTCTCTCCCTTCAACATAAATTTCATTTTGTGAGCTTTTTTGCATTTCTGCCCTTGCCCTAGTTTGTTCCTAGAGGCAGTCCTGTATCTTTGGGTATGGTTACACAAGTACCAGTAGCTATTTGACAAATAAAACGTCATTAATGCTGAGCATATCCTCATCTGACATACTTCCCATCAAGGGCTGTTGAAGAGCAATCTGGGGTGAATTTTCTTCCCTCTCCAAACCAGGGATATATAGTCAACTATAGTCCTACTGCCCTGGCTGATATCAGCTAACCTAGCACTGACCAAAACCTGGGTTGTAGTCATTCTGGCTTTTCACTATTTACCCACTGAACTATTGTGGGCATGTGCTCTCTTATTTGCTTTAGGAAACTAGTGTTTTTCCATCTATTTAGCATACTGGAATTCTAGTTGAGTAGTTGAATTTTGGTGAAGTGAAAGTGGGTGGTAGCTGTTTAATTTGTTTTGCTATTTTTTTAACTGTTTTCCCCACATCTGTTGATCCACTACCTGCGCAAGTTAAGCCTGTTTCCTACTAAGGGTGGTGTTTACTGTAACATTTGCATATTGATTTATCATTGGCCTGCGGCATCTGTAAGGAATACTTTTTATATTCACATGCTGAGTTGCCATTGGCCTGCAGGCATCTAAGGACTGCTATGGTTTAGAAGACCCAGGGGGTCCTGACTCGATCTTGTCCACACGGGGCTGTACTGATGAGTAAGCCCAGACTTGATGCTTCATTAAAAGAGTTTAAACTGTAATACTCTTGTCCTGCAATTTATTATTTTTGTGCAAAACAAGGCATTTACCCAAACACTTGGTGAATTCTTTGGTTAATCCCTGACTCTGACACATTCCCTGTTGTGGAAGAGAGCATACCATGAAACACATATCTGGTAATGTTCAATAATATATTGGACCTGATGTGCTTTATGGTCTTGGAGAAAAAGCTGTGCTTTGGAAGTACAGTATTTGGCCTGCTGTAATAGATATTAAAGTTGAATCACTAAACCTGTTCCCATGGATTGTAATGCAGCATTCTTTATACTTATTTTTCAGCTCAAACCTGTAAAATGGAGTTTAAAAAAAGAAATAGCTAATGAAATTGAAGTAGTGATATCCTCCCCTTCTAGTGCCTCTCCCATTGTCCAACTCAATGGGACTGTTCTCACTTGGTTCCATTCTTAACAATCCAATTATAGCTAGAGCATCTGTGTCAATAGCTTCTCCTGCCCCAGCATTGTTGCCTTGTTCAAGGGTCTGTGCTTGGTACCATCCTCTCCCTTATCTGTACATTGCCCCTTGGCTACTTCATCTAAAGACATATACTGGGGTGGGGGGGTGTGTCTGCTTCTAACTCGGCACCCATCTATACCTCTCAATCACCCTTGTCCCCCTCCAATTTTGGCACGATCAAAGCCATTGTCTGCAGCCCCTGCTGAGATTCTAGCCTTGCCACTGATTCAGTTCCATCCTCCTTATGGCCACCTTTTTTGGGTTGAAGCAGAACATTCACAATCTAAGCTTCTGACCCCATATTGTCACACAAGCCTAACATTGCCTGCCTTTGCCTCTGCTCATTTATTGCTGAAGCCCTTGTGTGCCTCTGTCACCTCCAGATTCTACTATTCCAATGCTCTGCTGGCTGGCATCCTATAGTCCATGCTATGTAAACGTCAAATCCTCAAACTGTGCCAGTATCTGTCACGCTCACCCATTACTCCTGTCCTTGCTGACCTCCATTGGCTCCAATTTCCTTCCCCCCCCCCCCCCCCCCCCCCTCCTGGGCAACACCTCCAATTTTAAATTCTCACCCTTGAGTTCATGTTCCTGCAGCCCTCCATCTCAACTGTTCTAGCCCTGCCTGCCATACACTCTTCCTGGCTCTGGCCTCTTGTGCGTGCATTCTCTTTCTCCTTTTTTACCCCCCCCCCCCCCCCCATTAGCAGCAGTGCCTTCAGCCACCTAAGCCCTAATCTCTACCTTCCTTTAAAACCCACTTTTTGGCACCCCTCCTAATTGCCTTTAGATCAACTCAAGTGATTACATGGGCTATACAGCGCAACCAGTCCATTCCAATGTTTTTGCTCCACTAGAGCCTCCTGTCTTTCCTTATCTAAACCTATCAGCGTAACCCTCTCTTCCCTTCTCCCTCATGCTTGTCCAGCCTCCCCTTAAATGCATCTATACTATTCACTTCAACCACTCCCTCTGGTAGCGAGTTCCACATTCTCACCACTCTGGGTAAAGAAGTTTCTTCTGAATTCCCTATTGGATTTCTTGGTGACTATTTATCTTATATTGGCCTCTAGTTATGCTCTTCCCCACAAGTGGAAACATTCTCTGTATCCACACTATCAAAACATTTCATACGAACATACAAATTAGGAGCAGGAGTAGGTCACTAGGCCCTTCGAGCCTGCTCCGCCATTCAGTAAGATCATGGCTGATCTGATTACTCTACATTCCTGCCTACCCCGATAACTTTTCACCCCCCCCCCCTTGCTTACCAAGAATCTACCTCTGCCTTAAAAATATTCAAAGACTGCTTCCACCGTCCTGAGAAAAAGACTCATGACCCTCTGAGAATTTCTCTCTTTCAAATGGGCGACCCCTTATTTTTAAAAGTGACCCTAGTTCTAGATTCTCCCACAAGAGGAAACATTCTCTCCCCTGTCAAGACCCCTCGGGATCTTGATAGATACATAAAAGATAGGAGCAGGAGTAGGCCATTTGGCCCTTGAGCCTGCTCTGCCATTCAGTGAGATCATGGCTGATCATGAGATTCGTATGTTTCAATCATAATTTTAAAGACCTCTTAGGTCACCCCCTCGGCCTTTTTTCAAGAGATAAAAGACCCAGCCTGTCCATCCATATATATATATTTATTATTCTCTCTGCACCCTCCAGTGCCTCTATCCTTTTTATAATATGGCAACCAGAACTGTATGCAGTACTGCAAGGTTCGATACAGGTTTAGCATAACTTCGCTACTAGTCAATTCTATCCCTCTAGAAATAAACCCTAGTGCTTGGTTTGCTTTTTTATGGCCTTGCTAACCTGTGTTGCAACTTTTAGTGATGTGTATTTGTACTCTAGATCCCTTTGTTCCTCTCCCCACCTAAACTTGGACCCTCCAAGTGATGTGACCTCCCTATTCTTCCCATCAAAATGGAATACCTCATTTATCTGTGTTGAACTTCATTTGCCAATTACAGGAAACTTTCTGGTATCCGGCACTGACGGGACCGAGCTGGTGCCGTACCATCAAAACTGCCGTAGAAACCAGCGCTAATGTTAAAACATACGGAGCTTTTGAGCTCCGTGTGAATCAACAAACCCTGTTGCCTAGCAACAGCTTCAAAACAGTTGGCTGCAGCTTAAAAGTGTCTCTGTAGCTAAGCAACAGCTTCAGCTAGACCTTGCAGAGCCTGACTTGGAAAAAAAAAGAGTAAAATAACTTCTAGGAAACTGCTCCTGAATTTTGCCGGTAGATAGAGCTTTCCGGACATTTAACCTCCGGTTAAACGAAAGTTTCCTGTATTTGCCCATTCTGCAAGTTTATTAATGTTCTCCTGTAATTTGTTGCAGTCCCTCCCAAATTTGGTGGTATCTGCAAATTTAGGAATTGTTTTTGGTTCCAAAGTCTAAATCGTTAACATAAATTGCCAACAGCTGTGGTCCCAGCACTGATCCTTGTGGAACACCACTACCCACCTTCTGCCACTGAATAGCTACCCTTTACTCCCACTCTCTGCCTTGTCTTGAAGCCAGCCAGCAATCCATTCTGCTACTTGTCCCTGACTCTGCATTCTGACATTATTCATTAGCCTATGATGGGGTACCTTTATCAAAGGCCTTTTGAAAATTTAGATAAATTACATCTACTGCATTACCATTGAATTTTTTGAAGAGGTAACAGAGTAGACAATGAGGTTGGTCAAGATTTTCCCTTTTGAAATCCATGCTGACTATTCATTATTTTTGTTTCTAGACGTTCTATTCTCCTAGTAGGAATTCCATTATTTTTCCTACCACCGATGTTAAGCTGACTGATCTAATTCCTTGGACGTGTTCTATCCCCCTTTAAATATAGGTGTTATGTTAGCTATCCTCTGGCACTAACCTTTATCTAATGAATTATTAAATGAGTATATCCCACTCAGCTCATTAACATAACTCTTTTCCTTTTCTCCCCACCACCCCCCAAAAAAAGTAACATCAGAATGAGTTATAAATTTATGCTCAAGATTTTTGTGCAGCAGAAGCCAAAGTCAGTATTTCTGGTGTTTTTTAGTGATATTTTAAGGTTTTCTGTTTTATGTGGCATCAGAATCTGTTCCATTAAGAGAAAATCTTCCCCAGTTGCATTTTCTTAAACATGCTGTGCTCAATGTGGATAAAGGATGGTTTGCTGACTTCAAACATTAATTTTCATAATGTCAAGCAAGAAGATGGTGCATGTTCCACACTTTCCTCGTGCCCAGTTATTTATGCTGACATCACTTGTTTTACGCTGTTTTATGTTCCGGCATATGCTAGACATTCTCGGGAAATTTTGGTATACATTGCCATTGGAAAGATTGGTGTGGAAACTGGCATAAATAAGATCAAGGAAATTCCATCCTGAACTTGCCAAAATACTTGAAATGGAACTAACCGATTCCACTTTGGAATGGCATCAGAAACTTGAGCTTTTTTCTTGACCTCCCAGAATGAAATGTAGCTATCTTACTTAAATAATTTAATGAGTGTCTTGTTGGCACCAGCTACATATTAGAACACCTCCAATAGATATTAGATTGTGTTCTGAACACATGACCTCTAGATCCAGCTATTAATATTTAGTTGTATTTTGGACACAGTTGAGCAATAATCATTGTCTTGAAATTTCAACTTATTAGAGTTCTTTGTTTGCAGTTGCATACCATTTGCTGACATATTTTTACTTGCTTCTTCCTTCAGAGAAACAATGATTCATTAATTCAGCATCCTAAAAACCTAATGTATTTCCAAAGGCTTAGATAGTCTAGTGCAAATGAGCATTCACATCAGTAGACCAATACTGATAAGCTATTGAGTCAGTTATACAGCACAGAGGCCCATCGGGTCTGCGCCGGCCATCAAGCCCTATCTATTCTAATCCCATTTTCCAGCACTTGGTCCATAGCCTTGTATGCTATGGCATTTCAAGTGCTCGTCTAAATGCTTGAATGTTGAGGGTTCCTGCCTCTACCACCCTTTTTCAGGTAGAGTTCCAGATTCCAACCACCCTCTGGGTGAAAGTTTTTCCTCAAATCCCCTCTAAACCTCCTGCCCCCTACCTTGAAACTATGCTCCCTGGTTATTGATCCCTCCACTAAGGGGAAAAGTTCCTTTCCATCTACCCTATCTATGCCCCATATAATTTTGTACACCTCAATCAGGTCCCCCCTCCGCCTTCTCTGCTCCAAGGAAAACCACCCCAGTCTCTCCATAGATGAAGCACTCCAGCCCAGGTAACATCCTGGTGAATCTCCTCTGCACCCTCTCCAATGCAATCACATCCTTCCTATAGTGTGGTGACCAGAACTGCGCACAGTATTCCAGCTGTGGCCTAACTAGTGTTTTGTACAGCTCCATCATAACCTCCCTGCTCTTGTATTCTATGCCTTGGCTAATGAAGGCAAGTATCCCATATGCCTTTTTAACCACCTTTTATCTACCTGTCCTCCTGCCTTCAGGGATCTATGTACATGCACACCAAGGTCCCTCTGATCCTCCCTAGGGTCCTGTGTATTCCCTTGCCTTGTTAGTCCTCCCAAAATGCATCACCTCTCTCTTTTCAGGGTTGAATTCCATTTGCCACTTCTGTCCATTTGACCAATCTGTCTATTGTCATGTAGCCTGAGGCTTCCCTCCTTGCTATTTACCACTCCACCAATTTTCATGTCATCTGCAAACTTACTGATACCTCCTACATTCATATCTAAATCATTAATGTATACTACAAACAGCAGGGGACCCCGCACCGATCCCTGCAGTACACCACTGGACACAGGCTTCCAGTCACAAACAACCTTCGACCATCACCCTCTGCCTTCTGCCACTAAGACAATTTTGGATCCAATGTGCCAAATTTCCCTGGATCCCATGGGCTCTTACCTTCTTGACCAGTCTCCCATGTGGGATTTTGTCAAAAGCCTTACTGCAGTCCATGTAGACTACATCAATTGCACTACCCTCATCCACACACCTAGTCACCCCCTTGAAAAATTCAACCAAATTGGTTAGACATGATCTCCCCCGTGACACAGCCATGTGACTATCCTTGATTGATCCTTGCCTCTCCAAGTGGAGACTAATTTTGTCAATTTTCTAATTTCCCTACCACTGATGTTAGGCTCCCTGGCTTAACCCTACTACCCTTGAATAATGGTACTATGTTGGCTGTCCCCCAGTCCTCTGGCACCTCTCCCGTGGTCAGAGGGGTTCTGAATTTGTGTCTGAGCCCCTGCAATCTCCTCCCTTGCCTCACACAGCAGCCTGGGATACATCTCGTCTGGGCCTGGGGATTTATCCACTTTTATTAAGCCTGCTAAAACCACTAGTACCTTCCCCCCCCCCCCCCCCCCCCATACTAATTTGTTCAAGTTTATCACAATCCCCCTGCCTGATTTCTATGCCTACATTGTCCTTCTCCATAGTGAACACATGCAAAATATTCATTTAAAACCTTACCTACATCTTCTGGCTCTACACACAGATTGCCACTTTGGTCCCTAATGGGCCCTACTCTTTCCCTGATTATCCTCTTGTGTTATTATACTTATAAAACACCTTGGGATTTTCCTTTTATTTTGCCTGCCAGTGTTTCTTCATTCCCCCTCTTCACTCTTTTTTAGGGTTTCTACTGTTTAGTCCTTTGTATCTGCCAAAAGCCTCCTTTTTTTCCCTAATCCATTCTTGTATATCCCTTAACATCCAGGGTTCCCTGGACTTGTTGGTGCGCTCTCGCTCTGATGTGGATTTTCCTCCAAGTAGCTGATCCCAGGCCACTTTGGCCAGATCCTGCCTTATGTTAAAATCAGCCTTCCCCCAATTTAAACCTTTATTTCTGGTCCATCTTTGTCCTTTTCCATGACTACCTTAAATCTCACCGAATTATGGTCACTGTCACCAAAATGCTCCTACTGACACTTCTACCACTTGCCCGGCTACATTCCCTAGAATTAGGTCCAGTACCGCCCCCTCTTGTAGGACTTTCTACATGCTGGCTCAAAAAGCTCTCCTGGATGCAGAATTCTGCACCCTCTAAGCCTTTCACACTGACTATCCCAGTTAATATTGTGGAAGTTGAAATCCCCTACTATATTACCTTATTATTTCTACACTTGAGATTTGCCTACATATCTGTTCCTCTATCTACCCCTGACTTTTTTTGTTTGGGCTGGATTTTGCAGTAGAAATAATGGTGAGGCGAACAGCGCTCAGTGTTCCCTTCTTGGAAATTGGACAGCAACTTCTGGCGACTGCACATGCGTAGTTAAATGTGGAAATCGTGAAGTTTCTGTCTGAGTTGCCCTACTCCAAAAGCTGATATGTATGTAGAGGCTTGTCCATTCCAGTGCAAATACCCTTTTAACGGCATGGTAAGTCTTGGTTCCTGCTAAACAACTGCTGAAAATTAACTTTTTTACAAGTGCAGAGTCTCATTCTTTCAGATCGTAATTATTTGGAGATTTAAAAAAACAAAACCTGTGTTGTCACCTCTTCATCCAATCTTTTTACTTCACTTTGTACCTGATTTGACATTGAATTCACTATTCTGGCACTTCCTGGTTTGGATTCTGTGCTGCTCATTAACTATTCTGATTTGGTTAAGGAGGTATAGTTGCTTGTCCTGCCAGATGTTTTGTAGAGGATGCTGCACTTTCTGGATCTCTAATTTACAGTAAGTTCCAGTGCAGAACCCCATGGAAAGTTTATGGGCAAGAGTAACTGTTTGCTGACAGCCCAACATGTTCACAATGCCAATACAAGCTGTGCAGTAGGTTCCAATTTTAAGTCTGCTTGATACAACTTGCTGATCTTTCCTCCATACTGAGACTTCAAGAAAAAATTACATTATCTTTTTGGGATAGAGTTGAACCATGGCAATTGACATGTGCGGGTGATTAACTTTTCATCACATTGTTCGGCAAATCTATTGCACAAAAGCACATGGAAGATGTATCCCTGTTTGATTTTTCTAGCCCCCCCCTCCAAATAACCATCTTGTTGTGGGCTTTGATAAAATTTTGCATTGCAGCCTTGATCAGCTGTAATATAATCAGATGCTGATTCATAAATAGTACTTGTACGTATGACCTCAGTACCTCAGTTGGCAGAGGAAAGCTCCTGATAGACCAGGTTCTAATTTTTATAGTGTTGCTCTTGCTTTTAAAGCTGATTGTAGTTGATGTATATCATTATGCATTCCATTGCATCTTTTATACAGTAAATATTTGACTTTTTTCCCTTTTCAGATGGTTTGGAAGAGGACCTGGCTGCAGTTAATGGAGAAGTGTACCAGGTTAGTGTGGAAATGTCTTCAAGAAACGCAGTAATGTTAATTCCAAAGTAAAAAGCCTTTTGTATACTTGATTACACAACACTAATTTTGTACTTTTATATAATATAGCAAATATTTTTGTTGCTGTATGTTGGTAATCTACTGGAGATAGTAGCATGTGATTGTTTGGTTAGCAAGTTTAAGCAAAATTGTGATGCAGCTGACTGATTTTACTCTTCACATTCTAGAAGATACAAGAAAATATGAAGTGTCTGATTTACTTAAATTTGCTGGTTACAAAAACAGGGCATTAAACCCATTTCTAAATGCAGTGGTATGGCTGCACACTGTTAAATTGGATTCTGATGGTTGGGCCTTTAACTTGAGAGTTTGGGTCAAAAAGTTGGCAGTGAATCAATGATGTGCTGTAATTTCAAAGCTTCAGATTCTGTTAAAATTTGTAATAAATCTACTTCTAGAAGTAGTCCACTAAGCTTTTACCTAGATGCACAAATAACAAATGTTGGTTGAACTGTGTATCTGTAAATCATCAAACCTATTGTGGTGGTAAACATCTTATTTCCAACTTTTTTTTAAAGTAAACAAAATATAAGATTAATTACTGACATGAACTTCAAATATGGGAGGATTGTAGACAATGTGCCAGGCTGTGGGAATTATCGAGGCACATTTCCATCAAGCTTCAGAGAAAGACATGGAAGTTGTTGGAAGAAAATTAAAGTAATGGGGGGTGAGGAGGAAAAGGCTTTGTGATGGGCAAAGGGATGATCTCATATAATGGCATTGATGTCATCACTTGGGCATTGATGTCATAAATCACTCTGACATATAGCGATGACCAGCTTTTGAAGTTATGCAAGTGGTTGTGTTGATGTCACAAAGCTTAGTGGTGGTGCAGCATATGGTGGACTAAAGTTTAAGGGAGGAAACCTTTTAAACATCAAAATGAAGTGAATGAAAAGACTGATTGGGCCTATCAATGTTCTGGGTACTAATATGCTTATTTTAGCATAGCCTGAAGATTAAACACTTAACAGAATTGTCCATATTCATGTAAATTTAAGCAGGGATTGATAATTGCAGATCCATCAATAGAAATTGAGTTGTACTTGTGTAATCTGTTAATGCAGGAGTCAAATGGTCCAAATGACAGTTATGCAGCAATAGCTCGAGCGGACCGCTTGAGCCAGGAACCTGAGAGCATTCGAAAGTGGAGAGAAGAGCAGATAACCCGTCTAGAAGATCTTGGTAAGATGAATTTTGTGTACAAAATTGTGCACTGACTTAGTCTTTTTGTAACCAATAGCATGAAATAAAAATGTGGTCTCCACCTGTAATTTCTACTTTAAGGCAGAGCATCTTGAAGTGTAAACATGTTTTGTGTAAAATGACCATGAAAGAGGTAAATTGTTAATTTGCTGTGAAAACATTAAAGCTTGTTGAATGAGGTGTAACTGAGGTTTTAATAGCATATTAAGTCATAATTACTGCTTAAATTAGTTTTTTGGGATTTTTTTTTAGAAGTGTGTGGATTGTCATTAACTAAAATTTGGATGATTTTTAAAATTTTATTATTTAGTTATAATCCCATGTATATGTTCAATCTTGCTTTCTGTAAGATTTTTAAAAAAATTAATTGTAATCTGTGCTTTTTACTTCCTGGTTTGCTGTCTGAGAATTATTCATTCAATCTGATTGGCCTGCTTGATGGTGTACTATATCTGGATGCCACAGATCACCTATAGATGGAGCCAGATTGAAAAGTCACATCAGAATAGGGGAAATCGACATTTTAGAGCCTGCTAAATATTTGTGGACAGCTTTTTTGGTCAGTGGCGAGCACTGTCCCTTCGCCGCTGACCACAAAATCTGGGCCATTGTGAATTGGCTTTGTCTAGTGTATTTGGCAACCTCCACTTTCCAAAATGATCATGTCCAACTTAATTTATCTACATTCTACAAAAATAAGTTCCTATAGGGAAAAACTAAAGAATTTGGGAGACTTGTGAATTCAGTTTTTTTTGCTTGACTTGGCTAAGTAGGACAATTGGCTTATTAGAACCAAGAAAAGGTGTTCATCTAGAATATAACTAATTTATGCCATGCCTTGGAAGCTTCTGCCAGTATCTGAATATGGCTGTAAAAATTACTTGAGTATTCAAGTAGAATTTGACATTTATTGTGATGGCCAGGTGTTTCATCTTACAGAAGCTTGTAGATGTGTAACTTGTAATGCAGATGCAAGTAGGTGGCTTATTTACAGTAAACCATTGTCCCATTATGCACTTGTGCCATCTTTATGGGTTTGTCATGAAAGTGGGCATAGTTGTTTGTGCTTTGTATTCCCTGGAACTTCGGCTTTGTATTCCCTGGGTGCAACTTGTGCAGGTCATTGTTCAGAGTGCACTCTCTATTGAAGACCACTGAGAATAAAGCCTATGCATTTATCAACTTGGGCCCAAGAAATGGGGAGAGAAACAATCTGGGAATCGAGTGGTAGGAAGTACAGTCATTGGTTGTCAAACTTGTCTAATGTTTCCAATGTCCATTTTTATAAGTAAAAATGGAGTACTTTTATTACTGCTCTTCAGCTATAGAATTGTTTCATCTCCTTAGATGCTGCTTCTCGAAAAGCAGAAATGGAATGGAAAGAGAAGGCAAGAAAGGAACTGGAAGAGTGGTATGTTCGACAGAATGAGCAGTTGGAGAAAATAAAGAAGAATAACAGGTATGGCTAAAAATATTTGCTTTTTTTTTTGTCAGTTTGGCTGTAGAAAATACATAATCTTAAACCTGGTGCTGCAATTGCAAAAGGCTGCAGAATACCTGATAACTTCAAAATTAGCAAGTTGTTGTCCGTGAAAAGTAGCTTGTAAAACATTGGCAACTTAGATGTGTTGCCCATTGAGTATACCAAACTTGTGAATAACTGCAGAATAAAATGATTTCATTCTTACCAAGCCAGTTATAGGTACAAGTTGAGTGAAGCTTAATTGAGTGGATTTGTTTTCAAATGTTAGTGATTTATTACAGCAATAATCTGAACTAACCAAAAAGAATGTTGGATATCTGATAAATACTTCAAGCTATACTGAATCTAGAGTATATGTGGAAGTTAATAATTACAGGCTGTATTAAAGTAAGTGGAAGTTTATAACTTAAAACAAAATTGCGTTCAGTTCCTCAACTTGAGCTTACAATCACATTATATGCATGTACATTTGTATTTTATGAAGCTGTGCAAAAATGAATGCAGAAATACACATTTATGAAGCCATTGTATAATTAAGGGTACATTGGCATATTGAGAATTATAAAATCATTTTGGATTTGGGTGTATATTCATGCATTTTATGATGGTGTTCATTTGCATACATATAATGACATGGTGTATGTTCAGGAGGAATACATTGATATGACTAGGCTTGGCACAACTGCACTTGGAGCGATTAAGCTTAGTGGGGGGGTAAAGCAGCTTGTATTATCTTGGGTTCTGATGGTTAGTTTGGTGGTTGGGGTGGGGATATTTGAGGGAAGTTGGTGCGAAAAATACTAATACTGCTTAGGTCATTCATCCTTCCTCTTCCCTCCATCTTGCCTGCTCCAGAGCATCTAACTATCATCGAGTCAGGAGAGAAGCACTTTATTTTTTTTAAAAACTCTTAATGACTAGCTTTTCCAGTTTCCATGTGTTTTGCTTTTAGTCAAACTTGGGTTTATTTTTAGTCAGACTGTTTGTTTTATTTTTAGCTGTTTTCATGGATTGAGTTTTTTAAACCCTTCAGCATAATGTGTTTCTCCTGTTTGCCATGTGCTGGTCAAGCATCTGCTCTAGTGGGAAGAGAATTCAATCCCAAAAATGCAGGTGTTGCTCTGAGTAACAGCTACACAATCCATGCAAGTTTTAAATTCTTGCTTTGTGCTGGTGATTGTTATTACATAACCCTTGCCAGTCTCTACACTGAATGTTCTTAATTGAATTATTCCTTTCTGCACAACAGTAGAATAAAACTAAGATTAAAAACTTGATACTTTGCAGGTATGATCTTTAAGCAACTAACAAATTACTTGGTAAGCAATGTAAGTACTTAAACATTGTTTATTCCTGTAGCCAATCAAATACTGACATTTAGCAATTGGATCCTTTCATAACAGTGGACCTTGTAGATGTGTTCTGAGCTCAGCAAACCAATTTTATACCCTTGCATACTAACTGAACATTTGAACTTTTTTTCCATTTATGGATATTTGCAGAACCAGATACACATCTTTGAAAGTGGCAAGACACATGCACAAATCTTTGAAGGTGGCAGGACAAGTTGATAAGGCTGTTAAAGCACATGGCGTCCTTCTCTTTATAGAGAGGCAAAGAAGTTATGCTGAACCTTTAATAAATCACTGGGTTAGGCTTCAGCTGGCGTGTTGTCCAATTCTGGGCACCACACTTTAGAAAGGATATCAAGACATTAGAGGATTCAAAGGTGATTTGCTTGAATAGTACCTGGGATAATGAACTTCAGTTATGTGGAGAAACTAGGGAAGCTGGGATTGTTCTCCCTTCGAGTGGAGAAGGTTAAAGGGAGATTTGATAGAGGTGTTAAATTATGAAGGGCTTTGATGGGGGAAACTCTTTCTATTGGAACTGGGGGTTGGTAACCAGAGGACGTAGATGACTTTAATTGTGGCAGAAGAACCAGAGGGGAGATTAGAAGTTCAACGCAATGAGTTGTGATCTGGACTGCACTGCCTGAGGGTGGAAGCAGATTCAATAGTAGCTTTCAAAAGGGAACAGGCTATGTACTTGAAAAGGAAGAATTGCAGGGCTATGGAGAAAGAGCAGGCAAGTAGGATTAATTGGATACATATGTCCAAAGCTGGCACTATAGTCCTCCTGTGCTGTGATTCTATAATTTGCAGAAATGCTTGTTTTTGAAATGGAGCTTTACTTGCAATATTGGAATATACTACAGTAGTAACATTTGGGTAAAATTTGTAATAGAATTCAGTTTTTTTTATTGGATGTCTTGACAATTTTGTTTATGTAAGCATGCTTATAAGACAGTGTTTTATAAATAACTAGGTGCAGTGTCATTTCTGAAACTATGCAATGACAGTGGATTCATTGAAAATGGAGTCAATAAATGCTACTTTAGTGACTTGTAAAATTGCTTTTGCTTAGAGCTACTAGCAGTATAGATATTGCTCTAATAATACTCTTGCTTATTTTCAACTGCAGATTTCCAATAGAGGTTTCTTTCAACTTCTAACTACTTTCCTAGTTTTATTCCAGGCAAAGGTGAAATACTTGCTACTGCAAACTTTTACTAAAAATATTAACACTGTCCTTCCTCTTTTTTCTTTATCCTTTCTCTACCCACCTGTTGCAACTACTGTGCTCCTTTCCCATTGGTCCGCCGGTTCACTCTTTCTGGACTAACATGCATGTGCACTAGGATCGCTGACGAAGCTTTCTACAAACAGTCCTTCGCTGATGTGATAGGCTACGTGTATGTTGGCTACTTATTTTTCTTCATTTTTAATTGTTAGTGCTATAACATTTTAGAATTTCTTCATTTTGCTGTTTGAGTTAAAGGTACTGCTTTAAAACATGTTTTACATAGTCTGCACTTAGATTTGCACACTGTTGGGCTGATCAATAATATTTGCACAACCAACTTTTTAATACAATTATTTTGGTAACTGCTAGGTTTTTCAATGTAGCAAGATTTTGGTTCCTTCCCTCTTGAAGGGGAAATCATTTAAGACATGGTTTCATGTCTTTACTGACTACTGCCCCCAGTGCACAAGTGGGCTGCTCTTCAGGTGAGACTAGATGTGCTGGAGCTAATTTACTGTCAAACCGCATCTGTTCTGAAAAGTATGTACATGTCTATTGAGAAGAAGTCATTGAATCATCAATAGCAGTTACTAGCTAACCTCCCCTTGGTATTGAGGCCAATTGCAACATCTGCTACTAGTCTGGTTAAAATCAGCTCGTTTAGTACGGACTAGGGATTGAATGTGGTGGTACTTGCATGCTTTTTCTAATTCCAATGTTCAAACTTCATAGTGATTATCGCATTTATTTGCAATCAAAAGTTCAATGATGTATTATCTTGTCCAAGTGCACATGTCCATTTAATAAAGTGCATGGATTAAATGCTGATATGGTGAATATGTAAATCCTGGGAAATAGTGTTCCTAGATGGAGAATTTTTCATAATTTTTAGTAACACTGCTCATCTAGTTGACTAACATTTTCCAGTTTTTAACTTTCACTGGCACCTGCACTCCTAGAAGTGCTGTACAAGCTGGAAGGTATAACTATAGTCATCGATTCTGCAAATATTCCTAGATTGGGGAAATGCTTACGCCCAAAAGTTGGCGGAGTACTTGGGTAGTTTTTTCCCCATGCAGCGCACATGCTATAAATGAACTTCTGTTGAGTTAATAGTGCACTTTCAGCTGTCTGTGCTTTTAGTATCATAGTTCCACCACCATTTCAAATTCACTGCATTTACAACCTTAATTCACTTTTTAATTTTTTTTTTAACAAACTGCTTTTTCTGCCACATTTAAATTAAGGAGAGATAACTATCTTATTCAGGTTTGCCATGCCCTTTGATCTGGTTTCCTCAACAGACTTTGTTCCTCTTGTGCTTATGTTTAAATCATTGTGTAAAGGTCTGTGTGGATCCCTGGGGCCTAACCAATCTGGAAACATCCCGTTACTTCTCTAACCATGCTGCTATAATTCCTTAATACCACATGTCTTAGTTTACACAGCAAGTCTCCATAAAGCCTCGGTAAAACCACTGTTTGAGCACTGCAGTTTTGGGGTCCCTGCTATAGGAAGGATGTTGAGGCAATGTAAAAGCTTGCAGTGCAGATTCACTGGCATGCATGTTATCATTCCCTCATGAGAAGAAAGGTGTGAAATTTGGGTTATTTTCATTGGAACAGAGATTAAAGGTCATTAAAAGAATGAGACAGGATAGATAGAAACAGTTTCCAGTGATTGAGGGATATAGAATAAGGAGACATGGATACAACACTAAGATTATACATTTGGGACAGAGCATGAGAAACACCTCTACACTGGGTTGTGAGGCTGTATCATACTACTGGAGTTAGTGATTGAAGCAGAAACCATGGCAACTTTTAAAGGTTAAAGGTGGTTGAGGGAGAAGGGAATGAAGGTATGAGCAGTGGCCACATGGGATTAGGACTACTGATCATGTACAGGATAAACACCACCGCTGGCTGTCCTATTTGTATTTTCTATTGTATCCTTTCCAGCAGTATTGTTGCCTATGGTTTGTTAACTTGACTGAATACAATAGACATTTAAGTCTTCATGTAAAGTGATAGTGTCCTTAGTTTGAATTTTACAGTGTATTTGTCCATCTTGGGTGAAGTAGAAATCAGCAAGACCAGTTATGCACACTGAAGTGGATAGTGTTGGTGTTTGAGCACACCACTCTTAACATCTAGACTGAAGGATAGAACGTGCTGTTGGCAACAATATAAAGCTGAAGAAATAATTTTAAAAGCCTGCTGCAAAAGGGCTGAAAGAATGCACAGAACTGAAAGCATTTACTTGGTGTTCCCAAAATACTGAGTCCAGATTGAAGTAATAACGAATGGCGATGGTGTTGCTTGGAACTGGCCTTTTGTATGCAGGAGTTTTCGAGCAGAGCCAAGTCATGTGATGAACCAAGAGCATACAGTGAGCTACATGAAATCTAACATCCAAATAAGTTCAGTTTGGCTTCAAGTTGCCAGTAACCACCAAGTCAAATTCTGGGACACTGGCTCTGATACTGTTCTAACTAATAGTTTTAAATGCTTTTGCGGTAAAGGTACTATAATTTCTTTTTTTTTAGATCTCGACGACTCGTGTCTGCATTTCATCTCTTAATTTCTTCATGATCCATATTGTAACTGGTCCAATGACTACAGTGTAAGTCAAGATGTACTTGACCTGTTTGAAGATATTTCGATCAAACTCCACCCACTCATTTGGTTCTCACGCTGTAGCCCCAAAATGTCTAACCTTTCAATAATCTGCTTTCAGACACATCTGTCCAAGTTGATCTTCACCCTCCTGGTAATGACACAAAGGATATTTAGCTTTGTTTTTAGTTCTGTGGAGTAACAAAACTAAATTAATTCCATACAGCATTTGTGTTTATACTCTTGGTTGTCTACAAACCAGAGCTATGGAGTTGCTATATTTTTTTTATAGCTTTTTATTTTTGAATCCTGATTGAATAATGTTTTGGCCAGTCCTTGTCCAAATCGGTAGGTATTGTGGCCTGAGTACTCCATCTAGGGAAACACAAATTCTGCCTTGCAAAGTCTTGCTCCCTTGGGTAAAGGAAAACTGTGAAAGTGGAATTTCTGACTGCAGAAAAAGTATTATGTATTCCTGAGTTGAAAGAATGGGTACAGATGTTAGTGGTTGATACTGGACTAGAAACTGAATCAGGAGTTTAAATCTCTCCATGACAAGCTGTGACATTGAATTCAATAAATGCTGCATGAAGTGTTGCGAAAAGTCACTTGCTTCAGCTGTAGCTCTGAAAATTATTCAAACTCCATGTAACCTCAAGAAGGAACAAACATGATTTTAATAATGCACTGTTTGCTTTTTCATTATGTTGCCAGGCTGTGAAAAGTGACCATGTCACTTCAGTTTTCCATCAAATTACATGATTGGCATGTTAGTTTGCATTTCTTCAACAATCCATCCTTTCATTCACTTTAACAAATTTGCATATTGACATGAGTTGCAGTTCAGTAGGGAAAGTGGTAGTTTTATATCAATGGAAAGCTTGATGTATGTATTGGTGACAAGACTTGTAGTTTGCACATGCAGAAAAACAAAAATGCTGCAGCAGAACTGTTCAGGCTGAGAGTTCTGTCCATGAACATGCTTGCTAACTTTCCTATTAGAACAACAATTGACTATGAATAGTTTATTTGGAAAATCAATGTGAAGCCTTGGACACTGATGCACACTTTGACCATTTTGATGCACACTTTGACCATTTTGATGCACACTTTGACCATTTGATGGTTTAAGGAAGAGCAAGCTGAATTTCTATCTCCAAAGTCTATGTGTAATGGCTGTGGCTAAATGTCATACATGGTTTGGTACTAAACCATAGACATGAAGGTTCTAGATTCAATCCCTGGTCTTTACTAATGTAACTAGTCTTGCTGGAGTAGTAATAGGGGTATGACAAATGGCCTCCATCCCTCAAGTTAAAGGGGTGGAATCAACCAGAGTTTCTGCTCCTGATTGCTATGGGCAAGCCTTGCTGGAACATACTATTGAGCATCAAGTGGAATGTTTTTTTTGGGGGGGTGGAAGAATGGTAGGCTCAGCTGTCATGCTCATGAGTAGCCTGTCTAACCTCATCTGTTGAATAGCTGCTTAAGTAAGGTACTGCAGAGCATAGTTGCTGCTGCCTGTGCAACTGTACCTAAGGAGGATTCATTGTCATCAGAAGGTGGGGCAAATGTTTGTAATCTTCAGCTGAGAAGTTGCCAGCAGTAGGGAGTAAACATATCCACATCAGCATGTAGCCAAGTCCTGTTTGAAAACATTGTCTGACATACATTGTGAACTATCTGTGATGCTTATTGACTATCTTGCTGCATCTGTGGCTTATCATTTCAGAGCTGCTGAAGAGGCCTTTGTCCAGGATTGTAATGAAGATACACCTGGAACAGAATGGGAGCGAGTAGCACGCCTTTGTGATTTCAATCCCAAAACCAGCAAGCAGTCGAAGGATGTATCACGTATGCGTTCTGTACTGATATCACTTAAGCAGTCACCTTTAGTCCGCTAGACATGCTACATAACACTGGGCTTTCTTACTAGCTCTAGTTGCATCCCACAAAATTGACGGCCATTAGAATAAAAGGATGAGTGTTAGTCATTTCTGTTTGGACCAAACCAGTGTAAATTACAAGATCTGATGTGTTTAAGTGATTTTTTTTTTCAACTGTGTGGTTTCTGCCAATTCCTTGGGTTATTGGGCAGGCTGGTAAAACAGTTGCCCTTGTACACTCCTGAATCTCATTAATGTTTAACTTTCTCAATTATTGATATCCCCACACTGTCCTTGTGCTGCATCACATGACTATTTATGCATGAATTATGAGTGCAATCTATTGGCCCTTGTTTAAAAATCATGTTGACTACACTTATGCATTAAAAGTTAAATATTAAAACCTTGTTTTGCTTATTCAATGTCTGTTTAAAACATTACAAATATTGAACTGCATGAAGTTGATTCATATGAATGTCCAAAAGACTTACCAAGACTGTTTCTGTGGCCAATTTTTGGTGGGTTGGGGATTTCTTGGAGATATTCTCCAACTCTTGGCCTAAGGCAATCTCCAGAAAACTTTGGCTATCCATTTCAGTACCAGTGTACTTAACTGACTTTCTTTTCCACCCTCCATATGTTCTAATGTCCTGTACTGTCCTTAGCAATACAAGACTGTACAAGATTAAAAGACCACATTCATCTATGGGGTCAGTTGCAATCAAAATTCTACACCACTTTCATACCTTTCTGCTGAGAAGAAATCTATTGCCCTTAGTGCAAACAGACAATGCTCTAAATTTCTATCATTCTAGCTATTTGGTATATTCATCACTATCTGGATAAAGTTGCATCTTAAATGTGTTTAGCACCTTTTTTCTAATCCATCCTGTTCTAGACTGTATGTTAACTTGATCCCAGAGTTCAAGGTTTAAAACCTTAAGTCTTAATACCTCCTAAGCTGCCTCCCCACTGCAAGTGTAGAAATCCCTAGTATTTATAGTCTTTCCCAACACAAGCGACCAATCCCACTTATCAACCTAGTTACACTTCCTTATGCTGCCTCTGAGGCCAGGATGTCCTTTCTTTCTCTCTCGACCTTCCTTCAATAGTATGATGCAGAATACTTGGTGGCAGGATGAACTAGTACTTTGTACAAACTCTGGGTTCTGAATGCACTTCCTGGGAATTTACATCCTGGAACCCAGTTTGCCTTTTCAAGTGTTGCACATTATGCAAATCTTCAGTGTTCTTGCTGTTTCCACTAATTATCATAGAATGATTGTATAATAGAATTATTACAGCATAGAAGGTGGCCATTTGGCCTGTCCAGCCCATGCTGGTTCTCTGCAAGAGCACATCAGCTAGTCTCACTCCCCTTTCCCCATAACCTTGCAATTTTTTCCCTTCAGGTACTTGTCCAACTCCCTTCTGAAAGCCACAATTTGAGTCTGCCTCAATTGCCCTTTCAGGCAGTGCATTCCAGATCCTAACCACTTGCTGAGTAAAGTTTTTCCTCATGTCACCTTTGGTTCTTCTGCCAATCACCTTAAATCTGTCCTCTGGTTCTCAACCCTTCTGCCAATGGGAACAGTTTCTATCCACTCTGTCCAGACCCCTCATGATTTTGAACACTTATCAAATCTCCTCTCAATCTTCTCTGCTCTAAGGAAAACTTCTCCAGTCTATCCATGTAACTGAAGTCCCTCATCCCTGGAATCATTCCTGTAAATCTTTTCTGCACCCTCCAAGGCCTTGACATCTTAGTGTGGTGCCCAGAATTGGACACTACCCCAGTTGAGGTCAAACCTGTGTTTTATACAGGTTCTTAATTTCCACACATTTGTACTTTACCTCTATTTATGAAGCCAAGGATCTTGTAAGCTTTTTTAACTGCTTTCTCAACCTGCCCCCCTTCAACAATTTGTGCATATACCCCTAGGTCTCTGTTCATGTACCACCTTTAGGATTGTACCATTTAGTTTATATTTCCTTTCTATCAAAATATTTACCTTCGCACTTGTGTTAAATTTCATCTGCCACTTGTCTGCCCATTCCACCAGCCTGTATGTCCTCTTGAAGTCTATCACTATCCTCCTCACTGTTCACTAATTCCAAGTTTTGTGTCCTCCACAAATTTTTGAAATCCACATCAGGTCATTATCAAGAAAAGCAGTGGTCCTCAAACCGACCCCTGGGGAACACCACTGTATACCTTTCTCCTGTATTCCTGTAATTTCCCTTCCTCCACTTCATGCATTTTAAATTACATCTGAGCTTGTCCAGATCCCTTTTCAACTGGCTAAATGGCTAGTAACAGTGCTTTAAGATAGCCCAAGATGTATTTACCCTTTTGACATTGAGTATTCACATTTTAGTGCCATAGTTGGCCCATGCAAAAATCCACTGTTGCTACGGTCTGACTCCTAGTTCAGGCCCACAGGTGTACTGAATTCAGTCAGTCATCAGCAGTGACTGACAAGTTTGCCCTTGCATTGTTTGGAGTCAACAGATGTTCAGGTAAAGCATATGAGGTAATATGCTGGCCTTATTGCTTGTTTTATACCCTCTATTCTATAGCTGACTTGGTGTGAAACAAGCTGGATGGCTATACTCCACAATTGGGCAGATGTGTAGATCAGTACAAAGAAGGTTCACTCGGTTAATCCCGGGGATGGACATATGAGGAGAGGTTGAGTAGATTGGGACTCTACTCATTGGAGTTCAGAAGAATGAGGCGATCTTATTGAAACATATGATTGTGAAGGGGTTGGATGCGGGGAGGATGTTCCCGATGGGTGAAACTAGAACTAGGGGGCTGCTCTTTCAAAACTGATGAGGAGGAACTACTTCACTCGGTGGTAGGTCCATGGAATATGCTGTCCCAAAAAGCTGTAGAAGCTACATCATTACATAAATTTAAAACAGAAATAGTTTCCTAGAAGTAAAGGGAATTAAGGGTTACGGGGAGCAGGCAGGAATTTGGACATGAGTCTAGGTTCGGATCGGTCATGGTCCTGTGGGTAGCGGAGCGGGCCCAGGGGCCGTGTAGCCTGATCCTGCTCCTATTTCGTGTCTAATTCTTAGATTCAGGAGATGGTTCTGTGATAGTAGATTGGCGGTTAGGATCAGATCAGCCATGATCTTATTAAATGGCGGAGCAGGCTCGAGGGGCCGATTGGCCTGCTCCTGCTCCTATTTCTTATGTTCTTATGTTGGCTTTGTACAGTCCAAGTAAAGTTCTGTTGTTGAATGCTCTTTCACAAAGGACTTACAATTTGCCCAGCCTGGCTGATGCCCTAGTGGTGCCATTGATGTGATGTGTCCAAACCATATTCCACTAAAGTTATGAACCTCTGCAACTGGCCTGTTTGTTCGCTATTTATAATTCTGGCAAATTTGGAGTGCTTTTAGTGCTCCTTCCTCCTAGATCCTCTTGATATAACCACCATGGTCTCAACCAATCCCTGCAGTGGCCAGCTGTTTCAATCCTCATGCTGCTTCATTAACTAGCCTTTGCGGCTTCTTACTCTACCAGATTGTTACACACTTCAGATTATTTTCTTCAATGATCCCACCCCATTCTATGCCTTTTTCTATCTTGTAATTTGTGGTACTGTCAAGCATTTTGCTCAAGTCTTGTTAATTGTCACATCAAAAGAACTCTAGTAAATTTTTCAAACAAGATCGATCTGTAAATCCATGTTTCTCCTGCTACACAGCTTCCTTCAGTGGGGAAGCTTGAATTCTCCATCAGACATGATCAACCCAGATACTGTAACTCAGGCTGTGCAAATCATTTAGTTTGTAGATGTACCTAGTCTTGTACTTGATTAGTTCAGTGTACATTACATAATCTTTCTGATGCAAGTGTAGACATTAATAGAGCTTTGAATCATAGGGCTTGAACATTTTTTTAATACCATAATTGTGCTACCATAAATTGAACTCTAGCCATCTGAATTAACTTCTACCTTTTTTTATTCTAGTAACTTGTGAAATGCTGACATTAGTTGCTTCACTTCAGATCTGATTATATCTGAATGTGCTATGAAGTAATTTAATGTGTAACATTCTAGTGATATGGGATAGGTTTGTTGGTGTTGGGGGAGAGGCATTAGTTTGATTGAAGAATACACTTTTTGGGAGTCAGGTGGTAGAACAGATTTTGTCCTTGGTACTGGCCTTTTTTTCCCCTCTGACATTGCAATTTGTTTTAATTTCAGACCTGCACTTTTTTTCCCCAAATGCCTCCATTTTCCTTTGTGTCCTTTGTTGGTGACCTGGCTAGGTTATACACTTTGTTCACCTGTTGTGTGCTTATTCCAGATAAATGAATTACTGGTCATAATCGTGGTTAAAAAGATTAAGATAATTCAACCTATTCCATTTCTATGCTTGAATTCTCTCTCCCTCATTCTATTGAAATGTGTGCCTATCTTTCAGTGCTGGCGAAGGATCCTTCCCAAAGTGCGAACCTGCCCATTCTCCACATGCTGGCTGATTTGCTATGTATTTCCAACAGTTCCTTGCATAAATCTAGTTTTAGATTGTCAAACCACTTATTAAAATAACAAGTTTACAACCCAGGTGGAATATTAAATCTCAGACTTCACTTGTCCACCACCTGTTTGGATAGACTCCAGCATTGTGTAGTTAATTGTACAATGGCTCTTCTGTCAAATTTCAACCAGTTGAAATTTGATATTCTTGGTGTGGAGGAGAATGCATGTGACTTATGCCAGGGAGTGTTCTGTATGCAAAGGCAGGTTAAATTCTTCCCCAGCCAGTTGTGAGTCACTTGGGCGCTCAAACTATTTACTGCTGAATATTCACAAAGGAATTTGGTGTAATAACTGGTTCATCTTGTGCTGCAATATTAACTGCACCACACCTTAACTAGCAGTTCATAGTTGTCTCAAATGCAGGGAAAGGCAAAACACCTATCGAGCCTGATCTTGATCTGGTGTCAATTGAGTCCCCAGTAAATACCAAACTTCAGTTGTAAGCTACCAATATTACTGTAGCCAGTGTTTCACCAGGCAAGTTGAAGCAAACTGGACTGTGATTGGGACACATACCCTTAAGATTTTCAGACATTGGTTTTCTTTATTGGGTGGGAATTTATCAATTTCAAGTTTTACTCATGCACTGTTGGACTGGGTTTCAAATTCTGTAAAGCTGATATTTAATGGCATTGCTTATTCAAAAGTTGCAAAAGTATCAGGTAGTATCCAAAGACTAAAGGAGGCCAAAACTGAATGTGACCTTTTTTTAATTCAATGCTGACTGTCATTACTTTTCAGGGGTAACCAGAGGTGGTGAAATAGCTCTCCCATCTATTTAATGCTTTTTTCCTAGATACTGCCTCAATAGGTGCAAGAAACTTGGAAAATCCAAATCAATGAGCCCAGCACTAACCTTATATTGGATATAAACAGATTGATTACTTTTTCCTGCTCTGAAATGAGCCAAGTACTGTACCACCCAGCCCATTTTAATAGATTTATTTATAAATACAGCAGTAAGTACAAAAAAAATCAGGTTAAAATATCTCTGTACACATTTCTTGTGTAGCTTGCCAATGGGTGTGACATTTACCTGAACCATTTTTGTAGAGCTTTTAGAGAGACATGTATTATGAATCCTAGGGAGCCTTGCTGTCCTATGAACATTTCAGTTAAGGCTTTTGCTGTATCCTAAAGTGGAGTCTTTTCTGGCAGCAGTTGAAGATCAAACATAGGGATGTTACTGGACTAGCAGTCCAGCAGCCTGGACTAATGATCTGGTGATGTCTTCAAATACCACCATGGCAGCTAGGGAGGTTTAAACTCAGTTAATTAAATAAAAATCTGGAAAAAGCTAGTATCATTAATGGTGACCATGACACTAGTGGATTGTTGTAAAAACCCATCTGGGTCACTAATGTCCTTTTTTTTTTTAGGGAAGGAAATCTGCCATCCTTGTCTGGCCTGTGATTCCAGACCCACAGCAATGTAGTTGATTCTTAAGTGCCTAGCAAGCCACTCTATATCAAACAGCAAGGAAGATAATAAAACTGGCCACCCACCAATGCCCTAAGTGGCAGATAGGGACTGGCCAGAAGCACACCCACCCTGTCAACCCTGCAAAGTTCTCCTCCCTAATATCTGGGGACTTGTGCCATTGGAAGAGCTGTCCCACAGACTAATCAAGCCTGACCTAGTCATACTCACAGAATCATACCCTTAGCCAACATTCCAGACTGTTCATTAACATCTCTGGGTATGTCTCACAGATTCAGGACAAGCTTAGGCAAGGAAACCTCCCTGCTGATTCATCAGCTGAGGAAGGGCCATAGGTGGTAATCAGTACTCCTCCATGTTGATCACCACTTGGAAGAAGCATTGAGGGCAGCAAGGGTATAAAATATACTCTGCATAGGGAATATCAATGTCCATCACCAGGAGTGGCTTGGTAGTACCACTGCTGGCAGAGTCCTGAAGGATATAATTGCCAGATTGGACCTATGCCAGGTGGTGAGAGAACCAACATGAGTGGGGAAAACCTACTTGACCTCATCCTCACCAATCTACATCTTGCAGGTACATCTGTCCATAATAGTATTAGTAGGAGTGACCACGGCCCAGTCCTTGTGGAGAGAATGTCTTGTCTTCACAGTGAAAACACTCCATTGTGTTGTGTGGCACTACCACTGTGCTAAATGGGATAGATTCAGAACAGATCTAGCAGCTCAAAACTAGGCATCCATTAGGCACTGTAGGCCTACAGCAGCAGAATTGTATTCCACCACAATGTGTAACCTCATGGCCTGGCATATTTATCACTGCCATTACCATCAAGCCACAGAACCAACCCTGCTTTAATGAGTATAGAAGAGCATACCAGATGTACCTAAAAATGATATGCCAATCTGGTGAAGCTGCAACACTGGACTACATGCATGCTAAACAACAAACAGCATGCTATAGACCAAGCTAAGCGATCCCACAACCAATGGATCAGATCAAAGCCCTGCAATCCTTCCACATCCGGTTGTGAATGGTGATGGACAATGAAACAACTAATGGGAGGAGGAGGCTCCATGAACATCCCCATGTTCAATGATGGTAGAGCCTTGTACATGAGTGCAAAAAACAAGGCTGAAGCATTTGCAACCATCTTCAGCCAGAAGTGCTGAGTGGATGACCCATCTCTTCCTCCTCCTGAGGTCTCCACCATCATAGAAGAATGTCTTCAGCCAATTAAATTCACTCCATGGGATATCAAGAACTGGTTGGATACAGCAAAGGCTATGGGCCCTGACCACATCCCAGCTTATGTTCCAGAACTAGCTGTGCCTCCCAGCCAGGCTGTTCCAGTACAGCTACAACACTAGCATCTACAACATAGTGGGAAATTGTCTAGGTATGTCCTGTCCACAAATAGCAGGACAAATACAATTACCGCCTCATCAATCTACTCTCAATCATCAGCAGCATGATGAAAGGTGTCGTCGACAGTGCTATCAAACGGCACTCACCAATAACCTGCACATCAATGCTCAGTTTGGGTTTCAGCAAGACCACTCGGCTCCAGACCTCATTACAGCCTTGGTCCAAACATGGACAAGAGATGAATTCCAGAAGTGAGGTGAGAGTGACTGCCTGTGGCATCAAGGAGCCCTAGTAAAACTAAGTCAAGGGGAATCGGGGGGGGGGGGGGGGGGGGGGGAAACTCTCCACGGGCTGGAGTCATGCCAAGCACAAAAAGATGGTTGTGGTGGTTGGAGGTCAATCATCTTGGCCCTTGGACATTGCTGCCGGAGTGTCCTCAGCCCAACCATCTTCAGCTGCTTCATCAATTACCTTCCTTCCATCATAAGGTCAGAAGTGGGGATAGTCCCTGATGATTGCAGTGTTCAATTACGTTTGCAACTCCTCAGATAATGAAGCAGTCCGTACCCGCATGCAGCAAGACCTGGACAACATTCAGGCTTGGGCTGATAAGTGGCAAGTAACATTCTCACCACACAAGTGACAGCAATGACTATCTCCGACAAGAGAAAGTCTAACCACCTCCCCATGACTTTCAATGGCATTACCATTGTTGAATCCCCCACCATTTACATCCTGGGACTGTTACCATTGACCAGAAACTTAATTGGACCAACCACAAATACTGTGGCAACAACAGCAGGTCAGAGGCTGGGTATTCTGTGGCGAGTGATTCACTTCCTATCTCCCCAAAGCTTTTCCACCATCTACAAGCCACAAGTCAGCAGTGTGATGGAATATTCTCCACTTGCCTGGATGAGTGCAGCTCCCACAACACAAGTTCAACACCATCCAGGACAAAGCAGCCTGCTTGTTTGGCACCCCATCCACCACCTTAAACATTCATTTCCTCCACCATCAGCGCAGCATGTCTGCAGTGTGTACCATCTACACGATACGCTGCAGCAACACTCCAAGGCTTCTTCAGCAGCACCTCCCACACCCACGACCTCGACCACCTAGAAGGACAAGGTGATCTGGCACATGGGAACACCACCACCTCCAAGTTCCCCTCCAGTCACACACCATCCTGACTTGGAAATATATCGCTGTTCTTTCATAGCCGCTGGGTCAAATTCCCAGAACTCCCTATCAAACAGTACTGTGTATCTTCACCACATGGACTGTAGCGGTTCAAGAAGGCAGCTCACCTTCTCGAGGGCAATTAGGGATGGGCAATAAATGCTGGTCTTGCCAGTGACGCCCACATCCCATGAATGAATTTTAAAGTTCCACAAATTCACCCCTCAAAGTTGTTAATGTTGAGACATTCCTGTCTTCTCAAACATTCCCCTTGATGGTTCAATCATCAGAAATAATAGATACATTTATTTCTCTAAATCTGTTCATCTGCATATGTTAGCATTTCAAGAGACGGCCTTTACTACTAAGTGGTCTTTGACCTAATTAATTTCTGAATATGGGCAATGGCCCCTACACAAAGCCAAGCAATTATCATTTTTTAATTCATTAATGGGATGTGGGTGTCGCTGGCAAGGCCAGTATTTATTACCCATCCCTAGTTGTCCTTGAGAAGGTGGTGGTGAGTCACCATCTTGAACCGCTGCAGTCTGTGTGGTGAAGGTACTCCCATAGTGTTAAGGAGGGAGATCCAGGATTTTGACCCAGTAACGACAAAGGAATGGTGATATGTTTTCAAGTCCGGATGGTGTGTGACTTGGAGGGGAACTTGGAGGCAGTAGTGTTCCCATGCGCCTGCTGCCCTTGTCTTTCTAGGTGGTAGAGGTGCTGCCGAAGAAGCCTTGATGAGTTGCTGCAGTGCATCTTGTAGATGGTACACACTGCAGCCACGGTACGCCGGTGATGGAGTGAATGTTTAAGGTGGTGGATAGGGTGCCAATCAAGCGGACTGCTTTGTCTTTGCTGGTGTCAAGCTTCTTGAGTGTTGTTGGAGCTGCACTCATCCAGGCAAGTGGAGAGTATTCCATCACACTCCTTGTGCCTTGTAGATGGTGGAAAGGCTTTGGGGAGTCAGGAGGTGAGACACTTGCTGCAGAATACCCAGCCTCTGACCTGCTCTTGATGCCACTATTTATGTGGCTGGTCCAGTTAAGTTTCTGGTCATATGCTGACCCCCAGGATATTGATGGGGAATTCAGCAATGGTAATGCCGTCGAATGTCAACGGGCAGGGGTTAGACACTCACTTGTTGGAGATAATCATTGTCACTTGTTTGGTGTGAATGTTACCTGTCACTTATCAGCCCAAGCCTGAATGGCGTCCAGGTCTTGCTGCATGCAGGCATGGACTGCTTCATTATCTGAGGAGTTGCGAATGGCACTGAACACTGCAGTCATCAGCGAACATCCCCACTTTTGACCTTATGATGGAGGGAAGGTCATTGATGAAGCAGTTCAAGATGGTTGGGACTAGGACACTTCCCTGAGGAACTCCTGCAGCAATGTCCTTGGCTGTGATGATTGACCTCGAACCACCACAACCATCTTCCTTTGTGCTAGGTATGACTCCAGCCAGTGGCGTGCTTTCTCCACCCCCCCCCCCCCCCCCCCGATTCCCCTTGACTTCAGTTTTACTAGGGTTTCTTGATGCCACACTCGGTCAAATGCTGCCTTGATGTCAAGGGTAATCACTCTCATTTCACCTCTGGAATTCATTTCTTTTGTCCATGTTTGGACCAAGGCTGTAATGAGGTCGGGAGTCGAGTGGTTCTGGCGGAACCCAAAGTGGACATCAGTGAGCAGGTTATTAGTAAGTGCTGCTTGATAGCATTGTTGACGACACCTTCCATCAGTTTGCTGATGGGGTGGTAATTGGCCGTGTTGGATTTGTCCTGCTTTTTGTGAACAGGACATACCTGGGCAGTTTTGCACATTGTTGGATAGATGCCTGTGTTATAGATATATATACTGGAACAGCTTGGCTAGAGGCATGACTAGTTCTGGAGCACAAGTCTTCAGCATAACAGCCGGGATGTTGTCAGGATCCACAGCCTTTGCTGTGTCCAGTGCGCTCAGCCATTTCTTGATATCACGGAGTGAATCGAATTGGCTTCTGTGGTGGTGGGGAGCTGAGGAGGAGACCGATATGGATCATCCACTCTGCCCTTCTGGTTGAAAATGGTTGCAAACGCTTCAGCTTTAACTTACACTCACCTGCTGGGCTCCATCATCATTGAGGATGGGGATATTCTTGGAGCCTCCTCCTCCCGTTAGTTGTTCAATGGTCCACCACCATTCATGACTGGATGTGGCAGGACTGCAGAGCTTTGATCTGATCCGTTGATTGTGGGATCGCTTAGCTCTCTACAGCATGCTGCTTCTGCTGTTTAGCATGCATGTAGTCCTGTGTTGCAGCTTCCCCAGGTTGGCACTGCATTTTTAGGTATGCCTGGTGCTGCCCCTGGCATGCTCTTCTACACTCCTTGTTGAACCAGGGTTGGTCCCCTGGCTTTATGGTAATGGTAGAGTGAGGGATATGCCAGGCCGTGAGGTTACAGATTGTGGTGGAATACAATTCTGCTGCTGGCCCACAGCGCCTAATGAATGCTGAGTTTTGAGCTGCTAGATCTGTTCTGAATCTATCCCATTTAGCATGGTGGTAGTGCCACAGAACACGATGGGGAGTGTCCTCAGTGTGAAGACGGGACTTTGTCTCCAAGGACTGGGCGGTGGTCACTGCTACCAATGCTGTCATGGACAGATGCATCTGCGACTGGTAGATTGGTGAGGATGAGGTCAAGTAGGTTTTTCCCCTCGTGTTGGTTCTCTCACTGCTTGTCGCAGGCCCAGACTGGCAGTTATATCCTTCAGGACTCAGCCAGCTTGGTCAGTGGTGGTGCTACCAGCCATTCTTGGCGATGGACATTGAAGTCCCACCCAGAGTACATGCTGTGCCCTTGCTACTCAGTGCTTCTTCCAAGTGGTGTTCAGCATGGAGGAGTACTGATTCATCAGCTGAGAGAAGGCAGTAGGTGGTAAGCAGCAGCAGGAGGTTTCCTTGCCAATGCTTGACCTGAAGACATGAGACTTCCTGGGGTCAACATTGAGGACTCCCAGGGTCACTCCCTCCCCACTATACCACTGTGCGGTCTGTCCTGCTACTCGGACAGGAGTTTAGGACATTGGCTGAAAGGTATGATTCTGTGAATATGACTGTGTCGGGCTGTTGTTTGACTAGTCTGTGGACAGCTCTCCCAATTTTGGCACAAGTCCCCAGATGTTGGTGAGGAGGACTTTGCAGGGTTGACTGGGCTGATTGTGCCGGTGCCAGGTGGTCCATCTGGTTTTATTCTTGTTGTTCGTAGCTTTTTTTTACAACTGAGTGGCTTGCTCAGCCATTTCAGAGGGCAGTTAAGAATCAACCACATTGCTGTGGGTCTGGAGTCACTTTTAGGTGACCAGGTTTCCTTCCGTACAGGACATTAGTGAACCAGATGGGTTTTTACAACAACCCGATAGTTTGATATTTATTCCAAATTTATTTATTTAATTTAAATTCCCCAGCTGCCGTGGTAGGATTTGAACTCGCGTCTCTGGATTATTAGTCCAGGCCTCTGGCTTACTAGTCCAGCAACATAAGCACTCTGCTACCTTTCCCACAATTGAATGTGTTGATTTGGTTTGTAATGTTCATTGGCCACCCCCTGTCTGAGACAAAGGTATTCTAAAATAGTTAATTTTAAATCTTTTAAAGGCTGGATTTATCCAATCTCTAAAATTGGGATAATAAAGAAATGTTATTGAGAACAAAAACTCCCATCACCCCTTTTAGTGAGAAAATGTCCATGCAATGAGTGTAAAAAGACTGCTTTGGTGGTATTGTGCAGGAGGTTGCAATTGTTTCAGTTGTGACTTTGAAGAGGTAGTTTTAGGGTGAGATGTTTGCTCTGGCTGTGCTGGGAGTGGGCATAGTCATGTGCTCCTGAGGATGATTGTGATGAATAAATCTCTAGGAAGTGGTCAAGATTGCCTGTTATTTGCAGAGTTCCAAGTGGAGGCTGTACATTTATTTACATTGATGATTGACAATGTATATCCAATTGGTATTTTGTCTGCACATGGGAGCAGTTGTGTTTCACCAGAGATGGCAATTATTCTTTCGTTATGCCTGATTATTCCCTCTGCTTTTGTTTTTGATTTTTCCCTTTCCTTGAGCCATATTTTTTTAATCCATCGTACACAATCTTGCCACTTGTGTCTATTATCCATCTACTTCTAATTTATGCAGATTTTGTTCATACTCAAACAATATAATTTGTTTTTTAAATTTATTTAGCAACTGCTCTTCAATTAAAAAAAATAATAATTTCTGCTGAAATTAGTATTACTCAATGCTGCAGCATATACAAGATCTAGTCGTGATATGACCACTGTCACTTGAGCTCTCTCCAGCCTCCACATTTTCCATGGTTTCAGTTTGCTACTAAATACTGCAGCGACTATCACTCCTTGCATCAACTGTTAATCCTTGTCTCAAAGCAGTCCAAGGAATTGAGCCCTTCCCCTAACCAATTTGAAAGATCCCACCCTCATGGTTAATTCCTGTTTTTTTTTTTTAAATCACCTGTCATGTTAATAAGTAAATCTTTAGTACAAAGCCAGTCCTGTGGCTGGGTATATGTAATGCCCTCCCTTTTTCTTTTCTCGTTACCTCTCCAAGTGTATATGGTCTAGTACAGTTACATTAGTCTTTTGTAAATAAAGGTTATGTTTCATATTGGTCTAAGTATCACTGTTCATACAAGCAAACAGCTCGTGCTTCTACTATCATACTTTGTGCCTATACCGCCCCTCCCATTTGGCTTATACTGCAAGCAGTACTCGATCACCAGAAATATTGATACGAGTGCTGAACAGTGAACACAAATGTCGTCTACGTGCATGATGGGGACAGCTACAGGTTGTGCAGATCCAATCACAAGCTCAATGAAATATAGGCAGTTACTAATTAAACAATAAGTCACAACTATCAAAAATTTCTACAATTAATTCAGGCCACTATTAGGCACTTGTATGTTGTAAAGTGCCAGTCTATATTGATGCATGTAAGATTGCTAAGCTAGGTACCAAACTAAGCCATTCCCTGTCACTAAATTGATTTAATAATTACCTCTCACTTGTAATTATGAATGATCCAGGTAGTGTGGTAATGAATGGGACTTTTTTTTAAATCATAAGGTTACCAACTTTTAAGATATTATATACTTTAATGCAAAATTGTAAATATGCTCAATTTAATTAAACTTTCATAAGGTAATGAAATGGAACAGATTGAAGGATAATAATGTTAATTTACACGTGGCATAATTTTGACTTTCAAGTCACCAGTTCACATTGCTTTTTTTTTAGGAAAAACGCACATGAAAACTGAAATACTAGACGTTTTTCCACTATAATCACTGCCTTGTATGTTGATTCTATTTGATAAAGTGTCACCTTAGTGCAGTTGGTAATATTCCTGCCTCTACAAAAGGTTATGGGTTTAAGCCCCACTGCAGGTCTTGAGCACCTAATCTAGACTGGCACTTTAGTGCAGTAGTGAAAGGCCATGTACTCTTGGTTAAATACCCCATTGCACTATTTTAAGTGAAAGAAGTTCTTGTGCACAAAAAACAAAATACTTCAGATGCTGGAAATCAAACAAAAACAAAAAACATTGGAGACACTTGGCAGGAAGGATTTATACCTAAAATGTCAACTTAAGTTTTTTCAAATGGATGCTGCCGAACCTGTGGAGTTCTAATGGTGTCCTGGCCAATATTTATCCCTCAACCAGCACTACCTAAAAAGATTAGCAGTTTGTAGTGCTTTGCGGTGTGCAAAATGACTGAATTTGTTTAGTTTAAAGCAGCAACTTCCCTTCAAAAAGTAATTTACTGGATGCAAATTGCTTTGGGATGTTGTGAATGACATTAAAAGGTGTAAAATATAACCTGGGAAAACCCAAGTTGTTTTGAGTCAATTTGCAGATGCAGTGTATGTGGTTCATAGAAGTGTAAACAAAGGAGCTATTAGGATGGGTGATTTAGAAGCTAAAAGAGGTTTTAAGGATGTCCTTAGAGGTGGAATGGCTTAAGGCACAGCCACAGATTGGCTAAAGGAGTGAGGGTAACTGACTTTTCTGAGGGTTATAGGGCTGGAGCAGGTTGGAGATGAGGAGAGATGAGGCCATGTAGGAGTTGAACACCAGGATTAGAATTTTAAATTAGAATTTTAAATTAGAATTGTTGGGGACTGGGTGCCAATATAGGTCAGCGAGCACGGAGTGATGGGCGAGCAGCTGTTGGTGGAGGTTAGGATATAGACAGCAGAGTTCTGGATGAGCTGACATTTATGGAGGATGGAAGGCCAGCCAGGAGAGTATTGGAATAATCGAGACTGGAGGTGACAAATCCTTGGATGAGTGTATCGGCAGCAAATGGGCTGAGGCAAGGGAGGAGATGGACAATGTTAGAGGTGGAAGTCTTTGTGATGGAGAGGCTAAGCGGTCAGAAACTCAACTCAGTGTCAAATAGGATGCTCAGGTTGCAGTTGGCTTGAACCTGAGACAGTACCCAGGGAGGGGATGGAGTTTGTGACGGGGCCAAAGATCTTCAGTCTTCCCAATATTTAACTAGAAGAAATTGCAACTCTTCCAGGACTGGATGTTGGACAAAGCAGTCTGCCAAAACTGGCAATGAAGGAGTTGAGAGAGAGTGGAGAGGTAAAACTGGTGTGAGTGGATATGTGGAACCTGATGCCAAGTCTTTGGATGATGTTGCAGAGGGGCAGCATGTAGTTGAGGAAGAATAGGGGACTCCAGAGGTAATGGTACAGGAGTGGAAAGAGAAGACATTCCTGGAGATGTTCTGCTATGATTGGATAGGTAAAAGTGGAACCAAGCGAGGGCAGTCCTTCACAGCTGGACAGCAGAGGAGAGACCTTAGAGGAGGATAATGTGGTTGACCATGTCGAAAGCTGCGGTGAGGTCAAGAATGAATCGCACACCAATAGTGGATGTTATGTGACTTTGATCAGCAATAAGTATAAAAGATGCCAACAGGCTTGAAACTGAGGTTAAGCACCCAATAGTTGATATTCTGAATGAATACTTCCTCCATGTATTCACAAGGGAAGATAAGCAACTTGTGCTCTCCAACCAGATATGCTGAACAAAAAAAAATTACTTTTGCTATAAAATGAGATGGAAGTCCTAGACAGGCTAAGCGAGAGCAAAACAAATTCCCAGGGATGGATGTTATTTGTCCTGGAGTGTTGAGAGATTTGTGAAGCACTGACAATCATGGAGACATTGGGCACTGAGGAGATGTCAGAAGATTGGAAATCGGCTAATGTGTTCATATTCAAAAAGGGTGACAAAATGGACACCGGCAACTACAAATGCTTTCGTACTAATTTCATTGCATGTAAAATATAGAATGATAAGGAGTTAACATGAGGACCAACTGTACATTAGCACTCTAGTAAACACCAGTTAACATTACTTCATAAAAGGAAGATCCTGCTTGACCAACCATTCGACGAAGTGAGAACCTAAATGGACTGTGATGAGCCCTATGACATGGTGCATCTTGAAATTCAAAAGGCTTTTGACAAAATTCCACACAGGCTATTAATTAAATTCAAAGTTGTGGGAATTCAGGGTAAACCTAGGAATGGAAAAGAAGCAGGATTAGAGAGGGGATTGGTTATGACATCAAATTTAATTGCCATTATAAATTGCCCTATCTAGAGTCATAAATCAACACGAAGAAAGGGATAGATCTCCTGGTAGTTGACTCCTGACCCAAATTCAAAGTCAGCTGTCTTTTTCCTCCCCCTCCGGCCAGCAGTATGCTGCATTGCTTGCTACCATGTTATATGTAAAAATAAAATGTAAGAAGTCACACAACACCAGGTTATAGTCCAACAGCTTTATTTGAAATCACAAGCTTTTGGAGCGCTGCTCCTTCGTCAGGTGAAGTGGTGAAAAACATCTTTTCTCCACTTCACCTGACGAAGGAGCAGCGCTCCGAAAGCTTGTGATTTCAAATAAAGCTGTTGGACTATAACCTGGTGTTGTGTGACTTCTTACATTTGTCCAACTCCGGCATCTCCACACCGTAAAAATAAAATCACATTTTCAAAATGTTTATACCTGCACATTACTTTTTAAATTTAAAAATATTTGGTGTTGATGCCTGCTAGTTATAAAATGAAAATGATACTAAATCCACCAATGAATAAAAATATTCAACATTACACATCAGGCCTCAATATAAACTAAGCTTTAGCGTGGGTGAAGGCTGGCCGCAAATATGCAATGATGCCATCTAGCGGTGATATACATGACAATCGAAGCCTCTTGGAAAAAGTGTAACATCCCCACCGACCTGGAAATCCCTAGCCCAAAACCTCACAAAGTGGAGGAGAAGCATCCGGGAAGGTGCCGAACACCTCAAGTCTATTCGCCGGGAGCCAAGCGCAAGAAGCACATGTCAACCCAAGCACCCCACCCACCCCTTCAACCACCATCTGCCCCACCTGTGACAAAGACTGTAGGTCCTGCATTGGACTCATCAGTCACCTGAGAACTCATTTTTAATGTGGAAGCAAGTCATCCTCGGTTCCGAGGGACTGCCTAAGAAGATAACATGACAATCATAATTGTAACAGCAAAATGGTACAACTACAGTCCCATGTGTTTGGCTTATTGCCCCTCTTTAAATTAGAGATCAGGGCAAGTAAAAAATCAAATTATGATAGATTGAAACACAATTTAATGACCATCCAACTGTAATCTGTGCAAGTCCAAGCTCTTCCTAATGGATAAAGCTATCACCTGATATAGCATTGACAGACAGACCTGGCTCATGACACACATATCCAGATCAACCCATTAGTGATGCTTTCCACAGAAAAAACATCTTCAGTTTATCTGACCTTGAGTTGTAGATTAGCCCCAGAAAGGTTGCCCTCATTCCGGTAACACTTCTATTCTAGTTGTCATGGATTGGCAAAGAAGATCTGGTCAACCAGCACCTCTTGGGGTAATTGAGGCATGTCCAAAATACAATAATGATGTTGGAGGTAATAGATCAACATTAATCTGCTGAATGACAGCTGGTGACATTTGAGCAATCAACATGTCTCACACTTATTGATGCACAGCATTAACACTGTATAGCAAAGGCTCATGGTCACTATAGTTGGGCCCTAACCAGAGTCCAATTTTCAGTGAAAGTCTTGATTGGTTCACACTGAACCAATCAAAGCAGTGTGTACAGATTACCAGTTCTACTCCATCACAGATGCTGAAGCCTGCATGTGACTTGCTGCATCCAGCAAGACCCATTCTTTGAATCATGGCACTTCTGAGGTAGATGAACTGTTGAGTATAGCCACAGCACGGTGGCATAGTGGTTAGCACTGTTGCCTCACAGCGCCAGGGACCCGGGTTCGAATCCGGCCTCGGGTGACTTGTCTGTGTGGAGTTTGCACATTCTCCCCGTGTTTGCGTGGGTTTCCTCCGGGTGCTCCGGTTTCCTCCCACAGTCCAAAGATGTGCGGGTTAGGTTGATTGGCTATGATAAAAATTGACCCTTAGTGTTAGGGGGATTAAATACGTGGGGTTACGGGGATCGGGTGGGATAAGTGTCGGTGCAGGCTTGATGGGCCGAAATGGCCTCTATCTGCACTGTGGGGTTTCTGTGAAACAGGGCTGCCCTGGTAGACCCATCGTTTCAGCCTGTTCTTGCCCCACGGAACTGATTTCTTCCTATCCTGACTCTTATTTTTTCTCCCCTTGTCCAGTCTCTTCCCACCTACATTCGCAACTCTTTCGATGCCCTCCGCCACTTCCTGGCCCCAACCGTCTCCTTTTCACTATGGACGTCCAATCCCTCTACACCGCCATCCCCCACCAGGATGGCCTGAGGGTGCTCCGCTTCTTCCTTGAACTGAGGCCCAACCAGTTCCCATCCACCACCACGCTCCTGAAATTGCTACTTTTAACTCCTACTTTTAACAATTACGTAACTAAACTATCTATTTTCTACCTAATGAATTTATTGTACCCATTTAGTCCCGCTCACAAAGAACCTCCAAAAATCTAGTATACCATCTGTACTCGCTGCCCGAGAACAGTTGTAATTCCTGACAGAGTGGATAGAACAAGGGTGACTGAAATCAGTATAGAACAAAGCAGTGCATTAAAGTCAAGACAGTAAACTCTCAACATTAGTCATTTTATTTCCACTGCAATATCTTAAATATCAATTTCTATAGAATTTCTGAAGCACCTATTCAACATATTGAAGATTAAATGAACACCTCACAGAATACATTTTTATGAGATCTACTACAATACACAGATTATGTCATCTTAAAAATGTACACAGGCATTCTGGTTGAGCACAAGCTGTTTCCAACAGTGCTAGATTAAAGCAGTTTTGTCAGGTTGCTACTCATAACAGATTTTTTTAAATTATAATAGCTTTTATACATAGTACTATTCATTTTTCTTTTAAATATAAAGTGGAACATGTTGGCAATAGGAAGCCTATAATTCTTGACAAAACAAAACCTCAGCTGTGCAAAGGTGAAAGAGTGGGGGACTAGGCACTTCTCCACAGCGTGAATCAGAAAACAGCAAGTCATCTAGGGCACTGATTAGCAATGGTGAGGTGCCAAAAGTTTACCTGCTCAACATCAAGGTCTGTGAATTGTGCATGGCAAGAGAAAGTGCAAAGGGGGGGGGTGAATGTGAAATAATAACTTGAATTCCCAGCCTTGTTTCAAATCCACCATTTTTGTTAGCAAGGGTTTCCTTTTCAACAGAAACTTCCAGTGATAATGGAGCCAACAATGCTCATAGAAGAAATAGGTTTGGTAATGGAAACTCACTAAATTTAAAAAGATACCACCAGAAAGTTGAATGCTGAAATTGTATTTCTAGTGTGAGTTTCAATCACTTTCATACTTCAGTTGTTAGAAAGGATGCATGAAGAAACTTTGTACATTTTGCATTTGCCAGTTTCAGATGTTCCTGCACAAACACCGCCAGAGTAGAAAAATCACTTATTCCTTTCGCTTCATTGCAGTAGCTACCACACCCACCAGGATAGCAGCAACAGTGAAACCTTGGGCAAAGATACGCGCTCGCATTAACAGCTGAGATTGCCGCGTCTTTCCATGTTTAAAAGCGATCAAACCATAGGTAAGAGCACCTGCTGTACCCAACATTCCTATAAGAGAAAACATTTAATTATTCATCTTAACACATTTAAAAATAACTATATACAGTAGTCTAGGGGCATTCAAGCTTGGTAATTACATACAAAGTTAAAATTGTGTTCCCATTAATTTGCAAAAAACAAGTTGTTATTAATAGAATGTTCCGATTTAGGCCTGGACACCAATGAGGCAGCAGTGCTAAAAGTCACCCTTTCTAAATCTCCAGGCCCAAACAGAAAGTTGTTTAACCAGCAAATCACAAATATAAGCACAAATAGGACAGAGTGGTCTGGACTTTGAAGTTCATATGTGGCCCTCGGTTTTGACACCTTGGTTTTAGACAATATTATTTCAGCAACTCAAAGCACTTTCACCATTTAAACCAATGGCCACTTAACTCAGAAACTGTTATTCAAGTTTGGAATATAACCTGACCAATTCAACTGCCTTCACTAGTTAAGTTTTGGCAGATTGGGCACCGTGTGGCAGTAGAACAATAAAAACGGACTTTCATCTCTACAAATTATGATGTGTTATAATTTTCCTTATTGCTCAACAGCATACAGAGGTATGCAAGTTTTAGAATGATTATTAAAAATCTGGTTATCTAAAGGCCATCACAAAACAAATTCTATAGCATCTAGATGTACAGCAACACTGAACATGACCATTCATCACTACAGTTAAGCTGACCAATGTAATGTACAAGATGGAGCCTTATATTTGGCCAAATTTTCCAGTCATATCTGTAGGATATTAGTTTTGATTCTCAGAGTAGCACAAGCCATATTTTTGACCCGCATAAACTTGTGGGTTTGGAGATAAATTTGCATTTGAACAGCATAAAGAAACATCTTACAGTAGTTTTCATTTGAGACTCGCCAATATATTTAAAAAGTTGCAACAGTTATGACTTTGTTCTTCTCATTCTATTTTTGTTTTACAATTGGAACAGCGAGTGGCAATGATCACTTAAAGAAAAGTTAATAAAACTCAACACCTAAAGATCAGTAGTCATCTTTGTACTTCAGATGAATACGTGGCTAGAGGAATGGTGCCAGGGGGAGGGATTCAAGTTCCTGGGACATTGGAACCGGTTCTGGGGGAGGTGGGACCAGTTCAAACCGGACGGTCTGCACCTGGGCAGGGCTGGAACCGATGTCCTAGGGGGAGTGTTTGCTAGTGCTGTGGGGGAGGGTTTAAACTAAAATGGAAGGGGGTTGGGAACCTGAGCAGGGAGACAGAGGAAAGGGAAACAAGGATAAAAGCAAAAGATAGGAAGGAGAAAAACAAAAGTGGCAGTCAGAGAAATCAACGGTTTAAATCAAACGTGGCCACAGTAAATAATAATTCTAATAGGTCTAAGAGCGTTAAAAAAAACCAAGCCTGAAGGCTTTGTGTCTTAATGCGAGGAGCATTTGTAATAAGGTGGATGAATTGGCTGCGCAAATGGAGGTAAATGAATATGATTTGGTTGGGATTACGGAAACGTGGCTCAAGGATGGCCAAGACGGGAAACTCAACATCCAGGGGTATTCGATAGTCAGGAAAGATAGGCAAAAAGGAAAGGGAGGAGGGGTAGCATTACTGTTTAAAGAAGGGATTAACACAATTGTAATGAAGGATATTAGCTCTGATGATGTGGAATCTGTATGGGTAGAATTGAGAAATACTAAGGGGAAAAAAACATTAGTGGGAGTGGTATATAGACCTCCAAACAGTAAGGCGGAGGTTGGGGATGGCATTAAAAAGGAAATTAAAGAAGCGTGCAATAAGGGCACAGCAGTCATCATGGGTGACTTTAATCTACAGACAGATTGGGCTAACAAATTAATAACAATACTGTTGTAAGATTCGAAATTTTCAGCAAAAATCACGCAAGAAAACCGGATAAAATAAGACTGTTTATTGACCAAAGTAAGCTTGCACAGAAAAACCTTTGATAAAAGGGCATACAAAATGGCCGCCGGGCCCCGTGATCAGTTTCTGAACCATTTTATTTCTGTTACTGCAAGCCAGACAGGCTTGTGGATTGAAGACAGTAAGCCCGCGAAAGCCAGTATCTGGGAACTGAAACTCAGAGAAACAGCATACATATTCAATGAATTCTAAGTACAGGATGGGGCCCATCAAGATATGGGCGGACAATGCAAAAACACTTATACCCATTTATTGTACAAAGGAGAAACCGTTTAGCAGCCATCAAGGAAAATCTCCGGACCGATCAATATGCGAACCGAGTCGCGGTGACAATGAAAAAGACATTAAAAGACATTATCGGCCAGGAAGGCCAGTTTAAGTTATCATCGGCTCCGTTACAAGACAAAGCGCCCCTGCAGAGATTTCTGCCCGCCAAAATTAATACAAAGACAGGACTATGATTTGGCGGGAGATAAGACTGTCCCAAAAGGGTATAACTATGGATTGAAAGTCCATCTAAGTTACTTGAACAACTTCGGACTTCTTCTTCGACTTCTGCTACGCTGGGCGACTTCAGACTTCTACTTCTTCAAGGACTTCTTCTACAAGGAACGAACGAAGGACGGACGGACGGTGCCAGGCTAGGCGCCTCTTCCACTTCGGCAGATGCGGAATCGATGAAGACGTTTTCGTCTTTTTAAAGACGGACGACTTCGGTGAAAAGACAACGTGGTCGGTGTTCAGCCGAACAAGGCTCGGCCACGACGAGAAGACGACGAGGGTGGCCCGGGTACTGGGGTCGGGAGATCATCGACGACCCAGGCCGACGGAGAAGAAACCCTCTGGAGAACCGGCGATCCAGGCCGGAAAGATTCTTACATGTACATGCACTTCTTCAACAGCCTGCATCTGAGGTCTGCTCCATGAACCCAAATCCACGATAGTGGATCTCAACCTTGACGAGCGCTCATCGAGGCTGTGTCTACCCCACCGCCTCGAGGGAGAGAGAATATCGACTGCGCCAGAAGCTTCCAAATCCACGTGACGACGGAAAGCGGTGCCAAAAGGCTGCGAACCCCCCCTTTTTCGCGATTACAAGAGTGGTGAGCATGATCCCAAGTTCCCCAGGTCGAAACTTAGTTTAGGTATAGGGGAGGGAGTTAAGGGTAATCGTAATGTGTTTCCCCTTTTACGATGTGCCGTGTGTTCCCCATTTCCATAGTTAAGTTCATAAATTTGTGTATGATTGTAGTAACTTTAATCTGTGCCTATGACATGTATTTTGTAATGCTTCAAACTGTTTAAAAATAAAAGCATCCATTTCGTACTATTCAACCTGGTCTACTGAGTTCTTTCTCTGCACTACTGTTCTCTGCATCTAAGTCCAAGGTCTAGAACCGTAGGGGGAGTGGGTCGAACCACTCAAGGGTAATTATTGCACGAAGCCTGGCAGGAGACCAGAACGAGCAAGAGAAACCCCCCTACACTGTGGAGGAGGAATTCCTGGAGTGTTTACAGGATGGTTTCCTGGACCAATATGTCGAGGAACCAACCAGAGATCAGGCCATCTTAGACTGGGTATTATGTAACGAGAAAGGATTAATTAGCAATCTTGTTGTACGAGGCCCCTTGGGTCGGAGCGATCATAATATGATCCAATTCTTCATTAAGATGGAGAATGAAGTAGTTGACTCAGAAACTAGGGTCCTCAATTTAAATAAAGGAAACTACGATGGTCTGAGGAGCGAGTTGGGTAGGATTGATTGGGGAATGGCACTCAAAGGGTTGACGGTGGATAGGCAATGGCAAACATTCAAAGACCGAATGAATGAACTACAGAAGTTGTTCATCCCAGTTTGGCATAAAAATAAAACAAAAAAGGTGACTCAACCGTGGCTAACAAGGGAAATTAGGGATAGCATAAGATCCAAGGAGAGGACATACAAATTGGCCAGAAAAAGCAATAATCCTGAGGATTGGGAGCAGTTTAGGATTCAACAAAGGAGGACAAAGGGATTAATTAAGAAAGGGAAAATAGAATATGAGAGTAAGCTTGCAGGGAACATAAAAACTGACTGTAAAAGCTTTTATAGATATGTAAAGAGAAAAAGATTGGTGAAGTCAAGCGTAGGTCCCTTGCAGTCAGAATCGGGGGAATTTATAATGGGGAGCAAAGAAATGGCAGACCAACTAAATACATATTTTGGTTCTGTCTTCACAAAGGAGGACACAAATAACCTCCCAGAGGTGCCAGGGAACATAGGGTCTGATGAAAGGGTGGAACTAAAAGAAATCAGTATTTGTAGGGAAATGGTGTTAGGAAAATTGATGGGACTGAAGGCCGATAAATCCCCAGGGCCTGATAATCTACATCCCAGGGTACTTAAGGAAGTGGCCCTAGAAATAGTAGATGCATTGCTGGTCATCTTCCAGAACTCGATAGACTCTGGAACGGTACACCCATGGATTGGAGGGTAGCTAATGTTACCCCACTATTCAAAAAAGGTGGCAAAGAAAAAGCGGGGAATTATAGACCGGTAAGCCTGACATCGGTAGTGGGGAAAATGCTGGAGTCCATTATTAAAGATGTAATAGCAGAACACTTGGAAAGCAGTGACAGGATCGGACAAAGTCAACATGGATTTACAAAAGGTAAATCATGCTTGACTAATCTACTGGAATTTCTTGAGGATGTAACTGGTAAAATAGATAAAGGAGAACCAGTGGATGTGGTGTATTTGGACTTTCAGAAGGCTTTCGATAAGGTCCCGCATAAGAGGTTAGCGTGCAAAATTAAGGCACATGGGATTGGGGGCAAGGTATTGACTTGGATAGAGAACTGGTTGGCGGACAGAAAGCAAAGAGTTGGAATAAACGGGTCGTTTTCCGAGTGGCAGGCAGTGACTAGTGGGGTACCGCAAGGATCGGTCCTAGGACCCCAGCTGTTCACAATATATATTAATGATCTGGACGAGGGAATTGGATGGAATATCTCCAAATTTGCAGACGACACAAAGCTGGGTGGGAGGGTATGCTGTGAGGAGGATGTCGTGAAACTCCAGTACGATTTGGACAGGTTGGGTGATTGGGCAGAAACATGGCAAATGCACTATAATGTGGATAAATGTGAGGTTATCCACTTTGGTGGCAAAAACAGGAAGGCAGATTATTATTTGAAGGGCAATAGATTGGGAGAAGGGGACGTGCAAAGAGACCTGGGTGTTCTTGTGCACCAGTCGCTGAAGGTAAGCATGCAGGTGCAGCAGGCGGTTAAGGAGGCAAAATGGTATGTTGGCCTTCGTAGCAAGAGGGTTCAAGTACAAGAACAAGGATGTCTTGCTGCAGTTGTACAGGGCCTTGGTGAGACCGCACCTTGAGTATTGTGTGCAGTTTTGGTCACCTTACCTGAGGAAGGACGTTCTTGCCATGGAGGGAGTGCAGCGAAGATTCACCAGGCTGATACCTGGGATGGCAGGAATGACGTACGAGGAGAGATTGTGTCCATTGGGCTTATACTCACTGGAGTTTAGAAGATTGAGAGGGGATCTCATCGAAACCTATAAAATTCTGTCAGGTCTGGACAGACTAGATGCAGAAAGGATGTTCCTGATGGCCAGGGAGTCCAGTACCAGGGGTCATAGTCTAAGGATAAGGGGTAAGCCATTTAGGACTGAAATGAGGAGGAATTTCTTCACCCAGAGAGTGGTGAACCTGTGGAATTCTCTGCCACAGAGGGCGGTGGAGGCCAGTTCATTAAATATATTCAAGAAAGAGTTGGATATATTTCTTGAGGCTAAAGGGATCAAGGGATATGGGGAGAAGGCAGGGACAGGGTACTGAATTTGGATGATCAGCCATGATCACATTGAATGGCGAAGCAGGCTCGAAGGGCCGAATGGCCTACTCCTGCTCCTATCTTCTATGTAACAACCAATTTCAGCTGTGTCAATTGTACGCAATGGGTGGTAGAAGTTTGGAACTCTCCTGCAAATTGATGCAAGGTCAATTGCTAATTCTAAATCTGAGATTGATAGATGTTTATTAACCAAACGTTTTAAGGGATATGGAGTTAGGTCACAGATCAGCCATGATCTCATTGAATGGTGGAACAGGCTTGAGGGACTAAATAGCCTACTCCTGTTATTATAATTAATTCAACTGCAAACCATGGTTCAATTTAAAAATGCAGAATCGATATTGACAAACTGAATTCTAACCCCTTGGATTATTGGAGTCCTTCCTTTTGCTCTAAGATTAATTATAGTTTAATAGGCCCTTTTTCCAAAGTCATGACCCGATTACTTTCACTTAGTCCCTGTAATCTAAACTCTTTCACTGCATGTAAATAGGTGCTTCCTATTTCTCATCAACACGCTGTCCCTTGGCGACATCATCCGAAAACACACCAGTTTCCACATGTACGCCGACAACACCCAGCTCTACTTCACCACCACTTCTCTCGATCCCTCCACTGTCTCTAAATTGTCACACTGCTTGTCAGACATTCAGTACTGGATGAGCAGAGATTTCTTCCAACTACATATTGGGAAGACCGAAGCCATTGTCTTCGATCGCAGCCACAAACTCCGTTCCCTAGCCACCGACTGCATTCCTCTCCCTGGCAACTGCTTGAGGCCCAATCAGACTGTTTGCAACCTTGGGGTCATATTTGACTGATGAGATTCTGACCACATATCTGTGCCATCACTAAGGACCCTATTTCCACCTCTAACATCACCTGTCTCCACCCCTGCCTCAGCTCATCTGCTGCTGAAACCCTCATCCATGCCTTTGTTACCTTTAGACTTGACTATTCCAATGCACTCCTGGCCGGCCTCCCACGTTCTACCCTCCATAAACCTGAGGTCATCCAAATCTCTGCTGCCCATGTCGTACTCGCACCAAGTTCTGTTCACCCATCACCCCTGTGCTCGCTGACCTTCACTGGTTCCCAGTTAAGCAACGCCTCAATCTTAAAATTCTCATCCTTGTTTTCAAATCCCTCAATGGCTTCGGCCCTCCCTATCTCTATAACCTCCCCCAGTCCTACAACCCCCACCCCCAGATATCAATGCTCGGACACTCTGCTAATTCTGACCTGTTGAGCATCCCTGATTTTAATCGCTCAACCATTGGTGGCCGTACCTTCAGCTGCCAAGGCCCGAAGCTCTGGAATGCCCTCCCTAAACCTCTCCACCAAGACGCTCCTTAAAACCTACCTCTTTGACCAAGCTTTTGGCCATCTGCCCTAATTTCTGCTTATGTGGCTCGGTGTCAAATTTTGCTTGATAACGCTCCTGCGAAGCGCCTTGAGACATTTTACTTAAGGGGACGTTATAAATAAAAGTTGTTGTTGGGCAGCACGGTGGCATAGTGGTTAGCACTGTTGCCTCACAGCGCCAGGGACCCGGGTTCAAATCCGGCCTCGGGTGACTGTGTGGAGTTTGCACATTCTCCCCGTGTTTGCGTGGGTTTCCTCCGGGTGCTCCGGTTTCCTCCCACAGTCCAAAGATGTGCGGGTTAGGTTGATTGGCCATGATAAAAATTGGCCCTTAGTGTTAGGGGGGATTAAATACGTAGGGTTACGGGGATAGGGCTTGGGTGGGATGGCTGTCGGTGTAGGGACCGGGTGCTAGGGTTTGGATGATCAGCCATGATCTCATTGAATGGCGGAGCAGGCTCGAAGGGCCGAATGGCCTACTCCTGCTCCTATCTTCCATGTTTCTATGTTAAACCTCCAGCCGCTGACCCTGCAAGGACCCGGTCACTATGACGCACTCACCGATTGGCACGAATGGATTCTCCTTCACTTTCCTGATGAACTTATCCTGAAAGCCTTCCTCCCTGGGTTTGGGCACGGGGGTAAAACCCTCGATGATTGGAGGCTTCGTTAAATCGAGCACCGAAGCTGCAGCCGCCGGCTTCGCCATCTTCTTCCGCTAACCCAGGAAACGAGGAGCCAGGGCACGTGACACGAATCACAATGGGGCGGGGCCTCGGCCTGTGATTGACAGCCACCAACAGGCAGTCTTCAACTACCGATAATAACGAAGGGCGGGGCTTATGTTAACATTGTATTCTATCATAACTGAATTATTTAAGTAATCAAAAAAAAGTATTCGGAAGATTGCTCGTTATATATTATCCTATTGGTAGCATAAATCTGATTTATTTTGGTAATAATGTGCAATTGTGGACCTGACCCGCCGTGAAGGTCAGAGGTTAGAGTTGAGGGGTGAGACACGCTGCTGAGCTCGAGCAGCGCGGGCTTGGAACTTGCTGGAAGATGCCGAAAGCCAAAGGAAAAACCAGGAGGAAGAAGTTTGATTACAAGTCTGATCGGAAAAAGCTGAAGCGGAAGATGTTGAAGAAAGCGGCCCCGCGGATCGAGTGGTGAGTGGAAGCGGGGGGCGGTGAAGGCCCTCAAGTGCCGCCGCCTCCATTTGTTTCAACACGAGCTTCTCCTCCGCAGGAATATTCACTGCCCCAACCCTTGATGGAAAATGGAAACCATAATCAGGCATTGCTCCAGCGGAAAATGACGATGGCAGCGGTTTATTTATTTAAAGTAATCCCCGGGTAGCAGTTTCCCTTTGACTCTTTCCTCCTCCTCCCTTCGTGCTGTTTTTTTTTGGGGGGGGAAAGCCTGTAATCCATCTCTTTGGGCTCCGAAGAGTTTCTGTTTCCTTCTCGGGCTTTGTCAGTCGGCAGCACCTTCGCCTCTGAGTCAGAAGAGTGAGTTCAAGAACCCTAACCCACAGTTCAAGCCCCAGTGCAGACTTTTTTGGGGGGGGGGGGGTGCTCTCGGTGCACTATTGAGGGAGTGCTGCGTTGTCGGAGGTGCCCTATTTGAATCAGATGTTAAAGTAAAGCAGGATGTTCTGACCTACCCAACATTCATTTTACAGCAAACACTACCAAAACATTTAAGGAGAAACTACATATATAATGAGGGAGAAAGAAATAGAAGGATATGTTGATCAAGTGAGATAAGTAAACAGAGTGGGAGGGGGCTCATGTGGAGCATAAACGAATGGTCTATTACTATGATGTAAATTGTATGTAAAACAGATTAATTGGCCATTAATGTCATTGCTGTTTTTGGGCAGAGTGTCTATTGACACCACTGTGTCAGCCAATGAGTTGGAGGCAGGACGGGACTTATGGCAGGACTCACGGCAGTCCATTTTACAGCAAACAAAATATTCTCAGCAAATAGTCTATTTAAACAGCACACTACAGCAAACAGTCTACAGAGTCTATTTAAAAAGAATCTCTACAAACTACAGCAAACAACTCATGACCGGAGCAGGGTGATTTCTTCAGCAAAATGCAGTGAGGGGAGGATAGTTGCATAGAAGTTATGTGTGTAAAATCAATCCCAGTCACTTACAGCAGTGATTGATGGGGGAATGATCCAATCATCTGCATTCTGGCCAGGAATAGTGGTGTTACTATATGCAACCATGCTCTATGCAAATTGGCTATTGTATTGCCTACAAAACAACAGTGACTATGCTTTAAAAAGTAATTGTTTATGGAGTAGTTTGGAACCCCCTGAGGGCATGAAAGGTACTGTATAAATGCCAATCTATTTCTTTTTCTTTCCATTTGTCCACAAGATAGGAAGGCATGAAATAAGAGATAGACTTCTGAGGGGTTTTGAAAATTAGTTAAACCAAAGAAAGAAGAGGGCAGTTGTGAAAGCACTTCTTTGACATGGCAAGTGACCAAGAGTAGTGTGCCACATGGATAATTTCTAAGGCCATTGCTGTTTTACAGTATATATGAATGGTTAAAGGCTGGGGACAGAAACAAAGCTGCCTTAACTTTGCAGATGACATCAGTAGGTAAACCAAATATAGAGGGTTCTAGATAGGTTAGGAAGGTGCACTGATGATTGGCAAATAGCATTTAATGTGGATAAGGCAATGACTCTAGAGAAGGGAAATAAATGATGGTAAGATAAGATAAATGGTTCTAGGCTAGAGGACAAGAGAGGGTCCAGGGATATTGATAGATTGCCTACCAGAACCTACAACACAGTATGAGGTACTAGTAAGGACAGCTAAATGGATTGTGGTTTGTATAGCCAGAGGGAGAGTGCAAATGCCAAGAGGTAATATAAGACACTGGTGTGTTTGCACTTGGGGTAAAGAAGGAAAGAACTTGTATTTATATAGCTCCTTTCACAACCTCCGAGACCCAAAGTGCTTTACAGCCAATTAAATATTTTTGAAGTGTAATCACTGTTGTACTGTAGGAAACAGCAAGGTCATACAAACAGCAATGAGATAATGACCAGATAATCTGTTTAAGTGATGTTGGATGAGCGATAAATATTGGCCAGGACACCAGGGATAACTTCCCCTGCTCGTCTTCGAAATAGTGCCATGGGATCTTTTACATCCACCTGAGAGGGAAGACAGGACCTCGGTTTAATGTGTCATCTGAAAAAAGCACCTCCGACAGTGCAACACTCCCTCAAAAGTGCAGTGGCGTGTCGGCCTAGATTTTGTGCTCAAGTCTCTGGAGTGGGACTTGTGCGATCTTGTCACCGTTTTACAGCAAGGATATCGAGGCACTTGAGGCAGTGCAGAATTGGGCAACTAAACTGATATAATTTGATACATTTGAGCGATGAGGGGAGGTTGAAGAGCTCGGGGTTGCTTACTTTGGAGAAAAGGCTTAGGTGAGGTTTTATTCAAGATTCCTAAGGGAACAGAAAAATTGTATAACGATGTGTTCAATATTGCCACAAATTCCAGGGGACACAGACTAAAGCTTAAAAGAGGGAAGATGCACAAACAGTTTAGATTTAACTACCTAATGCAGAAGGTGGTAAATGTGTGGAATCGACTAACAAGGGAAGTTGTGTAGGCAAAATTTAAGGAAGAATTGATTTGATATTTGAGGGAGTGGTCAATTTGTTTTTGGAAGTGTCCAGATGGACTGCAGAGTACTTTCTGGTCCTGTACTTTCCTAGTAGGGTTGGGAAATATTTTGTTTTAAATAAAAACATTTTGTTCCCTCTTGGATAAGCTATCCTGTTGTAATGTTTATTTGCAGTAGTCACAAAATTATTCTTCTAGGATGTTCCAGATAATATTTTTTGTGACAAGTTATACAAATATTGACTTTGAAAAGAGTTTAATAACTGAGCAAAGTGTTTAATTTTTTTTCTTTTAGTGCACATATAAGAAAAGCATGGAACATCAAGAAATCAGCTGCTCAGAATCTAGCTGATATGGGTTTGGCATCTGACCCAAACTCTACAGTTCCCATTATGAAGAGCAAGGTATGTTCTACTGTGATTATGTATTCATGCGAAAAGAACTTGTCTGTTCACTGACAAAGTCCTGAAACCCGCGTAGTGTGTGTGACATACAACCATAGAATATGGACAGTATTCCATGATGACTTGACTGCATAACCTATATTTTGATTTATTGCTTGTGCCTAAAATTAAGAGAATTATCTCGCCCACTGCTTATAAGAACATTAGAAATAGGAGCAGGAATAGGCCACTTGGCCCCTCAAGCCATTCAATAAGATCATGGCTGATCTAGGGCTCAAAGCCACTTCCCAGCCCGCTCCCCATAACCCTTCACACCCTTATCTTGCAAAAATTTGCCTATCTCCACTTTAAATGTATTTAATGACCCAGCCTCCACAGCTCTCTGGGGTAGAGAATTCCACAAATTTACAACCCTCTGAGAGAAGAGGTTCCTCCTCATCTCAGTTCTAAAAGGGCAACCCTTTATTCTGAGACTGTGCCCCTGAGTTCTAGATTTCCCCACGAGGGGAAACATCCTCTCTGCATCTACCCTGTTGAGCCCCCTCAGTATCTTATGTTTCAATAAGATCACCTCTCATTCTTCTAAATTCCAATGAGTATAGGCCCAGCCTGCTCAACCTTTCCTCGTAAGTCAAACTCCTCATCTCTGGAATTAACCTAGTGAATCGTCTCTGAACTGCCTCCAATGCAAGTATATCCTTCCTCAAAACTGTACGCAGTACTCAAGGTGTGATCTCACCAATACCTTGTACAGTTGTAGCAGGACTTCCCTGCTTTTATACTCCAACCCCCTTGAAATAAAGGCCAACATTCCATTTGCCTTTTTGATTACTTGCTGTACCTGTATTCTAACTTTTTGTGTTTCATGCACAAGGACCCCCAGGTCCCTCTGAACTGTAGCATTTTGTAATCTCTCTCCATTTAAATAATAGTTTGCTTTTTTATTTTTTATGCCAAAGTGGATAACCTCGCATTTTCCCACAGTATACTCCATCTGCCAAATGTTTGCCCACTCACCTAGCCTGTCTATATCCCTTTGCAGATTCTTTGAGTCCTCTGCACAACTTGCTTTCCCTCTCATCTTTGTATCATCCGGTAACTTGGCTACATTACACTCGATCCCTTCATCCAAGTCATTAATGTAGATTGTAAATAGTTGGGGCCCCAGCACCGATCCTTGTGGCACCCCACTAGTTACTGTTTGCCAACCAGAAAATGACCCATTTATCCCGACTCTCTGCTTTCTGTTAGTTAGCCAATTCTCTATCCATGCTAATATATTATGTTGTTAATTTGCAAAATAATGGAATTGATTGTTAGAACAAACTTGAAGATCACCTACATGAAAATGACTGGTAAATGACAGTCAGCATAGCTTCATGCTGCTTGACTTTTTTGATGAAATGACATCTCAAGTGGACATTGGAAAACCCTATCATAGTTTTGTACTTGTTCCGGGATGTGGAAGACACTGCCAAAGCTGTATTTATTACCCATGGCTAGTTGTCCTGAGAAACTGGTGGTTGGTCGTCTCCTTGAGCAGCTGCATTCTTGTGGCAATGTTATTATGTGGGGAATCCTAGGACTTTCACACAGTGAAGATGGAGGAACGGTATATGTCTAAGTCAAGTTAGTGTATGACTTGGAGGTGCTGTTCCCATTATCTTGCTGGTCTTGTCCTTCTCGGTGGCAGAGGTTGTGTGGGGGGGGGGGGGGGGAAGCGCGGTGCTGTGCTGTTAAGGTAAGTTTGGTGAGTTGTTGCAGTGAATCCAGAAAATATGACACGCTCAAGTCACAGTGCGTTGGTGGTAGAGGGGATAGATTTTGAGTTCAGTAGCAAAGGCACCAATCAGGCAGGCTGCTTTGTCCTGGATTGTGTTGATTGTGTTGTGGCTGCACCTATACAGGAAATTGGTGAGAATTCCATCAAATTCCTGACTTGAACTGTGCACATGGTGGAGAGGCTTTGAGAGTCAGGAGGTAAGCCACCTTTCACAGAGTACTTGGCCTCTGTCCTGCACTTCTAGCCAAAAGTGTTAATGTGGCTGATCCAGGTGACCCCAGGAATATTGATGGTGTGGAACTTGGCAATGGTAGTACCGTTGAAAGTAAGGGGGAAGTGGTTTGGCCTTTTTATTTGTTCTTCGGATTTGGGTGACACTGCCAAGGCAGCATTTATTGCCTATCCCTAGTTAACCTGAAGGCATTGAGTCAACCATGTAATATGGGCCTGGAGTCACATGTAGGTCAGACCAAGTAGGGATGGCAGTTCCCTTCCCTGAATGACATTAATGAACCAATTGGGTTTTTAACGACGATCCAGTAGCTATTGTGGCCATTTTTTCTGGTACTCGCCTAATAATTACCAGATTTATTGAATTCATTATCACAGCTTGCATGATAAGATTTGAACTCGTGACCTCTGGGCTGGTAGTCCAGTACTATAATTACTAGAGCGAGCCTTTGGTTTAGCGGTAGTATTCCCACCTGAGTCAGAAGATGCAGGGTTTGAACCCCGCTCCAGACAGTCAGCATGGATTTGTGACGGGTAGAATGATGTTTAACTAGTAGTCTAGATGAATTTGTTGAGGAGGTCAATTAGCATGGTGGTTAGGGGAGTGTCTATGGATGTTATCTTAATGGACTTCCAGAAGACATTTGATAAGATTATGGACATTGGCCTTGGAGGGGTTACAAGGCAGATTGACCAAAATGGTACCTGGGCTTAAAGAGTTAAACTATGAGGCCAGGTTGCATAAATCTAGTTTGTATTCCCTTTAGTTTAGACGAGGGGTAATCTAATCGGGGGTCTTTAAAATGATAAAAGGGAACTAATAGGGTAGATACAGGAAAACGATTTCTTCTAGTGGAGAATCCAGAATAGGAAAGCATACTCTTAAACTTAGAGCCATGCCATTTAGGAGTGAAATCTCTCTTTCACACAAAGGGTAGTGGGAATCTGGAACTCTTCCCCCAAAAGACTCTGGATTCTGGGTCAACTGAAATTTTCAAGGTTAAGATCGCTAGATGTTTGTTAGATAATGTATCAAGGGATATGGAACAATGGTGGATAAATGGAGTTGATGTACAGATCAGCCATAATTTACTTGAATGGTGTAACAGGCTTGAGGGGCTGGCTGGCCTAAGTAAGTTCTTGCATTCCTTAATTAGAATACAAGTCTGAGGCCATTATGCTGAAGCTGTATAGTGTTCTGGTCAGTCCACACCTTGATACTGTGTTCAGTTCTGTTCATCGAAGCACAGGAAACCTCAAAGCAGTGCAGAGAAGGTTCACAAGGTTGGTCCCTTGTGTCAGAGGACTGAGTTATGAGGAAAGGTTTGAAAAAATGATTCTTCAGCTTTGAAAGATGAGAGAGGGGACATTGTAGAAGTGTACAAAATACTACGTGCAATAGAAAAAATTCATCTAGAGTATAATTACAAATTAAACCACTACTGTAGGTACAAGGTAGTAAACTGCAAATTCAGGACTGTTGTCAGAAAACACTTAATACCAGGAATGGTCTTCATGGTAGGATGATGGAGTTAAAAGCTCTGGTTCTGTATTTCCTCAATGTCTGTAGTGCCAGTCTCTTGGGTGTGCCGGGCAACAAGTCAGCCTTGCCATCTGGAGTGAGGTGGCCCAGTCACGATGCCAACTCCCTCACAGCGGGGACTGCACAGCAATAAGAACATAAGAAATAGGAGCAGGAGTAGTCCATTTGGCCCTTTTGAGCATGCTCACTCATTCAGTAAGATCATGGCCTGATTGTGGCTGATCTTCTACCTCAACTCCACCTTCCTGCACAATCCCCATATCCCTTGATTCCCTTAATATCTAAAAATCTATCAATCTCTGTCTTGAATATACTCAACGACTGAGCATCCACAACCCTCTGGGTTAGAGAATTCCAAAGATTCACAACCCTTTGGGTGAAGAAATTTCTCCTCATCTCAGTCCTAAGTGGCCAACCCCTTATTCTGAGACTGTGACCCCTGGTCCTAGACTCCCCAGCCAGGGGAAACATCGTCCCAGCATCTACGCTGTCAAGCCCTGTAAGAACTTTATATGTTCAAATGCGATCACCTCTTATTCTTCTAAACTCTAGGGAATATAGGCCTAGTCTACTCAATCTCTTCTCCTAGGACAATCCCCCCATCCCAGGAATCAGTCTGGTGAATCTTTGTTGCACTCCCGCTAAGGCAAGTATATCATTCTTTAGGTCTGGAGACCAAAACTGTACACAATACTCACCAAGTCCCAATATAATTGCAGTAAGACGTCTTTACTCTTATACTCTTATACTCCAATCCTTTTGTAATAAAGGCTAACATACCATTTGCTTTCCTAATTGCTTGCTGCACCTGCATGTTAACTTTCAATGATTCGTATACAAGTACACCCAAGTCCTTCTGAATACCAACATTTCCCAATCTCTCGCCATTTAAAAAATACTCTGCTTTTCTATTTTTCCTACCAAAGTGGATAACTTCACATTATATTCCATCTGCCATGTTCCCACTCACTTAACCCGTCTATATCCCTTTGCTGCATCCTCACAATTTACTTTCCCACCTAGCTTTGTATCGTCAGCAAACTTGGATACATTACACTCGGTCCCCTCATCTAAGTAATTGAAATAGATTGTAAATAGCTGAAGCCCAAGCACTGATCCTTGCGGTACCCCACTAGTTATAGCCTGCCCATCTGAAAATGACCCGTTTATTCCTACTCTCTGTTTTCTGTCTGTTAACCAATCCTCTATCCATGCTAACATATTACCCCCAATCCCATGAGCCCTAATTTTGTGTAATAACCTCTTGTGTAGCACTCTTTATCGAATGCTTTTTTGAACTCCAAATACATAACGCGGCTGCAACCTGAGATGGGCTGACAAGAGACCGGACTGGCTGTCCCACTGAAGGCCTCAGCCAGGACCAGGGCCTTCAGCAGGTAAGTGTTGAAGGTGGAATGGAGGGAAAGGAGGCCTCCATGAGGCACTTCGGAGCAGTTACTGCTGTTTCCAGGGCCTACTGCCATCTTCCCATAAAGTGGCTGTAAGACAGGTGGACAGGGGGTAAGTTCACTGGGGACCTGGGCCCTTTCCCCTACCACAATTTATATAGGAGAGGCCAATGGTGGTGTCGATAGGAACGGTGGGTATGGAATACAGGTCAGGCATTGAGCGGTGGTAGGCCTCACTGTTGGCATTTTTCTTCTTTGATGCTATCCTGCTCTAAAATTGTAGAGGAGAATCCTGGTCTAGGTTTTTATAGAAAGATGAGGTGGATGACCCAAATGGTTTCCCTCATCTGTACTCTTTATGATTTGCCACGCCATTGAAAATGTTGCAAAACAAGAACACTTTTTACTAGCTTCTCCTTTTCATGGAGGTAGAGTTATGCCAGCTACGCTGAAAAGTAATAGAATAATACCACATTCCATGGACTTCAGTGGATGTTGGTTGGTTCATGGGCCACTTTAAATTTAAAAAGAAATCTATTTTTAATGGCTGCTTCCAACACAATCCCCTTCCAAGTGGAAAGGCAGATGAGTGGATAATCAGTCTTTTCATGACCTCTGCTTCACAGCCAAGTCACATAGATGCAGGTGGAAGGTTTCGACTTTTCAGTTGTGACCCATCTTAAAACTGGTGCAGAATATTGGTTGACTGAAGCTGGACTTAGGCCTCAACTGTAGAGTTGTGTATGTTAGATCAGGACTTAAAATTCTAAATTTATTAAAACATCTCTATAAAGTCTTGGCTTTAGTGTAGTTCTATTGCAGTTGTATTCAAAATGCTGCTTCACTGACATTCTCCTTGATTGCAAACTGTGAACCACTATTCGTGTTGTCTTGGTTCATTGGTAGCACTCCTGCCTCTGGATGTAAGTCTTACTTCAGGGACTGAGCAATAAATCTAGGCTTACCCTTCATTCTGGTGTTGAGAGAGTACAGCATTGTTAGAAGTGCTGCCCTTTGGGTGAGACCTTAAATCAAGCCCCTGCCTGCCTGTTCAGGTGGATGTTCAAAGACCCATGGCACAATTCAAAGAACAGCAGGGAATTCTATTCTGTAGAAGGGTTTCGACCCGAAACGTTGACTCTGTTTCTCTCTCCACGGATGTTGCCTGGCCTGCTGAGTTTTTCCAGCATTTTCTGTTGTTGTTAGGGAATTCTATTGACCTGGCCAAAATTTTTCCTTTAGCAAACATCACCCAAAACAAATGAACTGGTAATTTATCTCATTACTGTTTGTTGGACATTGTTGCGTGCAAAATAGCTGTGACATTCACCAATATTACATAGGATATACGGCACAGAAACAGGCCACTTGGCCCAACCAGTCCATGCCATTAGAGGTGTCCAACTTGCACCCCCTAGCACCTTGTGACTCCAAACTTTGTTCATGCTTACGTTTCTTACTTGCTGGTTTGCCCGGTTTGAATTTTGAGAGACTGGATGTTTGGAAAGGGCTGTTTGTGGCTCATGTCGTATTGATGGATAAATCCTAATTCAACGGCAAGATTTATTTTGGTATCTGCAGATTGATGTATGCACATTAATGGGAACATGGATTTGTGGTAAACCACTGTTATCGTTCACAACCGTTCACTATTGTTACACTGTTGTTATCACTGTTTACACTGTTGTTATCACTACACAAGGTTACCTCTTGCCACGCACGCTGTTATACCTAGGCATACCTCAGCTGACTCCGCCCATGGCTCCGCCTGCTTGCCCAGGTATAAAGGTGACTGATTGGCTAGTATTCTTCCTTGTTGGAACCGATCACCCACGAGGGTGGGCTCTGTTATTTAGCCAATAAAAACCTATAGTTACTATCTTAACTCGTCGCTTTTCATGGAATGAATTGATAGGTATATCAATTTTATTGGCTAAATTTTGAAATGAATGGACTGGAGCAGCCAAACGACCAGCCAAACGGCCAGCTACAACAGCCCCAGCAGCCGACTTGGCTGCGAGCCCTCCGACCGCCGTACCTGGATCTAAATCCACAGGCAGCGAATTCAGCCCTCGACTTCGATCACTGGCTGAGCTGCTTTGAATCCTACCTGGTAGCCTCCGGCGTGCCATCGGAAGCCGACAAACTAAGAGTTCTGACCGCCCAGGTGAGCCCTAAAGTATTTGCACTCATCCGGGACCTTGCTACATACGAGGAGGCATGTACTGCTAAAAGAGCAGTACCGGAGCCCAGTAAATTCAATGTATGCCAGACATCTCCTAAGATCCCGCTCGCAACAGCCAGGAGCGTCTGTAGATGAATTTTTACGGGCGCTACAAACACTCGGCAGGGACTGTGACTTTAAAGCTGTATCGGCTGCACAACATGCTGAAGGAAATATCCGTGATGCCTTCGTGAAAGGCCTTCGGTCCGACTACTCACGGCAAAGACTGCTCGAATCAAAGGACCTCGGCTTGAAAGCAGCTGCAGCCCTCGCTCGCTCCCTGGAAGTGGCCCATCGGGACCTCGAGGCGTACTCCGGGTACAGTGCTGCGCGACCCTGGGACTCTGGCCCGACTTCGGCCGCAATACTCCTCGCACCGCCGCCCCGGGACCTACTACGGCGCCGGTGTCCCGGAATCGATCGGGACCGCCACCCTCGGGACCTGCTGCGGCAGCGGAGCCCCGCGATCGGGCCGCCAGCTGCTATTTCTGTGGCCAGGCGAGACATCAAAGGGCGCGCTGCCCTGCAAGGAACGCGACCTGCTCCGGATGCGGAAAAAAAGGCCACTTCGCAAACGCCTGCAGGGGGAAAGCCACAGACGCCAGCAGTGCCTCATGTGAGTCGTGGGGGCGGCCATCTTTGATCAAGGCCACAGACGCCAGCAGTGCCTCATGTGAGTCGTGGGGGCGGCCATCTTCTCCGCCATTTTGTCCAACTTCGACCTCGTGGGGATCCGCGTCATGGGCGCCGCCATTTTGTTCGCTGCGCTCGGCCGCCATTTTGTCTCCAGACCCGGCCACCGGCCGACTACAGCAGCTCACTCAGCCATACACTGGCCTCCGTCACGCTTGACCAAGCTCTCCCGCATCATCTGTCCAGGTCCATGATGGACATCGAAGTAAACGGCCACGCCACGACCTGCCTGTTCGACAGCGGGAGCACGGAGAGTTTTATTCACCCAGACACGGTGCGCTGCTACTCCCTCACTGTCCAGCCAACGCACCATCGGATCTCGATGGCGTCGAAGTCCCATTCAACAGACGTCAGCGGCTACTGTGTGGTGACCCTGTCGGTTAGGGGCACGGAATATAAAAACTTTAAACTTCTTGTCCTGCCCCAGCTCTGCGCTGCCGTCCTACTAGGGCTGGATTTCCAATGCCACCTTCAAAGTGTCACTTTGGCATACGGTGGATCCCTCCCCCCCACTCAGTCTACAACCAGCAGTTTTTAAACCGCCCGCCGCGTACCACCTGTGGCCTCTCCACTCTCAAAGTCCCGCCCCCCTCCTTGTTCGCTAACCTCACCCGCGACTGTAAACCCGTCGCTACCAAGAGCAGGCGGTACAGCGCCGGGGACAGAGCTTTTATTAGCTCTGAGGTGCAGCGACTCCTGAAGGAGGGCATCATCGAGGGGAGCACCAGCCCCTGGCGTGCCCAGGTCGTAGTCGTTAAGACCGGCAATAAACACCGCCTGGTCATCGACTACAGCCAAACCATAAACCGGTACACCCAGCTGGACGCATACCCCCTTCCCCGCATATCTGATATGGTCAACCAGATTGCACAGTACCGGGTATTCTCCACCATCGACCTTAAGTCGGCCTATCACCAACTCCCTATCCGCCCTGAGGACTGCCAGTATACCGCCTTCGAGGCGAATGGCCGCCTCTACCACTTCCTTAGGGTTCCCTTCGGCGTCACCAACGGGGTTTCGGTCTTCCAAAGGGAGATGGACCGGATGGTTGACCAGAACACGCTGCAGGCCACATTTCCTTATCTAGATAACGTCACCATCTGCGGCCACGACCAGCAGGACCATGATGTTAATCTGGAGAAATTCCTCCGTACGGCCCAACGGCTGAATCTCACTTACAATAAGGAGAAATGTATGTTTTAACACCTCGCGCCATGCCATCCTCGGCTGCGTAGTAGAGAACGGAGTCATCGGCACCGACCCCGAAAGAATGCGCCCCCTCATGGAGCTTCCCCTTCCCCACTGTCAAAAGGCACTGAAGAGAACCCTGGGGCTCTTCGCTTACTATGCCCAATGGGTGCCCAATTATGCGGACAAAGCCAGACCCCTCATGAAGTCCACCTCCTTCCCCCTGACAGCAGAAGCATGCGCAGCCTTCTCCCTCATAAGGAGACATTGCGAAGGCCACAATGCACGCAGTGGATGAGTCCATCCCTTTCCAAGTGGAGAGCGATGCATCCGACTTCGCCCTAGCTGCAACCCTTAACCAGGCGGGGAGACCTGTGGCCGCCTTCTCAAGGACCCTCCAGGGCCCTGAGATCCGACACACTTCTGTCGAGAAGGAGGCCCAGGCGATTGTGGAAGCGGTACGACGCTGGAGGCATTACCTGGCAGGCAAACGATTTACCCTCCTCACCGACCAGCGTTCGGTTGCTTTTATGTTTAATAACGAGCTGAGGGGCAAAATCAAGAACGACAAGATCTTGAGGTGGAGAATTGAGCTCTCCACCTACGATTACGATATCTTGCACCGGCCTGGTAAACTCAACGAGCCCCCAGATGCTCTATCACGAGGTACATGCGCCAACGCGCAAGTTGATAGACTGCGGACCCTCCACAACGACCTCTGCCACCCCGGGGTCACTAGACTTTACCACTTCATTAAGGCCCGCAACCTGCCCTACTCCATCGAGGAGGTCAGGACCATGACCAGGAACTGCCAAGCCTGTGCCGAATGCAAACTGCATTTCTATAGGCCGGACAGAGCAAGCCTGATCAAGGCCACCCGCCCCTTCGAGCGCTTGAGCATCGATTTTAAGGGGCCCCTCCCGTCCTCTGACCGTAATGTGTACTTCCTCAACATTATTGACGAGTACTCCCGTTTCCCCTTTGCCATCCCCTGCCCAGACATGACCAGTACCACGGTCATCAAATGCCTGAACGACCTCTTCGCCTTGTTCGGGTTCCCGAACTATATACATAGCGACCGGGGCTCATCCTTCATGAACGAGGAACTTCGCCAGTTCCTGCTCGCGAGAGGTATTGCTGCGAGCAGGACCACCAGCTACAACCCCCGGGGGAACGGCCAGGTGGAAAGAGAGAACGCGACAGTTTGGAAGGCCGTCATCTTAGCCCTAAAGTCTAAGGGCCTCCCAACCTCTCGCTGGCAGGAAGTCCTCCCGGCAGCGCTCCATTCCATCCGGTCACTGCTTTGTACTGCCATTAACGCCACCCCTCATGAGCAAATGTTTGCTTTCCCCAGGAAGTCGACTACGGGAACCTCGCTACCAACATGGCTGACTTCTCCGGGGCCCGTCCTGCTGCGGAAGCACGTGAGGACCCATAAAATGGACCCCCTGGTCGAGAGGGTGAACCTCCTGCACGCCAACCCCCAGTATGCCTATGTGGCATACCCAGACGGGCGGGAGGACACAGTCTCCTTATGAGACCTCGCACCCTCGGGCACCCCTGAGATACCACCGTTATCCCCCACCACTCTCCCAAATCCAGCTCCTGTAGGCGGCATGCCGGAACCCCAGGAGCCTTCGTCGACCACGCAGACACCAGCACTAACATCGGATACTGCACCACAGCCGCCGCTGCTGCGCCGATCAGAAAGGCTTACGAGGCCACCTGATAGACTGACATACACGAACTGGTAGTACACTTCACCCTGCCGGACTCAATTTTAAACAAGGGGTGAATGTGGTAAACCACTGTTATCATTCACAACCGTTCACTATTGTTACACTGTTGTTATCACTGTTTACACTGTTGTTATCACTACACAAGGTTACCTCTTGCCACGCACACTGTTATACCTAGGCATACCTCAGCTGACTCCGCCCATGGCTCCGCCTGCTTGCCCAGGTATAAAGGTGACTGGCTAGTATTCTTCCTTGTTGGAACCGATCACCCACGAGGGTGGGCTCTGTTATTTAGCCAATAAAAACCTATAGTTACTATCTTAACTCGTCGCTTTTCATGGAATGAATTGATAGGTATATCAGGATTTAAACTTTATATGTGACCCCTGAGGCTCCATGATACCTATGTGACCTACAATTGCACCGCAGTTCATTGTATGTGAAGTGCATGTGATTTTTCAGAGAGATGTGATAAGGAAGTTTATAAACCAGGTTATTTGCTATGAAACGTGTGCAAAATAATTTCTACAAATTATTTGAACTTCAAGTAACTCTAATAGCTGCAATAGAGTTTGCACTCTAAACCTTTGGTTTTGGGTGATGGACCTTTAGCAATCGTGATGACGTAGACTACTGACATATAACCTTTATTAGTGGCATTCCTTTCCTTTCACTTGGACAGACCTTGAGACACTTCATTGGCCTTGGGTCTGTTATACTGCACCACATATTTCCCTTCTCAGCATACAGTACACACTGCAAAAAGTGGAGTATCATGGGTACCAATCCATACAGCAGCAATGTAAAACATAGACTTGGTTTTGTACTGAAACCTTTTGTACTGTTTCTATGCACTAGGGGAAAAAGAGTTTTAGAACAAATTCGACCAACATTTCTTTTGCAAAGCCAGTGTTTTGATGAAATTACACTTTGCTTACAAATGTTGTGTTGTAGACCAATAACGGCAGATTGTTTAAGTTATTCTTATGGTTACCTCTCTGTTTAATTTGTTTTACAGAAAATGAAAATGAAAACAGCCTCAAAAGATGGAAGACAAGTCGTTATTAAGCCGTACGTCATTAATGGTTTGTATCCAGTTGTCAGATTTTTTCATTTTTAGATACCCTTATGTCAGCATTACCATATCTTGTAGATTTTTCTTCTGTCTTTTGCAGCTATTGAAGATTCCATCAGGGAGGCTGTGACTTATTTATGTGTTTTTTTGTGTAGGACAAGACTAATAGGTCTGAGGAAATGTGATTATATTTGAGTGTTGGAATGCTTAATTCATAGTAATGATTTTGGAACATATAATACTGAATAAATAACAAAAGTGGTGTTCAAACTGACATAATATATGGGAACCTATTTATGGACGAATGATCTTGCTTAGTTGTATGAACGAGAAATTTTATGAAGTGAAAGATCAACCAGTCCCACTTTACAGACTATCTTTCCCCATTACAGAGCTAGAGGCACAGGCTAGCCTCCCAGAAGTAAAAAAATCTACCCTCTCCAGAGAATTCATTGACTATGTGCGGCATATGATTGAGAACTACAAGGACAATTACAAGGTATGAAATATCTAAAAGTAAATTTCATGCAACATTGTTCAGCTTTCAGTAGAGTTGCCAGGATACAAAGCTGAGCAACAAAATATTAAGCAATTGCTCCTTAGATAGTCTGACAGAAGCAAGAGACCATCGTCTAAGTGGTGAGCAGTGTTTAATATGTGGAGGAGTATAGTTGCTGTATTTAACCAACTAAGTTAAAATTGGAACTAAACTTTTTAATGAAATAAACAAAATTGAAATTAAAGATAAGACTAAAACTAAAGTCATTTCTAGGACTAGTACATTGAACAATTGTCCACAACTTAGTCATAACTGCACAGAAGAAGGCCATTCGGCCTATCGAATCCGTGCCGGCTCTCTGGATTGTTCTAGTCAGTCCCATTCCCCTGCTCTATCCCCGTAGCCCTGCAAGTTTATTTCCCTCAAGTGCCTATCCAGTCTCCCCTTGAAAACATTGAGTGTCTCCGCTTCCACCACCTCTGTCGGCAGCAAACTCCAAGTGTGAGGCATTCGAGTTTTACAGTGCTTTATTTTTGTTGAGTTGTACGATGTTAGATTGTGATATTTGGCAATAATCAATAGCCAGATAGTTGCCTGGAATTCAGTAAAACATACTAGCGTGTATGGCCAACCTGGGTGGGCACCGCCTGACAGTGGACGTCACGCCTGCTATTACAGGTGAGTCTTTTTAGAATTAGAAACATTTTAACTAAATTGCGTTGTAAAAACGAGCATTTAACTGAAATTTAGTTTTGTCACCTGGCAAAAGCATTCTGCAATTATTTTAATAACAATTGCTCTGCAAATATAACCACTTTATAAAAAATTAAAAAAATACAGAAAAACATTGAGGTTGTTAACATCAGCTCCATTCTGGGTGCCTAGTTACAATGGTTGCCATATTTTCCCCAGCACTTATTACATTATTTGATTGTTATTCCCTCTACTCTGCACCATTGCTATTAACTTCCTTCAACTTTGAAATATTTAAGAAAAATATTGTGTGTAATAGCTCTGATCTTCTCCAGTGATTGCAGGTTCTGCAGCTAGGATAGGGTTCTTTAACTGTTACCTGTTAACCTCACTCCATCCTCATTAAACACCTAGGGCTGGATTTTCATTGAGGAGGCGGATAGGAGTCGGGACTACAACTTTCGGGCTTGTAGTCCCGCCTCCATCGAGTTCTAGCCAACCCACGCGATTTTGACTTGACTGACCTTGTTGAGCCTGCCCAGCAGGCTCAGCAGGCCAATTAAGGGCCACCCGGCAACAGGTGACGTCACAGATTGATATTTCATCTGTCAAGACCTTTTGACAGATGAACTATCAGCGTTTCATAGCTGTTTGAAGCTGCTAAACACTGACAATCTGTACTCCAGGTTAATTCCTTCCCCTCAGGATGATTTAGAGATCTCCCCGGAACAGAAAGCTGAATGCTGCAATTTTTGACAGATCGCGGCCATTCTGCTTTCTGTGCCGGTGAGATGAGCGACTCCCAAGACCTGAAGGAAGGAAGGCTGTAAAGGTAAGTAAAACTTCTTTAAACACACCAAACCTCTGCACTCAATCACCCATCACTCATCTGAACACCGGACATCTCGACCCCTCCAAGCCCTTCATCCCGACGGCCCGCCTCACTAACTTGTCGTGGTTTGGAGCCGTCGGGAATCCCACATTTCACCAATGAAAATAGGGATTAGGCTAAAAACTTCCTGTTAACAGGCAGTTAATTGGCACTAATCCCCTTCCCACCTCGGGTGGCGGGTCCCAGTGCGGGTCGGGTACCCACCTCCTTTGAAACTGGCATGGAGGCAGGTTGGGGGCAGGATGGGTTCGTTCCCCCCCCCCCCCCCCCCCCGGATTTCGGGATTTTAACCTCCCACACGCCTCCAATCCCGCCTCCACGGCCCAATGAAAATCCTGCCCCTAGTGTTTTTCTTGTAATAGTCACTAACAGTTGAAAGTTCAAGTATATTGGGCAGAAAATGTAGTCAACCAGAAAATGTATTAATCATTCTAAAGCTCATTAACCAACCCTATTTAAGTACTATTCCCACACAATAAGTAATGAGATAAAAATGTGCAAAATTAATACATCCTTGAGGTTTATTTAGCACTATAGTATCATTTACACAACAGCAAAATGAAAGTACAATGTGGTGAAATTTACATGCCTTGTAATCCTAAATGCTGTAAAGGGAGATATTGGCACTGTTACTCATACTTCTCTCTTCCATGTTAGGGTTTTACTTAAGAGCAGGAACATCTAGGGAGAGTAGTCATTATTCAAAGTAATCCCCCTTTTTTATTAGAAGGAAATTCTAAACTCGCCTTGAAATGTATATTTTTCTTCATTGAATGTCATTTTCCTGCAGACATAAGTATGGTTTCCTTCCCTGTTAGGCCACTCCGGTGATATCGATGAGGGGAACCAAGCCAAACATTGTTGTTACAAACAGTAGTGAGGTGTGACTTCAAACCAGCCTGCAGTGGCACTTGGTTCAGTTTGAAGTTACGCTCCCATGCCCCTGCTGAGAGAAACCCTGTGTAGGAGCCCATGGAATTGTCCTATTCGAGCATAAGGTGGGGAAATGATAAAAGGAGAATGTTAAAATGTGCATTGGAGGGAAGAGCTTTGGAGTAATCAGTCAGGCAGGGTAGTAAAGAAACACATTAGGGGCATTTAAATTCAGTTGGTTGGCAGGCATGGGGAATTAATTGAGTTTTGATGAGCTAATTTTTCCTCATCCCTAAATGCTCTTAATTCAACAGACAATTCATCCCACTGGGGGTGGGCAAGGATCATTACTGCTAAATCTAATCCCATCCTCATAGATACACTTTTAGTAGGAATTGGGAGCATGAACCTTGGTCGATTTACTGTACTCCTCGCAGCTGTTGCACCTTACTGAAGCTGGAGCGCAGATCACTTTACTCAGTACAGATCAGGGATTGAATGCTTGAACTTTCTTGATCTATGTTGTTCAGTACAATGCCATACTATTTATGCACTGATTCATAATCACAATTTAATAAGTTATTTTAAAATACAGAGCCATTGAACATGTGCTTTACATTTTTCCATTTAGGCAATGGCGAGAGATGAGCTGAACTATTACCAGGACACACCACATCAGATCAAGAAAAAAGTTGAATCTTACAAATGTTTTTATCCAAGTGAATACAATGTTTTGGTTGCTTCTTTGCAGGAAAAAAAGATGGATGTATCTTGAGACTGGCTGCAGTATTCAACAATTACACCGTCAGCCTTCAGAACGGGATTTCTTCTATAGTTCAGTTCTTGCATACTATTCCATTTTGCAAAGGGACTATTATGTATGTTGCCCTAATGGACTATTCTTTGAGGGACAACAGCTATTTGTGAATTTCTACTCTAGAAATGAGTGGTATGGCCTGCTAGTTATCATTGAAATTGTGGAATAAAGCTCTGCTTTTTGCTGAAGCTTGAATGCTGTGTTCAAAAATAAATATAGCAGTTTGATGTGATGATTCTGAGGTTTATAAATGCATTTTGATAACTCTTTGCCTGTAGTATCTGAAACTATAATAAAATATACATTTTATATAGCAATATTTGGGTACATTTGATTAGCATACAGCTTTACCTCCATTTGTGGCCTGTGCTATACCTGACCTGGTGCATAATAATGACAATAGCTACCAAAAATGGTGGGGGGCAGGGAAAGAAAGTGTTCCCATTTCCCAGCTCATCTATCATTAAATCTTACATGACTTGAACTGTAGTTTGAAGTTAACAATTTTTGTCAATTTCATGGCTCCAAGGGATGATCTGCAGCTGATTTTACAAAACAAAAGTAATAAACCTGCTTAAATCAGTATCATAAATCCTGTACTAGATTTGAATATCAGGATCAGTTTATAGCCATCAGGAAAGATTGAACAGGCTGGGGCTCTTTTCTCGAGAAAAGAGATCGAGGGGTGACCTGATAGAGGTCTTTAAGATTATGAAAGGGTTTGATAGGATAGACTTGGAGAAGATGTTTTCATTTGCAGGAGAGACCAGAACTAGGGGCCATAAATAGAAGATAGTCACTAAAATCCAATAAGGAATTCAGGAGAAATGTCTTTACCCCTCAATGTGGAACTCGCTACCACAAGGAGTAGTTGAGGCGAGGAGCATAGATGCATTTAAGGGGAAGCTAGATAAACACATGAGGGAGACAGGAATTGAAGGATATGTTGGGAGTTAGATGAAGGAGGGTGGGAGGAGGCTCGTGTGGAGCAGAAGCACTAGCGTGGACTGGTTGGGCCAAATGGCCGGTTTCTGTGCTGTAAATACTATGTGGTAAAAAGAATAAGTACAATTTAGAAAGCCTGAGGTGCAGTGTCTTTTGGAAGCATGTTGAAATTGAGAATGTCCACTCGTATATTTAAATAGAATGGGTAGTTATTTTTATTTTGATCCAGCTACGTAACATATTCCATTTATATACACATAATAATAATATATCTCAAAAGGTCAAAAAAAATTAGTACAAAACCCAACTTCTATTTTAAGTCATTAATTACAAATAATTGTTTTACAAGCAAATACTTTTTCATGCACGGTTTCCTCAATTTGCGGCACTTCCATAATTGAAATACTTCATTACCTTAATTGCTTTAAAAATAAATCTTCCTCCAAGATATATTCTGCTATAATAGTAAACAATGTCAACTTTTGATAAATGATGGCACCAGAATGTTTCATCAAACAGATAACCTACTCCATTGTTTGCTCTTGCCTCTTGTCTTTTTATTAACACCACTGTATAAGCTAGATTTCAGAAATTTAGCAAAAGCTCAAACCACATTATCAAGCTTGCAAAAACAAAATACTGCAGGTGCTGGAAAGCTGAAATGAGAAATTTCCAGTATTTTCTCTTTCTTTAGTATCAGGCCTAATCATTTACCCTTCTTATTTACAGTTTTCTTCTAGCAACGAACTTCATTGATTCTCCCAAACAATGACCTTAAACAACTCCACTGCATTCCCCCTTGAATTTTGGATACCAGCTATGATAAATAAGAAACTGTCTCTTTCTCTTACTTTTTCCCTCCCTCTCTTTTGATTCTCCGCCTCTCCCGGAAGAGCTGTACGATCTCGGCACCTAAGCTGAAATAAGGACAACTGCAGTAAGTTTGAGTATTATATGAAATTAATTTTGATTCATTAGTTTGAAAATGAGATGGCTTTCTTGTAAAGTAAATGGCTTCTGCAGTATTTTCAATTTCTGCAATCTGGAAAATTAATAGCAATTTTGATTTGAATTTGAAAGTAATGAGACAATTCTATTCAATTTGCCTGCTAGATCCAAAATTATATTAATCTTTCAGTGATCTGTGCATAAACATTGAAAATCTACAATGTTTGAACTAATGTGTGTATGAATAACAGTAATTTAGAAATTTGAATATTGATATAGAACCACTAGAATGACATAATAGTCCCAATTTCAAATTCTCATCCCACTATCTTTAGAATTGTGGAAAATTTGTAAGGAGCTTAATAAAATGAAGTACAAGATTTTCCATTTAATCATGCCCATTAAGGAAATAAAATATAGCTGTCATTAAATGCCTTGTTAAATTTTTACATTTTTGTGGAGTAGATGAGTGGAAATCTTTAAAGCATTTGAAGTTAATAAAAAAAAATCTGCTATTATCAACTGGTTGTATAGTGTCAGCAACTTACACAAATTAGTGACAAATAAAATTATGAAAAGGGGGGGGTGTTTAGAGTAAAGAAGCAAACAATCATCTTTTTATTCGTTTGTGGTGCTGGCGAGGTCAGCATTTATTGCCCATTTCTAACTGCCCTTGAGAAGGTGGTGGTAAGCCACCTTCTTGAGCCACTGCAGTCCATATGGTGAAGGTACTCCCACAGTGCTGCTAGGGAGGGAGTTCCAGGATTTTGACCCAGTGACTATAAAGGAACGGCAATATATTTCCAAGTCAGGATGATATGTGACTTGGAAGGGGCACCTGGAGGTGATGGTGTTCCCTTGTGCCTGCTGCCCTTGTCCTTCTAGGTGGTAGAGGTTGTGGGTTTGGGAGGTGCTGTCAAAGAAGTCTTGGCGAGTTGCTGCAGTGCATTTTGTAGATGGTACACACTGCAGCCACAGTGCGCCGGTGGTGAAGGGAGTGAATGTTTAAGGTAGTGGATGAGGTGCCAATCAAGCGGGCTGCTTTGTCCTGGATGGTTGAGATTCTAGTGTTGTTGGAGCTGCACTCATCCAGGCAAGTGGAGAGTATTCTATTGTACGATAGCAAAATACTGCAGATGCTGGAAATCCGAAATAACAGCAGAAAATGCTGGAAAAATTTAGCAGGTCAGGCAACATCCGTGGAGAGAAATTAGACTCAACGTTTCGGGTTGAAACCCTTTTTCAAAACTGGAAAGGAAATAATAGATCGAAGACAGGGCTGCGATAGAACAAAAGAAGTACTCTTTACTTTAAAATGAGCTCAAAAACATCCCTTCCGTTCTTTGCCTAGGTGAATGTATCCCATGTAGTGTTTACAATTATTTACATCAATTTGATTTTTTCCCCTCCAATTTAAGAAAAGCCTGTTAGATTTTCACCACCGCCACCCTGACTACCACAAGAATCTGCTATTGTCTATACACATTTGATCAGCAGACATGCATGGTCTGCTGTTGCAAGGTACTTTTGTTTAGCAGCTTGGCAAAAAAAGTAGTGAAACTCCTAAATGATTACAAATACATTCAAGAAGGAAAGTTGGAATTATGTCCCCAAATTAGAAACAGTGGAAATTAATGGGAAGATTGTTAAAACCTGGATTAAGACTGATTTGAAAAAAAAATACACAAAGTCCAAAAAAGCACATTTGAAAAGAACAAACTTTCCTTTGTTATAGTGCCTTTCATGCCCTCAGGTTGTCCCAAAGCACTTTACAGCCAAAGATTTTGGTTTGAAGTGTAGTCACTGTTAACAGGTATACAAGGCAGCCAATTTGCCATAGAAAGCTTTTTCTTTCATCAAAGAAAAAGATACACCAAAGAATGTAGGTTGAAAAAGTAGGGTAAATTCCACTAGCTACAGAAATCTTGTCTGACATTAGGATTGTCAAAAATGTAACATCATATTCAAGGATCCTGTAACACTCTTGCTATGGAAGGTAGTCCTTGCATTCAAAGACTCTTTTTTAAACATGATTTTGTTAGTATGCATAGTAGTATGTAATTTCTTGCAAAGATAAATCCATTGCTTCCCCCCCCCCCTGATCTGGCTGAATAAATTATGAAACAGCTGAATTACAGGTAAACATTACAGTATTATCCAGTAAATAAATTTCTAAATCCTCCAGAAACATGAATTGATGTCTGCTCAGATTTTCTGTGAGATTAATTGAGTGATAAGTTCCTTAACATCGTGGATACTTTTAGGGATCTCTGTTCCATCCTCGGTGACATTAGTAGCCATGAGGAAAAGCTTTCTTTCATAATTCACTTCATGGAGTAGGAGCTTTCTATGAAGATCAGAAATATTAAGAGCCCCATCAAGGTCCTATAGGAGCAAAATTAATGCAGCTATTGAAATAAAGGTTACAGATAACTTACTTTTTACTAAATTACAGTTAATGAATACAGAAGGAACTACACATCCTACAAACATTCATATTATGCTCCCCAGGGTGGTGGTATATCCTTGCCACTGTTTCTAGGTTCAAATTCTGTCAATGATACCATAATTAAATGAACATGTGTAACTTAGCTTGCTCAATAAAAAGTCAACATTTTGTAATATAATATATTGTATAAAGCAAACAGACTTAAATAGTTTTTATTAATTTAACTTGGTCAAAAATATTACTTAATGAAATATTTTATTGTATCCCATTGTTTAATAATTCCTTTTTTGCTTATTTTAGATCCATTTCATTTTCTCCAATAGGCTGTGTGTAAGTTCTAGGCTTGGCCCCAATATTTTCATGAGCTGACCAATAGGTGTGCTGGAACACCTTAAGTTAACTTCCCATTCCTACTTTCCCTCCCTATGGGGAAGCATACAAGCATAGAAATTGCTTTCAGCTATGATATATGTTCCTTTAATGCACTCAATTCAATTCAAATCGCTTTATTGGCATGACAAGTTACATCTTATGTTGCCAAAGCATCGAAAAACATTCATGTTTGTACACAAAAATACCGAACTATCCATACAGTGTATAAACAGATATATCCCTGAGTGTATAAATATACATTCTTATAATTTATATATACTCTTTTCTTATATTTAGTGGTTGTCCCTCTGTTTATGGCAAGCTGTAACATAGTGTGCCGCTAGTGTTACACAATTTCTCTCTTCCCCTAGTAGGTATGGGAGTTTTTGGTCATCCAAATTTCTGAATTCCAGGCATATTTTTGTGAATTTTGGGTAGAAATTCTCCCTTATGCCCTGATATTTTCTACAAGCTGTGAGGAAGTGCATCTCTGTCTCCACCACTCCCTGACTGCAGTGAGAGCATATCCTGTCCTCTCTTGGTAGCCGGGTCTGCCTCTGTCGATCCAAGATTACTCTCTCCGCTAACAGAGCCGTTACTGATATACTCTCTTTCTGTTCAGTCACGATACGCTGTAATCAGAACGGCAACAACTTGCATTTATATCTTGCTTTTGATGCAGTAAAACATCCCACTGCACTTCATAGAGGAGTAAGATTAAAAGTGGATTTTAAAGAGGGCCTTAAAGGAGGAAGGGGAGATGGCGAGAGTTGGTGGGGGGTGGTGCAGGAAGGGGGAAGAAACTTCAGAGCATTGAGCCTAGGTGGCTGAATGATGGGGTGAAAGAATGAGGGATGTACATGAAGCCAGTGCCAGAGGAACCAAGGTGGGAAGAAGCAAGGCCAAGGTTTAAACACAATTTTTAATTTGTGGTGTTGACGGACAGGGCATAATATAGGTCAGTAAGGACAGGGGTGATGGGTGAGTGATGCAAGATAGAATTCGGGCAGCTGTTTTTGGATGAGCTGTAGTTTATGGAGGATGGGAGGCTAGCCAGGGAAGCATTGGAATTATTGAGTCTGGAATTAGCACAGCCATAAATGAGGGTTTCAATGGAAGATGGGCAGATGCAAGCAATAGCACAGAGGTAGAAGTCTTTGTGATGGAGAAGATTTGAGGTGGGAAGCTAATTTTGGGGGTCGAATTGAATGCCAAGGTTGTGAACAGTCTGGCTCAGTCCGAGACAGTGGCTGGGCAGGGGATGTGTCCATAGCGATGGTACTGAATTTGCAGCAAGAGATGACGCTGTAGACTTTGGTCTTCCTAATGATTAGATGGAGGAAACTGGCTCATCCAAGACTGGATGTCAGACAGTCTGATAGCACTGAGGCAGTGGAGGGTTTAAGAGCCATGGTGGAGTTGGGTATCCTCAGCTTACACGTTGAAGCTGATCTTGTGTCTGTGGATGATGTTGCAAGGGGCAGCATGTAGATGAGGAAGAGGATGAAATCTTGGGGTAACTCCCAAGGAGATGGTGTAGGGGTGGGGTAGAAACCATTGCTAGAGATGCTCTGGCTGCAATCAGATAAGTAAAAGAAACTAAGCAAGGGTAGGCTGTGGAAGAGAGCGCTTGCTGTTCAGAGAATGACTGAAAAAACTCAGGTCCTACCATAAATTGCAGCACAAACTACACCATTGCTGCAGTATATGTATTAAATTCACCACAAAGTCCAATAGCTCAAAATATTTCCACCATCTAAACATGATATGTGGACATTACCCAGACAATTTAATTAAAAGTTGGGTTTTTTAAGTCCAGGATCATAGTAGTTAAGATGTTCCTTTCATGAACCTGTGATTGTGGATATGAGTCTCATGGCTGTCTGTCATTAGAATATACCAGCCACAAATTTAGTAAGTTTAATAAATTCTCATCTGGAATGCCACATGAATAATCCACGGAATGAAAATTTGAGACAGAGCATACTCCCTTGAGTTGCATGATTATTAGTGAGTGAGACAAAGAAGCCTGCAGCTCAACAGTCCATTCTCTCTTCCTTTCCCTTCCACCCACCCAACAGAGGACCTCCATCAAACACTCATGGAGGGTGCACTTACCTGTTTATTTGCCAATAGCACCAGTGGCAGCAATGGATCTTCTTTGAGCAGCTGATGCAGCTCCTGCCCAGCCAGAGGCAAACGTTCCTGGTCTGTGGAATCCACCACATAAATCAACACTTGGGCTTTATTTAGGTATAGATTCCAGTATGAGCGCAAGTTGCAGCTACCGCCAACTGTAAGAAAAAGATAATGTATCTTCAAGAACTAAATAGGATATTTTGTGCATTTTCAGGTTAAAGGAATGTACTATTCAGATTGCAAGAACAACTTGCATTTCTATAGCATTCCTCAAATGCGGCAAGATGTCTCAAAATACTTTGTTAAATGGATGGCGAGCTGGAGGGGAAAATGGAGAGGGTTAGGGCAAGGGACTGAAGTCACAGTTATAAAGAAAAGCTTTGGAGGAGTTTTTTTTAAAATAGGGAGGAAGGTGGTAAGGTAGAAATAACTCAGCAGGTATTTTCAGAGGATAGGCACATCACAATTAAGTAAGCGGCCACCAATGATGGGGCAGAGAAGGATTATCACGGTGTTCAAGCAGAGTGTGTGTGCAGGAACATGAAGCTGGAGGTGATCAGCATCGCCATGGAGGGGTTTGAAAGCAGGGCCAAAAGTGTGGAAGAATGTGCTTGGCACTTGGAGCCAGCGGAGCTTGGAGAGGATGGAGTGGGGCTAGGTGATGATGAAACCGAGTGAGGATACAGACTGCCACATCGTGAATGAGTTGTAACTTGTAGAGAATTGAAGCAGCAAGCCAACTCAGTTCATTGGAATTAAGGTATGGACTTGGATTTCATCAGTAGTGGGGAGGGGGGTGATGCTGTGGAGGTGGAAGAAAGTACAGGAACTTTCGTTTATCCAGAGGTTAAATGTCCGGAAAGCTCCATCTACCAGCAAAATTCAGGAGTCGGTTCAGATAATTTTTTTTCTTTTCATTGCTTCTTTTCTCCAGTCCTGGCTCTGCAAGCGTCTCTGTAGCTAAGCAACAGCTTCAGCTAGACGCTTGCAAGCTGCGCCGACTGTTTTGAAGCTGTTGCTAAGCAACAGGGTTTGTTGCTTCACACGGAGCTCTGAATGTTTTAACATTAGCGCTGGTTTCTACGGCAGTTTTGATCCAACGGCACCAGTTCGGTCCCGTCGGTGCCGGATACCAGAAAGTTTCCTGTAGTTGGTAACAGAGTGGATGTGGTGAAGGAAGCGGAGATAAGGTCATGCAGTATTGTAAGGTTCTGTATCTCCCGATTCAGTCTGAGGTAGTAGTTGGAAAGATCAATTGAGTTTTGGCCGCAGGATGTAGGTGCTGGCCCCGATCAAAGGAGCCTTCAATTTTGTCAATATTAAGTTGGAGGAAATTTTGGCTCATCTTGGTGTTGACGTCCTAAGCAATCCACATTATTATAAATCATGATCATGCTCAAAAAATGATTTTGTGCCTGTAATACTATAATAATCCATCTTAATATGCTACAGTTCATTGCTGGTCTACAGCACAGTGAAATGGGGTGGAGCTTCCAACTTTGGCAGGGGTATAAAACAGGTGATACAGGATCGGCCGACGTCATACACCCCGCCCAATTTCACTTTGGTTTTTAGATCTGGCAGCTTTCATGGTCATTTTCCTGGTGCCAGTCCACAAATGACCAGATTTATGGAGTTCAATTTCACAACTTGCCATGGTGGGATTAGAACTCCTGACCTCTTGATACCACAGCCACTAGGCTACCATAACCTTACTGGGGTTTCTGTTTCTGTGTGTCTTTCTGGGGTTAGGGTTAGGGTTTATTTTTAATCATTTTTATGTGTACCAAATTCAGTGCTTTCATTTTTGCATTAAGGAAAAAGTACCACAAGAGGCTACATTCAGAGGTGTTGGGAGACTGCAAGCCACGGTAAATCAGTGTGGGCCAAGATACAGGCAGCAGAGTTTTGGATGAGCTGAAGTTTATGGAGGATGCAGGATGGGAGGCTGGCTAGGAAAGCATTAGAATAACTGAGCTAAGATAACAAAGGCATGAATCTGAAACTCAGCTCAGGATTAAGCAGGATGCAGAAGTTGCAAACAGTTCAGTTCAACCAGAGACAGTGGCCAGGGAGGGGCTTGGAATTGGTGGCGAGAAAGAAACATTTAGCTGAGAAAGCGCATCCAAAGTGGTCACCTGACAAGCAGTCTCAGCACAGATGCAGTGGAGGAGTTGACTTGAGATAAAGCTGGATGTCATTGGCATATATGTAGAAGCTGACTCCAGGTCTGGATGATGTCGCTAAGGGGAAATATGCAAGTGAGGCAGGAGCCAAGGATGGATCCTTGGCAGACTCCAGAAATGATGTTGTGGAGTGGGAAGAGAAGCCACTGCTAGAGATACTTTGGCTATGAACGGATAGATAAGAGTGGAACCAAGCAAGAGAGGTCCCACAGAGCTGAACAATGGAGGAAAGGTGCTGGAGGAGGATTGTGTATTAAGGAGAGGTTGAAGAGGACAAGGACAGATAATGGACCATGATCATAGTCATAGAAAATGTTGTTCATTGTTTTTCTTAGGGTCTTTTCCATGCTGTGGGAGGGGTAGAAACATGATTGGATGGATCCAAACAGTTTGCTGCATGAGAGGTGGGCACGGATCTGGGAGGGAACAACATCTCAAGGACCTTTGAGAGGAAAGAAAGATTGAAGATGAAATAGCAGTTAGCGAGGACAGAAGAATTGAGGGTTGGTTTTCTTAAGGAAGGGGTGACGACAGCAGTTTTGAAAGGGAGAAAGACAATGCCTGAGGAGAGTGGACCATTTACATTATTGACTAGTATGGTGCCAGGAAGAGAAGTTGGGTGATCAGCAATATGGTGGAAATGGGGTTGAAAAAGCAAGATACAAGTCTTGTGGATGAGATGAGAGGGGAGGAACTAGAGAGGTGGCTCAGGGCTAGAGTGGGGATGGGACTGGGTGAAAGTTTGGCTTGGTGGGCAAAGAGGAAGGGGCAAGCAGCAGAGACAGCTGAATATATGGTCCCTGTCTTCATGACTAAGAAATCCATAAACTCTTAGCACTTGTTAGAGGTGGGGGTGGAGGGGCAAGAGAAAGGGGTTTAAAGAGGTGGTTGGTAGTGGAGAAAAGGAGCCAGAGTTTGCCTTCCAGGATGATCCTAGAGTAATGACCAGTTTTGAAAGAGGACAGCGAGGCCTCAAGTGAGAGCTTGATGTCAAATCAAAGCTGGCAATGGATGGCTAAGCCAGTTGTTTGTCAATATGCTCAAGTATAAAGCTTAATATGCAACAGGACTCTTGGATAAGACAATCTTTCAAAGACCTTCAACAATGTAAAGTTGTATGTGCTTGATGCGAATGACCATTCCAAGAATACAAATCTCTACATAGAAATGAAATGGAGTAACCAGAGTTTTGATTTATTGCATTAGAAATTTTTCATGTCACAGCTGCTCATTGAAGAGCAAGCAGCAAATCACAGGACCCACACCTTGTAAGGCAAGGTGTTAACTGCCTTCCCCTCAAATGTTTCCCATAATGGTTCACCCAGAGAAACTGAATTGGTCTACTCCCCAGGTCTATCGACCCACATATGGTAACATTTCACAGAGATTGCCCTAGTGACCTTTGACTTAGTTCATTTCTGAACACAAGCAAAGTAATCAATAAAGAAAATTATTTCAGAATAAATGCTTCTTACTGAATATGCTGATAGGTTGGCTCCGTTAATTGTAATGGCAACACCTGTCAAAGAGACAATGGTTGTTTGCCCAAAGATACAGCTGGCTGAAGCTCATTTTTAAATAAAACTGATCCTGTCTATCTAAATTCATTGGAAATATAATTCAGAAATTCCTATTTTGTCACAATAGTAAGTGCAATTTAATTGAAAGGAAACAGCTATATTCCCATTCCTCCCCCTTCTTTAAGCCATGTCAAAGCTGCCTTGTAACTTCCTCTCTATCCTTCTTTGATCCTGACTGCACAATTTATCCTAAAGAAAAAGCTGACCCTCAATTCTTGACCTACTGCCAATGTTAGATTGTCACACCAACAACATCCCCCCATATAGCCCTAGTGCTGCACGAAAGAAACATGCACTAACCCACCTTTAATTTTTATTCATTCATGGGATGTGGGTGTCATTGGCAAGGCCAGCATTTATTGCCGATCCCTAGCTACCCTTGAGAAGGTGGTGGTGAGCTGCCTTCTTGAAACGCTGCAGTCCGTGTGGTGAAGGTGCTCCCACAGTGCTGATAGGGAGGGAGTTCCAGGATTTTGACCAAGCTGCAATGAAGGATCAGCGATATACTTCTAAGTCAGGGTGGTGTGTGACTTGGAGGTGGTGGTGTTCCCATATGCCTGCTGCCCTTGTCGGTGGTAGAGGTTGCAGGTTTGGGAGGTGCTGCTGAAGAAGCCTTGGCGAGATGCTGCAGTGCATCTTGTAGATGGTACATGTAATGATCAATAACATGTCATTCTATAGTGGACACTAGGTGGAGCCGTAGAGCTGTATATAGCTGTATGTATAAGGCTACACTACCCAGCTGTATATATATTAAGACTACATTACCCATGAGGCACTAGGCTACCCACAAGGCAGCAGTCAAAATGGAAGCCTCTACAGATACTGTACCTAGTCCATATGTGCTCAATAAAAGGTCTAGCAAAAGGTAGCTGTGTTCATAATAAGAATGTCTATTTATTAATGAACATAACATGCTACCAGGATGGTGAAGATCTGCTGAAAATTGTGAAAAACGAAATGGAGAATTTGAAGGCACCAGAGCATTTGAAACTCACAGGAAACATCGACTACAATTGGCAGACTCAAACAACAATTCGAACTCTACATTGCAGCCATCGGATTCGGTATGAAGCCAGACGCAAGGACGATAGCGTTGCTGCTTATGGTTGCAGGCCCACAGGCGATAGAGGTATTTAATACATTTGTATTTAATCCAGAGGAGAACAGAGAAAAATTAGAAGATGTGCTAAAAAAATTTGATGCACATTGCTCTCCCAAAAAGAATGAGACCTATGAAAGATACATGTTCTGTTCTCGGACACAGCAGCAAAATGAGACTTTTGATAGCTTTATAACTGATCTGAAACTGAAAGCACAGACATGTAATTTCTCTGAGCTCAAAGAATCCATGATTCGTGACCAGATTGTGTTTGGTATTCATGATAAAAAAGTCAGGGAACGTCTGTTGAGAGAAACCGAACTAAATTTGGAAAATGCGGTGAAAATATGCCAAGCCAGCGAGCTAGCTCGAAAGCACGCGAAGACTTTCAGTGAAATTAATAATGATGCAATTGTAATGAGTGATAATGCTGCTGTCAGTGCTGTGTCCTACAAGGGGAAGAAACTTGGGCAGAACAGAAATGAAAAGCAATCGGAGGATGAAATTTTTAATTGTAAACGCTGTGGTTACAAACACCAGTTAAGACAATGCCCAGCGTTTGGAAAAATGTGCACAAAGTGTAATGGAAAGAATCACTTTGCCAAACAATGCTTTTCAAAAGTAAAAACTAAGAATGGGCAACGAGTTAATGTAATTGAGGACACTGATTTAAGTGAGACATTTTTTGTACGAATGGTGTCATGTGACAATATCAAAAAGGATACAGAAAATGTGCAGCCCTCAGAAATGGACAATGCTGAACATAAAGTTAATGCAGTAAAAGAGGACAAATGGATGATCCCACTGCAGGTAAATGGAGCATTAGTTACCTTGTGTGGTAAACCACTGTTTGTATTCCACTATGTACATGCCTGGACATGCCTCGGCTGACTCCTCCCACAAGTCCTAGTATAAAGATGACTGCTCCCCAGCCCTTTGTATTTCTGGACCGGTCGACCACTCGAGGCAGACCTTCATTCTTTTGTTAATAAAAGCCTTTAGTTACTCTCTTAACTCTCAGTCTTTTATGAGTAATTGATAGCGCATCACCTTGAAACTAGACACTGGGGCAAAAGCAAACTTAATCAGTATGAGTGACATTAACAATATGAAAGAAAAGCCCAAAATACAGAAAAAGTCAGTACTACTGAAGGACTATAATGGACAGAAAATAGATAGCTTAGGTGTATGCAGACTTAAAGTGACAGTCAAAGACAAAGTGCATAGTGGTTAGCACTGTTGCCTCACAGCGCCAGGGACCCGGGTTCGAATCCAACCTCGGGCGACTGTCTGTGTGGAGTTTGCACATTCTCCCCGTGTTTGCGTGGGTTTACTCCGGGTGCTCCGGTTTCCTCCCACAGTCCAAAGATGTGCGGGTTAGGTTGATTGGCTATGATAAATTGACACTTAGTGTTAGGGGGATTAAATACGTGGGGTTACGGGGATAGGGTGGGATATGTGTTGGTGTAGGGGTTACGGGGATCGGGTGGGATATGTGTCGGTGCAGGCTCGATGGGCCGAAATGGCCTCTATCTGCACTGTGTGATTTCTGTGTCTGTGTTTATCTCATGTTTTCTGTTGTGGCTGAAAGACTTGATTCTCTACTAGGTGACAAAGCTTTGAGGACTTAGAACTGGTCGAGAGAGTCTACTGTATAAACTGTGCCATAAGCAGACCAGATGACTCGGTGGATTCTGTAGTGAATAATTTCCAGGATGTGTTCAAAGGATTTGGAGTTCTACCATTCACTTACAAGATCCAGTTAAAGCAGGATGCTCAGCCAGTGGTACATACTCCACGAAGAGTTCCAGCACCCGTGTGTGACCGGCTCAAGAATGAACTGGACAGAATGACCACACTAGGAGTCATCAGGAAAGTCAAAGAGCCAACAGACTGGGTTAACTCCATGGTATGTGTAAAGAAAAAGAACAATGATCTAAGAATATGCATGGATCCAAAGGACTTAAATGCAAACATAAAACGTGAACACTACCAGATTCCCAAGCAAGAAGAAATCACCAGTGAAATGTCAGGTGCCAGATACTTTACAAAGCTCGATGCCTCAAGGATTTTGGCAACTAAAACTGGATGAAGAGAGCACCAAATACTGTACCTTCAACACACCATTTGGCAGGTATTGTTTCCTCAGAATGCCTTTCGGGATAATATCTGCATCTGAAATCTTTCATAGAGCGATGGAACACATAATTGAAGGTCTGGAAGGAGTTTGGGTCTATGTTGATGACATCATCATCTGGGGCTCCACACTGAAAGAACACAATGAGAGACTGACTAAAGTGCTACAGAGCATACGCCGGAATGGACTGAAGCTCAACAAAGCCAAGTGTCAGTTTGGCGTCCAGGAAGTCACTTTCCTAGGAGACAATCTATCTGGTAAAGGAATAGAGCCAGATATGGAAAAAGTAAACACCATACTCAAAATGCCCCGACCCACTGACAAAAAAGGAGTGCTACGCATCATGGGGATGATAAACTTCATTGGAAAGTTCATTCCTAACTTGTCAGCCAAGACAGCCTGTCTGCGAGACCTGCTACATAAAACAAATGAGTTCGCATGGACAGAAAGACATGAACAAGAGTGGATAAACCTCAAAACAGTGCTGACAACCACACCTGTACTCACCTTCTTTGACCCAACCAAAAGAATCAAAGTGTCAATGGATGCATCAAAAGATGGCCTAGGTGCGGTCTTGCTACAAGCAGAGGGTGAAGATTGGAAGCCTGTTGCCTATGCCTCCAGGTCTATGACTGATACTGAGTGTCGATACGCCCAGATTGAAAAGGAATGTCTAGGCTTGGTAGTTGGACTAGAAAAGTTTCATGGCTACATATATGGACTTCCCACCTTCACAGTTGAGACAGACCACTGCCCACTGGTTGCCATCATAAAAAAAACCTGAATGAGATGTCTCCAAGGATTCAACGACTCATGATGAAGCTGCAAAGATATGACTTTGAACTGACCTACACACCAGGCAAACACATAGTGTTAGCTGATGCACTATCCCGAGCACCCACAATGAGTCATGTGAGCTCTACTGAAGAAGACATGGATGTTCATGTGAGTATGGTCACTGCTGCGCTGCCCGTGTCAGACACAAAATCAAAGCAAATAGCAGAAGAAACAGTAAAAGATACAGTATTACAAACAGTAATAGAGAACATTCATCATGGTTGGCCAAAAGGTTCCTGTCCAAAATATTTTCACATAAGGTCAGAATTGAGTGTCGCAAGTGGACTATTACTAAAACAGAACAGAATAGTCATTCCACAGGCTCTATGTCAAGACATGCTCAAAAGGATTCATGAGGGACAACTCGGAATTGAAAAATGCAAAAGGAGAGCAAGAGACACTGTTTATTGGCCTGGCATAAATAAGGACATTGAGAACATGATAGGCAAATGTGAGACATGTCAGAAACACCAAAACAAACAAGCAAAGGAACCAATGATAGTAGCTGACATACCAACAGCACCATGGCAAAAGGTTGGTATGGACCTTTTTCATTTAAATGGTAAAGACTATCTAATAGTGATCGACTACTATTCTAACTATCCTGAGATGGCGCTGCTCTCAAGCACCACAGCAAGCAGTGTCATAATGCATGTGAAATCCATCTTCGCCAGACATGGAATTCCCAGGATTGCCGTTAGCGACAATGGTCCGTGCTTCAACTGTAAGGAGTGGCAACAGTTTGCAGCACAGTATGACTTTCAGCACATCACATCCAGTCCTTTGTATGCTCAGTCAAATGGTAAGGCAGAGAAAGGTGTTCAAGTTCTCAAGCAGCTACTGAAGAAAGCGACAGAAAGCAAGTCTGATCCTTATCTCGCCCTGCTGAGCTACCGAGCCTCACCTTTAGACTGTGGTTCTTCACCTGCTGAACTACTAATGGGTCGCAAGTTGCACACCACGCTACCCTGCTGTGCAAAAGAACAGCAAAGTGAGGAACTGAGACAGAGACTTCAACTGTTAAAGCTGAAACAGAAATCATACTATGACAAGTCATCCAAATCTCTAAAACCATTGACAAGGGATGATGTTGTCAGGATTGAGGATCCAGATGCATGGAACAGGAAAGCTACAGTTCTTGAGGAAGTAGGACCAAGGTCATACACTGTTAGAACTGAGGAAGGACAGATTCTCAGGAGGAACCGCCGTTCCCTCCTAAAAACACAAGAGACTATTCAAGACCAGATTGATGACAATGCCACAACTGCATCTTGTCATTCACCGCCAGAACAATCTCATGAAGACACATCAGACTTACTAGTGTTGAGAAGATCCACTCGTGAAGTAAAAAAGCCTGATAGACTTAATCTTTGAGTACAATGTAAAGCTTTGAAAATGTGTTGACTGTTTTGAAAATGTTTGTTTATAGAGCACTAACAAAAGTGTTACTGATATTATCTTTATTGTTTTCTTGAAAGTTGATTGATATTGATTTTGTTAAACCTCAAAGAAAGGGGGATGTAATGATCAATAACATGTCATTCTATAGTGGACACTAGGTGGAGCCGTAGAGCTGTATATAGCTGTATGCATAAGACTACACTACCCAGCTGTATGTATATTAAGACTACATTACCCATGAGGCACTAGGCTACCCACAAGGCAGCAGTCAAGATGGAAGCCTCTACAGATACTGTACCTAGTCCACATGTGCTCAATAAAAGTGTCTAGCAAAAGCTAGCTGTGTTCATAATAAGAATGTCTATTTATTAATGAACATAACAGTACACACTGCAGCCATGGTACGCCGGTGGTGGAGGGAGTGAATGTTTAAGGTGCCAGTCAAGCAGGCTGCTTTGTCCTGGATGGTGTCGAGCTTCTTGAGTGTTGTTGGAGCTGCACTCACCCAGGCAAGTGGAGTGTATTCCATCACACTCCTTACTTGTGCCTTGTAGATGGTGGAAAGACTTTGGGGAGTCAGGTGGCGAGACACTCGCCACAGAATATCTTACTCTGATCTGCCCTTGTTGCCACAGCATTTATGTGGCTGGTCCAGTTAAGTTTCTGGTCAATGGTGATCCCCCAGGATGTTGATGGTGGGGGATTCGGCAATGGTAATGCCGTTGAATGTCAAGGGGAGGTGGTTAGACTCGCGCTTGTTGGAGATAGTCATTGCCTGGCACTTGTGTGGCGCAAATGTTACCTGCCACTTATCAGCCCAAGTCTGAATGTCGTTCAGGTCTTGCTGCATACAGGCACGGACTGCTTCATTACCTGAGGAGTTGCGAATGGCACTGAACACTGTGCAGTCATCGGCGAACATCCCCATTTCTGACCTTATGTTGGAGGGAAGGTCATTGATGAAGCAGCTGAAGATGGTTGGGCCTAAGACACTGCCCTGAAGAACTCCTGCAGCAATGTCCTGGGGCTGTGATGATTGTCTTCCAACCACCACAACCATCTTCCTTTGTACTAGGTATGACTCCAGCCAGTGGAGATTTCCCCCCCCCCCCCCCCGCCGATTCCCATTGACTTCAGTTTTACTAGGGCTCCTTGATGCCACACCCGGTTAAATGCTGCCTTGATGTCAAGGGCAGTCACCTGCCTATGGAAATTACTAAAGTTACAGCTATGCCACCAGAAAGACCAATACTACTTACCAGAATCAGCCCTGTACTATCTGTAAACCTCCACTGATGGGGTACACCCACTGTACTTCTGTATACTACAGTAAAATATAATTGCTTGGCTGTTATGTTGTACAGCTAGAACACCTGCATTTACTGGAAGAAGGCTGACCTCTTTAATTTACTCTTTCAGTACTAATCTCTATCATCAGAAAGAATCTTCATCCATTGCTCCATCCTGTTCTAGCAACAGGGCTAACATCAACTTTTATTTCTGCCAGATCTGTTGGATCCTCCACTCTCTAAACTTCAATAGGAGCTCTGCTGCTCCACTGCCTGACAAAGATCATTTGCACGGTTCTTGAAATTAACTTAATTTATCCATCACCTTGAAAGTTCTACGCTAATGATTACCAGTATGCTTTTTAGCATGCTTGTTTGCTGGTGATCTTGTTACCTAAGTTACACACCTCACAAACATTCTGGTGAATCAGTGGTTACTGCTTTAGACACCTCCAAAGCCTCTGACCATGTTTGCAAAGTGCAATTTACCATCAGATATGGTCTCCAACAAAGCTCTGTTTATTGCAATCTAAATTCCTCCCAAATGCACTGTAGTAAATGTCTCTTTCTTATCATTTTTCATTAACTCATTCATTCCCAATGCCTCTTTCCTTTTTCATGATCAATGGCCTCCCCAATTCATCATCTAATCATACCCACTGTTTTGCCGAGAATTCCATTTTACATTCAGCAACTTCCTTCATATGACACACCCTCAATGCACAAAATCTCCATTTCTCTTTCAATGCGGTAGCTGAATCACTACATCTTGATCTCTATTCTGCTTGATGTGTCTATTTAAAAAAAAAACCTTCCAGTTCCTCAGAAATATAGTTTCTTATATCTCTCACTAGTCTAACAGCCTTACCTTTGGAGTTCTGCCTTTACCCCTTCATTTGTGGGATTCTTGGCCTCACTATCTGCACTGACCTCGTCCCACATCTTCCACAGCTAGCTCCAAGAAGCTTGTTTTCTCTTTCATGCTAAATACTTCTTTTCTGTCCAAGACTTGAATACTGTTCCTATATCTGGGAAAGCTCCTCCATTCTCCTACTTCGACAGGATTACAGAAAAAGCTGGTTATCCGAAGAGTAATCTTTCTCTTGCCTCTAACCTTGCCTTTCCTCCATCACAAGTTTATTTGGCTGTCTCTAATTTATGAAAACTGCTATGGTCAGTGCTCCCCTCTTGTTCCTCCTAAGCTGAAAATATTCCATTCTACACAACCTCACTGTTGAAATTAACTAACTCATTCTTTCCCAGGATGTCAAAACTGTGTACTCTTTACCTCCCTCCCTCCTACAATCTTCAGGCTTTTAAAAACACATTTTTGCTTCTCCTTATCATTACCATTTCATCTCTGCTTACTCCTTTCAACTCTGCACGATGTGCCTTGGCCTTTCACCTTAGTTTCTCAATAAGATCTTGCATTTTATTAGCAATTTCAAGGAGTAGGATTGTCAAAATTCAAACCCATTTTGATGCCATAGCTTTTCCTGTGGATAGACTCAAACTTGGATCCCATAATGAAGCCCAGTGACAGACTTGTGTCTGAGCCAATTAGGCCACCGTACCTCATAATATTAAGATTTTTTTTTACAACTCTTTTGCATCGTGCAGCCTGTCACAATGCTGTATTCAGAAATATTATACTCACTTTCGAGAAAGTCCAATTTGCAGCCTCCCGTATGTATGCAGACTGCATTAAAGCCTTGGGTAGGTGATCTGTTACGTTTCACTGTGCGGGTGGTCAAACAGTTGAGAATGCTGGTTTTTCCAGCACCATCTAAACCAAGAACCAGAATCTGCTTTTCCCTAGGTTGCGTCTGTTTGAAAAAAATTCCAACAATTTAGTAAAGAAGCACGCTATGTAACATAAATCAAAGTGAAGCAAAGAAATGAATCCACAGTACCTGGTGCATAAGAGGTAACATTGGTGCATAAGAGGTAACATTGGTGTAACATGTGGCTAGGAGACAAAACCCATCTAATATGCTAGACAAATACTGGCTCTTCCATCATCAAACGCAACTTCTCCAGTCTCAAACACTAACATAACTGGAAGGCTTTCAATTTATCCCTCTTCAGCATACATACATTGCCTCTATGGGAATGGACAATGAGGTAAACACTAACCATGTAGTCCCAGATGCTAAGAATTATTATGGATTATTTTGTATACTGGGATGTAGCGATTGCGCAAAAGGTTCCACTTAGCAACAACTTATTTGCCATATGCCAGTTTTATTGCCACTCAAATTATATTCACAAGCCTTTCTCCCCCCCCCCCCCATGTATAAAAGCAAAACAATGAAGAAAATAAAATCAGAACAAGGGGCAATAAAAGAAAATATATATATAATAGTTGATTCGCTTTTAATAGAAAGCATCCCTAGGTAGCAGAGTGTTAAAAGAAAAATTAATCGGTTTAAAAATATAAATTGATAGATGACAGGTCATAGAGGCTTTCAACTTTTCTCATCTGCTTCCCTAATTAATTCACTGCTGAGGGATACTTTCCACCTGCAGATGAACAGAACAAAAAGGGAGAAAAAGAGAAGGAAGTGAAATAGCAAAGGAAATAAGACTCAAGAGGGAAAAACATCAACAAGTTAAAGTTGAAAGTGAAAATCAGATGAGCAGAAATAAAAAGTGCATGTATTAAAAGCAACATTCTGCCACAATTCAGAACTATATACCAAATATTTTACCATGAAAGGAAGCTAATGTGTTGGCGGGAAAAGACATGAATATTTAAAACATAACGAAAGACGTATGACCGAGTTTGTGCTTTGAGAACGGCTCTGGTGGCCCAGTTGGTAAATGTGTTCTCTCGTATTGAACTAAATCATACAGACTTTGAAGTTTCCCGGTCCAATCCCTGGTTTGTTCCGAGTTAGGAAATCTCTGGCCATAGGAGTTCTACAATTAGCCTCAATCGCCCTAGGTTAGAGGAGAGAAAAATCTGGCACCGGCTATCATAGAAACATAGAAGATAGGAGCAGGAGTAGGCCATTCGGCCCCTCGAGCCTGCTCTGCCATTCAATGCAATCATGGCTGATCATCCAATTTCAGTACCCAGTCCCTGCTTTCTCCCCATACCCCTTGATCCCTTTAGCCTTAAGAAATATATCCAACTCCTTCTTGAAAATATTTAATGAATTGGCCTCTACTGCCTTCTGTGGTAGAGAATTCCACAGGTTCACCACTCTCTGGGTGAAGAAATTCCTCCTCATTTCTGTCCTAAATGGCCTACCCCTTATCCTTAGACTGTGACCCCTGGTTCTGGACTCCCCGACCATCAGGAACATCCTTCCTGCATCTAATTTGTCCAGTCCTGTCAGAATTTTAAAAGTTTCAATAAGATCCCCTCTCATTCTTCTAAACTCCAGCGAGTACAAGCCCAATCATCCCAATCTCTCCTCATACGTCATTCCTGCCATCCCAGGTATCAGCCTGGTGAATCTTCACTGAACTCCTTCCATGGCAAGAACATCCTTCCTCAGATAAGGTGACCAAAACTGCACACAATACTCAAGATGTGGTCTCACCAAGGCACTGTACAACTGCAGCAAGACATCCTTGCTCCTGTACTCAAACCCTCTCGCTACGAAGGCCAGCATACCATTTGCCTTCTTAACCGCCTGCTGCACCTGCATACTTACCTTCAGCGACTGGTGCACAAGGATATGCAGGTCTCGTTGCACTTCCCCTTTTCCCAATCTATTGCCATTCAAATAATAATCTGCCTTCCTGTTTTTGCCACCAAAGTGGATAACCTCACATTTATCCACATTATACTGCATCTGCCATATCGCCCAACTTGTCCAAATCGTACTGGAGTTTCTCTGCATCCTCCTCACAGCACACACGCCCACCCAGCTTTGTGTCATCTGCACACTTGGAGATATTACATCTAGTTCCCTCGTCTAGATCATTAATATATATTGTGAATAACTGGGGTCCTAGCACCGATCCCTGCGGTACCCCACTAGTCACTGCCCTCCACTTGGAAAAAGTGATCCCTTTAAAAAATACATGTTTGTGGATGTTTGGTGATTATCCCCACCAGGTGACTAACCGGCCAACACTCACTGTCTTGACTCACACCTGGAAAATGGCCATTTGGGTGAGTGAGTGGATGGCAGTAAGCACCTGTACAGGAGTTAACATCTGGAATGAGAGAAAGAACATTTGGGAGAGGGCAAAACAAAGTTTGTGCTTTGGGATTGTTTGTTGATTTTTCATAACTCCGTGTCACTTCTCTCCGAACCAAGAAACATCTAATTTACTACAGCCATTACTTCACAATCTTTAGAAATACATAAATATAGCCAAGCAATAGTTAGGAACATAGGAACAGAAGTAGGCCATTCAGCCCCTTGAGCCTGTTCTGCCATTCACTGAGATCACAGCTGATCTGTATCAACTCCGTCCACCTGCCTTGTACCATAAACCAATGTTCTCTCATATATATTAGCGAGCCAACATGGATTTGCGTGAAGTGTTTCCTAATTTCTCTCCTGAATGGCCTGCCTCTGATTTGAAGGTCCTAGACTCCCCTACCAGCAAAAAAAGTTTCTCTCTACCTTATCAATTCCTTTCAAAATCCTAAAAACCTCAATCAAATCACCATTAACCTTCTATATTCCAGGGAATACAAGCCTAGTTTATGTAATCTCTCCTCATAATCTAACCCTTGGAACCTTGGCAACAGTCTGGTGAATATACCCTGCAGTCCTTCCAAGGCCAATATATCCTTTTGAAAAAGCGGCACCCAGAACTGTACACAGTACTCCAGATGTAGTCTAACCAGGCCTTTGTATAGCTGTAGCAGAACTTCCTCCCCTTTATATTCTAGCCCTCTAGTTATAAAGGCTAACATTCCATTATAGCCTTTTTGCTTATTGAATGCCTTCTGAAAGTTCATATAAACTAGATCCATAGACATTCCCTGTCTACTATTTTAGTTACTTCCTCAAAAGATTCAATTAGATTCATTAGACATGATTTACCCTTTACAAATCCATGTTGGTTCTTTCCAATCAGCTCAAATTTCTCTTAAATGCTCAGTCACTGTCCTTGATTATAAATTCCAATAACTTCCCCAGTTCTACCACAATCAACTGTGACTGCGTTACCATAGCATTTTGTTTCTATTTATTCTTTTTAAGACAACGATATATACAGCATTTTTAACCATAATTACCATTTACATTCTCAATAATTTTACTTTAGCACTTTTGTCTTCATCTATTGTAGATAAACGATATTACCAGAAGAATGTTTACTGCTAATTCCAAACTTAATCTGTGCTTTAATTAAATAGTATAAACCACAGGAAGAATTAACAGATGTGACTATGTAAGCTGGATGAAGTCTGTAGCCACCAATTAAAAACTAAAACGAATTTGTAAATATTGTTTTGTTAATTTACCATAATTTATTACTTACAGAATAATTTCAAATTCGCTAAAACAAGTTTATTTTTGAACATTTGTAAACCAAAAAATGGTAATTACTGTAGCCTACTTTTCCTAAAATGTTCATTTCTCAGTAAAGTATAGCATGACATTTGGTGCAGTTCCCAGCGCATTGAGCCTGCTTATATCATTGATGTTTATGGCCGAGAAGCAGATCATTCGGCAAATCAGATTTGTGCCAACTCTTTGCTCGGGCAATCCAAAACGAATCCTGCTCTCTCCATAGCCCTGTATCTCCCCGTTTCAAATTTTTAGCCAATTTTTCTTAGAAAAGGTATAATGATCTCTGCCTCCGTTACTTTTTGCGGCAAAGCATTCAATGTTCTAATTCTGTGTAAAGAAAAAACATGTCACAAACCACATAATCTTAATAGTATTTGATATCGACATCTGCCAGTTCCCGTTTCCTCCTTATGGAGGAATGCGCCCACTGAAGTGGTTCTTTCCTTTTACCTCTTTGATGATGTCGTACTCTTCTTCGGAATAACGCCTTTTTCTGTTAAAGTATTTCCACGAGACGAACACAACGCTGCCCAGGATTGCAGCCACAGCTCCTATTACCGCTCCAATTTTCCGCAGCGGAGCCATCGTTGCACTTCGAGCCCCGACCAACCGGTACAATAGACGACGCCGCCACCTCTCTCTGCACACCGTCTTCCTCCCAACACGTCACGCCGCAGACTCACACCCAGCAGACTGTTTCCTTCCAATTTATAAACAAGCAACGTATAATACGGGCCAAAGAAAGTTTGAGACAGGTTTAGGATTTTCTGTGCGTGCATTGTGGGAATCCGCTTATGTTTTGTTTGGCTGCGAATAGATGAAACTGTTTTAACATCCTCAGATTATTGCCAGGAGGGAAGGAATCTCAAACTCTGTCACAGAGAAGCAAAGCAACCGGACGTGCTTATTATCTTCCATTGAATTTCCTGCTGGACTGTCTAAATACAGTTCTTCTTCAGTGACAAAATGTCTGTTGTAACTGCGACAGCCTATCTTATTGTCTGCGAAGGAAAGACTGAAAAAACACAACATATTGGGCCAGAATTGGTGGTCTCCGTGACTTTCTGAGTCCCTTCAATAACTGCAGGATTATACATTTCACCTGCGCCTCTGCGATATCGACATGAGAACTTAATTATTCACAGGTAAGTGAATTGAAAAAGCAAGTGCGACAGTTACCTTTAACACAGACAATGGTGTACGGTGACTGGAAACAGTAATTTCAAACATTTGGCCAGTCTACCATATATTAAAAACATTTTGACACTGAGGAGTAGAAGAAGAAAGAGCAATAATAGGCCATAAAAATCTGATGCAGCAAGAAAATAAAGAAACAAACAATGATGGATTGGAGCTGGAGAACTACACTCACCAACTTTCACAAATGGTCTGGTTTCTTTTATCTTTCAGCTTCCTAAAGATGAAATATAATCAAACCTTAATGTGTTGGAATGTGGAGTTTTCCAACACAGAATTGCTCTTGCTCTTTGCACGTGAAATTCAAACCTAAATGTTCGTGGACCACATTCTACCTGATGACCTAGACTTTAAGAACATAGAATAAGTTTAACACAACAATCTAAGGTTCTTGCCTTGTATTTGATCTCCAGATGTGTCCAACACTGGTCTATCCCTAGTTTCCCAGCAGCGAGGCCGAGGCCCAGGAGTGGCGCGGTGTGGACCAGCAGCAGGGTCGGGAGGACCACACTGCAGCCTATGAAACCCAGACAGAGGAGACCTGCGGGAAGGAGGGAGGAGGACAGTAGGAGTATGTTTGTGTGCGTGTGCTAGGCCGATGTAGCAGAGCCTGGTCTCCAATCGTCTTGGATCCCCTCACCATTGGACCAAGACCTTGCTCTGTCAAGCCCATGTGATAGCTGGTGTGCAACGGCCACCCCACGTTAAAATAATTCACACACAGGCATCTTTCACCCTTTAAAATGAAGTTCGGGACCTGGAAAATCAGGACCCTCATGGACAGTCTCTTAGGCAGTCCCTCGGAGCCGAGGATGACTTGCTTCCACATTAAAAATGAGTTTGCAGGTGACTGATGAGTCTAATGTGGGACCTACAGTCTCTGTCACAGGTGGGGCAGATGGTGGTTTAAGGGGCGGGTGGGTGGGGTGCTTGGGTTGACGTGCGCTGCCTGCGCTTGGCTTCCGCTTGCTCCCGGTGAAGAGACTCGGTGTTCGGCATCTTCCCGGATGCTTCTCCTCCACTTTGTGCGGTCTTGGACCAGGAATTCCCAGGTGTTGATGGGAATGTTACACTTTTTCAAGGAGGCTTTGAGGGTGTCCTTGAAGCATTTCCTCTGCCCACCTGGGGCTCTCTTGCCATGTCGGAGCTCCGAGTAGAGCGCTTGTTTTGGGAGTCTCGTATCCCGCATGCGGACAATGTGACCCGTCCATCGGAGCTGATTGAGCGTGATCAAAGATTCGATGCTGGGGATGTTGGCCTGAGCAAGAACACTAACGTTGGTGCGCCTATCCTGCCAATGGATTTGCAGGATCTTGCGGAGGCAGCGTTGGTGGTACCTCTCCAGTGCTTTGAGGTGCCTGCTGTACATGATCCACGTCTCTGAGGGATACTGCAGGGCGGGTATCACTGCTGCCCTGTAGACCATGAGCTTAGTGCCAGGTTTGAGGTCCTGGTCTTCAAACACTCTCTTCCTCAGGCGACCGAAGGCTGCACTGGCACACTGAAGGCGGTGTTGGACTTCGTCGTCGACATCTGCCCTTGTTGAAAGTAGGCTCCCGAGGTATGGAAAGTGGCCCAAGGATTTCCAAGGCCTTGACGTGGATTTTGATAATCGGGGGGCAGTACTGTGTGGCGGGGGCAGATTGGTAGAGGACCTTTGTCTTACGGATGTTTAGTGTAAGGCCCATGCTCTCGTACGCTTCGGTGAAGGTGTTGACGATGGCTTGGAGTTCGACCTCCGAGTGAGCGCAGACGTAAGCGTCGTCTGCATACTGTAATTCAACGACAGAGGATGGGATGATTTTGGATCTGGACTAGAGGCGACGGAAGTTGAACAGTTTCCCGTTTATTCTGTAAATTAGCTCCACTCCAGTTTGTTCTGTAAATTAGCTCCACTCCACTCCAATTTACACTCCTCATGGACAACCCCAACAGCGACAGACTGTTCAGCCATACTGTTCAGCCACCGTCTGCCCCACCTGTGACAGAGACAGTAGGTCCCGCATTGAACTCATCAGTCACCTGAGAACTCATTTTTAGTGTGGAAGCAAGTCATCCTCGGTTCCGAGGAACTGCCTAAGAAGAAGACTACGACTTTCTGAGTACACCGTTGTAATCCATTTGAAAGGCCCCGCAACTTCCATGCGCAAAATCTGGAACTTGCGATCTGTCGCCTTGACAGATCATCTGAAGCGCATGGAAGATCAGTATCACTGGCGCTGAGTTGGGCTTTTGGCCCAACAACTGCCCAGCAATTGCCCATAAAACTCTTACGGCTGGTAAAAGCAGGCGTAGGGCTTGCTTTAATTAGCATGAGAGTATATCAGCGGCGAGAGCGGCGGCGGGAATCTCGGAGGAGCGGTGATATAAAGAGGCGCCAGAGACCAGGTAGGCCTCACAGCGCACTAATCTCCAATCTCCGAACTCCGAGGGAGGGAGAGAAGTAAAAAGTAATCGAAGTGTGATGTCATCAGAAAGCAGGTAAGTGATTGGTTGGTGAGTATTTCTCTCTTTTTTAAACCTTAACTCTGGTTTATAGTTTCTAAAGTCTCTGTGGCGTAGCGGGGACTGTTGGTAAACCAGGGCCCTTAAATATACCATTTAACTGTAGTGTAATTGGTGGGATTGATTTGATTTAATTTAATTTCAATTAATTAAAGGGTAAGTCATGACAGGAGAGCCCGGCCCCGTGGCATGCTCCTCCTGCGCTATGTGGGAACTCAGGGACACTTCCTGTGTCCCTGACAACTGTGTGCAGGAAGTGTGTCCAGTTGCAGCTACTGGCAGACCGCATTGCGGCGCTGGAGCTGCGATTGGATACATACTGGACCATTCGCGATGCTGAAGAAGTTGTGGATAACACATTTAAGCAGTTGGTCACACCGCAGGCAAAGGTTGGACAGGCAGAAAGGGAAGGGGCGACCAACAGACAGAGTACAAGGCGCAGGCAGGTAGTGCAGGGGTCCCCTGTGGACATCCCCCTCTCAAACAGATACACCACTTTGAGTACTGTTGGGGGGGATGGCTTATCAGAGGAAGGCAGCAGCAGCCAACTTCCTGGCACCAGGGGTGGCTCTGTTGCACATGACGGGAGGGAAAAGAGGGGTAGAGCTATAGTAATAGGGGATTCTATTGTAAGGGGAATAGATAGACGTTTCTGTGGCCGCAAACGAGACTCCAGGATGGTGTGTTGCCTCCCTGGTGCAAGGGTCAAGGATGTCTCAGAGCGGCTGCAGAACATCTTGGAAGGGGAGGGTGAACAGCCAGTTGTTATGGTGCATATAGGCACCAACGATATAGGTAAAAAACAGGATGAGGTCCTAAAAGCTGAATATAGGGAGTTAGGAGGTAAATTAAAAAATAGGACCTCAAAGGTAATAATCTCAGGATTGCTACCAGTGCCACGTGCTAGTCAGAGTAGAAATAGAAGGATATTTCAGATGAATATGTGGCTAGAGGAATGGTGCGAGGGGGAGGGATTCAAATTCCTGGGATATTGGAACCGGTTCTGGGGGAGGTGGGACCAGTTCAAACCGGACGGTTTGCACCTGGGCAGGGCCGGGACTGATGTCCTAGGAGGAGTATTTGCTAGTGCTCTGGGGGAGGGTTTAAACTAAAATGGCAGGGGGTTGGGAACCTGAGAAGGGGGACAGAGGAAAGGGAAACAAGGATAAAAGCAAAAGATAGGAAGGAGAAAAACAAAAGTGGCAGTCACAGAAATCAACAGTTTAAATCAAACATGGCCACAGTAAATAATAATTCTAATAGGTCTAAGAGCGTGAAAAAAACAAGCCTGAAGGCCTTGTGTCTTAATGGGAGGAGCATTCATAATAAGGTGGATGAATTCGCTGCGCAAATAGAGGTAAACAAATATGATTTGATTGGGATTACAGAAACATGGCTCCAGGGTGGCCAAGGCTGGGAACTCAACATCCAGGGGTATTCAATATTCAGGCAAAAAGGAAAGGGAGGTTGGGTAGCATTGCTGGTTAAAGAAGGGATTAACACAATTGTAAGGAAGGATATTAGCTCTGATGATGTGGAATCTGTATGGGTAGAACTGAGAAATACCAGAAGCGTGCAATAAGGGCACAGCGGTCATCATGGGTGACTTTAATCTACATATAGATTGGGCTAACCAAATTAGTAACAATACTGTGGAGGAGGAATTCCTGGAGTGTTTACGGGATGGTTTCCTGGACTAATATGTCGAGGAACCAACCAGAGATCAGGCCATCTTAGACTGGGTATTATGTAACGAGAAAGGATTAATTAGCAATCTTGTTGTATGAGGCCCCTTGGGTCAGAGCGATCATAATATGATCGAATTCTTCATTAAGATGGAGAATGAAGTAGTTGACTCAGAAACTAGGGTCCTGAATTTAAATAAAGGAAACTACGATGGACTGAGGCACGAGTTGGGTAGGATTGATTGATGAATGTCACTCAAAGGGTTGACGGTGGATAGGCAATGGCAAACATTCAAAGACCGCATGGATGAATGACAGAATTTGTTCATCCCAGTTTGGCATAAAAATAATACAAAAAAGGTGACTCAACCGTGGCTAACAAGGGAAATTAGGGATAACATAAGATCCAAGGAGAGGACATATAAATTGGCCAGAAAAAGCAGTAAACCTGAGAATTGGGAGCAGTTTAGGATTCAAGAAAGGAGGACAAAGGGATTAATTAAGAAGGGGAAAATTGAGTATGAGAGTAAGCTTGCAGGGAACATAAAAACTGACTGTAAAAGCTTTTATAGATATGTCAAGAGAAAAAGATTGGTGAAGTCAAGCGTAGGTCCCTTGCAGTCAGAATCAGGGGAATTTATAATGGGGAACAAAGAAATGGCTGACCAATTAAATACATATTTTGGTTCTGTCTTCACAAAGGAGGACACAAATAACCTCCCAGAGATGTCGGGAAACAGAGGGTCTGATGAAAGGGAGGAACTGAAAGAAATCAGTATTTGTAGGGAAATTGATGGGATTGAAGGCCGATAAATCCCCAGGGCCTGATAATCTACATCCTAGGGTACTTAAGGAAGTGGCCCTAGAAATAGTAGATGCATTGCTGATCATCTTCCAACATTCGATGGAATCTGGAACAGTACCCATGGATTGGAGGATAGCTAATGTTACCCCACTATTCAAAAAAGGTGGTAGAGAGAAAACGGGGAATTACAGACCGGTAAGCCTGACATCGGTAGTGGGGAAAATGCTAGAGTCCATTATAAAAGATGTAATAGCAGAGCACTTGGAAAACAGTGACAGGATCGGACAAAGTCAACATGGATTTACAAAAGGTAAATCGTGCTTGACTAATCTACTGGAATTTTTTGAGGATGTAACTGGTAAAATAGATAAGGGAGAACCAGTGGATGTGGTGTATTTGGACTTTCAGAAGGCTTTTGATAAGGTCCCGCATAAGAGATTAGCGTGTAAAGTTAAGGCACATGGGATTGGGGGCAAGGTATTGACTTGGATGGAGAACTGGTTGGCAGACAGGAAGCAAAGAGTTGGAATAAACGGGTCTTTTTCCGAGTGGCAGGCAGTGACTAGTGGGGTACCGCAGGGATCGGTCCTTGGACCCCAGCTATTCACAATATATATTAATGATCTAGACAAGGGAACTAGATGTAATATCTCCAAATTTGCAGACGATACAAAGTTGGGTGGGCGTGTATGCTGTGAGGAGGATGCCGAGAAACTCCAGGATGATTTGGATAGGTTGGGTGATTGGGCAAAAGCATTGCAGATGCAATATAACGTGGATAAATGTGAGGTTATCCACTTTGGTGGCAAAAACAGGAAGGCAGATTATTCTCTGAATGGCAATAGATTGGGAGAAGGGGAAGTGCAATGAGACCTGGGTGTCCTTGTGCACCAGTCGCTGAAGGTAAGCATGCAGGTGCAGCAGGCGGTTAAGAAGGCAAAATGGTATGTTGGCCTTCGTAGTGAGAGGGTTTGAGTACAGGAACAAGGATGTCTTGCTGCAGTTGTACAGGGCCTTGGTGAGACCACATCTTGAGTATTGTGTGCAGTTTTGGTCGCCTTATCTGAGGAAGAATGTTCTTGCCATGGAAGGAGTTCAGCGAAGATTCACCAGGCTGATACCTGGGATGGCAGGAATGACGTATGAGGAGAGATTCGGACGATTGGGCTTGTACTCGCTGGAGTTTAGAAGAATGAGAGGGGATCTTATTGAAACTTATAAAATTCTGACAGGACTGGACAGATTAGATGCAGGAAGGATGTTCCTGATGGTTGGGGAGTCCAGAACCAGGGGTCACAGTCTAAGGATAAGGGGTAGGCCATTTAGGACAGAAATGAGGAGGAATTTCTTCACCCAGAGAGTGGTGAACCTGTGGAATTCTCTACCACAGAAGGCAGTAGAGGCCAATTCATTAAATATTTTCAAGAAGGAGTTGGATATATTTCTTAAGGCTAAAGGGATCAAGGGGTATGGGGAGAAAGCAGGGGCCGGGTACTGAAATTGGATGATCAGCCATGATTGCATTGAATGGCGGAGCAGGCTCGAGGGGCCGAATGGCCTACTCCTACTCCTATCTTCTATGTTTCTATATATATATATCTATAAGCCTTAAATTAAACAAATCAAAAATGATGCAGGTAACACTTTAAATTTGTTTATTGAAATATTGGCCCAGACTGAGATGTTTAAAATTATTTATCACAGAATTAATTTTTTATTGATGTTGGTGCAATGAAGGAACGTATGAATAAAATTGAAATTCAGCACATTTATATGTATTAGAATTGTGTAAATTGTTTAATTATTTGGGGATTCCATTGCATATCATTAGGGAATTCCCTTCATAAATGACTGCAATGGAATCCTCCTTTGTGATTGGAGGACCGGGCCCACGTGATCCCAGGGATGCTTCTGAACCTCCCGCGTCCCTGGGATCTGTGGGCCATTCCGCTGTCGTACGCCTGAAGGCCCGAGACTGGAACTCTCCGCAGCCTGGAGGTAGGTTCGGATTTGTTTCGCAATTCAGAGGTGTAGTCCAGAGGTACGACTCCGACCGCAAATTCTAACTCATTATGTAAAATAACAACACTAGCTCAGACATTCTATCTCATCAAGTAAAAATACATTTGTCATCATGTTTAAATAAAACTAAAAAACTTTATTTCCATCCTAAGGATCTACTTATCCAAAAAAACTTTGAAACAAAAGAAAATATTTCCCACAATCTAAAATATTTTAAGCAAAATGTCCTATGTTTTGTCTAAGTTATTAAGTGGATGATGTATGTAAAGAATAAATTATAAGATAGCCCCAGTTAATATCTTGTATCCCTAGAATCAAGGAGGATCTTCTAACAAAATGCTCTTAACAAGAGTTTACATTTTATCAGCTGCTGTTTAGTAAGCTAAATTGATTACAGAAAGCTGCAAGAACTACAGGGTAGTGATAATGCGGTGCTTCAATTATCCTAATATAGACTGGGATAGTAACCGTGTAAAGGACAAAGCAGAGGAGGAATTCCTGAAATGTGTACAAGAACATTTTGTTGATCAGTCTGTTTCCAGCCCAATATTTCAGCGGGAGAGCATTTGGGGAACAGTGATCATAATACCATCAGGTTTAGAATAGTTATAGAAAAGGACAAGGTACAATCAAGAGTAAAAATACTTAACTGGAGGAGGGTTAACTTCACTGAGTTGAAAAGGGATCTGGCCCAGGTGGATTGGAATCAAAAATTGGTAGGCAAAACAGCAATTGAACAATGGGAGGCCTTCAAAGAGGAGATGGTTCGGGTACAGAGTAGACACATTACAATAAGGGGTAAAGGAATGGCATCCAAAGCTAGATTTCACTGGATGACTAAAGATATTGAGGTTGAAATGAGACAGAAAAGGAGGTTTATGACAATTGTATTGTTCATAATACAGTAGAGAACCAAGCTGAATATAGAAAGTACAGAGGAGATCTAAAAAAGGGAATAAGAGGGGCAAATAGAGAGTATGAGAATAGTTTAGTGTCTAACATAAAAGGCAGCCCAAAAGTCTTTTATAATAAACACAAATAATAAAAGGGCAGTCATAGGAAGGGTGGGGTCAATTAGGGATCAAAAAGGAGATCTTGTGGAGTCATAGGGCATGGCTGAGATACTAAATAAGTACTTTCCTTTGATAGAGAAGAGGATGCTGCCAATGTAGCAGTAAAGGAGGAGGCAGTAGCGCTCTTGGACAGGACAAAAATAGATAAAGAGGATGTACTTAAAAGATTGGCAGTCCTCAAAGTTGAAAAGATGGGATGCATCCTAGGTTACTGAGGGAAGTAAGGGTAGAAATTGCAGAAGCTCTGGCCACAATCTTCCAATCCTCCTTTTGATATGGGAGTGGTGCCAGAGGACTGGAGGATTGCAAATGTTACACCCCTGTTTAAAAAAGGGGAGAGGGATAAACCCGACAACTACAGGCCAGTCAGCCTAACGTTAGTGGTGGGGAAACTTTTAGAGACAATAATCCGGGACAAAATTAATTGGCATTATGGAGAAGTATGGGCTAATAAATGAAAGTCAGCATGGATTTGTTAAAGGCAAATTGTGTGTAACTAACTTGATTTGAGTTCTTTGATGAAGTAATGGAGAAAGTTGATGAGGGTAGTGTGGTTGATGTGTATATGGACTTTCAAAAGGCTTTTGACAAATACCACATAATAGACTTGTTAGTAAAGTTATAGCCCATGGGATTAAAGGGATAGTGGCAGCATGGATACAAAATTGGCTAAGGGGTTAAAATCAGAGAGTACTGGTGAATGATTAGTTTTCAGACTGGAGGGAAGTATACAGTGGTGTTCCCCAGGGGTCGGTATTAGGACCGCTGCTCTTTTTGATATATATTAATGGCATGGACTTGGGTATACAGGGCATAATTTCAAAGTTTGCAGATGATACAAAACTCGGAAATATAGTAAATAATGAGGAAGATAGTAACAGACTTCAGCGGGACATAGACAGACTGGTAAAATGGGTAGATACATGGCAAATGAAATTTAATGCAGAGAAGTGTGAAGTGATATATTTTGGTAGGAAGAATGAGGAGAGGCAACATGAACTAAATGGTACAATTTTAAAGGGGGTGCAGGAAAAAGCATATGGGATCCTTGGCTTTATTAATAGAGGAATGAAATACAAAAGCAAGGAAGTTATGCTAAACCTTTATAAAATACTGGTTAGGCCTCAGCTGGAGTATTGTGTACAATTCTAGGCACCACACTTTAAGAAGGATGTCAAGGCCTTGGAGAGGGTGCAGAAGAGATTTACTAGAATGGTATTAGGGATGAGCGACTTCAGTTATGTGGAGAGACTGAAGAAGCTGAGATTGTTCTTAGAGCAGAGAAGGTTAGAGGAGATTTGATAGAGGTGTTCAAAACCATGAATGGTTTTGATAGATTAAATAAGGAGAAACTGTTTCCAGTGGCAGAAGGGTTGGTAACCAGAGGACACAGATTTAAGGTGATTGGCAAAACAACCAGAGGTGACATGAGGAAACGTTTTTTTACACAGCAAGTTGTTGTGATCTGGAATGCACTGCCTGAAAGGTGGTGGAAGCAGATTCAATAGTAACATTTAAACAGAGCTGGATAAATACTTGAAAGGAAAAGGAATTCCAGGGCTACGGGGAAAGAGCAGGGGAGTGGGATTAATGGGATAGCTCTACCACAGCCACGATGGGCTAAATGGCCTCCTTCTGTGCTGTATGATTCTGTGATTCTATTGCTTTGTTTTAATGCAATACAGCATTCTTTTTAACTCATCTACCAATCTATATTTTTAAAATAGATTCACATTTGATTTTTATCAGGATATCTCTCCAAGTGTAAATGAAAGCAGGTCCAACAATTTTCCATTTTCTTTATTTCTTTTCTAGGTTTATTTTGAATTGGATTTTCCAGAAACTACAAGCAATTTCCCCCAGCTAATTTTTAAAGAAATGCATGCTAAGTAAATCTGCAATCACGACAGTTCACTATTTTATTGATGTGGAGATGCCGGTGTTGGACTGGGGTGGACAAATGTAAGAAGTCACACAACACCAGGTTATAGTCCAACAGCTTTATTTGAAATCACAAGCTTTCGGAGCGCTGCTCCTTCGTTAGGTGAAGTGGAGAGATGCACAACAATCGCCAGGCAGGAGTGTTCCCTCCCAGTCGGGGAACACTTCAGCAGTCAATGACATTCAGCCTCCGATCTTCAGGTAAGCATTCTCCAAGGCGGCCTTCGAGACACACGACAACGCAAAATCGTCGAGCAGAAACTGATAGCCAAGTTCCGCACTCATGAAGACGACCTCAACCAGGATCTTGGGTTCATGTCACGCTACATGTAACCCCACCTGACGTAGAGTCATCCAGACTCGAGTCGTCGTTGGCTTGTTCTCTCGACACAGATGCGGCTGGACCTGCTGTGATTTCCAGCAAAAATTTTTTTATTTTATTGTTTTTTGTTTGTCTTTTTGATTTTTGTTTTTCATACAGATCCCAGCATCTGCAACATTTGACCCCTTGTGACCCCACCTCATTGTTCTTTGATGTAATGTTTTCCTGACTGTCCTGTTTGGACACCATTCACACCTTTGATTGCTGTGATTATCTCTCTGCCGAGGTGTGATAAAGGGCAGTTAGAAAGATTACCTGTAATCATCTGGCAGTGCTCTCTGACTATATATGCTGTGCCTATATGCATCTCTTCACTTCACCTGATGAAGGAGCAGCGCTCCGAAAGCTTGTGATTTCAAATAAAGCTGTTGGACTATAACCTGGTGTTGTGTGACTTCTCACACTATTTTATTAAAACGATTGCAAACTTGTCTGCCGGAGAAATTGCCTTTATCTAATGTTTGCGATCAAAGCACATTGACACTCATAGTAATGTTGAAGGAGGGTCATCTCCCCGATAGTAATAGATGCTGTGATATTGGCTTATTGTTTTGCACAGACTGGAGATCACCAGAACATCTACAAACAACCCCCTCGCATAGGGAAGATACTACTAAACAAAAATGGGCATTCTGCCCCAAGTAAAATCATTAATAAATAATTAAAACAGCAATAGTCAAATCTGAATTGATAAGGCAGTCAATTCTGTGTGGTGCCTGCCAATTGTGGAAAGCTTCTAGCAAACTGATGGGTGCAAAATAGTCACTGAGGCATGTCCTAAAAGTCTAACCATGGGCAAGTGATCAGTTGGTTACCTTTATAAATAGAAACATAGAAGATAGGAGCAGGAGTAGGCCATTCGGCCCCTCGAGCCTGCTCCACCATTCAATGAGATCATGGCTGATCATCCAAATTCAGTACCCTGTCCCTGCCTTCTCCCCATATCCCTTGATCCCTTTAGCCTTAAGAAATATATCCAACTCCTTCTTGTCTTGAATATATTTAATGAACTGGCCTCCACCGCCCTCTGTGGCAGAGAATTCCACAGGTTCACCACTCTCTGGGTGAAGAAATTCCTCCTCATCTCAGTCCTAAATGGCTTACCCCTTATCCTTAGACTATGACCCCTGATTCTGGACTCCCCTGCCATCGGAAACATTTCTTCCTGCATCTAGTCTGTCCAGGCCTGACAGAATTTTATAGGTTTTGATGAGATCTCCTCTCAATCTTCTAAACTCCAGTGAGTATAAGCCCAATCGACACAATCTCTCCTCATACGTCATTCCTGCCATCCCAGGTATCAGTCTGGTGAATCTTCGCTGCAGTCCTTCCATGGCAAGAACGTCCTTCCTCAGATAAGGTGATCAAAACTGCACACAATACCTGTATACAATAACTGTACAATAACTATACAATAACTGTAACTAGCTGCCAACCAGGGAAAAAATTGGTCACCACCCATTACTGCTTTCCATCCTCCCCCAGTAACTTAGTTAAGATTGGAAAAGTGCTAAATAGGGAACTCACATGAACATACCTGTGCCATGCCATGATGCACCAAATTAGTACGGTAACCCTCTGGGCTACTGGCCAGTCCTCAAGACGTCTATTTTTAAAGTTCTTTCTGGTGCATTTTGTTTTGAAGATATTTTGTAGCAGAATTTCAGTGCTAGGAATGTGTAATTTGTTTCCACACTACTGCCCTTTGCTCTTTCCCTTTGGGCTTCTGGCAATAAAACCCACACAGGATACATAAGAACATAAGAAATAGCAGGAGTAGGCCATTTGGCCCTTCGAGCCTGCTCCACCATTCAATAAGATCATGGCTGATCTTTTACCTCATCTCCACTTTTCTGCACTATTCCCATATCCCTTGATTCCCTTAGTATCCAAAAATCTATCGATCTCTATCTTGTATATACTCAATGACTGAGCCTCCACAGCTCAGTGGAGTTTAGTGCTGAATACTTCATAAATAATGTTTCATAAAAGAAATGACATCAATATATAATTTGTGTTATTTTAAAGTTACTTTCCCTTTTAGGCCCTCCATGTTTGTACATTATTTCCCCAGCCAAGCACTTAGGCTTCTAACAATAAGGTTGGGTTCTACAAGCAAATTATGAGTTTTTCTCGGCCATCCACAGATTCAATGAGAGTCTGAAAGACTATTGCCTATAAAATACTATGTGCAGTTTATGAAATCATCTACATATGTGAAAAACACGTGTTAAAGATTAGACTTCACACGTATACATGGTTTTTGGAAGTGTTTTTGATGCATTTTTGTCTTGGAATAGTGCTATTCCTACATTATTGCATATACAGCTTTTATTTTCCTGTTGTTTCATGCTAATTTTTTGCCATACAGGGTTCCTGGTGTACAGACCTCCAGCCATAGCATTGCTGCTGCCACCAGCTGCAAGCATATCTCCAACAACCTTGCTCAGAATGGACATTTCATTGGGCCCTCCAAGGACTGTCACAGATTTGGAGGAGTTCATGCAAAGGGGAGAAAGGCATTGGTGGTGGGTGCTTCACCAGGTGCTGCTTCCTGATTCTCTTTATCTGATTCCCCCAAAGTGGAAGTTTTTGTGCTGGTGCTGATGTTGAGGAGTGCTTGATGGGTGTCATTTATGAATAGCCAGCTTCTTGTTCATCCCTGATGCCATCTGCCACATATATATTTTGAAGAAAACGCATCTCTTTGGGCTGTCATGAAGCCACCAAGCTCTTCTTTGCTACTCCCTCTATGTCCTCCACCCCAATGATTTGGAGGGCAAGTGCCTCAGGACAAATGCAGGCTGACTGAACCACTGCTAGTGCCAATTTTCTCTTGATGGATGCGGGTATCTTCTCCTTTAAAAAGATACGAAAAATGACAGGAAAAGGCCAGCTGGTCCACTGAGCCTGTCCCATCCTGGTATGGTGTCATTTCCAGTCACCATCAAGCCTCCCCCCCCACCCCATACAATCATGCAATCTCCTGGGAAAGGCAAAAACAGGGAAAAAGACTTCAGGAAAAAGTTCTGAACAATTCCTCTCCAACCCCTGAAGATGACCAAGCAAGCTCCAAGAGACCTCAGTGACTGGGTGATAAAGCCCGCAATAATCAACCTATCTTCTATGTGGAGATACTTTAGCTACTCTCAGGAACTTATCCAGCTTCCTTTGAATGTTTGCAGCGAATCTGCACCTGCCCACAACTTATTCCAGAGGTCGACAACACTTTGCAAAATAAGTATCTCCTAGCATCCAAACTAATCCTGTGCTTTTGTAACTTATACTTATTTTTCCCTAGTCGTCCCTAACCTATCTGGTTTAAATAGCCTATCCACTTAGACTGAGTCTCATACTTTCATTATTTTAAAGAACTCATTTATATCTCTTCAAACTTTATGGGGGAAAAATTGAGTCACTAACTTCGCCGGGGCGCTACTTTTAGCACCCCGAAAAAATTAGCGTCCCTGCGGCTGAAATTTATCGGTAGCACCCCAAGAGGGAAGCGGGGTGCTACTGGAAACAAATTTTTCCCCCTATGCTTTTTCAAAGTAAAACGCCCCAGCTTCCTAAGCCAGTCCCAGTAACTAGGGACCCTTAAACTAGATATCAGTTTAGTGACTCTCCTCTAAATCTTTTCCAGGTCCTTAATATCCCCCAATATGTGAGAGAACTAAAACTGGACACAAGGCCTTATATAAAGAATCAGGTAGCGCTTCTTGTTGTATACTTAATTTTCCTGGTAATACATCCTAATACCCTATTCACTTTTACAATACTCTCACATAACTGATCAGGAATCATCAATGAATCATGCAAACAAAAATAGATGCTTTCAGCGTGAGGATGTAACATGAGGTGCACCCCCAATGATCAGTCCACATTCTACATGACCTTAAAAGATGACTCAGAGCATGCAAGTAGTTTGAGGAGCCATAGCGACCTGGTGACAGAACATGCAGCAGTTATGTGAGGCAAGTAAGCCTGTCCCTTTGGCAGTTGATATACCTTAAATAGCTACAGAGACTGGTAGTTATAACTCAAACAGTTGGCTTTTAATAGCTTAGAACTGGACAGAACAGAACACACATGTTAGCCTTCTGACCAGCTTCTCAGAAGTGAACTAGGAGGCGGAGCCAGGGGCGAAGTAACAGATCAGGACAATAAATGGCACAGCAGAGTGGTATACAGTACATCAGCATTCCTGGCCAACCAAGAAAACAGCAGGGTTACAATAGATTACAATAGGAAACTATACACAGGTAGAATAAGGTATATACTTATAAGACTTATTTCACCACATTCACCCCTCCTATAAGTTAAGTCTGACCGGGGGTTTTACAGTTCGTAGTGAGCGACGTAGCGTCGGCCGAGGAACCTCTTGGGGGACTTGCTCAGGTTCCTCCGCCGTCCCGGCGTCTGCTGGGTTTTCCAAAACAACGTTTTGTACGTCTTGTACCTCCGGGCATCCCACCCCCACAGGCGGCGCATCATGGTGCTCCACACCCGCATCTTCGCTAGCAGCATCGCTCTCTCTTCTCCTGCCGGAGCCAGGTCCTTTATTGAAACAGTATCCTCACGTCCATCAGGGTATTGAATATATGCGTACTGAGGATTGGCGTGGAGGAGCTGTACTTCCTCCACTAGGGGATCAGTCTTATGACCTCTCACATGTTTTCGTAGCAGTACAGTGCCCGGGGACATCAACCACCCGGGTAGTGAAATACCTGAGGAAGATTTCCTGGGGAAACCGAACATCCTCTCATGAGGAGTAGCATTTGTTGCGGTGCACAGCAGAGACCTTATGGAATGCAGTACATCGGGAAGAACTTCCTGCCGGCGAGAGGTCGGTAGGCCTTTCGATTTTAAAGACAGAACGACTGCCTTCCACACTGTCTCATTCTCCCTCTCAACCTGCCCATTGCCCCGGGGGTTGTAGCTAGTGGTTCTACTAGTAGCAATCCCTTTTGATAGTAAGAACCGGCGTAACTCATCACTCATAAACGACGTCCCTCTGTCGCTATGGATATAGTTGGGCATACCGAACAGACAGAATAAGTTGCAGAGGCTTTTGATTACCGTAGCACTGGTCATGCCCGGGCAGGGAATGGCAAAGGGGAAACGAGAGTATTCGTCTATAACGTTGAGGAAATAGACATTACGATCAACCGATGGGAGAGGACCTTTGAAATCAAGGCTTAGGCGCTCGAATGGCCGAGTTGCCTTGATGAGGTGAGCTTGTTCGGGCCTGTAGAAGCGGGGTTTGCATTCCGCAGAAACGCGGCAGGCTCTGGTCATCATTCGGACCTCCTCAATGGAGTAGGGTAAGTTGCGAGACTTGATGAAGTGATTCAATCGGGTGATTCCTGGGTGGCAGAGTGCGTCGTGGAGACTTTGGAGCTTGTCAGTACTAAGGCTGGCATATACCCCTCGAGATAGGGCATCGGGTGGCTCGTTGAGTGCTCCTGGCCTGTACATAATATCGTAGTCGTAAGTGGACAGTTCTATCCGCCATCTTAGGATCTTGTCATTTTTTATCTTGCCTCTCTGCTTCGTGTTAAACATGAAGGCCACAGACCGCTGGTCAGTGAGGAGTGTGAAACGTTTGCCGGCGAGATAATGTCTCCAATGTCTGACCGCCTCGATAATTGCTTGTGCTTCCTTCTCAACGGAAGAATGCCTGACTTCAGGACCCTGTAGTGTACGGGAAAAGAAGGCTACCGGTCTCCCGGCCTGGTTGAGGGTTGCAGCCAATGCGAAATCAGAAGCATCGCTCTCTACCTGGAAGGGTATCCTCTCATCTACAGCACATACCACGGCCTTTTCAATGTCCCATTTGATGTTGGTGAATGCCTCCTGCGCTTCTACTGATAGAGGGAAGGACGTCGACTTGATAAGGGCTCGGGCTTTGTCTGAATAGTTGGCCACCCACTGAGCATAATAAGAGAAGAATCCCAGACACCTTCTTAAGGCCTTAGGGTTATGTGGCAGTGGTGGTTCTTTAAGCGGGCATAATCGTTCAGGGTCTGGCCCGATTACCCCATTCTCTACCACACAGCCGAGAATACACAGACGAGTAGTGTTGAAAGTACATTTGTGCTCGTTATAGGTCAGGTTTAGCTTTTGGGCAGTCTCTAGAAATTTAGCGAGATTCCGGTCATGCTCCTGTTGGTCGCGTCCACAGATAGTAACATTGTCCAGGTACGGAAATGTTGCCTCCAACGCATTCTCATCTACCATACGGTCCATTTCCCGTTGGAAAACGGAAACTCCATTCGTGACCCCGAAGGGTACCCTAAGGAATTGGTACAGGCGCCCATTTGCTTCAAAAGCCGTATAAGGACGGTCGTCTCCTTTTATGGGGAGCTGGTGATAGGCAGACTTTAAGTCAATAGTGGAAAACACACGATACTGGGCAATCTGGTTCACCATCTCGGAGATGCGAGGCAAGGGATAAGCGTCTAGTTGCGTATATATGTTGATGGTCTGGCTGTAGTCGACCACGAGCCGTTTCTTTTTGTTAGTTTTAACCACCACTACCTGAGCACGCCACGGGCTATAACTATTTTCGATGATACCCTCCAGCTGTAGCCTTCCTACATCTTCTTTTATAAATTTTTTATCTTCCGAACAGTACCGTCGACTTTTGGTCGCGATAGGTCTACAGTTTGGGGCGAGGTTCGCAAACAGGGATGACGGGTTTATCTTTAAAGTGGAGAGGCCGCAAACTGTGAGCGGGGGCTGGGATCCGCCATATGCAAGTGTGATGCTCTCGTGGTGGCACTGGAAATCTAGGCCTAGAATTAGTTTCACGCAGAGCTGCGGCAACACAAGGAGTTTAAAATCTTTATACTCTGTGCCCTTAACAGTCAGTGTTACTTTACAGAAACCGATTACCTCCGAAGTGAGGGACTTAGATGCCATCGCGATTTTGCTCCAGGTAGGGTACACCTTTAGTGAGTACGGTTTGATGAGGCTAGGGTGAATAAAACTCTCAGTACTCCCGCAATCGATTAAACACTTCGTCGGGTGTCCGTTTACCTTAACGTCCATCATAGACTTTGATAGTGGATGCAGTCTGGACTGGTCAACCGTGACTGAGGCTATCGTAGATCCGTAGGCGGCCGCTGAGACGGTATCAAATTCTGGGACCACGTGTAGGGCCGCGGAGACTGTATCAGGTACGGGATTCCCCTTACATACCTTGCTGAAATGTCCCCATTTCTTGCACTTGAAACATGAGGCGTCTCTCGCAGGACATCGGTGTCTGGGGTGCTTGAGCTGGCCGCAGAAGTAGCATCTTGGTCCGTGGGACATCGCTGCAGTGGTGGGGCTGGGTGGAGACTCCCGTGGTGTTGGGCTGGTCCGAGGCCCAGGCGGAGAGGATGGCGCCTCCTCGCTCGGCACGCACGAGGCTGAGAGGGCCACATGGCCTGACGCATAGGTCTCGGAGTTCTTCTGCGCCACATCCAGCGATCGAGCTGTAGCCACGGCCGTCTTTCGATCCAGAGTGTCCCTTTCAAGCAACCTCTGCCTAATGTAATTCGATCGAAGGCCCGATATAAACGAATCGCGAACCGCTTCTTCCTGGTACAAAATGGCCATCACGGCCTTGTAGTTGCAGTCCTTCGCCAGGACCTTTAGATTCTGTAGAAAATCATCCAGCGATTCCTCTGGTAGTTGCCTGCGGGTAGCCAAGAGATGCCTGGCATACACCTCGTTAACAGGCTTCAGGTATTGGGCCTTGAGAGTCGCGAGTGCATCCTCGTATGTAGAAGCGTCCTCGATTAGCGAGTAAGTCCGATGACTTACTAGGTTAGTCAGTAGGCCCAGTTTGTTGGCCCCATCATCAAGCGATGCAATGAAATGTTCGAAACACCGGAGCCAATGTGCGAATTTCTTCGATGCGTCCGCCGAATGTGGATCACTGTCTAGACACTCCGGCTTCAGGAGTCTGTCCATCCCTGGAAGTAATAAGCTATTAAAATTGATATACCTTAAATAGCTACAGAGACTGGTAGTTATAACTCAAACAGTTGGCTTTTAATAGCTTAGAACTGGACAGAACAGAACACACATGTTAGCCTTCTGACCAACTTCTCAGAAGTGAACTAGGAGGCGGAGCCAGGGGCGAAGTAACAGATCAGGACAATCAATGGCACAGCAGAGTGGTATACAGTACATCAGCATTCCTGGCCAACCAAGAAAACAGCAGGGTTACAATAGATTACAATAGGAAACTATACACAGGTAGAATAAGGTATATACTTATAAGACTTATTTCACCACAGCGGTCAAGTAGCTGCAGCTGTAGCTTAACAGACATGGTAATAAGGAATGAGGTCCCTGCTTTGAAGGCTAGATTGCTGATGTGGCACCACATTGTACCCTCAGTGCTCGGTACATACATATGAACTGCATTCTTTTCCTTTGAGTGGGAACATTTTAACCAACCCTACCTTAGCAATTCCCCTCAGTCCCCAAAATAGCCATGTCCCTCTGCTCTACCTATTCTAGCAGCACATCAGACTTACTTCGTCGAAGGGGGCAATTCTATTATTTGCTCCAGGCATCTTCTTTATGACAGTCCACCAGAACACTTGGGTTCAATGAAAATTGAAGAGCACCTGTTTAACAGCAACAGCAGCCCTTTAAGAGCTGCCACAGTCCTCAGTCTCCTGACCCCACCTGCTGCCATAGCGCTTCCTGCACAATGGAAAACATGCAGGAAGCATGTTTAAAGATTTAAATTTAGATGACTTTGCCAAATCTGGTGAGCTCCGCAGACCACTCTATCAGCGTGGGAGGGTAGATCAACACTTTGCCCTAATTGGGAATAGACCCTCATATCTCTTTGCCCTGGGTACTCTACAGCCCTCTTGTCTGAATATTGACTTTAGCAACTTTAGACCTTTCCTGTCTCCCCAATATCTGTTGCTTTCATCCCAGTTCCATAACTTTGTCCTACATTCTGGGTTTTTTCACCCATGTTCCTTTCTTGTCTTTTCCGCACCGTATTTAAAGAAAGAAAGACTTGGGTTTCTATAGCGCCTTTCACGACCACAGAACGTCCCAAAGTGCTTTACAGCCAATGAAGTACTTTTGAAATGTAGTCACTGTTGTAATGTAGGAAATACTGCAGCCAATTTGCACACAGTAAGATCCCACAAACAGCAATGTGATAATGACCAAATAATCAGTTTTATGTCCCTTTGTTCTTTTAATATATTGCACTGCCTCACTATAATGATATTTATATATCACCTGCCAGTTTTTAACTTCTTTCCATCTTTTCTAAAAGCAGCTCATAGCTATTAAATCCATTAACTGCCTTTTTGTGAAAGGAGTAAACATGTCTGACTCATCGCCACCACATAGCCCTACCACAAACTGTGTTCCCTAGCTACCGAGTACTGACTCCATCCCTCACCCTCGTTACTGTCTGAGGCTGAACCAGACCATTCACAATCTTGGTGTCCTACTTAACCCAGAGATGAGCTAACGACCCAATATCCACTCCATCACCACCTCTGTAATGACGCCCGTCTCCGCCCTTACCTCCGCTCATCTGCTGCGGGAAACCTCATCTATGCCTTTGTTACTTCTAGACTCAACTATTCCAATGCTCTCCTGGCCAGCCATTCTTCATAAAGTTAAGTTCATCCAAAACGCTGCCGCCTGTATCCTAACTTGCACCAAGTCCTGTTCACCCATCACCCCTGTGCTTGCTGTTCTACATTGGCTCCCGGTCTGGCAACACCTCAATTTTAAAAGTCACATCCTTGTTTTCAAATCCCTCCATGGCCTCGCCCCTCCCTACCTCTGTAACCTCCTCCAGCACTACAACCCTCTGAGATCTCTGTGCTCCTCCAATTCTGGCCTTTTGCGCATCTCCTATTTTAATTGCTCCACCATTGGCGGAAGTGCTTTCAGCTGCCTAGGCCTTAAACATCTGGAATTCCCTTCCTGAACCTCTCCGCCTCTTTACCTCTCTCTCCTCCTTTTAAGATGCTGCTTAAAACCTTAAAAGCTTTTGGCCATCTGTCCTAATATTTCTTTATGTGGCTTGGTGTCAAATTTTGTTTGATAATGCTCCTGTGAAGAACCTTGGGACGTTTTTACTATATTAAAGGTGCTGTATAAATACAAGTTGTTGTTGTTGTTGACTCCTGACTTTTACTCATTGTTCACACCCCTCTCCATTTGTTCAATTTTATAAAATGGTTTGATTAACTTCCGGTTACTAATTCTAACGAACGATCTATATGCAAATTGTTAAGCTATCTCTTCTTTCAGTTGTTGGTAGACTTAATGGCCCGGAATTTGCGGTGGTTAATAACAGTGAACGAACAGCGTTTGTGATTATTAGCCCTTTGAAACTGACCGCAACATCAGGATTTTGTGCATGCGCATCCTAACGCAGAAATCCTGAAGTCGCGGTCAGGCATTCACTGCTCCGACAATGGCTGTGCTGTGGCCACCCCCCTCCCATAGCCGGCAGTCAGTGTAATCAGGGAAATCCGTGAAACTGACAAAAACTTCAGCTCTTCTGCGGAAATACCCCATTAAAAGTCAGACCTTGTTGGATTTGGTGTAACTAGGGTTTTAACAGTACAGGAGACTTTGGTTTATCCAGAGGTTGTATGTCCGGAAATCTCGATCTACCGGCAGAAATCAGGAGCCGTTCTGTTAGGTTGTTTTTCTTCTCGTGGCTTTTTTTCCCAACAGTCAGGCTTTGGAAAGTCTCTCTGAAGCTGTTGCTAAGCTACAGAGACGCTTCCAAGGTACGGGCCGACTGTTTGAAGCTGTTGCTAAGCAACAGTGTTTGTTGTCAGATACGGAGATGAAAATCAACGTATGCTTCAACATTAACTTTGTATGTCTGGCAGTTTTGATAGATCGGCAACAGCTCGGTCCCGACGGTGCCGGATATAACAAAGTTTCCTGTATATTGATGCTAAACAAATGTTATGGCCCTGAAAAACGAATTTGAATTTTGTCGAGTGTCAAATTTCTCTATTACAGGAAACTCTTTGGTGTCCGGCACCGACAGGACCGGGATGGTGCCGGTTGATTAAAAATTCCGGATGATGGAGAGGGTTATCTACCGAGGCTATTTTTAACAAACAAAAATAAAAAAATCAAGAAATGTGCCGTATACAGTAATTGGCGGATCGGACGAGACTACCGGCAGCGCGAGAGAGTCAGACTCCTGTTATTGAGGTGTTCGGACTTCCGACAGTGCCAAGAAGCCGAGTAGTGGCAGTTTGGACAATTACCTCCACTGTCTAACTCGGCCACTGCGGGAGACTCGGACTCGGCAACATTTCCGGTTATTGAGGTGTTGTTTTCGGAGTATGAACTTTGCCGGTTAATAGGGAATTCCGGATATTTAGGTGCCGTTTAAACGAGAGTTTCCAAAAATTAGTGTTTAAAAAAAATAATATTTTTTAAAAGTTTGTTCATATTTATTTCTGGTTTACCTTTTCCCTATGTGAGAGCCCCAATCTTTGTTTTGCTCCCTATAACATTTTTAAAGTCAGAATAAAAGGAGCTTATTCACTTCCTGGTTCTCTGTCTGTGAGAATTCTGCATTGTGATTGGCTGCTTAGACAGCTTGTTGACGTCATAGCTGCTCGCACTATGGGATTCCCACTACACTGCACTGATCTCAAATCAACTGGTCCAGGCAGCGGGCAGTCGAGGGGGTAGTTCAGCCCGATTGCCTGCCTCTCTTCCGTGGCCATGTTCGCGCCCGGGTGGTCCTGGAGATGGAGCACGCGGTGTCCGCCGGCACGCTCGAGTATTTCCGCGACCGGTGGGCGCCGCGGGGACTGGAGTGCATCATCAACCCGGCCAACACAATTTTAATTTGATTTGTTAAGGTTCATTTAAAATTTGATTAATTTACAGACAATTTGTTTTTGGTCCAATCAGAAGAGTACACTGATCTCAATTGCACGTCGAAAAAGGCAAACTTCTCACCACAGAGATCGCAAGATCTTTTTGGGCACTTTCTTCAGGGCCAGCGGCGAACACCTTTGCTTTGTGACTGACCGCAAATTACGGTCCAATGTGTATTTCTAAATATTGTCTGCTTTTGTTTGTTTTCCAGCATTTGCAGTCTTTCCTTTCAATTCTTGCTCCTGATCAAGATCCAATAATTGCTATGGGAAGGGAGATGGCAGTATTCTATTTGTGTTTTGAGTAAGAGGTGGTGACCCATGTCAAAAAGTGCAGGAACTTCGGGTGAGAACAGAATTGAGCTCAGTTGTGCTGCCCTCCATGATCAAATATCCTGCCAACATCTCCCTGTGTGGGATGACTGTTGGTGCCAACTGAACAATTCTGCAGTGTGAGTTAGAAAAGACTTGCATTTATATAGCGCCTTTCACGACCACCAGACGTCTCGAAGTGCTTTACAGCCAATGAAGTAATTTTTGAAGTGTTGTAATGTAGGAAACGCAGCAGCCAATTTGCGCACAGCAAGGTCCCACAAATAGCAATGTGATAATGACCAGATAATCTGTTTTTGTTATGTTGGTTGAGGGATAAATATTGGCCAGGACACCGGGATAACTCCCCTGTTCTTCAAAATAGTGCCATAGATCTTTTATGTCCACCTAAGAGCAGGGGCCTCGGTTTAATTGCAAGACAAACAGGGCGGTAGGAGTAGGTTGGGATGAGTGAGAGCCAATCACCCTTATCCCAGCTGATGATGGCACTGCCCCGCCCATTGTAAACAGGGCCGGTGCGCATGCGTCGCCTGGAAAACAAGTCCTAATTGCGGTGACGTCACAAGCTCGCGCGAGGAAGGGGGCGGGGTTGGGGATTAGGGCGACAGTTGTGGCGCGTTGTCCTTTCCGTCCACTGACCCTCACTTTTACTACTACCGTACACAGTTCGAAGCAAAAGAATAAAGAAAGCGCTGCCGCGTTTCACTAATTAAATGTTTTTTTTAAATACAACAGATAATGGAAGAGCCGAACTTTTTAAATTGAGCTTCTCGAGCAGGGTTCCAAGTCGGAAGACGCGTGATCTAAATGACGTGTTAAGACGTCTGCCGTTTCCATAGAGATCAGGGTTCGGAGTCGGCCCAGCCAGTTGATTGGATGGTTTGGGGGCTCGAGGCTCCGAGCGTGCGGCTGCGTCACTGCCTGGGCGGCCGTTAAACTGTCAGGGGCGGAGCGGCGCCGGGCGGTCGGCACGTACGCGCACACAGTCAGACAGAGCGGCTTGGGCCTCGGCTGTGATCTCAGCACCTCCCGGGTCTGCCGGCGGGGAGGGCGACCCTCTTGGACCACTGCTGGGTGAGCCTGGCCTCGACACCAGCAACACTAACTGCCACCCGCCCACCCCACTCATCAACTTGCGGCGGGTTTTGTGATGGCGGAATCCGGTCGGACCTGAGAGCCGGCTCCGAGTTGCAGCCCGCCGCCTCCCTCCCTCCCGATAGCCGCGACATGCCTCAGTGTAACCCGCTCCACGCCGGGGGCGCCCCGCACCGCGGGCTGCTGCTGCGGCGGTAGGACTGCGCTTCAGCCGCTCACCCACGCCACACCAGACCAAGACCGTAAGTGCATCTTCGTTACTCCGGGCCGTGTCTCCCGTTACCAACCGGTGCCGAGGGACGCAGTGCAGCCACTGCTGCTCCATGCAGCCCTTACTTTACCAGGCCTACAGAGAGAGAGAGAGAGAGAGAGAGAGGGGGGTGTGCTGTTTGTTTCTTTCTTCTGGAAGGAAGGAGGGATTTAGTGTCTCTTGTATGTTTTTTCTTAACAGGTGGAGGAATCTTAAAGCCTGTTCTGTGTTTCCATCTGGAGAAACTGTAGCAGTAAAACAGCTATTATGGCTTCAAATGAACATAACGTTCCTGGTAATTTGGGCTCGTTTCTGTTCTGCTTTGTTCCCACCCTCTTTATTTGTAGTGCTTTTAACGGCAAAAGAAACCCGGTTTTCATGTAGTCGCTATCGCGAATTGTTCGTGTTTTAAGGCTGTGTTTCTAATATGCATTCATTTTAATTGTCCAAATTGTTTTCGGCAGTACAACTTCAAATTTGATTTAATTGCAATTGAGCATGGTTTTATTTATCGATGATTTAACGTAACTGATGAATATCTTGATGCTACAATTAATGCAAATTATATAACCCAATAGATCACTGCCATTGACGCTTGTACACAAGTAAAATTAAATGTACTGTCCATGTATGTTTCAGCCATCGAACATTCTTCGAGTCTACTAGAAAAGATGTCCCTACCAATAGGGATACACCGTCGGGCATTCAGTTATGATGACGCCTTGGAAGATTTAACGCCAATGACACCTCCACCTTCTGATATGGGGAGCAATATATTGTGGAAACCCGTTATCCCAGAGCGGAAATACCAACAATTGTCTATGGTATACTTCTATTTATTAGCAATGTGAGAATTGCAGTAACATTTGTATGTCCCCACTTAAATAAAATATTAAATTTGCAGTTGAATAGTGTGCTTTGGATGCTGGAACCTGCTGTGCATATTTGTTCTCCGTCTTTTTATTATTGAAGTTTTTCCAATTTTCATCGTGTTATGTTGATTATGGGCAGCAGATAGGCACTCATGAAAATTATTTTTCTGCAAATTACACTTTTTCAGTCGCTTTTGTTCCAAGAGTTTAATATGTGTTACGAGTTTCTTTGTGTATTCTGCTAGGGAGTTCGGACTTGCAGTATTTACTCAGCAAAGTAAATAAAGTGTGTTTAAAAATAATTTATACCAACTGCAGCAGCAAATAAATCTGCAACTTCTCCGTATAAAAGCAGGGTGATTTCTCCAGCAGAATGCTGAGTGGAGGATGGTTGCATCCCAGTCACTTGCAGCAGTGCAAGGCGTGATTGACGTGGGAATTCCCCCAATCATCTCCATTCTGGCCGGGAATAGTGGTGTGTCACTATATGCAGCCAATTGTCAGCCGATTATACATGAATTCTGCTTGGTAGGCAACATTGCAATCAAAGATCATTCTGGAGCCATATTTCAGACTGCTATTAAAGAAACCAGCCTGAATTTGGACGCGCGGCTTCTGCCATTTCCATGTTATACCAGTAGGTGGTTTCTTTAATAGTCGTCTGAAAAATGGCTCCAGAAAGATCTTTTAATGCAGCGCTGCCTACCAAGCAGAATTATGTATACTGGCTGATAATTTGATCATGATCAACATACTCTGTTACCTTTTTGAAGGTGAAAATTTCTAGTGCCTGGTATGGCATGCATCCATTACAAGTAGAAACTTCCAGTTTATGCTGCTTGTTGTCTTTATCACAAATGTAAATTCCTGGAACCCATAGTTACTAGAATGTGGTCTGGTGGACTTATTAACTCCCAAGTTAATTGTAGAACATCATGCACTGTTACTAACTTGAGGTTACTGCCATGGCAGTATAGCACTTTGGGAGGTCCTGAGATTGTGACAGGTGATATATAAATGCAAATCTTTTCTTTTAGGTTGACCATTTTTATAAATAGTATGCTCATTTCATAGGATTGTCACTTCAGTGATGTTCAGAACAAGTGATCTGAAGGGTTGTAAAAGCTTCGAGGTTTGGGTGATGTGGGGCATATAATTCTACTTCAGATGCTAACTGATGCATCAGTCCGCGTTTGCCAATGACAGGTTATTGGACCAGTCTTTTAGAACTATTTTTCATATTGAACTCTGCATTATTATCTATCCTTGTAGTACAATTTTCTTTACAGATTAGGCCTTTAATTAACCCATGTGAAGGAGGCCTATGATATTGCTTGAGTTGTTGAACCTGTTTGTAACAGCTTACATATAACTGAAGGTACATCAACATGGATGGTAGTTAACACCTGTATTTGAAATAGGAACAGATAACAGTTGAGGCAATTATGTTTTTTAATCAGTGACATAACTCATAACTGGATATTTAAACAGTAAAAATGCATAGATTTGTACAGTAAATTGTATAAAATTGTGATGCGATAGCAATTCATGCAAAATCATACCAACCATATATAGTTTTAGAATTGAGCTATACCTACCATTTACATAACAAGTGCTGATTGGTTTTTAAAAAAAAATGCACAAGTACCTATGATACAGACTTTCAGACTTGCAAAGCAAAATAATTACATTGTGTGTATTCTGCAAGGAAATGTTTCACCTCGTGGTCTTTTACTCTAGGTGGAAGATGGAGAAAATGGTGCTTCGTCTTCGATCATAGCTCCATTAACAGAGAGCCTGAGCAAAGCCCATGTGGTGAAAGCCAAAGCAACTTCTGTCATCATGAACTCACTTATGACAAGTAAGAAAGCCCTTTTAAACCACTGCATTAAGATTTGCTGACTGAATAGTGATAAATCTTAATTGTTGTAGTAAAGATCTTAAAGGACACTGTCTCAAGACTCTACTTAGACTATTCCACTGGTGTAGATGTTTTAAGTTTTTGCTTCACTAGTGCACCTAAATTCCCTCCTTCCAATCACCCCTGACCTCTAACATATCTGACCTCTAACAATTGTGCAGCTTCAGACCATTACCCTTTGGGGTCAGCAATCTGAACCCAATATCAGATTTGGATTGCCATTGTACCAACCAGGCTTGGATTATGTTTCTGACATCTCCTCTGCTGCTTGGACTCTGGAGTAGCATTATATTCTCCAGAGTTGACTTCCTGGAGATTTTCTCTCTTCCCCTCCCCCAAGAACACTTCATCATTTATCATCCTGCCCACCTCTCTCAAAACTCCATCTATTGATTTTTAAGTTCCTAGGTGCTTTCCTCACTGAATTTTTTCCTTTAGTTTACCCTCTGTCCCTACACTAAGCATCCTCTTGTTCTTGATGATTTCAACCTCCATCCTAACTTGCCTTTCCCTACCACTAATTTCCTTGCACACTTGCTTCCATCAACCGCACCCTCTATTGATTTTCTCCACCCATGTACATGGCTACCTTCTCAACATTGTTATTACAAAGGCTTCGAGACTTCTGTCACTGGGGTGCTCTGAGATCACTTATTTCACTCGACAGCCCAAACCCCCTCCAGTTTCATTCACTGTCTGTGGTGAGGGTGAGTTGGAACCCCTCTCCCCAGCTCTTTTTTAGGGCCTTCTCAAACTCTATCCTTCATCTTCTCTGACCTGCCATCTGCAATGGCATTAATGCCCTTCATAACTGCCTCACCATTACCTTTTTAATGGCCTTGGCCCTGTCACCTGTCACTCCACCAGTACAACAGCTACCTCCAAGATCTCAATTCCAGACCTCATAAGCTCAAATGTACCTGGCTTTTAACCAGCCTGTTGGTTCACTGCCAGATCTGGCTTGATTTATTATTGCTGGCTTTTCCTGGCTAAATCCAACATTAACAACTTGCATTTATATAGGGCCTTTTATGCAGTAAAATGAGCAAATGTGCTTCGCAGGAACACTATCAAACACCGAGCCACATGAGCTATTGGGACAGGTGACCAAAAGTTTGGTCAGAGCTAGATTTTAAGGAACATTTTAAAGGGGCGAAGTAGAGAGGTTTAGGGAGGGAATTCAAGAGCTTGGGCCTTGGGTATTTGGAAAATAAGGATGTGAATTTTAAAATTGAAGTGTTGCTGGACCGGGAGCCAATGTCGGTCAGTGATCACGGGGGTGATGGGTGAATGGGACTTGGTGCAAGTTAGGATACAGGCAGCAGAGTTTTACAGAAGGAGCAAGATGGGAGGCCAGCCAGGAGCGCATTGGAATAATCGAGTCTAGAGTAAGAAAGGCATGGATGTGGGTTTCAGCAGATGAGCTGAGGCCGGGCGATGTTACGGAGGTCGAAGGTGGTGGTCTTGGTGATGGAGGGCTATTGAGATGTCAGCTCATCTCGGTGTCAAAAAGGACACCAAGGTTGTGAATAGTCAGGTTCAGCCTCAAACAGTGACGAGGGAGAGGGATGGAGTCTGCGTCTAGGTAACAGTTTGTGGCAGGGACCAAAGACAATGGCTTCAGTCTTACCAATATTTAGTTGAAGGAAATTTCTGCTTGTCCAGTACTGGATGTTGGACAAAGAGCCTTACAAATCAGGTAGTGGAGGGGTTGAGAAAGGTGGTGGTGAGGTAGAGCTGTGTGTTGTTGGTGTACACGTGGTACCTGACATGATGTTTTCATATAATGTTGCCAGGGGCCAGCATGTAGTTGAGAAATAGGAGGGGGCCAAGGATAGATCCGGGGAACTCGAGGTAACTGGGCAGGAAGAGAAACCACTGCAGGTGATTCTCTGGCTACGCCTGGATAGATAGGATAGGAACCAAGCAAGGACATTACTTTACCTAGCTGGATGATGGAGGGGAGGCATTGGAGTAGGATGGTATGGTCAACCGTGGAGAGTAGAAGAAACTCCAAACTCTTATTCTGCATTACTAACTGTCTCTCTTGCCCTGCTTCCCCACCTACTTCTTTCATCCTGTTTTCAAAGAAAATGCAAAGAACTTATGGATTTCTTGAGGTATCCAGAGCAGCATCTCTACCATTGCCTCCTACCTATGCCATGACTCATCTGTGAAGCTCACCACCTGCTCCCTTGAGTCCTTCCTGCCCCCCCCCCGCTTCTGACCACTCAACTTTTGCTTCTCAGCCTATTGCTTGCTGACACAAAACTACCTCCTTCAAAACCGCCATCATCACCACTTCCTCAAAAAAAAAAAAAAAAAAAAAAAAAAAAAAAAAAAAAAAAAAAAAAAAAAAAATTGTTCCACTCTTTCCAGTTAATCACTCATATCTTACCTTTGTCTTCAAAGTTCTAGAATACTTCTGTCTTGCAACTACAGGCCCACCTTTCACACCACTCCCTGTTTGGGACCCTCCAATCTGGCCCACCTACATGAGATTGCACTGATCAAAGTTACCAATTACATCTTTTGTGACTGATAGAGGTCACTGTCACAGAATCACAGAAGACAGTCCTTATGCTTCTAACACCTCTGCTTCCATTGACAATGTTGATCATTATCCTTCTCCAGTGTGACTGCGTGGCAATCTCTCTTGTGGCACTCTTCTCTACTGGTTACATTTTGACTTGTCTAACAACAACACTACATATGTCTTAATGGTTTCTCTTCCCATGAGCATATGATCACCACTGATGTACCCAGGACTCCATCCATAATCATCACCCCTTCACTGTTTGTATACTGCCCCTTGGTGACCTCACCTAAAAGCGCAGGATCCGATTCAATATGTATGCTGACAACTCCCAGCTTTGCATTTCTGCCTCGTTCCTTGAGTCTGCTGCTTGACTTCCCAACTGCCTGTCTTCGATTAAGTCTTTGATAAATCAAAATTTCTTCCAGCTTAACTTAAGCAAATCTTTTTATTTGTATTCCATCAGCCTCCTCAACTGTTTAAGTCTGTTGGTGCGGTACTTGATCCTGAGCTAAGTTTCATTCCCAATGAAAGCTTTCGCCTTGAACAATATTGTTGCCTGCTTCCACCTGACCGCTTGTTCACTGATGTCAAGACTTTAATATACCTTTCTCACCTCAAGACTGGGTTTTCTCATGTTTTCCTAGTTGGCATTTCCTGTTCCCCATTTCCATCCTGCACTTCATTCTGAATTCTACTTACTGTATCCACTCAAAGCCCTGCTTTTCATTGGCTCACTGTACCCCTATGTAGCAACTCCAAGATTTGTATCTTTGGCTTCAAATCTTTTACTTCCTTGCTCCTCTTGTAACCTAAAATCACTGTTTGAACCTTGTGCCTCTCTGAAACAGGTCTATTCTATTGTTCCCTATAGCCTCCACTCACTATCTTTCAACTACTGTGCTGTTCCCTTCTGGAACTCCCCCCTGAAATCCTTCTGCCTTGCCTCTGCAGGGACAGGGTTCAGAATTTGGATGATCAGCCATGATCTCATTGAATGGCGGAGCAGGCTCGAGGGGCCTATGTTTCTATGTATGTTTCTTCAGGAAGCTTTTGAAAGCAGAACAGAAGATTTTTGATTCTCGACCACTGTTTTAACCCTGCCCCAACTCCATTCTACATGTTTTACCCCTCTGCTCTGTCCATTTTTTTTTCACCTTTCCGTAAAGTGCTCTTGAGATGTCATTCCAACGGAGTGCTTTTATAAATGAAAATTGTTGTTGGAAATATTCTGGTTAAATAGTTTGTATATTGAAAGAGAAATTTGTATTAAATATATCCACTCTAGTTTTAATTGCTGGTCTATAATGCACACTGACCATTACCATTTCCTTTTGTACGTAGTAAAAGTAATAATGTTTCCTCTGGCTTTTAAATTGTTTTGTTTTATATTTTAATTACCAGAGCAGACGCAGGAAAGCATACAGCGGTTTGAGAAGCAGGCTGGTCTGACAGATGCTGGTTACCAACCACACAAGGGCCTAGTTGCAGAAGAGGCCAGTTATCACCGTGTGGGGGAAGCATTACAGGTGAGAATGGAGCACTTTTCCATTTATGCATCAAATGTTGGTGTGCACCACCAGCTCAAGTATGATAATGGCCCGGAATTTGTGGTTGTACTGATAGCGAAACTGTCAGCGTTTGCCGTCATTACCCTGTTTAACTGACAGCAATTTCTGGCATCCACACGTGCGCAGTTAAACGTGGAAATCTAGAAGTTGCTCTGTGATTCCCCGTTCCTCTACGGTGCGTTGAAGTCCTTGTAGATGGAAATCTTAGAAATCACTTGAATTGACGTGAACTTACACTTTTTATGCTGTAACTCTCTTTCCACCCCCCCCCACTCCCAATAAAAAGTTGAGCCTTGTTGAATGAGATGTAACTGGGTTTTTAGCGGTGTACTAGGTCATAATTACTGCTGAACAACCTCTCTGGCCCTGAAAAATGAATTTTATATTTGAGGGAAGTCAAATTTGCTTCATTTATGATACAAATTCCCATAGATTTTTAATATAATAAAAAATAATTTTAAGTTTGATATTTCATGTTCTACCTTAATCCCATGTGTATGTCCTAATCTTTATTTTGCTCTCTGTAAAATGATTAAAAATTGATAATCAATGCTTTTTACTTCTTGGTTTGCTCTCTGAGAATTCTTCATTGTGATTGAATGCTTAGACTGCTTGATGACATCACTGTTGCGGGATGCCGGAGATCCCCTAGTCCTGGCGCCAGAATGAAATTAACGTCAAGAAAGGTGAAAACCACACCACAGATTGCTAGATCTTTGCGGGTAGCTTTCTTTGAGGTCAGTGGCGAATGCTGTTTCTTCGCCGCTGACTGCAAAATCCAGGCCATTATATCATGCAGAGTAAATCCCACATGTTATGGACCATAGTAGCCACCCTAATGGATGAATTGGTGATTTGTGCTGTAGTACTTTTGCTCCGAAGAGCTATGTTGAGACCACCAATCTCATTTTATTGTAGGACCATACATAGGTAGCAAAAGAGAAGACTTTCATCCCAATAGTGTGGGCTGAATTTAGGTTTCAAAGGTAAAAGTACAATGCTTTGGGATACTGAGTCTTTATATTAAAAAAGCTTCCTCCTTGTGAAGGAGAGGAAATCATGGACACAAACCAGTCCTGGTCTGTGGTGTAACTGGTGTGTTACCAGCAGTTGTTTTCTATTGCCATTCTTCATGTATGAGCCTAGATAATAAGTGATGGGCTATTCAACTATGAGGGAATCCCTGATCCTGGCCATGTTCATTGTTCAATTTTGTGCTTTCCAGCAGGGTCACCAGATAATTACCTTCCAGCAGGGTCACCAGATAATTACCTAAAGTAGTAACCCTAGCTATTTTTATCTTTCCCCCACTACTCCAGCTCAAGATCAGCTCCCTTGCTACAATCTGTTTACCAGGAATGGACCATAAGATGTTCTGGGCTGAGTCAGTTGCACACTGGCTTTACTAGCTGAGCTTTGTGACTAAATAAATAGTCTTTAAGATTACATCTGCCTATTGGCTGCCGCTTTAGTATTTATGTTTGCAATTTATTTGTTTTTTTAAAAAAAAACAGAAATTCAAAGTACAGAGTGTGGATCTAAATAAAGATAAGCAGCTATCCTCATCAACCCACTCAACTCCCTGCGGGACTCCACAGGCCTCACCAATGCCAAATCGCAGGTATAGAAAAAGTTGTAAACTGGCACAAAATATTTGTTCAGTTAACTTAAATTGCTACAGCTATTATCAACTCATTTCATTTTTTAATCCAAAATAATGGAAATCATTCTATTGTTTCCACCTTGGATGACTCCAGGGTGGTGACTAAATGTGTACAAGATATTAAATACTGTAGCCCCCCCCCAACTTTTGGAACAAGCTAACTTGAGCAGTTTCACCTATACTAAAGATGGGTAAGAACTACCGCCACTGAGTGGCAAAGAAAACCGATCAAGGCATGAAAGGTACACCGATGGATAGAGATGCATGAAAGGAGGGCAACAATCTAAAATTGTTGGAGGATGGTTTTTTAAAATTTTGCTAAGGCGATCCTGGGACTGGGGCTGTTGTCCAACACGAGCGATGAACAGTAATCAATTGGAAAAGAAATGAGCACGGTCTAATCCAAGTAGGATCAGTAGCTACATTTTCCCAAACGGATAGCAACTAATTATCTTGCCATAAGCTAGTCTGTACGCCTGGCAGAATCTGATCCCATCTGCTGGTTGTTGCCCTTGTTCGATGCGTCCCCAGCAATCTGCCTATCTTTTCATTCCTTGGTTGGCTTTCTTGGTCACTCAGTGGCAGTAGTTCGTGCCCATCTTTAGTACAGGTGAAACAAGTTGGTATCAGTTGCAAAAGGGGGGTGGTGGGGGCTGCGGCATTTAATGTTGTATAACAATTAGTCGTACAACCATCTTACAGAAGGGTGAGTGTTCTTGTTGATGCCATAGCAAAATCACAATTAGTATTTTTAATAAAAACAGAAAATGCTGGAGATACTCAGCAGGTCAGGCAGCATCTGTGAAGAGGAAGAGAAACAGTTAACGTTTCAGGTTGAGACCTTTCGTCAGAACTTTCAGATTTCCAGCATCTGCAGTATTTTTTTTGTATTCGTATTTTTAATGTTTAGTTTACTAACTACCCAATGGTTGTGGGTGAAAAATCTATTGTAAATGAGCTGGATCTTATTTTGTGCTTAAGTCAGTTCCTCGACGAGATGCACAAAAACTTTTTAACATTAAATTTGTAAATTTTTGTGATTTAATTTATCTGAATATTTCACTATATATAGATATTTAATGTACCTGGATATGATTACTAAACATTTGATTTTAATATATATATATAATAATTGAGTTAATGCTGTCTTGTGATAGAGGGGAAGAAATATTTTTATTGCTTTTCTGGTGCTGGTTTCAGATCTTTGTTTGGCCAGGGAGCATCTTCTGATTTGAACAGTAAAAGTCCAGAAGGAGATTCCACTACATTTGTTAGTGAAGCAACTGCAGCTGAAAAATGGAGGCCTTTCATGCGTACACAGAATTACAGAGCAACTGAACCAGGTAGGAAGATTAACAATGAGATAACAACAAAGTGCTGGAAACACTCAGCAGGTCAGGCAGCATCAAAGAGAGTAGAAACAGAATCAACGTTTCGGGTCAAACCCTTTGTCAGAACTGGAAAAGATCAGGGAAGAGAGATTTTTAAGCGGGCAAGGAGGAGGGTTGGAAAAAACAAAGGGAAGGTCTGTGAATGGATGGAAGGCAGGAGAGATTGAATGACAAAAGGATGATCGTGGAAGGCAAAAGGTAATGGGACAAGTTAAGAAACAAAAGATGGCTCTAGACGATATGATGATGATGTGAGGTACCAAAGTGACAGCTACCGGTTGCCTGTCACTAATTCTCCCCTCCACTCCCACTCTGATCTCTCCGTCCTCAGCCTCTTGCATTGTTCCAACGAAGCTTAACGTAAGCTCGAGGAACAGCACCTCATCTTTCTATTGGGCACTTTATAGCCTTCTGGACTTAACATAGAGTTCAACAATTTCAATATAAATTGGCCGCTGTAGTTTTTTTTTTTGCTCTTGTTTCCTCACATGGTAGCTGTTAATGTTGCTGCCACCATGCATCATCTAGAGCCATCTTTTCTTAACTTGTCCCATTACCTTTTGCCTTACACTATCATCCCTTTTGTTGTTCAATCTCTCCTGCCTTCTATCCCATCACAGACCTTCCCTTTGTTCTTTCCTCCTCTGCTTAAAAATCTCTCCTCCCTAACCTTTTCCAGCTCTGATGAAGGGTTCGCCCTGAAACGTTGACTATTTCTCCTCTTCGATGCTGCCTGACCTGCTAAATGTTTCCAGCACTTTCTGTTTCAGGTTTCCAGCATCTACAGTATTTTGCTATTGTAGGAAGATTAACAAAATCTATTTGAATTTGCTCAGCACCAACTAAATCCTAATCTCCCAATTCTTGTCTTGGAAAAAAACAACAAATATGAAATTACTGTTGCCTTAATTTAACCAACAAGCCTATTATGCAGCACTCTCGGGTGCCTTTTGTACCCAAACCATTTCCTTTATCGGTACACTTCATTATTTTCTCAAATTTATTACTTTCCATTAAATTTGTCAAACATGACTTGTACAAGTCTATGCTGGCTGTCCTTGTCTTTCTAGATGAGTATTAGTTTTACCCTGTAAGGTGAATGTTTCTGTAATATGACCTTTTGGAAGCTTACTTATTACTGATTAGTTGACTGGTCTATAGTTACCAGGTTTAGCCCCCTTTTTAAGCTTTTGAATAGAGGTATTACATTGGCAACCATTCAGGCCTCTAGCACAACTTCCATATCCGAGGACCTATGAAAGATTTTTGGTCAGAGCCTCTATTTCCCCTCCATTACTTCAGCATTCTGTGATGTGTTTGGTCAGGTCTTGGTTCCTTTTTATCTTTGAGTTACACCAATTTCTTAAGTACTGTTTCCTTATCTAGTTATCCTATCTAATTGCTCCACCACCTGTTCTTGTACCTTTTTAACTCCCAGAACTGCATTCTCCTGTGAAAGTACTCATATCATCTCTACTTTAGTCCTTCATCCTCCACAAGAAGATTTCCTTATTCAACTCCAATTGGCCCTACCCTTTCTTGATTCTCTTACTTTGTGTTTATACTAGCTTCCCCATTTCACTTTGCTACCCTCTTCTAACCCTCTGTCATTTTAATTGTATCTTGTTACATGGCAAAAAGAGTATAAGAACATAAGAAATAGGAGCTGGAGTAGGCCATTTGGCCCTTCAGGCCTGCTCCGCCATTCAACAAGATTATGGCTGATCATCTACCTCCACTCTACCTTCCCGCACTATCCCCATATCCCTTAATTCCCTTCGTTCCCAAAAAATTATCGACCTCTGTCTTGAATATACTCGATGACTGAGCAGCCACAGCTCTCTGAGGTAGAGAATTCCAAAGATTCACAACCCTGAGTGAAGAAATTTCTCCTCCTCCTCTCCACCTAAATGGCCTACCCCTTATTCTGTGATTGTGACCCCATGTTCTAGATTCCCCAACCAGGGGAAACATTTTTCCAGCATTAACCTTATCAAGCCCCTCAAGAATTTTGTTTCAGCACGGTGGCATAGTGGTTAGCACTGTTGCCTCACAGCGCCAGGGACCCGGGTTCAAATCCGGCCTCTGGTGACTGTCTGTGTGGAGTTTGCACATTCTCCCCGTGTTTGCGTGGGTTTTCTCCGGGTGCTCCGGTTTCCTCCCACAGTCCAAAGATGTGCGGGTTAGGTTGATTTGGCCATGACAAAAAAAAAAAATTGGCCCTTCGTGTTAGGGGGGGATTAAATACGTGGGGTTACGGGGATGGGGCTTGTGTGGGATGGCTGTCGGTGTAGGGACCGGGTGCTAGGGTTTAGATGATCAGCCATGATCTCGTTGAATGGCGGAGCAGGCTCGAAGGGCCGAATGGCCTACTCCTGCTCCTATCTTCTATGTATGTAATTAGATCGCCTCTCATTCTTCTAAACTCTCAAGAAATATAGGCTTAGTCTACTCAATCTCTCCTCGTAGAGCAATCTCCTCATCCCAGGAACCAGTCTAGTGAACCTTCACTGCACTCCCTCTAAGGCAAGTATGTTGGGTAAGGAGACCAGAACTGTACACAGTACTCCAGGTGTGGCCTCACCAATGCCCTGTATAATTGTAGTAAGACTTCTTTACTCTTATACTCCAATCCCTTTTGTAACAAAAGCTAACATACCATTTGCTTTCCTAATTGCTTGCTGTACTTGCATGTTAACTTTCTGTGATTCATGTACAAGGACACCCAGGTCCCTCTGAGTGCAAACCTTTCCCAGTCTCTCTCTCCATTCAAAAAAAAATTCTGCTTTTTTGTTTTTCCTACCAAAGTGCATAACTTCACAATTCCCCACAATGTATTCCATTTGCCATGTTCTTGCCCACTCAGTCAACCTGTCATATCTCTCTGCAGCCTCTTTGCGTCCTCCTCACTGCTTACTTTCCCACCTAACTTTTTGTATCATCAGCAAACTGGGATACGTTACTCAGTCCCTTCATCTAAATCATTAATATAGTATGAAAGCTGCACAAATGGCATTCAACCAATATAAATCTTTTTTTTCTAGTTTTATGCAAAAATGCTTTCATATTGAACGCATTAAATGAAGAACTATCTGGGCAGCATTTCTGACTCCTCAGTGGAGCAGACCCTCATCAGGAACAGTTCTACACAAGTTCTTGGGGTACCTTTTTTTAAAACCTGGTGCTTGTGCATTATTGTAGAGGTACAGATTTTTGTTCTCCATCATCGCTGTGTCATCCACTGAGGAAATCCAACCCAGAATACTACTGTGCAGTTGCTGTTGGCTCGTGATAGAGCAACATTGGTAGAGAAGTGAAAACTGTTCACTTATCCATCCCTTTGTTAGGGAATGGCAAATAGTGCTGTGGAAAACAGAACCAGTTCAATCAAAAATTCTTTTTTTTTTTCAATTTTTCTCTGCATATATTAGCACCTCACACCTCCCAACAAAGTGACTGAGTTGAGGAATGCATTTTTTATACCAAGTTTTTGCCATTTTAATGTCTCTATGTAAATTTTAATTACTGGCTATTTGACGTTTCTTTTAAATCCATTTCTTTAAGAATACATTTCTGGCATTTGGTGCTAACATGAATTATTTTTCTGCAGGTGGTTTTGCTATTCAGAATTACAAAGGCATGCAAAAACCCTCTCCTATGGACATCATGCGTACTCAGGGCACTGCTGCTAAGATGGCAGAAGATCGTGCAAACTTGAAACCACCCAAAATGGAGCTAACTTTGCGAGAAAAACAAAAAAAGTCTCGTGTTCGGACTCACCATGTAGAGCCCAGAGATCTAAACGTTTTTGCTCCTACAGGATTTTAATATAATTATACCATACTTCATGTCGGCTGTGTGCACCCTCTGCTTGAGTAAATTGCAACATTAACTCACTCCTATGAGATCTTCATTTGGTTGTATCTGACTACACATTACACTTGTAGAGATTTTATTTTTAAATTAGCAGGGGGGAATAGAAGATAAATTAGAATTCTGCTGTAGAATCAGAACCAGTGTGAAGAACTTGAAACCCACATAATGCTTATTTACACCAAAAAGGATATGTTGATATATTTCTGCAGTCTTTATCATCTTCTCCCCTGCCCCGGGCCACAAAAAGCCTGCAGCTAAATTGGAATATTAGAGCCTCGGTGTTGACGTACAATGCATGCTGAGGTTTCTGGTTGTAATCCTAACTAACCAACAAGTTGGTTTCACATAGCCTTGTTGTAAAATGTGAATGATAACAAGGTGTTGCAGAATAATATACTTTAGCTTGTGTGAGGTTAAAGAGAAAGGCTGATGGGATAACCGCATAGTACTAGTGAACCACCTGTACTCGTCTATTTGTGGTATTGTGTCTAATATGTTAAATAAACTCTTGCACATAATTTTGTGACTTATTTCAGGCTACTCTCTCTCTTTTTGGAAACTGCAATTTGTTATATATTCTGTTAACCATATTTATAATGGCTGGCTAAATTGAGGTTGCTGACCAAAGATGGTCAAACCTGGTTAAAGCCTTTTTTTTTTTTTAAATTGAACTAGAATTGTACAAATTAGTACAGGTACTGTTGATTGCAAATGGATTTTTTTTTAAATAACCATTTTGAGATGTAAAAGTTTGTGGTAGAAACTGAGAACTTTTTTGTGTCCAGATGTTTGAGGGTTTCCTGTGACTTATGCAATCTAACCATATTTCTCATGAGCCTGCTGATGTGCTCCTTTCAGCGGTTGATCAGATTGACATTTGAACTCTCGACGACAGCAACACTTGGTACCAAGAACACTTTGTAACTAAGTACAGGAAACTCTTGTTTAAACGGCACCTAAAATATCCGGAATTCTCTTAACCGGCAAAATTCTCACTCCGAAAACAACACCTCAATAACCGGCAATGTTGCAGAGTCTGAGTCTCCTGCGGTGGCCGAGTTAGTCAGTGGGGGTAGTTCTCCAAACAGCCACTTCTTGGCGCTGTCAGAACTCGGAACACCTCAATACCCCTGTAGCAGGAGTCTGACTCTCCCGCGCTGCCGGTAGTCTCTTCTGATCTGCCATTTTACAGGGGTACTTTGTCTCCCACACTGCTGGTAGTCATTGCATTGCATTACCCTCAACTGGCAGTATTGTACTTAATCAAACATCTTCCACCATCCCTTTAACACAACATTCTGTAGGTGAGTACCCAATTACTGTATACTGCACATTTCTTGATTTTTTAAAATTTTTCTTTGTTAAAAATAGCCTCGGTAGATAACCCTCTCCATTATCCGGAATTTTTGATCAACCGGCAACAGGGCGGTCCCCTCGGCGCCGGATACCAAAGAGTTTCCTGTAATTGGAATTTCTAAAACTGCCATACGAGAATTTTGTATTTAACAGTATTTCCACCAGGTATTAACTAATTTCTGGCTGTCTTAAAACTACATAAAGGTAATGTGATATTCATTTAAAAAAAAAGTAAAACTGCCCACAAGGGGCTGTTAACATTTTGTAGCCTGGATTTTCTAGTCCCTTGAAAGAAGTGGACTACTGTCAGTATTAAAATGCCAATTGAATAATTTATGCTTATTGTATGATACTTGTTTCTTTGTTGATGCACCTCTCGTCAAGAGGTGTTTGTTTTCACAACTGGATCTGCAGTCTTTGGAATGAATCGCATCCTCCAACTATGACAGCTATATTTAACACAAGGAAGCCTTTGGCAATGAAAGCAAATGGGTTTCAATAGCCCTAATCCTCTTCATTCCAACGTTCACAAAGATGAGCACTGAGGGGCATGACCATTTTGGTCGATCTACTTCATTCTTCCATAGAATGGTATGATTTCTCCCTTTTCGGCCACACCCAACATGATGCCACCAACAAACCTCTCTCTCTCTCTCTCTCTCTCTCTCTTCCCCTTCCCATCCAAGTGCAGGAGATGCAACACTTGTCCTTTCATCTCCCTTCCCGCTGTGCATGGTCCCAAACATTCCTTTTTGATTAAAAATGTAACAGTATGTAACTGAACCGACCAGGGGGCAAGCAACCTTAGATCTGGTCCTGTGTAACGAGACAGGATTAATTAAAAATGTCCTAGTAAAGGATCCCCTTGGAATGAGTGACTATAACATGGTTGAATTCCATATTCAATTAGAGGGTGAGAAGGTTGGATCTCAAACAAGCGTGCTAAGCTTGAATAAAGGAGACTGAAGGTATGAGAACGGAATTGAGTAGAGTGGATTGGGAAAATAGATTAAAGGGTAAGACGGTACATGATCAGTGGTGTACATTTAAGGAGTTACTTTACAACTTCCAAAAAAAATATATTCCACAGAAGAAAAGGGTGTAAAAGAAAAGACAGCCATCTGTGTCTAAGTAAAGAAATTAAGGATAGTATTTGACTAAAAACAAGGGCATATAAGGTAGCCAAATCTAGTGGGAGGATAGAGGATTGGGAAAACTTTAAAAGACAGCAAAAAATAACAAAGATTGATTAAGAAAGGGAAGATAGATTATGAAAGTAAATTAGCAAAAAATATAAAAACAGATAGTAAGAGTTTTTATAGTTATATAAAAAGAAAAAGGGTGGCTAAAGTAAATGTTGGTCCCTTAGAGGATGAGACCGGGAAATTAATGGTGGGAAATATGGAGATGGCAAAAGCACTGAATATTTTATATCAGTCTTTACAGTAGAAGACACTAAGAATATCCCAACACTGGACAAACAGGGGGCTATGGGGGGGGAGGAGCTAAACACGATCAAAATCACTAAGGAAGTGGTACTCGGTAAAATAATGGGACTCAAGGCGGATAAATCACCTGGATCTGATGGCTTACATCCTAGGGTCTTGAGGGAAGTGGTGGTAGGGATTGTGGATGCATTGGTAATAATTTTCCAAAACTCCCTGGACTCAGCAAAGGTCCCGGCAGACTGGAAAACTGCTAATGTAACACCCTTATTTAAAAAGGGCAGTAGACAGAAGGCTGGAAACTATAGACTGGTTAGCCTAACATCTGTGGTAGGTAAAATTTTGGAGTCCATTATTAAGGAGACAGTAACAGGACATTTGGATAATCATAATTTAATAGGACAAAGTCAGCATGGTTTTATGAAGGGGAAGTCATGTTTGACAAATTTGCTGGAGTTCTTTGAGGAAGTAACATATAGAGTGGATAAAGGGGAACCAGTGGATGTAGTGTATTTAGACTTCCAAAAGGCATTTGACAAGGTGCCACACAAAAGATTATTGCTTAAGATAAAAAATCACAGGATTGGGGGTAATATTCTGGCATGGATAGAGGATTGGCTTTCTAACAGAAGGCAGAGAGTTGGGATAAATGGTTCATTCTCAGACTGGCAATCAGTAACTAGTGGTGTTCCGCAGGGGTCAGTGCTGGGCCCCCAACTCTTTACAATCTATATTAACGATTTGGAGGAGGGGACCGAGTGTAACATATCAAAGTTTGCAGATGATACTAAGATGGGAGGGAAAGTAGTGAGTGAGGAGGACATAAAAAACCTGCAAAGGGACATAGGCTAAGTAAGTGGGCAGAGATTTGGCAGATGGAATACAATACTGGAAAGTGTGAGGTTATGCACTTTGGCAGGAAAAATCATAGAGCAAGTTATTATCTTAATGGCAAGAAACTGGAAAGTACTGAAGTACAAAGGGATCTGGGGGTCCTGGTGCATGAAACTCAAAAGGTTAGTATGCAGGTGCAGCAAGTGATTAAGAAGGCCAATGGAATGTTGGCTTTCATTGCTAGGGGGATAGAATATAAAAATAGGGAGGTGTTGCTTCAGTTGTACAAGGTATTGGTGAGACCGCACCTGGAATACTGCATACAGTTTTGGTGTCCATACTTAAGAAAAGACATACTTGCTCTCGAGTCAGTACAAAGAAGGTTCACTCGATTAATCCCAGGGATGAGGAGATGGACATATGAGGAGAGGTTGAGTAGATTGGGACTCTACTCATTGGAGTTCAGAAGAATGAGAGGCGATCTTATTGAAACATATAAGATTGTGAAGGGGTTGGATCGGGTGGATGCGGGGAGGATGTTCCCGATGATGGGTGAAACTAGAACTAGGGGGCATAGTCTTAGAATAAGGGGCTGCTCTTTCAAAACTGAGATGAGGAGGAACTACTTCACTCAGAGGGTGGTAGGTCCATGGAATATGCTGCCCCAAAAAGCTGTAGAAGCTACATCATTACATAAATTTAAAACAGAAATAGACAGTTTCCTAGAAGTAAAGGGAATTAAGGGTTACGGGGAGCGGGCAGGAATTTGGACATGAGTCTAGGTTCGGATCGGTCATGGCCCTGTGGGTAGCGGAGCGGGCCCAGGGGCTGTGTAGCCTGCTCCTGCTCCTATTTCGTGTGTCTAATTCTGTTCGATTCAGGAGATGGTTCTGTGATCGTAGATTGGCGGTTAGGATCAGATCAGCCATGACCTTATTGAATGGCGGAGCAGGCTCGAGGGGCCGATTGGCCTACTCCTGCTCCTATTTCTTATGTTATTTGTACTACTTCCAATTTGCCCCTTTAATTCTCCATCCCATTCTGACCTCTCTGTCCTTGGCCTCCCACACTGTTCCAATGATGCTCAGCTCAACACAAGCTTGAGGCACAGCACCTCATCTTTCTATTAGGCACTTTATAGCGTTCTGGCCTGAACATCGAGTTTAATAACTAGATTTTAACTACTGCTCCCATTTTCTCAGACAGCAAATGCTGGTAATGAAGTATTACCGCTCCCTTCCCAGAGCCACGGAGTGGAGGTGGTGTGGGTGCTTGGGGTGGGGATCCCCTATCGATACACGGCTGGCAGAGTGGTGTGCACACCTGGGGTTTACTCTCCTTTCTCTGCCATGGGAGCCTTCTCTTTGCCAGATTTTCTATGCTTCCCTCCCCCTCTGCTATTCTACTGTAACCATTTACACCTCCTCTAGACCCATTTTTTGTTTCTTGTCCTATTACCGCTCCCTTGTCATTTAATCACTCCTGCCCTCCACCCCATCACAGCCTGCCCCTATATTCTTTCCTCTACTTTCACCCTCCCCCTTCTTCCCCACCAACCCCCCCCCAGCTCTGTACTGCTTAAAAACTGTTAATCTCCAACATCCATTTCTGATGAAAGGTCCTCGACATGAAACATTAACTTTCTTTCTCCAGAGATGTTGTCTGACCTGCTGAGTGTTTACCAGTATTTTCTGTTTATTTTGGATTTCCAGCATCCACAGTATTTTGCTTTGTTTTGGTATAATAGAATGCTCTGTCCAACCATTTAAAATGTGAATGGTGGCCCAGTGGGTGACAATTTATTTTAAGTTTAAAAGTTGACCTTTCTTGATGGGACTTTGTCCCAGCTGATACCCATCCTTAAGATCACCTTTTTTAGGTAGTTTCTCTAACTGCATTTGCTCCTTTTATAATGACCCTTTGGGATTTTGTCTGTGTTCAAGCAGGCACCATATCTTCACCAAAATCACAATGTAAAAACAGCTTAATAGGTGTAATACAGGAATCTGATCCCCTGCAGCAGATTTAAGATGGGACTACTGTTATAGGACTGTACACATTGCGGCCCATGTAATCCCAGGGACGCTTGTGAACCGCATGCGCCCCTGGAATATGTGGGCCTTTATGCAGGCATGCACCTGCAGGCCCCGGACTGCAAGAGTCCAAAAAGGGGATTCCCATTATGCTTATGGGGATTCTATTTATGTACGGACTCCCTGAAGCATATTGGGAATGATACACACAATACATTTTCACGCAACCAGGATCCAGTTGATAGAAGCAGGCAAAAATAAATGCTCCTGATTTTGGTTATTTGTTCTTTATTTTTGTGTGCTGGTTCTCCGGTTGATTCCGAGTTTAAAGGAGGGTAGAAGGAAAAGACAGGGCAGAGAGAAAGGAGAAAAATAGGGTAGAGCTCCAACAATATATACATATGTGGTTTCTACTAAACAGAAGAACTTGTTAATGTAAAAATAAGGCCTTATGGTTTGATGTAAATTGCAATAAACACGTCAACTATCTGTTCATGTGGACAGTCACCATTCTAAATATCCTGTCATTACCTATGGTCCCCCCCCCCCCCCGCGCAAGAATAGTACGCACCTACTCGGTGCCTCCGTATCTTCGGACTCTTGCAATCCTGGGCCTGCAGGTGTACGCCTGCGTAAAGGTCCATGTATGCCAGGGGCCCATGTAGGTCACAAGCGTCCCTGGGATCATATGGGCTGGCCCAACCAATCAAAAAGGGGGATTCCCATTATGCTTATGGGGATTCCATTTACGTACAGAATCCCTATAAGTATATTAGGAATGACATAAAAAATACATTTTCACACAACCTAAATAAAAATAGATCATGTTTAAAATTAATAAAAGTACAATTTAAATATTTAAAACAAAAATTAAATTTTTTGAAAAATAAATGCAAACATTTTTAAAGGGGGCCAAAAATAACCTAAACTAATTTTAAAGATTTTTAAATGTTTAAATGATTAAAAAAAAAATTTCAATATTCATTTGCACCTTTTCGCTGGTACAAGAAGGCCCTACGCCGCCTTTTACCAGGCGTAAGGGTTTTGTGGGCAGTAGATGGGCAAATAGTCCAACTCTCCGCCAGCGAATGTCCATTTCCTGCGCATGTGGACAATCTGTCCAGCTGAAACTGGACAGATCGTAAGTTCCGGGTTTTCACACAGGCGCAGCGCATGCGGAAACCTGGAACTTGCGGGCACTTACGCCCGCGTACACCGTGCATACGTGGCCATAGGCCCTGTAAAATCCAGGCCAATGTTAAGACACTATCAGGAGCTATATTTTCAAACCAAATAGGTTTGATGGCTTTGGAAGCCCCCTGCTCACACATGAACAGCTAGATGTTCACCTTAAGGCTATAACTGTGACTGACAGATTGGTCCATTGATAAACCAGTAGCTCAGAGGCAACGCATCGATTAAAAAATTCTCATCCTTGTTTTCAAATCCATCTGTGGCCTCACCGCATCCTATCTCTGTAACCTCCTCCAGCCCTAAAGCCCTCCGAGCTATCTGCGCTCCTCCAGTTCTCGCCTCTTGCGCATCCCTGGTTTTCATCATTCCACAATTGGCGGTTGTGCGTTCAGCTGCCTAGCCCTAAACTCTGGAAATCCCTCCCTAAACCTCTCCGCCTCTTTTTTTCCCCCTCTCCTTTCAAGACTCTCCTTAAAACCTACCACTTTGACCAAGCTTTCGGTTGCCTGTCCTACTATCCTTGTTGGGCTAGGTGTCAAATTCTATTTGATAACACTGAAGCACCTTGAGACTTTTTACTACATTAAAGGCGCTATATAAATGCATGTTGTTATTGGTTTAAGTTGTGCCTCATCTGGATATGCGTTATTTCAGTAATTGGTATATAGAGCAAAGGTTCTCTGTTACAATACACAGGACATGCTACAAATTAACTCTATTGGGCAATAAAAGGTCCGCTGTGGATTGTAAGGGATGCAAGGTCAGCTTGTGGGAATGACTGGTGATGTTGAATCTGAATATCGAGCACAAGAAAGTTCAAATTATGACACTTATCTGGAATTGGAGCCCAAGAAATATACTTGAGTTAGGACTTGTCCATGAAAATGATCTAAGCTAAATGGTCTGATATATGAATGTATGAAAATAACAGGCAGGAAAAGACCATCTGGTCTAGAAGAATTAAAAGCAGGAGTAGGCCATACGGCCCCTCGAGCCTGCAATAAGATCATGGCTGATCTTTGACCTCAACTCCACTTTCCTGCCCGATCCCCATATCCCTTGATTTCCCGAGAGTCCAAAAATCTATCTATCTCAGCCTTGAATATACTCAACGACTGAGCACCCACAGCACTTTGGGACAGAAAGTTCCAAAGATTTACAAACCTCTGTGTGAAGAAATTCCTCCTCATTTCAATTTTAAAAGGCCGACCCCTTATCCTGAGACTATGACCCCTAGTTCTAGACTCTCCAGCCAGGGTAATCAATCTCTCGGCATCTATCCTGTCAATCTCCCTCACAATCTTATGTTTCAATGAGATCACCTCTCATTCTTCGAAACTCCAGAGAGTATAGGTCCAATCTACTCAATTCTCCTCATAGGACAACCCTCTCATCCCAGGAATCAATCTAGTGAACCTTCGTTACACCGTCTCTAAGGCAAGTATATATTTCTTTAGATAAGGAGACCAAAACTGTGCATGGTACTCCAGGTGTGGTCTCACCAAGGCCCTGTACAATTGTAGCAAGACTTCCTTACTCTTGTACTCCAACCCCCTTGCAATAAAGGCCAACGTGCCATTTGCCTTCCTAATTGCTTGCTGTATGCTAGCTCTGTGTTTCTTGTACTAGGACACCTAAATCTCTCTGAACACAAACATTTAATAGTTTCTCACCATTTAAAATAAAATTTGCTTTTCTATTCTTCCTACCAAAGTGAATAACCTCACATTCACCACATTATACTCCATCTGCCACCTTATTGCCCACTCATTTAACCTGTCTATATCCCTTTGCAGGCTTTTTGCATCCTCCTCACTGTTAGATCTGTGATTCTTTAAATAGGATGTTTCCCCAAGAACTACACGGAGGCTGTAACTTAACAATCAACAGGTGTTTACTAGAGTAGAGTAGTCTCACGACTGAAGTACAGAAGCCTGCTCCGGCTTTATATACAGGTGTGGTCACTGCCGGTACTACAGCATACAGGAGCTGTAAAACAGTTCTCTCTTAAAGGTACATACACAACAATTCCTCCCCTTTTAGATTAACAGTACCATAACATTCATTTAACAATTAACATTTTTAACATGCAACATTAACTGAAAATAGTCAATTTATAAATTCAGTCTTTGGGGCGGCTTCCTGATCCTTTCGGGATAGCGCCTTCCCTGAGGTTCTTGTTCTTGGTGCGGAGGCGATTCTGGCCCCCTTTCGTCAGTTAGTTCATCAGTTTCCACTGCTACTGTTTCTGAGGTAGATGCTACCGGTATGTCGGGTTCATCCCCAGGTACGCGAGTCATGGGGTTGACTCGTTCCTGTGACGCCAAGATCTGGTCGACGTGGCGTCTCACAATGTTCTCCCCGACATCCACTGTGTACATTAATGGCCCCTGCCGTGTGCATATCGTTCCGGGTTGCCATTTCTCTGTTCGGTAGTCACGGGCCAAGACTGGTTGTCCTACATTGAAGCTCCTTGTCGGCTTCTCATTGATGTGCTGGAATTGTTTATCCTCAATATTTCTTCGCACATTTGGTCTGAGCAAATCCAGACGAGATCTCAACCTTCGGTTAAAGAACATCATGGCCGGGGTCTGGTTGGTAACTGCATGTGTCGCATTTCTGTAGGCTAACAGGAAATTGTCCACCTTATGCTGCAGTGGAATTTCATCATCGCACATGGCCTTTATCGCCTTTTTAAAGGTTTGTACGAACCTCTCAGCCAATCCATTTGTGGCTGGATGATACGGGGCGGATGTGTAATGCCTTACCCCATTCCTTCTCATAAATTTCCGAAACTCTTCGGACACAAACTGTGGTCCATTATCAGAGCAAATCTGCTCTGGCAAGCCGTTCCTCGCAAATATGGTCCGTAGGACTGCAATCGTTTTCTCTGTAGTGGTTGAGGACATTTTTATCACCTCAGGCCATTTCGAGTGCGCATCCATTGCTATTAAGAACATTGAGTCCATGAATGGACCAGCAAAATCAATATGCACCCGTTGCCATGGAGAGGAGGGCCACTCCCATGGGTGTAGAGGGGCATGTGGTGGTGCATTTTGGACCTTCTGGCATCCTGAGCAGCTCTTGGTTAGGTCCTCGATTTGTTGATCAATCCCCGGCCACCACACATAAGCCCTAGCAAGGCTTTTCATTTTTACCCCTCCCAGATGACCTTCGTGAAGCTCATTGAGCACTTTCTCCCTTAACTTGGGTGGAATTACCACTCAGGATCCACACATCACTGTCCCCTGGCATACTGACAGCTGTTCTCTTCTGGATGAGAATGCTGGCAACAGTGAGTCGCCATGTGTTGGCCATCCCCTCACCGTCAAATCATATACCCGAGACAGTGTCGGATCATTACGGGTCTCCTTCTCTATATCCGCGTTAGTTACTGGCAATCGTTCAATTATTGACGAATAAAATATCTCGATAGGGTCCACTGCTGGTGCTTCCTCCACAGTAGGCAATGGCAAGCGTGATAGCCCATCAGCGTTTCCATGCTGTTTCGTGCCTTTATATTCTATTTCATATTGGTTCGCCCCTAGAAAAAGCGACCATCTTTGTAACCGTTGCGCAGTCATCACCGGAATGCCCTTCTTTGGATTAAAGATGGAGACAAGTGGTTGGTGGTCAGTCAGCAAGGTGAACTTCTGCCCATGCAGATAGTGGTTGAATTTTTTTACTCCCCATACTAGGCTGAGGGCCTCCCTGTCGATCTGGGCGTAGTTGCGCTCGGCTGAGGTTAGTGACCGAGACGCAAAGGCTACTGGCCTCTCCAACCCGTCTGGGAATTTGTGCGACAGCACTGCTCCAATACCATAGGGTGATGCATCATATGCCAACCGAATTGGTAGTGCTGGGTTGAAATGGGCCAACACCTCTTTTGATGTGATCAATTCTTTGCACTTCTGGAAAGCTCGTTTACATTCATCATTCCACTTCCATGGTACCCCCGTTTGCAGTAGGGTATTCAGTGGGTGTACTACTGTAGACAAATTTGGTAAGAACTTATGGTAGTAGTTTACCAGCCCAAGGAACGACCTCAGTTGTGACACATTTTCCGGTGCTGGAGCCTTGACTACTGCCTCAATCTTTTCAGGAGACTTATGTAACCCTTCTTCATCAATAATGTGGCCACAATACGAGATTTGCTTCTGGAAAACCTCGCACTTGTGGCGATTAGCTCGTAGCCCATATTCCTTTAATCTAGTGAGCACCTTCTCCAGGTTGGCGAGGTGATCAATCATTTTCACCCGTGACCAGGATGTCGTCCAAATAACACTGGGTCCCTGGAATCCCTTGCAGGACTTGATCCATTGCCCTTTGCCAAATAGCCGGAGCCGATGCTACCCCGAACACCAGTCGGTTGTATTGATAGAGACCTTTATGAGTGTTGATCGTGAGGTATTGTTTCGAGGCTTCTTCTACCTCCATTTGCAAGTACGCCTGGGCCAGATCAATTTTGGTGAAGCGTTTACCTTCAGATAGCGAGGCGAAAATATCCTCAATCCGTGGAAGCGGATATTGTACCGTGTGAAGGACTGGGTTCACTGTCACCTTAAAATCCCTACAGATGCGGACCTTCTTTGGTTCCCCAGTGGTATTACTCAACGACCTCTTCCTTACAGGGACGATGGGTGTAGCCCACTCGCTCCAGTCTACTTTGGACAGTACTCCTGAACGTTCCAACCCTTCCAGCTCTGCTTCAACGGCTGGTCGGATCGCATAAGGCCTTAAAAAACTTTGGGCTTGCATTTTCCTCTATTTTAATCGTTGCTGTTATGCCTTTTAGTGTTCTGAGTCCCTCCTGGAACACTTCTTGTGCGTCAGTTAGCATTTTTGACAGTCGTCCAGGTGTGGCGTCATCATCCTTTTTGGCCTCAACCTTCAGTGCCTGTATGGAATGCCAATCTAATTGTATCTTCTGGATCCATTCACGTCCTAGTAGTGGTGGTCCTCCATCTGGCAATACATATAGGTCCATTTTAGATATTTCCTGGCCTTTGTATATCACTTTCACCCTTATTTTTCCTTTGGGGTAGACTTTTTGCCCCGTGTACGTCTTCAAGACAATCTCTGTAGCTTTCAAGGGTATATGTGGAAATAGCCGCTTGTAGTCCCTTTGGTTTATGACTGTTAGGGCTGATCCAGTGTCCAATTCCATTTTCACTTGGACTCCGTCTATCTTGAGTGTGACCCAGATAGTCTGATGATCCTCCATTTTGGTTACCTTATGTAGTTTCAGACAACCCAGCTCCTTGCTTCCGGAGTCTGTATCATTTCCCTATTCGTCTGAACCACTGTCCATCACCTTATGTACCTTTTTGTACTTCTCCTGTGGAGATTTCTTGCTGTTGGTTTTCTTCCCTGACCTGCAGAATCTTGCTATGTGTTCTGTTTTTCCACACTGTCTGCACACTTGGTCCTTGAACAAACAATCCTTCTGATCGTGTGTTGTTCTGCTGCAGCGATAACACTTCCCTGCTCCATATGACATTTCATTGGTGCCGTATTCTTGCGGTCTCCGTTGTATCTCTGCAGCGCCCCGTGCGGCTGCTTCGTGTGATACTGCCATGCTGAAAGCCTTGTCCAGCGTAAGATCCTTTTCTGATAAAAGCCGTTTCTGGGTTCCTTCACTTTGAAGCCCACACACAAACTTGTCCCTTAACGTATCTGATAGTCCCGCTCCAAACTGGCAGTGTTTTGATAACTTGCGCAGTTCCGTTAAGTACTCAGCATTACTTTCGTCTTTATGTTGGTTCCTTTTGTGGAACTTAAATCTTTCTGCTATCAGCAGCGGTGTGGGGCTTAAGTGGTCCTGTAGGATTTCTACTATACTTTCGAAATTCTTCTCCACGGGCTTCTCTGGGGTTATCAGGTTTCGCAGTAAGACATAAGTTTTTGCACCCATGGAATTTAACAAAACCAGTGCTTTCCTAGCATCTGGCACTTCATTCGCCCTGCAGTACACCTCAATGCATTCCACATATGTCGCCCAATCTTCGACTTCATTGTCGAACGCCGTGATACTGCCATTCTTCACCATCCCTGGGTGTAATTTAACTGTCTAAATGGCGTCTCCCGCGCTCTCCCTTCTTCTCCGCTGGAACAAAATGGCATCTCCCGCGCTTTCCTTCCTTCCCGCGCTCTCCCTTCTTCTCCGCTGAAACAAAATGGCGTCTCCCGTGCTCTCCCTTCTTCTCCCCGCGGACGCGGTTCAGCCCTTGAGCCCTGGCTGTGCTCTGCGTGTTCTCCTGTACGCCTTTCCCGTTGCCGTCGCTCGGTCCTGAACCCGGCTGCTGCTTTAACCTCTCTCTCTCTCTGCTTGTTTTTCCTCGACGCCGCTCGGTTCTTTAACCCCCGGCCGCGCCCTGTGCGCTTCACCCTCTCTCTTACCCCGTCGATGCTGCTCGGCTTTTCTACGCCGTCGGTCGGCTCCCGCCGCCGCTATCCGGGACGGGTGTGCGCTGCACCTGTTGCCAGTCTGTTGCTGGATCGTCGTGGCTCTCAACAGCCACTCCTGCGATGTTCACTTGCTGCCGGATGACTGGGTGGTTGCTCATGGTCGACGCCAATGCTTCTGGCCTCGACTTTCTTCCACCGTCCTCCCGGAGCGACTCCTTGATGGGAAATGCAGAGTTGCAGGCAGATTCGAATCAACCTCGTCGCCACTGTTAGATCCGTGATTCTTTAAGTAGGATGTTTCCCCAAGAACCACACGGAGGCTGTAACTTAACAATCAACAGGTGTTTACTAGAGTAGAGTAGTCTCACGACTGAAGTACAGAAGCCTGCTCCAGCTTTATATACAGGTGTGGTCACTGCCGGTACTACAGTATACAGGGGCTGTAAAACAGTTCTCTTAAAGGTACATACACAACACTCACAGCTTACTTTCCCACCTAGCTTTGTATCGTCAGCAAACTTGGATACATTGCACTCAGTCCCTTCATCTAAGTCATTAATATAGATTGTAAACAGCTGAGGCCCAAGCACTGATCCTTGCGGCACCCCACTAGTTACAGCCTGCCAATCTGAAAATAACCTGTTTATCCCCACTCTCTGTTTTCTGTCCATTAACCAATCCTCTATTCATGCTAATACATTACATAGAAACATAGAAAAAACATAGAAGATAGGAGCAGGAGTAGGCCATTCGGCCCCTCGAGCCTGCTCCGCCATTCAATGAGATCATGGTTGATCATCCAAATTCAGTACCCTGTTCCTGCCTTCTCTCCATATCCCTTGATCCCTTTAGCCTTAAGAAATATATCCAACTCCTTCTTGGATATATTTAATGAATTGGCCTCGACTGCCTTCTTTGGCAGAGAATTCCACAGGTTCACCACTCTCTGGGTGAAGAAATTCCTCCTCATCTCTGCCCTAAATGGCTTACCCCTTATCCTTAGACTATGACCCCTGGTTCTGGACTCCCCCACCATCGGGAACATCCTTCCTGCATCTAGTCTGTCTAGTCCTGTTAGAATTTTATAAGTTTCAATGAGATCCCCCTCTCATTCTTCTAAACTCTAGTGAATATAAGCCTAATCGACCCAATCTCTCCTCATACGTCATTCCTGCCATCCCAGGTATCAGTCTAGTGGATCTTTGCTGCACTCCCTCCATGGCAAGAACATCCTTCCTCAGATAAGGCGACCAAAACTGCACACAATACTCAAGATGTGGCCTCACCAAGGCCCTGTACAACTGCAGCAAGACATCCTTGTTCCTGTACTCAAACCCTCTCGCTACGAAGGCCAACATACCATTTGCCTTCTTAACTGCCTGCTGCACCTGCATGCTTACTTTCAGCGACTGGTGCACAAGGACGCCCAGGTCTCGTTGCACTTCCCCTTCTCCCAATCTATTGCCATTTAGATAATAATCTGCCTTCCTGTTTTTGACACCAAAGTGGATAACCTCGCATTTATCCACGTTATATTGCATCTGCCATGCTTCTGCCCAATCACCCAACCTGTCAAAATCATCCTGGAGTTTCTCAGCATTCTCCTCACAGCACACACACCCACCCAGCTTTGTGTCGTCTGCAAACTTGGAGATATTACATCTAGTTCCCTCATCCAGATCATTAATATATATTGTGAATAGCTGGGGTCCAAGGACCGATCCCTGCGGTACCCCACTAGTCACTGCCTGCCACTTGGAAAAAGACCCGTTTATTCCAACTCTTTGCTTTCTGTCTGCCGACCAGTTTTCTATCCAAGTCAATACCTTGCCCCCAATCCCATGTGCCTTAATTTTATATGCTAATCCCTTATGCGGGACCTTATCGAAAGCCTTTTGAAAATCCAAATACACCACATCCACTGGTTCTCCCTTATCTATTTTACCAGTTTCATCCTCAAAAAATTACCCCCAACCTCATGTGCCTTTTGGAAATCCAAATATATTACATCTACTGGTTCCCCTTTATCTACCCTGCTAGTTATATCCTCAAAAAACTCTAATAAATTTGTCAAACATGATTTCCCTTTCATAAAACCATGTCGACTCTGCCTAATCATATTATGGTTTTCTAAGTGCCCTGTTACCACTTCCTTAATAATAGATTCCAGCATTTTCCCGACGACCGATGTCAGGTTAACTAGCCTGTAGTTCCTTGTTTTCTGTCTCCCTCCTTTCTTGAATAGTGGGGTTACATTTGCTACCTTCCAATCCACTGGGATCATTCATGATCCTAGGGAATTTTGGAAGATGACAACCAATGCATCCACTATCTCTGCAGCCACCTCTTTTAGAACCCTAGGATGTAGGCCATCAGGTCCAGGGGATTTGTCAGCTTTTAGTCCTACAGGTAGACTATCCTTTATCCGCACTTCTGAAAACCGAAAACCTCTGAAAACCGAAAGTTTTTTCGTGGAGCGTAAGTCGTGCGCACGACATGAAGTTTTTTCGTGGAACGTAAGTCGTGCGCACGACATGACCCGAGTGTCGCCAAACATGACGCTACCTCTTTTCTGACCTGATTTGCGGGCCAGCTTAGCGTAGGAGTCAGCCGATATCCGGCTTTCCCACAACTGGCGGCGGCAGTCGAGCCCCAGACCCCCGCTAAGTCAAGGAATTCAGATACGGAGCAGGGGGAGCTGTAAACAGACTGTGAGCGGCAGCACAGAGGAGCAGGAAGGGGAATGAGACACGGAGCAGGGGGAGCTGTAAACAGACTGGGAGTGGCAGCACAGAGAAGCAGGAAGGGGAATGAGACACGGAACAGTCGCAAGAGGTAGCCTGAACTTTTAAAATTTATATTAAATACAAATACTAATTACCAAATTAATTTAATGTTCAGAGTTTCCCAGTCTCATAATACCTTCTGAAATCTGAAAAATTCCGAATTCCGAAACACAGCTGGGCCCAAGGTTTTCGGATAAGGGATAGTCTACCTGTACTAGTTTCTTAAGTACTTTTTCTCTACTGATATTAATTACTTTAAGTTCCTCACTCTCATTAGCCCCTTGGTTCCCCACTATTTTTGGTATACTTTTTGTGTCTTCCACTGTGAAGACAGATACAAAATACTTCTTTAAATTCTTTGCCATTTCCTTGTTCCCCAATATAATTTCGCCTGTCTCAGCCTCTAAGGGACCAACACTTGCTTTTGCTACTCACTTCCTTTTCACATACTTGTAGAAGCTCGTACAGTCTGTTTTTATATTTCTTGCTAATTTACTCTCATTCTATTTTCTCCCTTTTTATCAGTTTTTTAGTCATCCTTTGCTCCTTTCTAAAGCTCTCCCAATTGTCAGGCTTAGCACTATTCTTTGCAACATTATAAGCCTCTTCTTTTAATCTAATACTATCCTTAACTTCTTTAGTTAGCCACGGATGGATTACTTTCCCGTGAAGTTTTTATTTCTCAAAGTAATGTATATTTGTTGAGAATTTGGGAATATTTCTTTAAATGTTCGCCACTGCTTATCTACTGTCAAACCTTTTAATCTGGTTTACCAATCTACCTTATCCAACCTGGCCCTCCTACCTATGTAATTGGCTTTGTATAAGTTTAAGGGCTAGATTTTCAGTTGCTTGCGCCAGCAGTTAGCGCCTTAAGAGAAGTGATTTTCGGGCGCTATGCGTGTAGCGCCCGGGCGCAGCGCAGTTTGCGCCCCGCCCCAAATTAAGTTGCCCGTTAGCGCCGGCGCAAAGTTTAGCGGCCGCCCGGATGCGCGCGCAGAAAATGACGTCACATCCTCGTGCAACGCCCTTTGGCCGCCCCGAATCCAAACTTCGGACCGCCCGATTGTGCGGCTGGCGTCCAGAGCGTTTGTAAAATGGAACGCAACACACCCTGGGGAGCGCAAATTAAAGGGCACTCCTCCTGCACTATAAAAGGCAGTCTGCATGTGTTGTGTGGAAGGATCCAGTGTGTTGTTGTGAACGGTTTATTTATGTTTCCGACCACCACCACCACCTCCTCCTCCTCCTCCCACAGAAGGAGGCCATTCGGCCCATCGAGTCCGTGCCAGCTCTCTGTAGAGCAATCCAGTCAGTCCCATTGCCTCACTCTATCCCTGTAGCCCTGCAAGTTTATTTCCCTCAAGTGCCTATCCTGTCTCCCCTTGAAAACATTGAGGGCTAGATTTTCAGTATAGACAGTTTTGGGGCGCTAACCTTAGCGCCCGCCCGAAGTTAGCGCCCGCCCCAAAGTAGCGCCCCGTTGCCGGAAATTCAGTGGCTTCGCCCTAAGAGGTTGGTGGAGCGCTAAAAGAGGCGTTCCACTACTATCTTTAGGCGCTAAGCCGGCGGTGCAGAGCGCAACACCCGCGCTCGGGCGCAGCGCACGGCAGACACTCTGGTGCCAGTGAGCTCTTAAAGGGGAAGGGTGCATGTGTTTTTTTCAAAGGCAGAGTCTGGGGGGAAAACAGGAGGAGGAGGAGGAGGAGGAGGAGGTGGAGGCGGAGGCGGAGGAGGAGGAGGAGGAGGAGGAGGAGGAGGAGGAGGAGGAGGAGGTGGTGGTGGTGGTGGTGGCCGGAAACATAAATAAACCGTTCACAACAACACACTGGATCCTTCCACACAACACATGCAGACTGCCTTTTATAGTGCAGGAGGAGTGCCCTTTAATTTGCGCTCCCCAGGGTGTGTTGCGTTCCATTTTACAAACGCTCTGGACGCCAGCCGCACAATCGGGCGGTCCGACTGAAGTTTGGATTCGGGGCGGCCAAAGGGCGTTGCACGAGGCTGTGACGTCATTTTTTGCGCGCGCATCCGGGCGGCCGCTAAACTTTGCGCCGGCGCTAACGGGCAACTTAATTTGGGGCGGGGCGCAAACTGCGCTGCGCCCGGGCGCTACACGCATAGCGCCCGAAAATCACTTCTCTTAAGGCGCTAACTGCTGGCGCAAGCAACTGAAAATCTAGCCCTGAGTGTCTCCGCTTCCACCACTTCCGTCGGCAACGAGTTCCAGGTCCTCACCACTCACTGCGTAAAAAGGTTTTCCTCACATCTCCCCTATATCTCTTGCCCAAAACTTTAAATCTGTGTCCCCTAGTCCTTGTACCATCAACTAGTGGGAACTAACAGTACAGATTCTACATTGTACAAGTATTTCTTAGCTTGTTCTGAGAAAAGTAAACTCATCCACTTGGGAGAGATGGCTTTTATATGGCTCAAGAAGATCATACACGTGGTTAAGAAATCTGATTTTCCCTATTGGTAACCAGGCTGGTGTGTATGTGCTACAACTTGTGGTTGTATTGTCTATTTGCTGACAGCTCTGCAAACAACATGTCGTCTTCAAGGGTTTCTGCCAGTGTTACCTGGGAGTCTTGCTGCCAACAAATTTGTTTTTAATTTCCTTTGACAGAAGTAGTTTAGATGACTTACATTGGTTGATATCTTTTTAAAAACTGGTCTTGTGTCTCTTGCCTCTCAAAGTTCTCTTCCTGGGTTCTGGAAAATATAATTATGGTTGGAATCTTCTTCTGTGGAGCAGCTTTTCAACAATGTACAGTGAATTCATTTTTAAAAATAAAAAATGCTAATATATTCCTTATTCTTAATACATGGATAGCATTACTACTGGTTTCGACTTGTGTGTTCTAAAGAAGATGGCAAATGCCATTTGCATTGTTGATCCTACTCGATGAAGGCAAGATTTGTTTCTTGGGATCATTGTAATTTTCTCAATAAATGATTCCGTTCCTGGTGGAAAAGTCACATCTATGCCTTTTGCTACAAAGATATTTCTTCATTCAGCGATAAGGAAGGCAGTGACTCCCTCCTCTTGTATACCACTGACACTGTTAACAATTTGTATTTAGCTCAGCATCTGTAATGACTTACCTGGAGTTGTGTGAATAATGCAAAGTTGTTTAATGCAAATGTATGGAGAAAAGTATCCGTCTCTTGGATATGGTATATCATCTGTTTTTATTTTGTATTGATATTAAGGCCAAGAGTTTCTGCTTTGGGCGCAATCTGCAATCCAGGCACAAATTGCACTCAAACTTGCGCTAGTTTTCTGATTTTTTTTTTGCTCAATTTTCTGCTCAAACTCATTTGCATATTGCCAAACACACAGGCCCAGAAATTCGGGTCCCCACGCGTGAGTACGCACTGGGTACTCACGCATAGGCCCAACGAAAGTGCCGGTTTCGTGCATGCACTGCGCATGAGCGGGAAACCGGAACTTCCGTTCCCTTGAAAGAAGGGGTTGACAGGTGGAATGCGTGCGCCGGAGAGGCAGCACGTGCGCATCGAACTTACGTTTTTTTAGCAGGTTTCTGCGGGAGGGTAAGTCTCCAGCAGTTACACTTTTAAAAAGCAGGCGCAAGGCCTGCTTTTAACAAGGTAAGTGGTGAATTATTTAAAATTAAAACATTTTTTCTACAGGTTTATTATTTTTAAATACTTTAAAGAAAGGTAAGTTTATTTTTAGCCCCGTTAGAAAAGGTAATTATTTCTTTCAAAAATTTAAATTATTGTTTAAAATAGTTATTTCATGTAATTTATAGTTATTTTAAAAATGTGATGTTTTTTAAAAAAATTATTTGAAGTTTTAGTTATGTTTTGGGGCTTATAGTATTTATAGGTTTGACAGCTCTTCCTGTCAAATTTATGAATGAAGCATTCCCTGCTACCATTGGCTCTCCATGGCCCACGTGATCCCAGGGGATGCTTCGAACTAACTGCGCCCCTGGGATACACAAGCACTGCGCGCCAGCAGTTGGAGGAGGCCCAGGATCAGAATACCATGCGGGCCCACAGCTCAACGGCCGGCGCGCAAAGTAAGTGCAGGTCGGAGGCTTGCACCTGCGGGAAGCCTCTGACCCGAATTTCTGGGCCAAAATCTTCCATGAACCAATGCAATCGGGCAGCGATTTAGCATTGATGTTTTAAGAGTGGTAACCTGGTGCAGTTTGATAAATACAGCTGAAAATGGGTTTATCACAAAAAATAAGCATTTTTAATCAGTGTCTGTCCACCACCTGTGAGTAACCTGATTTTAAATAACTGAAAATGATTTAAAAAAATTATACAGAACCATTTACCAATTATATTGGTATAATACACTAGTCAGTTTCTTAGTAAATTTAACAAAAAATTAAAAGTTTTTAAAAGGTGACTTCGTGCCCTTGCACCAAAAATAAAGCTTAATTTTAAGAACCTCTTCGAATGCCCGCAGAACGGGTGCAATTAGCGGAAACTCGCCATGGTGATTAATTCGATGGGGGGGCATGGCCAGTTTTGTGGGCAGGGCCAGCGATGGTACCGTCCAAGTCTTCTTGTTTTAAAGGGAGTATAAGCTAATTACTATGAATTCAGAATAGCTCAATGATCAGATGCTTCAGGAGGCTTTCTGCTTAGGTTGAGACTATCTGTGGTAAAATTTATGGTAAGGTTTATGCTTGAAATTCTTCCTCCTTTTTATTTAGTTACCCCTCCAGCCCCCCGTGCTTTCTATGAAATTTGCTTCTCTTTAAATATTGAACAATGATATATGGGGTTGGCTGTATTCAATTATTGAAAAATGTTGTCACTTATTGGCATATTGAGAACACCTTTGATAATGGTGAAGTAAAAATGTTAGTTTTATAATAATGACACTTTGAGTAGAGGGATGAATAGACTTTAATTTCGATTATATTTGATGAAATGAAATTGAGTCAGATTGAAAGTAACCTGCAGGTTTAAACACTGCTGTGATTAGTAACTGGATCTATTGGCTTCAAATTAGTGGGTTTGAGCAAGTTTGTGAAATGAATGAATCACTGGAAGGCCGAAAAACCACTGCTGAAGGACCTCACTCGTCCCGGCTGGAGCACAGGAGCAGCACTTTTACCTATACTTTACATAATGTGTCCTTTTGACATTAATTCCATTGTGGATTTTATTGCACTCACTTAAAAAAAAACTCTTGCGTCAACTGTGAATGACAACAACACACCCTGAAGAGCTTGTTGTTGCTTTTGTTTTGTTCATGCCTCATCGAAAAGGAGCAGTTGGACGACTTATCGTAGGATTTTTGTTTTCTGTAGCAGTTACAGAGCAGGCCTGAGAGCAGGAGTGATGCAGTGAAAGCCGTCAAAAATGAAAATAATAAACACAAATATAAATTTGTTAAAAGATAAAAAGCAAATTTGTAAAGTATTGTGAGGCCTGCTTGGATACACAAACCAGACTGAGTAAAAAGTAATCCAAAACCTGAAAAATCCAGAACCAATATGAAACGTTCATGTTGATTTTAATTATTTTTTAATTGAAAGTACCATTGGAAGGTTTGTTTTTATTGTTCCTAGTGATTAAAGCTACTTGAGTAAAGTCATACTTTTTCTGAGGAATTTGGTGTAAGAATGTGAATGAGATTCATTTAAATTCTTACCAATATGGCTTCCTCTCCTGTGGTGATCCAGTATCATGTTCACTTGGCTATACAGTAAATGCATAAATTTGATACTGTATCCAGGGGGTCAATCTTAACCTCAGGCGGGCAGGGGGTGAGACGAGTGAGAAACGCACTCACAGCGGAAAATTTCATGCCCAGGATATTTTAACTAACTTTTCAGGGGAAAGGAATGAGTATGTCACCGAAAGCACTGTTCTATCAATTGATCTCTGGCCTCTCTAGCTGCAGTGTGTTGTGCTGCATCTCCTTCATTTCTCCCTTGCCTTCATCCAATTCTTCCTCATCAGAGGATGCCCCTTCCTGTTGCTCAGCCTCCTTCAACTGCAATCCTCCTTGCATTGCCAGGTTGTGCAAAATACAACACTCTACAATGATGCGGCACACTTTCTCTGGGACATATTGTAGGGAGCCCGCAGACTATACAATCACCTGAACCTTTGCTTCAATATGCCCAAGGTGTGGGGGTATGATGTTTCTGGTGGTCCCAAGGTTATGATTGTACCTGAGCTGATCAGGCATAATGGGGTTGCAAACAGATGTCATCAGCCATGTGGGGGGTGGGGGGAGGGTAGTAGCCCTTGTTCACAAACAGTCTGTGAGGGGATAGATGAGTGTCACAGGATGAAGGCGTCTTGGCAGCTGCCAGTGAAACTAGCACACACTTGCAGGATCCTTCTGTGGTGATCGCACCCTAGTTGCATATCAATGGAATGAAAGCCCTTCCTGTTCACAAAAATTCCTGGCTCATCCTCTGATGCCCTGATAGCTACATGAGTGCTGTCTATTGTGACCTGGACACAAAGGAATCCAGACACTGCTGAAAATCCCAGAGCCCTCTTATTCTAGCTGTTGGCATCCATGGGGAAGGTAATATATTGATTGGCTCTGGCAAAGGATGCATTGGGAGCTGCTTAATGCAGCTGTACTCTGCAGACTGGGAGATGCAGGTAATGTTCCCTGTAGCTGCTTGGAAAGAGCCTGAGGTGAAAAAGTTAGGGGTGGTGGTGAATTTGACAGCCACTGGCAAAGGATGGTCACTTGGGCCAGTAGGCAGCAAGTCGTGCTGCAGGAGGCTGCATAGCTCAGCGATAGCCTGCCTGGCCGTAGACGTGACTCCAGGATGGTTTGTTGCCTCCCTGGTGCCAGGGTCAAGGATGTCACTGAACGGCTGCAGGGCATTCTGAAGGGGGAGGGTGAACAGGCAGAGGTCGTGGTTCACATTGGGACCAATGACATAGGTAGGAAGAGGGATGAGGTCCTGCAACAAGAATTTAGGGAGCTAGGTAGCAGATTAAAGAGCAGGACCTCAAAGGTTGTAATCTCTGGATTACTCCCGGTGCCACGTGCTAGTGAGTATAGGAATAGGAGGATAGAGCAGATGAATGCGTGGCTAAAGAGTTGGTGCAGGAGGGAGGGCTTTAGTTTCCTGGATCACTGGGCCTGCTTCTGGGAAAGGTGAGACTTGTACAAGTCGGACGGGTTGCACCTGAACCAGAGTGGGACAAATATCCTTGCGGGGAGGTTTGCTAGCACTGTTCGGGGGGGTTTAAACTAAAATGGCAGGGGGTTGGGAACCTGAGCAGGGAGACAGAGGAAAGGAAAACAGGGATAAAAGCAAAAGATAGGAAGGAGAAAAACAAAAGTGGCAGTCAGAGAAATCAACGGTTTAAATCAAACGTGGTCACAGTAAATAATAATTCTAATAGGTCTAAGAGCGTTAAAAAAACAAGCCTGAAGGCTTTGTGTCTTAATGCGAGGAGCATTTGTAATAAGGTGGATGAATTGGCTGCGCAAATAGAGGTAAACGAATACGATTTGGTTGGGATTACAGAAACGTGGCTCAAGGATGGCCAAGACTGGGAACTCAACATCCAGGGGTATTCGATATTCAGGAAAGATAGGCAAAAAGGAAAGAGAGGTGGGGTAGCATTACTGGTTAAAGAAGGGATTAATACAATTGTAATGAAGGATATTAGCTCTGATAATGTGGAATCTGTATGGGTAGAATTGAGAAATGCTAAGGGGAAAGAAACATTAGTGGGAGTGGTATATAGACCTCCAAACAGTAAGGTGGAGGTTGGGGATGGCATTAAAAGGGAAATTAAAGAAGCGTGCAATAAGGGCACAGCAGTCATCATGGGTGACTTTAACCTACATATAGATTGGGCCAACCAAATTAGTAACAATACTGTGGAGGAGGAATTCCTGGAGTGTTTACGGGATGGTTTCCTGGACCAATATGTCGAGGAACCAACCAGAGATCAGGCCATCTTAGACTGGGTATTATGCAACGAGAAAGGATTAATTAGCAATCTTGTTGTACGAGGCCCCTTGGGTCGGAGCGATCATAATATGATCGAATTCTTCATTAAGATGGAGAATGAAGTAGTTGACTCAGAGACAAGGGTCCTCAATTTAAATAAAGGAAACTACGATGGTCTGAGGAGCGAGTTGGGTAGGATTGAGTGGGGAATGGCGCTCAAAGGGGTGACGGTGGATAGGCAATGGCAAACATTCAAAGGCCGAATGGATGAGCTACAGAATTTGTTCATCCCAGTTTGGCGTAAAAATAAAACAAAAAAGGTGACTCAACCGTGGCTAACAAGGGAAATTAGGGATAGCATAAGATCCAAGGACAGGACATATAAATTGGCTAGAAAAAGCAATAATCCTGAGGATTGGGAGCAGTTTAGGAGTCAACAAAGGAGGTCAAAAGGATTAATTAAGAAAGGGAAAATAGAATATGAGAATAAGCTATCAGGGAACATAAAAACTGACTGTAAAAGCTTTTATAGCTATGTGAAGAGAAAAAGATTAGTGAAGTCAAGTGTAGGTCCCTTACAGTCAGAATCAGGGGAATTTATAATGGGAAACAAGGAAATGGCAGACCAACTAAATGCATACTTTGCTTCTGTCTTCACAAAGGAGGACACAAATAACCTCCCAGAGATGCCGGGGAACATAGGGTCTGATGAAAGCGAGGAACTGAAAGAAATCAGTATTTGTAGGAAAATGGTGTTAGGAAAATTGATGGGACTAAAGGCCGATAAATCCCCAGGGCCGGATGGTCTACATCCCAGGGTACTTAAGGAAGTGGCCCTAGAGATAGTAGATGCATTACTGATCATCTTCCAGAACTCGATAGACTCTGGAACGGTACCCATGGATTGGAGGGTAGCTAATGTTACCCCACTATTCAAAAAAGGTGGTAGAGAAAAAGCAGGGAATTATAAGCCTGACATCGGTAGTGGGGAAAATGCTAGAGTCTATTATAAAAGATGTAATAGCAGAGCACTTGGAAAGCAGTGACAGGATCGGACAAAGTCAACATGGATTTACAAAAGGTAGATCATGCTTGACTAACCTACTGGAATTTTTTGAGGACGTAGCTGGTAAAATAGATAAGGGAGAACCAGTGGATGTGGTGTATTTGGATTTTCAGAAGGCTTTCGATAAGGTCCCACATAAGAGATTAGCGTGCAAAATTAAGGCACATGGGATTGGGGGCAAGGTATTGACTTGGATAGAGAACTGGTTGGCGGACAGAAAGCAAAGAGTTGGAATAAACGGGTCGTTTTCCGAGTGGCAGGCAGTGACTAGTGGGGTACCGCAAGGATCGGTCCTAGGACCCCAGCTGTTCACAATATATATTAATGATCTGGACGAGGGAATTGGATGTAATATCTCCAAATTTGCAGATGACACAAAGCTGGGCGGGAGGGTAAGCTGCGAGGAGGATGTCGGGAAACTCCAGTACGATTTGGACAGGTTGGGTGATTGGGCAGAAACATGGCAAATGCACTATAATGTGGGTAAATGTGAGGTTATCCACTTTGGTGGCAAAAACAGGAAGGCAGGTTATTATTTGAATGGCAATAGATTGGGAGAAGGGGAAGTGCAAAGAGACCTGGGTGTCCTTGTGCACCAGTCGCTGAAGGTAAGCATGCAGGTGCAGCAGGCGGTTAACAAGGCAAATGGTATGTTGGCCTTCGTAGCAAGAGGGTTCGAGTACAGGAACAAGGATGTCTTGCTACAGTTGTACAGGGCCTTGGTGAGACCGCACCTTGAGTATTGTGTGCAGTTTTGGTCACCATACCTGAGGAAGGACGTTCTTGCCATGGAGGGAGTGCAGCGAAGATTCACCAGGCTGATACCTGGGATGGCAGGAATGAGGTATGAGGAGAGATTGTGTCGATTGGGCTTATACTCACTGGAGTTTAGAAGATTGAGAGGGGATCTCATCGAAACCTATAAAATTCTGTCAGGTCTGGACAGACTAGATGCAGGAAGGATGTTTCTGATGGCCGGGGAGTCCAGAACCAGGGGTCATAGTCTAAGGATAAGGGGTAAGCCATTTAGGACTGAAACGAGGAGGAATTTCTTCACCCAGAGAGTGGTGAACCTGTAGAATTCTCTGCCACAGAGGGCGGTGGAGGCCAGTTCATTAAATATATTCAAGAAAGAGTTGGATATGTTTCTTGAGGCTGAAGGGATCAAGGGATATGGGGAGAAGGCAGGGACAGGGTACTGAATTTGGATGATCAGCCATGATCACATTGAATGGCGGAGCAGGCTCGAAGGGCCGAATGGCCTACTCCTGCTCCTATCTTCTATGTTTCTATGGTGAAGTGCAGCCTTCAGATACAGTACTCCGGTCATATCCAGTAATGTGACATTGTGGGCTGGGTAAGGCCTTCTATGAGTAGGCCCCCCCCCCAACCCCACCTCACCTGCTGTCTTCTAACAGATCCAGCTGCTCATCCTGGTTGCTGAGGCTGCTGTTCCTCTTCGTCCAACTGTTCCTCCATCCTAATTACAATCCGAGGATCCTGATTTTACATTTATTAATGAGGCTAATTATTAAAGCCAAGAATGGTTTAAAATTGCCCCAACCCGCTCTCCCGAATTATAAAATAAAATAAAAATATAAGAACATAAGAAATAGGAGCAGGAGTAGGCCATTTGGCCCCTCAAGCCTGTTCCGCCATTCAATAAGATCATGGCAGATCTGATGTTGGCCTCAACTCCACTTTCCTGCCCACTCCTCATAACCCTTGACTCCCCTGTTTTTCAAAAATCTGTTTACCTCCGTCTTGAATATATTCAATGACTCAGCTCCAGAGCTCTCCGAGGTAGAGAATTCCAAAGATTCACGACCCTCTGAGAGAAGAAATTCCTCCGCATCTCCGTTTTAAATGGGCGACGGCTTATTCTGAAACTATGCTCCCTAGTTCTAGATTCCCCCACGAGGGGAAACATTCTCTCAGCATCTACCCTGTCGAGCCCCCTCAGAATCTTACGTTTCAATAAGATCCCCTCTCATTCTTCTAAACTCCAATGAGTGTAGGCCCAACCTGCTCAACCTTTCCTCATAAGACAACCCCTTCAACTCAGGAATCAACCTAGTGAACCTTCTCTGAACTGCCTCCAATGCAAGTATATCCCTCTTTAAATAAGGAGATCAAAACTTTACGCTGTATTCCAGGTGTGGTCTCACCAACGCCCTGTAAAGTTGTAGCAAGACTTCCCTACTTTTATACACCATCCCCCTTGCAATAAAGGCCAATATTCCATTTGCCTTCCTAATTACTTGCTGCATCTGCATGCTAACTTTTTGTGTTTCATGTACGAGGACACCCAGATAGAAACATAGAAACATAGAAGATAGGAGCAGGAGTAGGCCATTCGAACCCTCGAGCCTGCTCCGCCATTTAATGAGATCATGGCTGATCATCCAAATTTGGTACCCTGTCCCTGCTTTCTCCCCATATCCCTTGATCCCTTAAGCCTTAAGAAATATATCTAACTCCTTCTTGAATATATTTAATGAATTGGCCTCAACTGCCTTCAGTGGTAGAGAATTACACAGGTTCACCACTCTCTGGGTGAAGAAATTCTTCCTCATCTCTGTCCTAAATGGCTTACCCCTTATCCTTAGACTGTGACCCCTGGTTCTGGACACCCCCGCCATCGGGAACATGCTTCCTGCATCCAGTCTGTCCAGTCCTGTCAGAATTTTGTAAGTTTCAATGAGATCCCCTCTCATTCTTCTAAACTCCAGCGAATATAAGCCCAATCGACCCAATCTCTCCTCATACGTCATTCCTGCCATCCCAGGCATCAGTCTAGCGAATCTTTGCTGCACTCCCTCCATGGCAAGAACATCCTTCCTCAGATAAGGCGACCAAAACTACACACAATACTCAAGGTGTGGTCTCACCAAGGCCCTGTACAACTCCAGCAAGACTTCCTTGCTCCTGTACACGAATCCTCTCGCTATGAAGGCCAACATACCATTTGCCTTCTTAACCGCCTGCTGCACCTGCATGCTTACCTTCAGCGACTGGTGCACAAGGACACCCAGGTCTCATTGCACTTCCCCTTCTCCCAATCTATTGCCGTTCAGATAATAATTTGCCTTTCTGTTTTTGCCACCAAAGTGGATAACCTCGCATTTATCCACCTTATACTGCATCTGCCATGCATCTGCCTGTGATGAAATATATTCCATTCATCACTGCCTGTTTTCTGTGTCTTGTAACTGCCTGCTTTCTGTGTCTTTTCCCTTCCCCCAGTCCTCATGTATTATGTATTGGAATGTGCTGGAATTGGTTGTGTGCAGGGCTCCGCCCATACCTGGCTCCTTTGTAATCTAAGTTCAGTCGGGCATCAGCCTCCTGAAGGAAGACATCTCTCTAGTTTACGTGTTATGTTCTAAGTTAATAAAAGCCTTACTTTTGTTCTGCTAACTTCGAGTCTCGGAATAATTGAGGCACATCAATTTTATTAACTTAATTTTCAACACTATGGATCAACTCCTGAAACCCGAACGTTTGGATTTGGATCAACATGCCCCGGACGCATCAGCACGCTTCGGACACTGGTTTGGCTGTATGGAATTCTTCCTGGACAATTCCGCAGCCGTCAAAGACGCTACGGACACTGCGAAGATGAGACTCGGAATGCTACGGAATTGGGTAAGCCACCGGGTTTACCCCCTCATCCAAGACGCCGATATGTACCTGGCCGCCTGCAACATCTTAAAGGCGCATTACCAGCAGCCTACGAATGAGGTGTATGCTAGGCATCTACTCGCTACTCGCGCACAGCGACCTGGGGAATCAGTGGAGGAGTTCCTAAGCATCCTGAAAAAGCTTGGCAAGGACTGTAAGTGCCGAGATGTAAAAGCCGCAGTGTACACCGACGAGCTTGTTCGCGATGCCTTTATCACAGGCCTCAGCTCCACTCACATCCGGCAAAGACTGCTGGAAAAAACGGAGTTGGACCTGAAACAGGCTGCGGACACCGCGCGGTCCCTGGAGATGGCCCAGAGAAACTCGGACGCCTACTCTCCAGCCCGCGCCGCCCATGCCGCCACGTGTGCGCCGAGGGCGCCGCCATCTTGGAAGGCATCTTCCCCGCCCGGCAGCCCGACACCGGCGGGGCCCAGCTCTCCCCCCAGAAGCCCTACGGCAGCCGCGACGCGTCAAGGACCCAACTGCTACTTCTGCGGGCAGCCAAAGCACACCAGAAACCTGTGCCCGGCGAAAGGCACCACCTGCTTTAAGTGCGGTAAGAAGGGGCACTTCGGGAAGGTGTGCAGAGGGAACCCCGCCGGAAAATCAATCGCCGGAAAACCCGCCACCGCCGCGTGTGCGCCGTGGGAGCGGCCATCTTGGACGCCATCTTGCCCGACCTCGTGGGGTCCGCCATCTTATGAGCAGACAGCGTGGACGCCATCTTGTCTCGATCAGGGCCCTACAGTGGCATCGGTCACAGTGGACCAGACCAGGCCGCATCCGCTATCCAAATCAATGGTGGACATCGAGGTAAACGGCTGCCGGGTTAAATGCTTAATTGACAGTGGAAGCACGGAGAGTTTTATCCACCCTGAACTGGCACAACAACTCTCCCTAAAGGTGGTCCCTGCTCAGGGTACCATCTCTATGGCCGATAAAACCCAGACATCGACCATTCTGGGTTACTGCACGGTACAATTGTGCGTTAACGGAACTGTGTATGATAATTTTAAAGTATTAATCATGAAGAATCTATGTGCGAGCGTGATCTTGGGTTTGGATTTCCAGTGCAACCACCAAAGCATCACGCTCAAGTACGGTGGGTCCCAGCCGCCCCTCACAGTGTGCGGTCTGGCTACCCTGAAGGTAAAGCCGCCTTCGCTATTCGCGAACCTTACCCCTAACTGCCGGCCAATAGCGACCAAAAGCAGGAGGTACAGCTGGGAGGACAGGCGGTTTATCGCGACCGAGGTAGACAGGCTCCTGAAAGAGCGCATTATTGAACACAGCAACAGCCCGTGGCGTGCCCAAGTGGTAGTGGTAAGGGGTAGCGAGAAGAAACGGATGGTGATCGACTATAGTCAAACGATCAACAGGTACACCCTACTAGACGCCTACCCGCTACCCCGCATATCAGAAATGGTGAACCAAATCGCCCAATACCGGGTGTTCTCCACCATCGACCTCAAGTCAGCGTACCACCAGCTCCCTATCAGACCAGAGGACCGCCCGTACACCGCCTTCGAGGCGAACGGACGCCTCTACCAATTCCTCAGAGTCCCCTTTGGGGTGACGAACGGCGTCTCGGTCTTTCAGAGGGAGATGGATCGCATGGTCGATGACCACCACTTGCAGGCAACCTTCCCCTACCTCGACAACGTCACCATCTGCGGTCACAACCAGCAGGATCATGACTCGAACCTCGAGAGGTTCCTGAAAACCGCACAAAAACTCAACCTCACCTATAACGAGGACAAGTGTGTTTTCAACACCACGCGCCTCTGCATACTGGGCAGCGTGGTGGAGAATGGGGAAATCGGACCAGACCCCGACCGATTGCGCCCCCTACGGGAGCTGCCCCTGCCCAACACTCCCAAAGCCCTGAAAAGGTGCCTGGGGTTATTTTCTTACTATTCCCAATGGGTCCCCAACTACTCCGACAAAGCCCGCCCCCTCTTGAAAGCATCCTCTTTTCCGCTCTCTGCTGAGGCCCACGCCGCCTTCAAAAGCATTAAGCAGGATATTGAGTGGGCCACGCTACAGGCAGTGGACGAGAACACTCCATTTCAAGTGGAAAGTGATGCGTCCGACTTCGCCTTGGCGGCCACCCTCAACCAGGCGGGGCGGCCCGTAGCTTTCTTCTCGAGGACCCTCCAAGGCCTCGAGATCAGACACTCCTCCGTGGAAAAGGAGGCCCAAGCCATCGTGGAGGCAGTGCGCCACTGGCGCCACTACCTAGCCGGCAAACGCTTCACCCTACTTACCGACCAGCGGTCGGTAGCGTTTATGTTCAACAATAAACAGAGGGGGAAGATTAAAAATGATAAGATTCTTAGGTGGCGGATCGAGCTCTCCACTTTCGAGTACGACATCATTTACCGGCCAGGGGCCCTTAACGAATCCCCTGACGCCCTCTCACGAGGGATGTGTGCCAGCGCCACCGAGGATCGGCTACAGACCCTCCACAACGACCTCTGCCACCCAGGGGTCACGCGGCTGTTCCACTTCATAAAGTCCCGTAACTTACCCTACTCGATTGAGGAAGTTCGGTCTCTGACCAGGAACTGCCGCACTTGCGCTGAGTGCAAGCCTCGGTTCTACCGCCCAGATAGAGCCCACTTAATCAAAGCTACACGGCCCTTCGAGCGGCTCAGCTTAGATTTCAAGGGCCCCCTCCCGTCCGTCGACCGCAATGTTTACTTCCTGAACATTGTGGACGAATACTCCCTGTGATAAAAATGCTAACTTCCGGGAAGTTATGTCATCACTTCCTGTGAACTATGAACTGTGAACTATGAACTGTGTACATACCTCACTTCCTGTCATATGTCACTTCCTGTTGGACTGGTATAAATACTGGTCTGTTCAGTATTGTAAGAGGCTTCTACCAGAGGCATGGTAAAGACCTCTCTTGTATATAGTGTGTTTATAAGTTACTTAAAGCTTACTTTAAAGTTACTTGATGGTAAGTCTCCTTTTTCTTACATCAATTTAAGTAACTTAATATTTACACTGACAAATACTAGACCTTCAGACAAACTCGGAAGTTAAGGATCCAGGGAACCACCCATCATGGAGAAAATCCTTAGACCTATTCGTCTGGACTTGGACCCGAATACACCAGCAGCTGGCAGGGTATGGAAGCATTGGTATCGTACTTCTGAGAATTTTCTGGATGAATGTAAAGTGGATGCTCCTGCTAAATTGAAGATACTTGTCAATTATGTGACCCCAAAAGTGTTCGAATATGTTGATGACTGGGATAATTACGAAGAGGTGATTCGGGCACTTAAGAAACTGTATGCGAAGACCCCAAATGAGGTCTATGCTAGACATCTACTGGCCACAGCCCGACAAGGGCCAGGGGAATCAATTGACGAATTCCTGCAAGAACTTCGCAGGCTCAGCGTAGATTGTAACTTTCAGGCAGCCTCAGCTGAGCTGTACCGCCAAGAAATGATTCGTGATGCTTTCATCTGCGGGATTGCCTCTCCATTTATACGCCAGCGTCTACTAGAAAGTAAAACACTTGAGCTACAAAAAGCTTTTGACCTAGCTTGTTCACTGGATTTGGCAAAGAGAAATGCAGACCTCTATCAGCTGCCCAGATCTCGATCTGCTGCTGTAGCTGCAACCAGACAATTCAAGCGGTCTCAGGTGAACCCTATCATGGGGGAATCTAATTCTGATGAAGAAGAGGAGGACGACCCCACTTTAGCAGCCTCTTGGCAATCTAGGAAGGAATGCTTCTTTTGTGGAGATGCTTTTCACCCTAGGAAAACCTGCCCTGCTCGCAATGCAATCTGCAGTTATTGCGGGAAAAAAGGACACTTTGCTAAAGTTTGCCTATCAAGGGCCTCTACGAGGGCCAATCCAGCTAAGACCTACCGAACTGCCCCAATTAGGGCCTATCAAGATGCTCCAGCTAGGACCTATCAAGCTTCCTCTCGAGCTCTCTCCCGAAGAAGCACACCGAGAGTTTTAGCCACTCTCTGTGCAACGACACCAATTACATCTGCTTGCCCACAGAACCTGTCTCAGGCAGCCACAAAAATTTCAATTAAAGGGCATACCTTAGATGCCTTAATTGACTCAGGAAGTACTGATAGTTTCATTAAGGAACAGATTGTTGCGAAATTGAAACTACATGTCTTCCCATCGGACCAGGCAATTGCGATGGCCCAGTCATCACTTAATACCAGAATCTCCGGCTTTTGTGTTGTTGATATGACACTTCATGGTCGTATGTATCCCTCCACCCGACTTTCGGTGCTCAAAGACTTATGTAGTGATCTCCTCTTAGGGCTGGACTTCCAAAAACAGCATAAGAAACTCACCATTGAGTTTGGTGGATCCAAACCCGGACTTACTATTTCTAATATACCATCTAAATTACCTTTTTGTGCATTATCAGCAGCTTCACTTGATGAACCCTCATTATTTGCCAGTATTCCGCCTCAATGCCAACCGATAATAACGAAATCGCGGCGCTTTAATCAGGAAGACCAATCTTTTATTGCGGCTGAAATCTCTCGACTTCTAGCAGAGGATATCATTGAACCATGTTCGTCGCCCTGGCGGGCTCAAGTCGTCATTGTCAAGAACCCTCTAAAACCTCACAACAGCGACTATGCATCGATTATTCGCAAACCATCAATCAATATACCGACTTGGACGCCTACCCATTGCCACGCATTGATGATATGGTTAATAAACTGGCCGAATACAAAGTGTTCTCAACTTACGATTTAAAAAGTGCCTATCATCAGTTACCCTTGAAGGTCTCAGATAAGCAGTACACAGCCTTTGAGGCTAATGGACGGCTGTACCAATTTCGTCGCCTCCCATTCGGGGTTACTAATGGAGTGGCTGCCTTTCAACGGGCAATGGATGGCCTGGTTAAGCAGGAAAACCTAAGGGACACTTTTCCCTATCTTGATAACATTACCATTGCAGGTCACGATCAACAGGAACACGACTCCAACCTCCAAAAATTTCGGGATGCCCTCCATCGCCGTAATTTGACCCTGAATGAATCCAAATCTGTTGAGTCGCAACCGACCATCAACATCCTTGGCTACTGCGTAGGCAATGGTATCATTAAGCCAGACCCAGAAAGACTTCGCCCGCTCCAAGAGCTCCCGTCACCTAAGAATCCGGCTTCTTTACGTCGGGCTCTCGGTCTGTTTGCATACTACGCTAAATGGATTCCTCATTTTTCGGACAAAATCCAACCCTTGCTGCATGCTAGATCATTTCCACTGGGAACAGCGGCTGTTGCAGCCTTTAACCTTCTCAAAAAACAGTTGGAGAAAGCGGCTCTTCACTCCATCGATGAGAATCTCCCTTTCGTGGTTGAATGTGATGCCTCGGAGGTGGCGATCTCGGCTACTCTGAATCAGGAAGGTCGTCCTGTAGCATTTATGTCCAGGACCTTACAAGGTGCCGAGCTACATTATCCTCCGGTTGAGAAAGAAGCCACAGCCATCATAGAGGCAGTACGGAAGTGGAACCATTTTCTAGCTCGCCAGCACTTTACATTGATCACGGACCAACGATCAGTCGCCTTCATGCTCGATAATCGAAAACGAACCAAAATTAAGAATAATAAAATACAACTTTGGAGGATGGAACTGGCCTCTTTTGGTTATACCATTCTCTATCGGCCTGGCAAGGAGAATGTGGCCCCGGACACCCTCACACGGGCATTCTGCTCCACTATGTCATCCTCCACTCTCATGGATGTCCACAATGGTTTGTGTCATCCTGGCGTTACGCGCATGCTACATTTCGTACGATCACGGAATCTCCCTTTTTCCACTGGAGATGTAAAGAAAATATGCTCAGAATGCCGGCTTTGTGCGGAATTAAAACCTCAGTTCTTCCGCCCCTCAGCTGGTATACTCATACATGCAACCCAACCGATGCAACGACTTAGCATCGATTTTAAGGGCCCAGTGCCCTCTTCAACTCGGAACACATATTTGCTCACCATGATCGACGAATATTCACGTTTTCCGTTTGCCTTCCCCTGCTCCAATATGCTGGCGTCCACAGTAATCTGCTGCCTTGAGCAGGTATTTTCTCTCTGTGGCATGCCGGCTTATATTCACTCAGATCGGGGTCCATCCTTTATGTCAAGGGAACTCAAGGACTACCTCTCAGAACGGGGAATTGCTACAAGCAAAACAACACCATACCATCCCATCGGAAATGGGCAGGTAGAGAGGTATAACGGTATCATCTGGAATTCCGTACGTCTCGCTTTAAGATCTCGGGGCCTACCAGACCAGCAATGGGAAACAGTGCTTCCGGATGCATTGCACTCTATACGGTCCCTGCTTTCTACAGCCACAAATACTACACCTCATGAGCGGTTCTTTGGATTCCAGCGTCGCTCATCTCATGGGACATCACTCCCATCATGGCTAACTACTCCTGGACCTGTATTACTCCGAAGATACGTTCGGACGTCTAAAAATGACCCTCTCGTAGACGAGGTTGAACTAACCGATGCCAACCCCACCTATGCAAACATACGATATTCCGACGGCCGAGAATCTACCGTATCATTACGGGATCTGGCTCCCTGCCCACCAGGACCTAGTGGGACATCGGGTGATGGCATTTCACCAGGAAACTCTTGGGACCTATCGGGTACCCCTCTCCAGGATCCTGATCGGACACCAACTAGCTTGGTGCCGGTAGAACCCCGTGCTCAAGGTTGCGACCCTCCCAGTACCGCGCATGAAAGTACTGATCCACCACAGACCAGCTCTGCACCTCCCTCTGAACAGAGGCAGTCCGACTTTGAACCTATTGGGGCTCGTACTCGAAGCCATGATCTCCCCGACCCTTCACAGGGCAATCCACGCCACACAGACTCTGACCAATGGCCAACCGCATGTAAGCGGACCAGCGACCCTCTACGACGGGAATCCAAACGGGTGCGACTCTTCCTTGTTCGGCGGCTGCGGACCAAAAGGTAGACCACAGCCTTCTAATCCTGCAGGAGGGAAGAATGTGATAAAAATGCTAACTTCCGGGAAGTTATGTCATCACTTCCTGTGAACTATGAACTGTGAACTATGAACTGTGTACATACCTCACTTCCTGTCATATGTCACTTCCTGTTGGACTGGTATAAATACTGGTCTGTTCAGTATTGTAAGAGGCTTCTACCAGAGGCATGGTAAAGACCTCTCTTGTATATAGTGTGTTTATAAGTTACTTAAAGCTTACTTTAAAGTTACTTGATGGTAAGTCTCCTTTTTCTTACATCACTCCCGTTTCCCATTCGCCTTCCCCTGCCCAGACATGACCAGCGCCACGGTCATTAAATGCCTCAACAGCCTGTTCTGCCTGTTCGGTATGCCGAGCTATATCCACACGGATAGGGGGGCGTCCTTCATGAGTGAAGAGCTACGCCAGTACATGCTGTCCAAGGGGATCGCCACGAGCCGTACCACCAGCTACAACCCCCGGGGTAACGGCCAGGTGGAGCGAGAGAACGGGACAGTGTGGAAAGCAGTCACCCTAGCTCTAAGGACCAAGGGCCTCCCTATCTCCCGCTGGCAGGAAGTCCTCTCGGATGTGCTCCATTCGATACGGTCGCTATTGTGTACGGCCACTAATGCCACGCCTCATGAACGAATGTTTGTCTTTCCTCGGAAATCCACCTCAGGCGTATCCATGCCGTCATGGCTCTCCACCCCAGGTCCGGTACTTGTGCGAAGGCATGTGAGGGGCCACAAGATGGACCCTCTCGTGGAGCCAGTACACTTACTCCACGCCAACCCCCAATACGCATATGTCCGGCACGCCGACGGAAGGGAGGACACCGTGTCCATAAAAGACATCGCCCCAGCCGGCATCGACAACAACCACGGCAATAGCAGCGACGACGATCACAGCAACCCTTACCCACCCACTACTCTTTCATCACCCCCGGAAGAACATCGACCAACGGCACCCCCACCAACTACCCCTTCAACAACCCCGGCGGCACCCCCGGCAGAGACCCAGGAGGCTACCGGGGACACCCAGCCGACACCCGCGGCACCACAACAGCCACGTCGGTCGCAGAGGACTATCAAACCCCCGAACAGACTAAATCTATAGAAGGGGTGAATGTGATGAAATATATTCCATTCATCACTGCCTGTTTTCTGTGTCTTGTAACTGCCTGCTTTCTGTGTCTTTTCCCTTCCCCCAGTCCTCATATATTATGTATTGGAATGTGCTGGAATTGGTTGTGTGCAGGGCTCCGCCCATACCTGGCTCCTTTGTAATCTAAGTTCAGTCGGGCATCAGCCTCCTGAAGGAAGACATCGCTCTAGTTTACGTGTTATGTTCTAAGTTAATAAAAGCCTTACTTTTGTTCTGCTAACTTCGAGTCTCGGAATAATTGAGGCACATCACTGCCCAAACACCCAAACTGTCCAAATCATACTGGAGTTTCTCTGCATCCTCCTCACAGCACACACGCCCACCCAGCTTTGTGTCTTCTGCAAACTTGGAGATATTACATCTAGTTCCCTCGTCTAGATCATTAATATATATTGTGAACAGCTGGGGTCCTAACACCGATCCCTGCAGTACCCCACTAGTCACTGCCTGCCACTCGGAAAAAGACCCGTTTATTCCAACTCTTTGCTTCCTGTCTGCCAACCAGTTCTCTATCCAAGTCAGTACCTTACCCCTAATCCCATGTGCTTTAACTTTGTACTCTAATCTCTTATGTGGGACCTTATCGAAAGCCTTCTGAAAGTCCAAATACACCACATCCACTGGTTCTCCCTTATCTATTCTACCAGTTACATCCTTAAAAAATTCCAGTAGATTAGTCAAGCACGATTTACCTTTTGTAAATCCATGTTGACTTTGTCCGATCCTGTCACTGTTTTCCAAGTGCTCTGCTATTACATCTTTTATAATGGACTCTAGCATTTTCCCCACTACCGATGTCAGGCTTACCGGTCTATAATTCCCCCTTTTCTCTCCAGCACCTTTTTTAAATAGTGGGGTAACATTAGCTACCCTCCAATCCATGGGAACTGTTCCAGAGTCTATCGAATTTTGGAAGATGACCAGCAATGCATCTGCTATTTCTAGGGCCACTTCCTTAAGTACTCTAGGATGTAGATTATCAAGCCCTGGGGATTTATCAGCCTTCAATCCCGTCAATTTCCCTAACACCATTTCCCTACAAATACTGATTTCATTCAGTTACTCCCTCTTATTAGACCCTATGTTCCCCGACATCTCTGGGAGGTTATTTGTGTCCTCCTTTGTGAAGACAGAACCAAAGTATGTATTTAATTGGTCAGCCATTTCTTTGTTCCCCATTATTAATTCCCCTGATTCTGACTGCAAGGGACCTACGCTTGACTTCACCAATCGTTTTCTCTTCACATATCTATAGAAGCTTTTACAGCCAGTTTTTATGTTCCCTGCAAGCTTACTCTCATACTCTATTTCCCCCCTCTTAATTAATCCTTTTGTCCTCCTTTGCTGAATCTTAAACGGCTCCAAATCCTCAGTTTTGCTGCTTTTTCTGGCCAATTCATATGTCCTCTCCTTGGATCTTATGCTATCCCTAATTTCCCTTGTTAGCCACAGTTGAGTCACCTTTTTTATTTTATTTTTATGTCAGACAGGGATGAACAAATTCTGTAGTTCATCCATGCAATTTTTAAATGTTTGGCATTGCCTATCCTCCGTCAACCCTTTAAGTAACATTCCCCAATCCATCCTAACCAACTTGCGCCTTTTACCATCGTAGTTTCCTTTATTTAAATTCAGGACCCTAGTCTCTGAGTCAACTACTTCACTCTCCATCTTAATGAAGAATTCTATCATATTATGATCGCTTCTCCCCAAGGGGCCTCGCACAACAAGATTGCTAATTAATCCTTTCTCATTACATAATACCCAGTCTAAGATGGCCTGATCTCTAGTTGGTTCTTCGACATATTGATCCAGGAAACCATCCCGTATACACTCTAGGAATTCCTCCTCCACAGTATTGTTACTAATTTGGTTAGCCCAATCTATATGTAGATTAAAGTCACCCATGATGACAGCTGTGCCCTTATTGCATGCGTCTCTAGTTTCCCATTTAATGCCATCCCCAACCTTAGCATTACTGTTTGGGGGACTGTATACAACTCCCACTAATGTTTTCTGCCCCTTGTTATTTCTCAACTCTGCCCATACAGATGCCACGTCATCAGAGCTAATATCCTTCCTTACTATTGTGTTAATCTCCTTTTTAACCAGCAGTGCTACCCCACCTCCTTTTCCTTTTTTTCCTGTCCTTCTTGAATATTGAATACCCCTGGATGTTGAATTCCCAGCCTTGGTCACCCTGGAGCCATGTCTCCGTAATCCCAATTATATCATATCCGTTTACATCTATTTGCGCAGCTAATTCATCCACCTTATTATCAATGCTCCTTGCATTAAGATATGAAGCCTTCAGGCTTGTTTTTTTTACCACTCTTAGTCCTTTTAGAATTATTATTTACTGTGGCCCTGTTTGATTTACACCCTTGATTTCTCTGCCTTCCACTTTTGCTTTTCTCCTTGCTGTCTTTTGCTTCTATCCTTGTTTCCCTTTCCTCTGTCTCCCTGCACAGGTTCCCAAACCCCTGCCATTTTAGTTTAAACACTCCCCAACAGCACTAGCAAGCACTCCCCCTAGGTCATCAGTCCCGGTCCTGCCCAGGTGCAAACCGTCCAGTTTGTACTGGTCCCACCTCCCCCAGAACTGGTTCCAATGTCCCAGGAATTTGAATCCCTCCCCCTTGCACCTCTTCTCTCTTCTCTTAGGCAGTCCCTCGGAACCGAGGATGACTTGCTTCCACATTAAAAATGAGTTCGCAGGTGACTGATGAGTCCAATGCGGGACCTACAGTCTCTGTCACAGGTGGGGCAGACAGTGGTTGAAGGGACGGGTGGGTGGGGTGCTTGGGTTGACGTGCGCTCCTTGCGCTGCCTGCGCTTGGCTTCTGCTTGCTCCCGGTGAAGAGACTCGAGGTGTTCGGCGCCTTCCCGAATGCTTCTCCTCCACTTTGTGCGGTCTTGGGCCAGGGGTTCCCAGGTGGGGATGTTATACTTTTTCAAGGCGGCTTTGAGGGTGTCCTTGAAGCGTTTCCTCTGCCCACCTGGGGCTCTCTTGCCGTGCCGGAGCTCAGAATAGAGTGCTTGGTTTGGGAGTCTCGTATCGGGCATGCGGACAATGTGACCCATCCATCGGAGCTGATTGAGCGTGGTCAGAGCTTCGATGCTGGGGATGTTGGCCTGAGCAAGAACACTGCCGTTGGTGCGCCTATCCTGCCAAAGGATTTGCAGGATCTTGCGGAGGCAGCGTTGGTGGTACCTCTCCAGTGCTTTGAGGTGCCTGCTATACATGGTCCATGTCTCTGAGGCATACAGCAGGGCAGGTATCACTGCTGCCCTGCAGACCATGAGCTTAGTGCTGGGTTTGAGGTCCTGGCCTTCAAACACTCTCTTCCTCAGGTAGCCGAAGGCTGCACTGGCACTCTGAAGGCGTTGTTGGACTTCGTCGTCGACGTCTGCCCTTGTTGACAGTAGGCTCCCGAGGTATGGAAAGTGGTCCACCATTCCTTGCACCATTCCTCTTGCCAGTAGCAGCACCATTCTGAAATATCCTTCTATTTCTACTCTGACTAGAATGTGGCACTGGTAGCAACCCTGAGATTACAGGAAACTTTGGTTTATCCGGAGGTTGTATGTCCGGAATACTCGATCTAACGGCAAAAATCAGGAGCCGTTTTCTGTAAGTTTTTTTAGATCTTGTTCTTTTTTTTTCCCAGTCAGCCACTGCAAGGTCTGTAGCTATAGCAACAGCTTCAGCTACAGACGCTTGCAGCTGCAGCCGACTCTTTAGAAGCTGTTGCTAAGCAACAGTGTTTGTTGTCAGATACGGAGGTGAAAACCTCTGTATGCTTCAACATTAACTTTGTATGTCCGGCAGTTTTGATAGATTGGCAACACGCCGGTCCCGTCAGTGCCGGATATCACAACGTTTCCTGTACTACCTTTGAGGTCCTATTATTTAATTTACCTCCTAGCTCCCTATATTCAGCTTTTAGGACCTCGTCCCATTTTTTACCTATATCATTGGCACCTATATGCACCACGACGGCTGGCTGTTCACCCTCCCCTCCAGAATGCCCTGCAGCCGCTCCGAGACATCCTTGACCCTTGCACCAGGGAGGCAACATACCATCCTGGAGTCTCGTTTGCGGCCGCAGAACCGTCTATCTATTCCCCTTACAATAGAATCCCCTATCACTATAGCTCTCCTGCTCTTTTTCCTCCCGTCCTGTGCAGCAGAACCACCCATGGTGCCAGGACGTTGGCTACTGCTGCTTTCCCCCGATAAGCCATCTCCCTCACCAATATCCAAAGCGGTATACCTGTTTGAGAGGGGCATGGCCACAGGGGACTCCTGCACTACCTGCCTGCACCTACTACTCTGCCTGGTGGTCACCCATTCCCTTCCTGCCTGTGCAGCCTTTACCTGCGGTGTGACAAACTCCCTAAAAGTGCTATCCACGACGTCCTCAGCATCGTGAATGCTCCAGTATGTATCCATTCGCAGCTCCAGTTCCACAATGCGGTCTGCCAGTAGCAGCAGCTGGATACACTTCCGGCACACATGGTCATCAGGGACACAGGAAGTGTCTCTGATTTCCCACATAGTGCAGGAGGAGCATGCCACGTGGCTGAGCTGTGCTGCCATGACTTACCGTTTAATTAATTCAAATTAAATTAAATCAAATCAATACCACCAATTACAATACAATTAAATGATATACTCAAGGGATCTTGTTTACTAGCACACCTCACTACACAACAGAGACCTTAGAAGCTATAAACCACAAAATTAAGTTTGGAAAAAAGTGAGAAAGAGGGAAATACTCACCAACCAGTCACTCACCGGCTTTCTGGTGATGTCACATTTCGATTACGTTTTACTTCTTTACACTCACAGGTCCGTTGTAGCCCCGGCTCACCTTTAAATCTCCCGAGGTTTGGCGCTCCCCAGCCGCTCTCGCTCACCTTTAAATCTCCCAAGGTTTGGCGCTCTCCAGCCGCTCTCGCTCACCTTTAAATCTCCCGAGGTTTGGCGCTCTCCAGCCGCTCTCGCTCACCTTTAAATCTCCCGAGGTTTGGCGCTCTCCAGCCGCTCTCGCTCACCCTTAAATCTCCCGAGGTTTGGCGCTCTCCAGCCGCACTCGCTCACCTTTAAATCCCCCGAGGTTTGGCGCTCTCCAGCCGCTCTCGCTCACCTTTAAATCTCCCGAGGTTTGGCGCTCTCCAGCCGCTCTCGCTCACCTTTAAATCTCCCGAGGTTTGGCGCTCTCCAGCCGCTCTCGCTCACCTTTAAATCTCCCGAGGTTTGGCGCTCTCCAGCCGCTCTCCCTCACCTTTGAAATCTCCCGAGGTTTGGCGCTCTCCAGCCGGTCTCGCTCACCTTTAAATCTCCCGAGGTTTGGCGCTCTCCAGCCGCTCTCGCTCACCTTGGAAATCTCCCGAGGTTTGGCGCTCTCCAGCCGCTCTCGCTCACCTTGGAAATCTCCCGAGGTTTGGCGCTCTCCAGCCATGCTCGCTCACCTTTAAATCTCCCGAGGTTTGGTGCTCCCCAGCCGCTCTCGCTCACCTTTAAATCTCCCGAGGTTTGGCGCTCTCCAGCCGCTCTCGCTCACCTTTAAATCTCCAGAGGTTTGACGCTCTCCAGCCGTTCTCGCTCACCTTGGAAATCTCCGAGGTTTGGCGCTCTCCAGCCGCTCTCGTTCACCTTTAAATCTCCCGAGGTTTGGCGCTCTCCAGCTGCTCTCGCTCACCGTTAAATCTCCCGAGGTGTGGCGCTCTCCAGCCGCTCTCGCTCACCTTTAAATCTCCCGAGGTTTGGCGCTCTCCAGCCGCTCTCGCTCACCTTTGAAATCTCCCGAGGTTTGGCGCTCTCCAGCCGCTCTCGCTCACCTTTGAAATCTGCCGAGGTTTGGCGCTCTCCAACCGCTCTCCCTCACCTTTGAAATCTCCCGAGGTTTGGCGCTATCCAGCCGCTCTCGCTCACCTTTGAAATCTCCCGAGGTTTGGCGCTCTCCAGCCGTTCTCGCTCACCTTTGAAATCTCCCGAGGTTTGGCGCTCTCCAGCCATGCTTGCTCACCTTGGAAATCTCCGAGGTTTGGTGCTCTCCAGCCGCTCTCGCTCACCTTTGAAATCTCCCGAGGTTTGGCGCTCTCCAGCCGTTCTCGCTCACCTTTGAAATCTCCCGAGGTTTGGCGCTCTCCAGCCATGCTTGCTCACCTTGGAAATCTCCGAGGTTTGGTGCTCTCCAGCCGCTCTCGCTCACCTTTGAAATCTCCCGAGGTTTGGCGCTCTCCAGCCGTTCTCGCTCACCTTTGAAATCTCCCGAGGTTTGGCGCTCTCCAGCCATGCTTGCTCACCTTGGAAATCTCCGAGGTTTGGTGCTCTCCAGCCGCTCTCGCTCACCTTTGAAATCTCCCGAGGTTTGGCGCTCTCCAGCCATGCTTGCTCACCTTGGAAATCTCCGAGGTTTGGTGCTCTCCAGCCGCTCTCGCTCACCTTTGAAATCTCCCGAGGTTTGGCGCTCTCCAGCCGTTCTCGCTCACCTTTGAAATCTCCCGAGGTTTGGCGCTCTCCAGCCATGCTTGCTCACCTTGGAAATCTCCGAGGTTTGGTGCTCTCCAGCCGCTCTCGCTCACCTTTGAAATCTCCTGAGGTTTGGCGCTCTCCAGCCGCTCTCGCTCACCTTTGAAATCTCCCAAGGTTTGGCGCTCTCCAGCCGCTCTCGCTCACCTTTGAAATCTCCCGAGGTTTGGCGCTCTCCAGCCGCTCTCGCTCACCTTTAAATCTCCCGAGGTTTGGTGCTGTCCAGCCACTCTCGCTCACCTTTAAATCCCCCGAGGTTTGGCGCTCTCCAGCCGCTCTCGCTCACCTTTGAAATCTCCCGACGTTTGGCGCTCTCCAGCCGTTCTCGCTCACCTTTGAAATCTCCGGAGGTTTGGTGCTCTCCAGCCGCTCTCGCTCACCTTTGAAATCTCCTGAGGTTTGGCGCTCTCCCGCCGATCTCGCTCACCTTGGAAATCTCCCAAGGTTTGGCGCTCTCCAGCCGTTCTCACTCACCTTTGAAATCTCCCGAGGTTTGGTGCTCACCAGCCGCTCTCGCTCACCTTTGAAATCTCCCGAGGTTTGGCACTCTCCAGCCGCTCTCGCTCACCTTGGAAATCTCCGAGGTTTGGCGCTATCCAGCCGCTCTCGCTCACCTTTAAATCTCCCGAGGTTTGGCGCTCTCCAGCCGCTCTCGCTCACCTTTAAATCTCCCGAGGTGTGGCGCTCTCCAGCCGCTCTCGCTCACCTTTAAATCTCCCGAGGTTTGGCGCTCTCCAGCCGCTCTCGCTCACCTTTAAATCTCCCGAGGTTTGGCGCTCTCCAGCCGCTCTCGCTCACCTTTAAATCTCCCGAGGTTTGGCGCTCTCCAGCCGCTCTCACTCACCTTTGAAATCTCCTGAGGTTTGGCACTCTCCAGCCCCTCTCGCTCACCTTTAAATCTCCCGAGGTTTGGCGCTCTCCAGCCACTCTCGCTCACATTTAAATCTCCCGAGGTTTGGCGCTCTCCAGCCACTCTCGCTCACCTTTGAAATCTCCGAGGTTTGGCGCTCTCCAGCCGCTCTCGCTCACCTTTGAAATCTCCCGAGGTTTGGCGCTCTCCAGCCGGTCTCGCTCACCTTTGAAATCTCCCGAGGTTTGGCACTCTCCAGCCGCTCTCGCTCACCTTTAAATCTCCCGAGGTTTGGCGCTCTCCAGCCACTCTCGCTCACCTTTAAATCTCCCGAGGTTTGGCGCTCTCCAGCCACTCTCGCTCACCTTTGAAATCTCCGAGGTTTGGCGCTCTCCAGCCGCTCTCGCTCACCTTTGAAATCTCCCGAGGTTTGGCGCTCTCCAGCCGCTCTCGCTCACCTTTGAAATCCCCCGAGGTTTGGCGCTCTCCAGCCGCTCTCGCTCACCTTTGAAATCTCCCAAGGTTTGGCACTCTCCAGCCGCTCTCGCTCACCTTTGAAATCTCCTGAGGTTTGGCGCTCTCCAGCCGCTCTAGCTCACCTTTGAAATCTCCCGACGTTTGGCGCTCTCCAGCCATTCTCGCTCACCTTTGAAATCTCCGGAGGTTTGGCGCTCTGCAGTCGCTCTCGCTCACCTTTGAAATCTCCTGAGGTTTGGCGCTCTCCCGCCGGTCTCGCTCACCTTGGAAATCTCCCAAGGTTTGGCGCTCTCCAGCCGTTCTCACTCACCTTGGAAATCTCTGAGGTTTGGTGCTCACCAGCCGCTCTCGCTCACCTTTGAAATCTCCCGAGGTTTGGCGCTCTCCAGCCGGTCTCGCTCACCTTGGAAATCTCCCGAGGTTTGGCGCTCTCCAGCCATGCTCGCTCACCTTTAAATCTCCCGAGGTTTGGTGCTCTCCAGCCGCTCTCGCTCACCTTTAAATCTCCCGCGGTTTGGCGCTCTCCAGCCGCTCTCGCTCACCTTTAAATCTCCCGAGGTTTGGCGCTCTCCAGCCGCTCTCGCTCACCTTTAAATCTCCCGAGGTTTGGCGCTCTCCAGCCGCTCTCGCTCACCTTTAAATCTCCCGAGGTTTGGCGCTCTCCAGCCGCTCTCGCTCACCTTGGAAATCTCCCGAGGTTTGGCGCTCTCCAGCCTCTCTTGCTCACCATTGAAATCTCCTGAGGTTTGGCGCTCTCCAGCCTCTCTCGCTCGCCTTTGAAATCTCCCGAGGTTTGGCGCTCTCCAGCCGGTCTCGCTCATGTTGGAAATCTCCCGAGGTTTGGCGCTCCAGCCGCTCTCGCTCACCTTGGAAATCTCCGAGGTTTGGCGCTCTCCAGCCGCTCTCGCTCACCTTTGAAATCTCCCGAGGTTTGGTGCTCTCCAGCCGTTCTTGCTCACCATTAAATCTCCCGAGGTTTGGCGCTCTCCAGCCGCTCTCGCTCACCTTTGAAATCTCCCGAGGTATGGCGCTCTCCAGCCGCTCTCGCTCACGTTGGAAATCTGAGGTTTGGTGCTCACCAGCCGCTCTCGCTCACCTTTGAAATCTCCCGAGGTTTGGCGCTCTCCAGCCGCTCTCGCTCACCTTGGAAATCTCCCGAGGTTTGGCGCTCTCCAGCCACGCTCGCTCACCTTTAAATCTCCCGAGGTTTGGTGCTCTCCAGCCGCTCTCGCTCACCTTTAAATCTCCCGAGGTTTGGCGCTCTCCAGCCGCTCTCGCTCACCTTTAAATCTCCCGAGGTTTGGCGCTCTCCAGCCGCTCTCGCTCACCTTGGAAATCTCCGAGGTTTGGCGCTCTCCAGCTGCTCTCGCTCACCTTTAAATCTCCCGAGTTTTGGCGCTCTCCAGCCGCTCTCGCTCACCTTTAAATCTCCCGAGGTTTGGCGCTCTCCAGCCGCTCTCGCTCACCTTTAAATCTCCCGAGGTTTGGCGCTCTCCAGCCGCTCTCGCTCACCTTTAAATCTCCCGAGGTTTGGCGCTCTCCAGCCGCTCTCGCTCACCTTGGAAATCTCCCGAGGTTTGGCGCTCTCCAGCCGCTCTCGCTCACCTTTGAAATCTCCGAGGTTTGGCGCTCTCCAGCCGCTCTCGCTCACCTTTAAATCTCCCGAGGGTTGGCGCTCTCCAGCCGCTCTTGCTCACCTTTGAAATCTCCCGAGGTTTGGCGCTCTCCAGCCGGTCTCGCTCACCTTTAAATCTCCCGAGGTTTGGCGCTCTCCAGCCGCTCTCACTTACCTTTGAAATCTCCCGAGGTTTGGCACTCTCCAGCCGCTCTCGCTCACCTTTGAAATCTCCCGAGGTTTGGCGCCCTCCAGCCGCTCTCGCTCACCTTTGAAATCTCCCGAGGTTTGGCGCTCTCCAGCCGCTCTCGCTCACCTTTGAAATCTCCCGAGGTTTGGCGCTCTCCAGCCGCTCTCCCTCACCTTTGAAATCTCCCGAGGTTTGGCGCTCTCCAGCTGCTCTCGCTCACCTTTAAATCTCCCGAGGTTTGGTGCTCTCCAGCCGCTCTCGCTCACCTTGGAAATCTCCGAGGTTTGGCGCTCTCCAGCCGCTCTCGCTCACCTTGAAATCTCCCGAGGTTTGGCGCTCTCCAGCCGCGCTCGCTCACCTTTGAAATCTCCCGAGGTTTGGCGCTCTCCAGCCGCTCTCGCTCACCTTTAAATCTCCCGAGGTTTGGCGCTCTCCAGCCGCTCTCGCTCACCTTTAAATCTCCCGAGGTTTGGCGCTCTCCAGCCGCTGTCGCTCACCTTGGAAATCTCCCGAGGTTTGGCGCTCTCCAGCCTCTCTCGCTCACCTTTGAAATCTCCTGAGGTTTGGCGCTCTCCAGCCTCTCTCGCTCACCTTTGAAATCTCCCGCGGTTTGGCGCTCTCCAGCCTCTCTCGCTCACCTTTGAAATCGCCCGAGGTTTGGCACTCTCCAGCCCCTCTCGCTCACCTTTAAATCTCCCGAGGTTTGGCGCTCTCCAGCCACTCTCGCTCACCTTTAAATCTCCCGAGGTTTGGCGCTCTCCAGCCACTCTCGCTCACCTTTGAAATCTCCGAGGTTTGGCGCTCTCCAGCCGGTCTCGCTCACCTTTAAATCTCCCGAGGTTTGGCGCTCTCCAGCCGCTCTCACTCACCTTTGAAATCTCCCGAGGTTTGGCACTCTCCAGCCGCTCTCGCTCACCTTTAAATCTCCCGAGGTTTGGCGCTCCAGCCGCTCTCGCTCACCTTGGAAATCTCCGAGGTTTGGCGCTCTCCAGCCGCTCTCGCTCACCTTTGAAATGTCCCGAGGTTTGGTGCTCTCCAGCCGTTCTCGCTCACCATTAAATCTCCCGAGGTTTGGCGCTCTCCAGCCGCTCTCGCTCACCTTTGAAATCTCCCGAGGTATGGCGCTCTCCAGCCGCTCTCGCTCACGTTGGAAATCTCTGAGGTTTGGTGCTCACCAGCCGCTCTCGCTCACCTTTGAAATCTCCCGAGGTTTGGCGCTCTCCAGCCGCTCTCGCTCACCTTGGAAATCTCCCGAGGTTTGGCGCTCTCCAGCCACGCTCGCTCACCTTTAAATCTCCCGAGGTTTGGTGCTCTCCAGCCGCTCTCGCTCACCTTTAAATCTCCCGAGGTTTGGCGCTCTCCAGCCGCTCTCGCTCACCTTTAAATCTCCCGAGGTTTGGCGCTCTCCAGCCACTCTCGCTCACCTTGGAAATCTCCGAGGTTTGGCGCTCTCCAGCTGCTCTCGCTCACCTTTAAATCTCCCGAGTTTTGGCGCTCTCCAGCCGCTCTCGCTCACCTTTAAATCTCCCGAGGTTTGGCGCTCTGCAGTCGCTCTCGCTCACCTTTGAAATCTCCTGAGGTTTGGCGCTCTCCCGCCGGTCTCGCTCACCTTGGAAATCTCCCAAGGTTTGGCGCTCTCCAGCCGTTCTCACTCACCTTGGAAATCTCTGAGGTTTGGTGCTCACCAGCCGCTCTCGCTCACCTTTGAAATCTCCCGAGGTTTGGCGCTCTCCAGCCGGTCTCGCTCACCTTGGAAATCTCCCGAGGTTTGGCGCTCTCCAGCCATGCTCGCTCACCTTTAAATCTCCCGAGGTTTGGTGCTCTCCAGCCGCTCTCGCTCACCTTTAAATCTCCCGCGGTTTGGCGCTCTCCAGCCGCTCTCGCTCACCTTTAAATCTCCCGAGGTTTGGCGCTCTCCAGCCGCTCTCGCTCACCTTTAAATCTCCCGAGGTTTGGCGCTCTCCAGCCGCTCTCGCTCACCTTTAAATCTCCCGAGGTTTGGCGCTCTCCAGCCGCTCTCGCTCACCTTGGAAATCTCCCGAGGTTTGGCGCTCTCCAGCCTCTCTTGCTCACCATTGAAATCTCCTGAGGTTTGGCGCTCTCCAGCCTCTCTCGCTCGCCTTTGAAATCTCCCGAGGTTTGGCGCTCTCCAGCCGGTCTCGCTCATGTTGGAAATCTCCCGAGGTTTGGCGCTCCAGCCGCTCTCGCTCACCTTGGAAATCTCCGAGGTTTGGCGCTCTCCAGCCGCTCTCGCTCACCTTTGAAATCTCCCGAGGTATGGCGCTCTCCAGTCGCTCTCGCTCACGTTGGAAATCTCTGAGGTTTGGTGCTCACCAGCCGCTCTCGCTCACCTTTGAAATCTCCCGAGGTTTGGCGCTCTCCAGCCGCTCTCGCTCACCTTTAAATCTCCCGAGGTTTGGCGCTCTCCAGCCGCTCTCGCTCACCTTTAAATCTCCCGAGGTTTGGCGCTCTCCAGCCGCTCTCGCTCACCTTGGAAATCTCCCGAGGTTTGGCGCTCTCCAGCCTCTCTTGCTCACCATTGAAATCTCCTGAGGTTTGGCGCTCTCCAGCCTCTCTCGCTCGCCTTTGAAATCTCCCGAGGTTTGGCGCTCTCCAGCCGCTCTCGCTCACCTTGGAAATCTCCCGAGGTTTGGCGCTCTCCAGCCTCTCTTGCTCACCATTGAAATCTCCTGAGGTTTGGCGCTCTCCAGCCTCTCTCGCTCGCCTTTGAAATCTCCCGAGGTTTGGCGCTCTCCAGCCACTCTCGCTCACCTTTGAAATCTCCGAGGTTTGGCGCTCTCCAGCCGCTCTCGCTCACCTTTGAAATCTCCCGAGGTTTGGCGCTCTCCAGCCGGTCTCGCTCACCTTTAAATCTCCCGAGGTTTGGCGCTCTCCAGCCGCTCTCACTCACCTTTGAAATCTCCCGAGGTTTGGCACTCTCCAGCCGCTCTCGCTCACCTTTAAATCTCCCGAGGTTTGGCGCTCTCCAGCCACTCTCGCTCACCTTTAAATCTCCCGAGGTTTGGCGCTCTCCAGCCACTCTCGCTCACCTTTGAAATCTCCGAGGTTTGGCGCTCTCCAGCCGCTCTCGCTCACCTTTGAAATCTCCCGAGGTTTGGCGCTCTCCAGCCGCTCTTGCTCACCTTTGAAATCCCCCGAGGTTTGGCGCTCTCCAGCCGCTCTCGCTCACCTTTGAAATCTCCCAAGGTTTGGCACTCTCCAGCCGCTCTCGCTCACCTTTGAAATCTCCTGAGGTTTGGTGCTCTCCAGCCGCTCTAGCTCACCTTTGAAATCTCCCGACGTTTGGCGCTCTCCAGCCATTCTCGCTCACCTTTGAAATCTCCGGAGGTTTGGCGCTCTGCAGCCGCTCTCGCTCACCTTTGAAATCTCCTGAGGTTTGGCGCTCTCCCGCCGGTCTCGCTCACCTTGGAAATCTCCCAAGGTTTGGCGCTCTCCAGCCGTTCTCACTCACCTTTGAAATCTCCCGAGGTATGGTGCTCACCAGCCGCTCTCGCTCACCTTTGAAATCTCCCGAGGTTTGGCGCTCTCCAGCCGGTCTCGCTCACCTTGGAAATCTCCCGAGGTTTGGCGCTCTCCAGCCATGCTCGCTCACCTTTAAATCTCCCGAGGTTTGGTGCTCTCCAGCCGCTCTCGCTCACCTTTAAATCTCCCGCGGTTTGGCGCTCTCCAGCCGCTCTCGCTCACCTTTAAATCTCCCGAGGTTTGGCGCTCTCCAGCCGCTCTCGCTCACCTTGGAAATCTCCCGAGGTTTGGCGCTCTCCAGCCTCTCTTGCTCACCATTGAAATCTCCTGAGGTTTGGCGCTCTCCAGCCTCTCTCGCTCGCCTTTGAAATCTCCCGAGGTTTGGCGCTCTCCAGCCGGTCTCGCTCATGTTGGAAATCTCCCGAGGTTTGGCGCTCCAGCCGCTCTCGCTCACCTTGGAAATCTCCGAGGTTTGGCGCTCTCCAGCCGCTCTCGCTCACCTTTGAAATCTCCCGAGGTTTGGTGCTCTCCAGCCGCTCTCGCTCACGTTGGAAATCTCTGAGGTTTGGTGCTCACCAGCCGCTCTCGCTCACCTTTGAAATCTCCCGAGGTTTGGCGCTCTCCAGCCGCTCTCGCTCACCTTGGAAATCTCCCGAGGTTTGGCGCTCTCCAGCCACGCTCGCTCACCTTTAAATCTCCCGAGGTTTGGTGCTCTCCAGCCGCTCTCGCTCACCTTTAAATCTCCCGAGGTTTGGCGCTCTCCAGCCGCTCTCGCTCACCTTTAAATCTCCCGAGGTTTGGCGCTCTCCAGCCACTCTCGCTCACCTTGGAAATCTCCGAGGTTTGGCGCTCTCCAGCTGCTCTCGCTCACCTTTAAATCTCCCGAGTTTTGGCGCTCTCCAGCCGCTCTCGCTCACCTTTAAATCTCCCGAGGTTTGGCGCTCTCCAGCCGCTCTCGCTCACCTTTAAATCTCCCGAGGTTTGGCGCTCTCCAGCCGCTCTCGCTCACCTTTAAATCTCCCGAGGTTTGGCGCTCTCCAGCCGCTCTCGCTCACCTTGGAAATCTCCCGAGGTTTGGCGCTCTCCAGCCGCTCTCGCTCACCTTTGAAATCTCCGAGGTTTGGCGCTCTCCAGCCGCTCTCGCTCACCTTTAAATCTCCCGAGGGTTGGCGCTCTCCAGCCGCTCTTGCTCACCTTTGAAATCTCCCGAGGTTTGGCGCTCTCCAGCCGGTCTCGCTCACCTTTAAATCTCCCGAGGTTTGGCGCTCTCCAGCCGCTCTCACTTACCTTTGAAATCTCCCGAGGTTTGGCGCTCTCCAGCCGCTCTCCCTCACCTTTGAAATCTCCCGAGGTTTGGCGCTCTCCAGCTGCTCTCGCTCACCTTTAAATCTCCCGAGGTTTGGTGCTCTCCAGCCGCTCTCGCTCACCTTGGAAATCTCCGAGGTTTGGCGCTCTCCAGCCGCTCTCGCTCACCTTGAAATCTCCCGAGGTTTGGCGCTCTCCAGCCGCGCTCGCTCACCTTTGAAATCTCCCGAGGTTTGGCGCTCTCCAGCCGCTCTCGCTCACCTTTAAATCGCCCGAGGTTTGGCGCTCTCCAGCCGGTCTCGCTCACGTTGGAAATCTCCCGAGGTTTGGCGCTCCAGCCGCTCTCGCTCACCTTTGAAATCTCCTGAGGTTTGGCGCTCTGCAGCCGATCTCGCTCACCTTTGAAATCTCCCGAGGTTTGGCGCTCTCTAGCCGCTCTCGCTCACCTTTAAATCTCCCGAGGTTTGGCGCTCTCCAGCCGCTCTCACTCACCTTTAAATCTCCCGAGTTTTGGCGCTCTCCAGCCGCTCTCGCTCACCTTTGAAATCTCCCGAGGTTTGGCGCTCTCCAGCCGCTCTTGCTCACCTTTAAATCCCCTGAGGTTTGGCGCTCTCCAGCCGCTCTCGCTCACCTTTGAAATCTCCCGAGGTTTGGCGCTCTCCAGCCGCTCTCGCTCACCTTTAAATCTCCCGAGGTTTGGCGCTCTCCAGCCACTCTCGCTCACCTTTGAAATCTCCGAGGTTTGGCGCTCTGCAGCCATGCTTGCTCAGCTTGGAAATCTCGCGAGGTTTGGCGCTCTCCAGCTGCTCTCACTCACCTTTGAAATCTCCAGGGTTTGGCGCTCTCCAGCCGCTCCCGCGCACCTTTGAAATCTCCCGAGGTTTGGCACTCTCCAGCCACTGTCGCTCACCTTTGAAATCTCCCGAGGTTTGGCGCTCTCCAGCCGCTCTCGCTCACCTTTAAATCTCCCGAGGTTTGGCGCTCTCCAGCCGGTCTCGCTCACCTTTGAAATCTCCCGAGGTTTGGCGCTCTCCAGCCGCTGTCGCTCACCTTTGAAATCTCCCGAGGTTTGGCGCTCTCCAGCCGCTCTCGCTCACCTTTAAATCTCCCGAGGTTTGGCGCTCTCCAGCCGGTCTCGCTCACCTTTAAATCTCCCGAGCTTTGCCGCTCTCCAGCCGCTCTCGCTCACCTTTGAAATCTCCCGAGGTTTGTCGCTGTCCAGCCAGTCTCGCTCACCTTTAGATCTCCCGAGGTTTGGCGCTCTCCAGCCGCTCTCGCTCACCTTTGAAATCTCCCGAGGTTTGGCGCTCTCCAGCCGGTCTCGCTCACCTTTAAATCTCCCGAGGTTTGGCGCTCTCCAGCCGCTCTCGCTTACCTTTGAAATCTCCCGAGGTTTGGCGCTCTCCAGCCGCTCTCACTCACCTTTGAAATCTCCCGAGGTTTGGCACTCTCCAGCCGCTCTCGCTCACCTTTGAAATCTGCCGAGGTTTGGCGCTCTCCAGCCGTTCTCGCTCACCTTTGAAATCTCCCGAGGTTTGGCGCTCTCCAGCCGGTCTCGCTCACCTTTAAATCTCCCGAGGTTTGGCGCTCTCCAGCCGCTCTTGCTCACCTTTGAAATCTCCCGAGGTTTGGCGCTCTCCAGCCGGTCTCGCTCACCTTTAAATCTCCTGAGGTTTGGCGCTCTCCAGCCACTCTCGCTCACCTTTAAATCTCCCGAGGTTTGGCGCTCTTCAGCCACTCTCGCTCACCTTTGAAATCTCCGAGGTTTGGCGCTCTCCAGCCGCTCTCGCTCACCTTTGAAATCTCCCGAGGTTTGGCGCTCTCCAGCCGGTCTCGCTCACCTTTAAATCTCCCGAGGTTTGGCGCTCTCCAGCCGCTCTCACTCACCTTTGAAATCTCCCGAGGTTTGGCACTCTCCAGCCGCTCTCGCTCACCTTTAAATCTCCCGAGGTTTGGCGCTCTCCAGCCACTCTCGCTCACCTTTAAATCTCCCGAGGTTTGGCGCTCTCCAGCCACTCTCGCTCACCTTTGAAATCTCCGAGGTATGGCGCTCTCCAGCCGCTCTCGCTCACCTTTGAAATCTCCCGAGGTTTGGCGCTCTCCAGCCGCTCTCGCTCACCTTTGAAATCCCCCGAGGTTTGGCGCTCTCCAGCCACTCTCGCTCACCTAAGAAATCTCCCAAGGTTTGGCGCTCTCCAGCCGCTCTCGCTCACCTTTGAAATCTCCCGAGGTTTGGCGCTCTCCAGCCGCTCTTGCTCACCTTTGAAATCTCCTGAGGTTTGGCGCTCTCCCGCCGGTCTCGCTCACCTTGGAAATCTCCCAAGGTTTGGCGCTCTCCAGCCGTTCTGACTCACCTTTGAAATCTCCCGAGGTATGGCGCTCTCCAGCCGCTCTCGCTCACCTTGGCAATCTCCCGAGGTTTGGCGCTCTCCAGCCGCTCTCGCTCACCTTGGAAATCTCCCGAGGTTTGGCGCTCTCCAGCCATGCTCGCTCACCTTTAAATCTCCCGAGGTTTGGTGTTCTCCAGCCGCTCTCGCTCACCTTTAAATCTCCCGAGGTTTGGCGCTCTCCAGCCGCTCTCGCTCACCTTTAAATCTCCTGAGGTTTGACGCTCTCCAGCCGTTCTCGCTCACCTTGGAAATCTCCGAGGTTTGGCTCTCTCCAGCCGCTCTCGCTCACCTTTAAATCTCCCGAGGTTTGGCGCTCTCCAGCCGCTCTCGCTCACCGTGGAAATCTCCCGAGGTTTGGCGCTCTCCAGCCGCTCTCGCTCACCTTTGAAATCTCCCGAGGTATGGCGCTCTCCAGCCGCTCTCGCTCACGTTGGAAATCTCTGAGGTTTGGTGCTCACCAGCCGCTCTCGCTCACCTTTGAAATCTCGCGAGGTTTGGCGCTCTCCAGCCGCTCTCGCTCACCTTGGAAATCTCCCGAGGTTTGGCGCTCTCCAGCCACGCTCGCTCACCTTTAAATCTCCCGAGGTTTGGCGCTCTCCAGCCACTCTCGCTCACCTTTAAATCTCCCGAGGTTTGACGCTCTCCAGCCGCTCTCGCTCACCTTGGAAATCTCCGAGGTTTGGCGCTCTCCAGCCGCTCTCGCTCACCTTTAAATCTCCCGAGGTTTGGCGCTCTCCAGCCGCTCTCGCTCACCTTTAAATCTCCCGAGGTTTGGCGCTCTCCAGCCGCTCTCGCTCACCTTTAAATCTCCCGAGGTTTGGCGCTCTCCAGCCGCTCTCGCTCACCTTTAAATCTCCCGAGGTTTGGCACTCTCCAGCCGCTCTCGCTCACCTTGGAAATCTCCCGAGGTTTGGCGCTCTCCAGCCTCTCTTGCTCACCTTTGAAATCTCCTGAGGTTTGGCGCTCTCCAGCCTCTCTCGCTCACCTTTGAAATCTCCCGAGGTTTGGCGCTCTCCAGCCTCTCTCGCTCAGCTTTGAAATCGCCCGAGGTTTGGCGCTCTCCAGCCGGTCTCGCTCACGTTGGAAATCTCCCGAAGTTTGCCGCTCCAGCCGCTCTCGCTCACCTTTGAAATCCCCCGAGGTTTGGCGCTCTGCAGCCGCTCTCCCTCACCTTTGAAATCTCCCGAGGTTTGGCGCTCTCCAGCCGCTCTCGCTCACCTTTGAAACCTCCTGAAGTTTGGCACTCTCCAGCCGCTCTCGCTCACCTTTAAATCTCCCGAGGTTTGGCGCTCTCCAGTCGGTCTCGCTCACCTTTGAAATCTCCGAGGTTTGGCGCTCTGCAGCCGCTCTCGCTCACCTTGGAAATCTCCCGAGGTTTGGCGCTCTCCAGCCGCTCTCACTCACCTTTGAAATCTCCGAGGTTTGGCGCTCTCCAGCCGCTGTCGCTCACCTTTGAAATCTCCCGAGGTTTGGCGCTCTCCAGCCGCTCTCGCTCACCTTTAAATCTCCCGAGGTTTGGCGCTCTCCAGCCGGTCTCGCTCACCTTTAAATCTCCCGAGGTTTGGCGCTCTCCAGCCGCTCTTGCTCACCTTTGAAATCTCCCGAGGTTTGTCGCTCTCCAGCCATGCTCGCTCACCTTTAAATCTCCCGAGGTTTGGTGCTCTCCAGCCGCTCTCGCTCACCTTTAAATCTCCCGAGGTTTGGCGCTCTCCAGCCGCTCTCGCTCACCTTTAAATCTCCCGAGGTTTCACGCTCTCCAGCCGTTCTCGCTCACCTTGGAAATCTCCGAGGTTTGGCGCTCTCCAGCCGCTCTCGCTCACCTTGGAAATCTCCCGAGGTTTGGCGCTCTCCAGCCGCTCTCGCTCACCTTTGAAATCTCCCGAGGTATGGCGCTCTCCAGCCGCTCTCGCTCACGTTGGAAATCTCTGAGGTTTGGTGCTCACCAGCCGCTCTCGCTCACCTTTGAAATCTCCCGAGGTTTGGCGCTCTCCAGCCGCTCTCGCTCACCTTGGAAATCTCCCGAGGTTTGGCGCTCTCCAGCCACGCTCGCTCACCTTTAAATCTCCCGAGGTTTGGTGCTCTCCAGCCGCTCTCGCTCACCTTTAAATCTCCCGAGGTTTGGCGCTCTCCAGCCGCTCTCGCTCACCTTTAAATCTCCCGAGGTTTGACGCTCTACAGCCGCTCTCGCTCACCTTGGAAATCTCCGAGGTTTGGCGCTCTCCAGCCGCTCTCGCTCACCTTTAAATCTCCCGAGGTTTGGCGCTCTCCAGCCGCTCTCGCTCACCTTTAAATCTCCCGAGGTTTGGCGCTCTCCAGCCTCTCTCGCTCAGCTTTGAAATCGCCCGAGGTTTGGCGCTCTCCAGCCGGTCTCGCTCACGTTGGAAATCTCCCGAAGTTTGCCGCTCCAGCCGCTCTCGCTCACCTTTGAAATCCCCCGAGGTTTGGCGCTCTCCAGCCGCTCTCCCTCACCTTTGAAATCTCCTGAGGTTTGGCGCTTTCCAGCCGCTCTCGCTCACCTTTGAAACCTCCTGAAGTTTGGCGCTCTCCAGCCGCTCTCGCTCACCTTGGAAATCTCCCGAGGTTTGGCGCTCTCCAGCCGCTCTCGCTCACCTTTGAAATCTCCCGAGGTTTGGCGCTCTCCAGCCGCTCTCGCTCACCTTTGAAATCTCCCGAGGTTTGGCGCTCTCCAGCCGCTCTCGCTCACCTTTAAATCTCCCGAGGGTTGGCGCTCTCCAGCCGGTCTCGCTCACCTTTGAAATCTCCGAGGTTTGGCGCTCTGCAGCCGCTCTCGCTCACCTTGGAAATCTCCCGAGGTTTGGCGCTCTCCAGCCGCTCTCACTCACCTTTGAAATCTCCGAGGTTTGGCGCTCTCCAGCCGCTGTCGCTCACCTTTGAAATCTCCCGAGGTTTGGCGCTCTCCAGCCGCTCTCGCTCACCTTTAAATCTCCCGAGGTTTGGCGCTCTCCAGCCGGTCTCGCTCACCTTTAAATCTCCCGAGGTTTGGCGCTCTCCAGCCGCTCTTGCTCACCTTTGAAATCTCCCGAGGTTTGGCGTTCTCCAGCCGGTCTCGCTCACCTTTAAATCTCCCGAGGTTTGGCGCTCTCCAGCCGCTCTCACTCACCTTTGAAATCTCCCGAGGTTTGGCACTCTCCAGCCACTCTCGCTCACCTTTGAAATCTCCCGAGGTTTGGCGCTCTCCAGCCACTCTCGCTCACCTTTGAAATCTCCCGAGGTTTGGCGCTCTGCAGCCGCTCTCGCTCACCTTTGAAATCTCCCGAGGTTTGGTGCTCTCCAGCCGCTCTCGCTCACCCTTGAAATCTCCCGAGGTTTTGCGCTCTCCAGCCGCTCTCCCTCACCTTTGAAATCTCCCGAGGTTTGGTGCTCTCCAGCCGCTCTCGCTCACCTTGGAAATCTCCGAGGTTTGGCGCTCTCCAGCCGCTCTCGCTCACCTTTAAATCTCCCGAGGTTTGGCGCTCTCCAGCCGCTCTCGCTCACCTTTGAAATCTCCCGAGGTTTGGCGCTCTCCAGCCGCTCTCGCTCACGTTCAAATCTCCCGAGGTTTGACGCTCTCCAGCCGCTCTCGCTCACCTTTAAATCTCCCGAGGTTTGGCGCTCTCCAGCCGCTCTCGCTCACCTTGGAAATCTCCCGAGGTTTGGCGCTCTCCAGCCTCTCTCGCTCACCTTTGAAATCTCCAGAGGTTTGGCGCTCTCCAGCCTCTCTCGCTCACCTTTGAAATCTCCCGAGGTTTGGCGCTCTCCAGCCTCTCTCGCTCACCTTTGAAATCGCCTGAGGTTTGGCGCTCTCCAGCCGGTCTCGCTCACGTTGGAAATCTCCCGAGGTTTGGCGCTCCAGCCGCTCTCGCTCACCTTTGAAATCTCCCGAGATTTGGCGCTCTCCAGCCGCTCTCGCTCACCTTTGAAATCTCCCGAGGTTTGGCGTTCTCCAGCCGCTCTCGCTCACCTTTAAATCTCCCGAGGTTTGGCACCCTCCAGCCGCTCTCGCTCACCTTCGAAATCTCCCGAGGTTTGGCGCTCTCCAGCCGCTCTCTCTCACCTGTGAATTCTCCCAAGGTTTGGCGCTCTCCAGCCGCTCTTGCTCACCTTTGAAATCTCCCGAGGTTTGGCGCTCTCCAGCCGCTCTCGCTCACCTTTGAAATCTCCCGAGGTTTGGCGCTCTCCAGCCGCTCTCGCTCACCTTTAAATCTCCCGAGGTTTGGCGCTCTCCAGCCATTCTCGCTCACCTTTGAAATCTCCGAGGTTTGGCGCTCTGCAGCCATGCTTGCTCACCTTGGAAATCTCCCGAGGTTTGGCGCTCTCCAGCCGCTCTCACTCACCTTTGAAATCTCCGAGGTTTGGCGCTCTCCAGCCGCTCCCGCGCACCTTTGAAATCTCCCGAGGTTTGGCGCTCTCCAGCCGCTGTCGCTCACCTTTGAAATCTCCCGAGGTTTGGCGCTCTCCAGCCGCTCTCGCTCACCTTTAAATCTCCCGAGGTTTGGCGCTCTCCAGCCGGTCTCGCTCACCTTTAAATCTCCCGAGCTTTGGCGCTCTCCAGCCGCTCTCGCTCACCTTTGAAATCTCCCGAGGTTTGGCGCTCTCCAGCCGGTCTCGCTCACCTTTAAATCTCCCGAGGTTTGGCGCTCTCCAGCCGCTCTCGCTCACCTTTGAAATCTCCCGAGGTTTGGCGCTCTCCAGCCGCTGTCACTCACCTTTGAAATCTCCCGAGGTTTGGCACTCTCCAGCCGCTCTCGCTCACCTTTGAAATCTCCCGAGGTTTGGCGCTCTCCAGCCGTTCTCGCTCACCTTGGAAATCTCCCGAGGTTTGGTGCTCTCCAGCCACTCTCGCTCACCTTTGAAATCTCCCGAGTTTTGGCGCTCTCCAGCCGCTCTCGCTCACCTTTGAAATCTCCCGAGGTTTGGCGCTCTCCAGCCGCTCTCCCTCACCTTTGAAATCTCCCGAGGTTTGGCGCTCTCCGTCCGCTCTCGCTCACCTTTGAAATCTCCCGACGTTTGGCGCTCTCCAGCCGTTCTCGCTCACCTTTAAATCTCCCGAGGTTTGGCGCTCTCCAGCCTGTCTCGCTCACCTTTGAAATCTCCTGAGGTTTGGCGCTCTCCAGCCTCTCTCGCTCACCTTTGAAATCTCCCGAGGTTTGGCGCTCTCCAGCCTCTCTCGCTCACCTTTGAAATCGCCTGAGGTTCGGCGCTCTCCAGCCGGTCTCGCTCACGTTGGAAATCTCCCGAGGTTTGGCGCTCCAGCCGCTCTCGCTCACCTTTGAAATCTCCCGAGATTTGGCGCTCTCCAGCCGCTCTCGCTCACCTTTGAAATCTCCCGAGGTTTGGCGCTCTCCAGCCGCTCTCGCTCACCTTTAAATCTCCCGAGGTTTGGCGTTCTCCAGCCGCTCTCGCTCACCTTTAAATCTCCCGAGGTTTGGCACTCTCCAGCCGCTCTCGCTCACCTTTGAAATCTCCCGAGGTTTGGCGCTCTCCAGCCGCTCTCTCTCACCTGTGAATTCTCCCAAGGTTTGGCGCTCTCCAGCCGCTCTTGCTCACCTTTAAATCCCCTGAGGTTTGGCACTCTCCAGTCGCTCTCGCTCACCTTTGAAATCTCCCGAGGTTTGGCGCTCTCCAGCCGCTCTCGCTCACCTTTAAATCTCCCGAGGTTTGGCGCTCTCCAGCCACTCTCGCTCACCTTTGAAATCTCCGAGGTTTGGCGCTCTGCAGCCATGCTTGCTCACCTTTGAAATCTCCGAGGTTTGGCGCTCTCCAGCCGCTCCCGCGCACCTTTGAAATCTCCCGAGGTTTGGCGCTCTCCAGCCGCTGTCGCTCACCTTTGAAATCTCCCGAGGTTTGGCGCTCTCCAGCCGCTCTCGCTCACCTTTAAATCTCCCGAGGTTTGGCGCTCTCCAGCCGGTCTCGCTCACCTTTGAAATCTCCCGAGGTTTGGCGCTCTCCAGCCGCTGTCGCTCACCTTTGAAATCTCCCGAGGTTTGGCGCTCTCCAGCCGCTCTCGCTCACCTTTAAATCTCCCGAGGTTTGGCGCTCTCCAGCCGGTCTCGGTCACCTTTAAATCTCCCGAGCTTTGGCGCTCTCCAGCCGCTCTCGCTCACCTTTAAATCTCCCGAGGTTTGGCGCTCTCCAGCCGGTCTCGCTCACCTTTAAATCTCCCGAGGTTTGGCGCTCTCCAGCCGCTCTCGCTCACCTTTGAAATCTCCCGAGGTTTGGCGCTCTCCAGCCGCTCTCACTCACCTTTGAAATCTCCCGAGGTTTGGCACTCTCCAGCCGCTCTCGCTCACCTTTGAAATCTCCCGAGGTTTGGCGCTCTCCAGCCGTTCTCGCTCACCTTGGAAATCTCCCGAGGTTTGGCGCTCTCCAGCCACTCTCGCTCACCTTTGAAATCTCCCGAGTTTTGGCGCTCTCCAGCCGCTCTCGCTCACCTTTGAAATCTCCCGAGGTTTGGCGCTCTCCAGCCGCTCTCCCTCACCTTTGAAATCTCCCGAGGTTTGGCGCTCTCCATCCGCTCTCGCTCACCTTTGAAATCTCCCGAGGTTTGGCGCTCTCCAGCCGTTCTCGCTCACCTTTGAAATCTCCCGAGGTTTGGCGCTGTCCAGCCGCTCTCCCTCACCTTTGAAATCTCCCGAGGTTTGGCGCTCTCCAGCCATGCTTGCTCACCTTGGAAATCTCCGAGGTTTGGCGCTCTCCAGCCGCTCTCGCTCACCTTTGAAATCTCCCGAGGTTTGGTGCTCTCCAGCCGTTCTCGCTCACCTTTAAATCTCCCGAGGTTTGGCGCTCTCCAGCCACTCTCGCTCACCTTCAAATCTCCCGAGGTTTGGCGCTCTCCAGCCACTCTCGCTCACCTTTGAAATCTCCGAGGTTTGGCGCTCTCCAGCCGCTCTCGCTCACCTTTGAAATCTCCCGAGGTTTGGCGCTCTCCAGCCGCTCTCGCTCACCTTTGAAATCCCCTGAGGTTTGGCGCTCTCCAGCCACTCTCGCTCACCTTTGAAATCTCCGAGGTTTGATGCTCTCCAGCCGCTCTCGCTCACCTTTGAAGTCTCCCGACGTTTGGCGCTCTCCAGCCACTCTCGCTCACCTTGGAAATCTCCCGAGGTTTGGTGCTCTCCAGCCGCTCTCGCTCACCTTTAAATCTCCCGAGGTTTGGCGCACTCCAGCCGCTCTCGCTCACCTTTGAAATCTCCCGAGGTTTGGCGCTCTCCAGCCGCTCTCGCTCACCTTTAAATCTCCCGAGGTTTGGTGCTCACCAGCCGCTCTCGCTCACCTTTAAATCTCCCGAGGTTTGGCGCTCTCCAGCCACTCTCGCTCACCTTGGAAATCTCCCGAGGTTTGGCGCTCTCCAGCCTCTCTCGCTCAGCTTTGAAATCTCCTGAGGTTTGGCGCTCTCCAGCCGCTCTCGCTCACGTTGGAAATCTCCCGAGGTTTGGCGCTCTCCAGCAGCTCTCGCTCACCTTTGAAATCTCCTGGGGTTAGGCTCTCCAGCCGCTCTCGCTCACCTTGGAAATCTCCCGAGGTTTCGCGCTCTCCAGCCGCTCTTGCTCACCTTTGAAATCTCCCGAGGTTTGGCGCTCTCCAGCCGGTCTCGCTCACCTTTGAAATCTCCCGAGGTTTGGCTCTCCAGCCGCTCTCGCTCACCTTTGAAATCTCCTGAGGTTTGGCGCTCTCCAGCCGCTCTCACTCACCTTTGAAATCTCCTGAGCTTTGGCGCTTTCCAGCTGTTCTCGCTCACCTTTGAAATCTCCCGAGGTTTGGTGCTCTCCAGCCACTCTCATAAGAACATAAGAGCATAAGAAATAGGAGCAGGAGTAGGCCAATCGACCCCTCGAGCCTGCTCCGCCATTCAATAAGATCATGGCTGATCTGATCCTAACCGCCAATCTACTATCACAGAACCATCTCCTGAATCTAACAGAATTAGACACATGAAATAGGAGCAGGATCAGGCTACACGGCCCCTGGGCCCGCTCCGCTACCCACAGGGCCATGACCGATCCGAACCTAGACTCATGTCCAAATTCCTGCCCGCTCCCCGTAACCCTTAATTCCCTTTACTTCTGGTTAACTGTCTATTTCTGTTTTAAATGTATGTAATGATGTAGCTTCTACAGCTTTTTGGGGCAGCATATTCCATGGACCTACCACCCTCTGAGTGAAGTAGTTCCTCCTCATCTCAGTTTTGAAAGAGCAGCCCCTTGTTCTAAGGCTATGCCCCCTAGTTCTAGTTTCACCCATCATCGGGAACATCCTCCCCGCATCCACCCGATCCAACCCCTTCACAATCTTATATGTTTCAATAAGATCGCCTCTCATTCTTCTGAACTCCAATGAGTAGAGTCCCAATCTACTCAACCTCTCCTCACATGTCCATCCCCTCATCCCCGGGATTAACCGAGTGAACCTTCTTTGTACTGACTCGAGAGCAATATGTCCTTTCTTAAGTATGGACACCAAAACTGTACGCAGTATTCCAGGTGCGGTCTCACCAATACCTTGTACAACTGAAGCAATACCTCCCTATTTTTATATTCTATCCCCCTAGCAATGAAAGCCAACATTCCATTGGCTTTCTTAATCATTTGCTGCACCTGCATACTAACCTTTTGAGTTTCGTGCACCAGGACCCCAGATCCCTTTGTACTTCAGTACTTTCCAGTTTCTTACCATTAAGATAATAACTTGCTCTACGATTTTTCCTGCCAAAGTGCATAACCTCACACTTTCCAGTATTGTATTCCATCTGCCAAATCTCTGCCCACTTACTTAGCCTGTCTATGTCCCGTTGCAGGTTTTTTATGTCCTCCTCACTCACTACTTTCCCTCCCATTTTAGTATCATCTGCAAACTTTGATATGTTACACTCGGTCCCCTCCTCCAAATCGTTAATATAGATTGTAAAGAGTTGGGGACCCAGCACTGACCCCTGCGGAACACCACTTGTTACTGATTGCCAGTCTATTTATCCCAACTCTCTGCCTTCTGTTAGATAGCCAATCCTCTATCCATGCCAGAATATTACCCCCAATCCCGTGATTTTTTATCTTAAGCAATAATCTTTTATGTGGCACCTTGTCAAATGCCTTTTGGAAGTCTAAATACACTACGTCCACTGGTTCCCCTTGATCCACCCTATATGTTACTTCCTCAAAGAACTCCAGCAAATTTGTCAAACATGACTTCCCCTTCATAAAACCATGCTGAATTTGTCCTATTAAATTATGTTTATCCAAATGTCCTGTTACTGTCTCCTTAATAATGGACTCCAAAATTTTACCTACCACAGATGTTAGGCTAACCGGTCTATAGTTTCCAGCCTTCTGTCTCCTGCCCTTTTTAAATAAGGGTGTTACATTAGCAGTTTTCCAGTCTGCCGGGACCTTTGCTGAGTCCAGGGAGTTCTGGAAAATTATTACCAATGCATCCACAATCCCTACCGCCACTTCCCTCAAGACCCTAGGATGTAAGCCATCAGGTCCAGGTGATTTATCCGCCTTGAGTCCCATTATTTTACCGAGTACCACTTCCTTAGTGATTTTGATCGTGTTTAGCTCCTCCCCCGCTATAGCCCCCTGTTTGTCCAGTGTTGGGATATTCTTAGTGTCTTCTACTGTAAAGACTGATGTAAAATATTCATTCAGTGTTTTTGCCATCTCCATATTTCCCACCATTAATTTCCCGGCCTCATCCTCTAAGGGACCAACATTTACTTTAGCCACCCTTTTTCTTTTTATATAAGTATAAAAACTTTTACTATCTGTTTTTATATTTTTTGCTAATTTACTTTCATAATCTATCTTCCCTTTCTTAATCAATCTTTTTGTTATTTTTTGCTGTCTTTTAAAGTTTTCCCAATCCTCTATCCTCCCACTAGATTTGGCTACCTTATATGCCCTTGTTTTTATTCGAATACTATCCTTAATTTCTTTACTTATCCACGGATGGCTGTCTTTTCTTTTACACCCTTTTCTTCTCAGTGGAATATTTTTTTTTTGGAAGTTGTCAAATAACTCCTTAAATGTACACCACTGATCATGTATCGTCTTACCCTTTAATCTATTTTCCCAATCCACTCTACTCAATTCCGCTCTCATACCTTCATAGTCTCCTTTATTCAAGCTTAGCACGCTTGTTTGAGATCCAACCTTCTCACCCTCTAATTGAATATGGAATTCAACCATGTTATGGTCACTCATTCCAAGGGGATCCTTTACTAGGACATTTTTAATTAATCCTGTCTCGTTACACAGGACCAGATCTAAGGTTGCTTGCCCCCTGGTCGGTTCAGTTACATACTGCTCAAGAAACCCATCCCTAATACACTCAATGAACTCATCCTCAAGGCAGCCCTGCCCAATTTGATTTGTCCAATGAATATGATAGTTAAAATCCCCCATAATTATAGATGTTCCTTTATTACAAGCCTCAACTATTTCCTGATTGATACTCCGTCCAACAGAGTTGCAACTGTTCGGAGGCCTATAGACTACGCCCACTAGTGTTTTTTTCCCCTTATTATTCCTTATCTCCACCCAAACTGTTTCATTATCCTGATCTTTTGACCCAATATCATTTCTCTGTATTACAGTGATTCCTTCCTTTATTAACATAGCCACCCCACCTCCCCTTCCTTCCTGCCTGTCCTTCCTGATCGTTAAATAACCTGGTATGTTTAATTCCCAGGCATTGTCACCCTGCAGCCATGTTTCTGTAATGGCCACAAGATCATACCCATATGTAGTTATTTGTGCCATTAACTCGTCTATTTTGTTACAAATGCTACGTGCATTCAGATAGAGAACTTTCAAATATGTTTTGTGACACTTAGTTCCTGCTTTTGCCCTTTTTATTACTTTACCTTTTACTCCATACCTTCTGCCCCTTCCTGACACGCTCTGGTTTTTAATTTCCCCACTGCTACCTAAGTCTATGACCTTCTCTTTTGTCATTTTTATTATTTGCTCTCTAGGAACCTCCCCCCCACTAGTTAGTTTAAATCCCTCTCTACAGCCCTAGTTATATGATCCGCCAGGGCTCTAGTCCCAGCACTGGCCAAGTGAAGCCCGTCCCAACGGAACAGCTCCCTCCTGCCCCAGTACTGGTGCCAGTGTCCCAGGAAGCAAAACCCATTTCTCCCACACCAGTCTTTGAGCCACGCATTTAACTCTCTAATTTTATTTGTCCTAGCCAAATTCGCTCGTGGCTCAGGTAATAATCCAGAGATTATTACCCTTGTGGTTCTGCTTTTTAATTTGGCCCCTAGCTGCTCAAACTCCCTCAGCAGAACCTCCTTCCTTGTCCTATCTATGTCGTTGGTACCAACATGGACCACGACAACTGGATCCTCCCCCTCCCACTCCAAGTTTCTCTCCAGTCCAGAGGAGATGTCCTTAACCCTGGCACCGGGCAGGCAACACAGCCTTCGGGACTCTCGCTCTCCTAACGATACTATCCCCTACCACTACAACATTTCTTTTAACTCCCCCCACTTGAATGGCCCCCCGCTCCACGGTGCTGTGGCCAGGTTGCTCATCCTCCCCGCAGTCCCTGTTCCCATCCTCACAGGGAGTTAGAGCCTCGAACCTGTTGGACAAGTGCAAGGGTTGCGGCTCCTCCAACACTACCTCCTGGATCCCCGTACCTGCCTCACTTCTAGTCACACCATCCTGACCCTGGCCACGGACTACATCTGAATTCATTAATCTAATTGGTGTGACTACCTCGTGATACACAGAGTCCAGGTAACTCTCCCCCTCCCTGATGTGTCTCAGTGTTTGAAGCTCGGACTCCAGCTCTTCAACACGGAGCCGGAATTCCTTGAGCAGCCAACACTTACTGCAAATGTGATCACCGTGAGCATCAATGGTGTCCACCAGCTCCCACATATTGCAGCAGCAACACATCACCTGATCTCCCATTCTATGTAATTAATTAAATTTGATATTATTTTTAAATACCCTCTGTCCCGATTCTAGATGATGAATATCGCACCTTAGAAACTATGAACCAAAGAGATTTAAGCTTAAAAAGGGAGAAATACTTACCAACCAATCACTTACCCGCTTTCTGGTGACATCACACTTGGATTACTTTTTACCTCTCTCCTTCCCTCCGAGTTCCCAGACTGGAGACTGGTAAACCTTACCTGGTCTCTGGGACTTTTATAGCCCCGCTGCTGCCACTCTCGCTCACCTTTGAAATCTCCCAAGGTTTGGCGCTCTCCAGCCACTCTCGCTCACCTTTGAAATCTCCCGAGGTTTGGCGCTCTCCAGCCGCTCTCGCTCACCTTTGAAATCTCCCGAGGTTTGGTGCTCTCCAGCCGCTCTCGCTCACCTTTGAAATCTCCCGAGGTTTGGTGCTCTCCAGCCGCTCTCGCTCACCTTTGAAATCTCCCGAGGTTTGGTGCTCACCATCCGCTCTCACTCACCTTTGAAATCTCCCGAGGTTTGGCGCTCTCCAGCCACTCTCGCTCACCTTTGAAATCTCCCGAGGTTTGGTGCTCTCCAGCCGCTCTCGCTCACCTTTGAAATCTCCCGAGGTTTGGTGCTCACCATCCGCTCTCACTCACCTTTGAAATCTCCCGAGGTTTGGTGCTCTCCAGCCGCTCTCGCTCACCTTTGAAATCTCCCGAGGTTTGGCGCTCTCCAGCCACTCTCGCTCACCTTTGAAATCTCCCAAGGTTTGGTGCTGACCAGCCGCTCTCGCTCACCTTTGAAATCTCCCGAGGTTTGACGCTCTCCAGCCGCTCTCGCTCACCTTTGAAATCTCCCGAGGTTTGGCGCTCTCCAGCCGCTCTCACTCACCTTTGAAATCTCCCGAGGTTTGGCGCTCTCCAGCCGCTCTTGCTCACCTTTGAAATCTCCCACGGTTTGGTGCTCACCATCCGCTCTCGCTCACCTTTGAAATCTCCCGAGGTTTGGCGCTCTCCAGCTGCTCTTGCTCACCTTTGAAATCTCCCGAGGTTTGGAATCTACTGTGAAGACAGATACAAAATATTTGTCCAAAGTCTCTGCCATTTTCCTATTTCCCATTATTAATTCCCCAGTCTCATCCTCTAAGGGACCAACATTTACTTTAGCTACTCTCTTCCTTTTTATATACCTGTAGAAGCTTTTACTTTCTTTTTTTATATTTCTTGCTAGTTTACTCTCATAATCTATCTTCTCCCTCTATTTTTTTTTTAGTCATCCTTTGCTGGTTTCTAAAAATTTAACAATCTTTTGGCTTATCACTAATCTTTGCAACATTGTATGCCTTTTCTTTCAATTTGATACCAGCCTTAACTTCCTTAGTTAGCCACGGATGGTTCATCCTTCTCGTAGAGTCTTTCTTTCTCACTGGAATATACCTTTGCTGAGAGTTATGAAATATCTCCTTAAAAATCTGCCACTGCTTATCCACCGTCTTACCCTTTAACCTATTTTCCCAGTCCACTTTAGCCAACTCTGTCTTCATACCTTTGTAATTGCCTTTAAGTTTAAGGCACTAGTTTCAAAAGATGTGGAAATAGTGACTGAACTAATATGGTTCATAATCAAACAACATTACTAAATATTTCTTATCCAGTGCCACTTCCCATAATTTCTCCTCTCCTGTGACAGATATTTATTAATGAACATTTTGCAATACTGGGGTTGGGTTGGTCACCAAATATATAAATATTCCCTGAAACAGTTGTTTCCATGTTAATTCTAACAGGCCTGATTGACAGATTACTCTACCATGTTTTTAAAATAAATGTTTCATTTTTTAACAGCAGATGGCGATAGAAAGTGGAGACCCCATAGCATCCAGGTCAACCACAGACCTCACTAGCACTGAAGGACAGGTGGGTAGTAACCTGGAGGACACAAAAGCTGGAAAGGAGATGAAGGTTCGCAACTTTCCTACAAACCAGTCTTTTATATCCATCACCGAGCTGATGTTCAAAGTATTTCTTCACATTGAGCTGTTAGAGCTTCAGATTGCTGCACTCAGGAGGTTCAAGGGCTGGTCCCGGAACAGCCTGATCTGAAAACCCATTTTACATTTACTGTGTTGCCTGCTGGGAAAACATGTGCTACAATGGATACAATATCTATTGAAGGACAAACTGTTGGTAGTTTTTGCAGGATGGTTATATACTAGTGAGCTATGAAAAAAATCTTCTGGGATGCTACAATCAATAAAATTATATCACTATGTTAGAGACAGCGTTGTTTGAGAGGCCTGCATACAAATATTATTGAGACAGTTTGACAAGCACTGTTCGGTGGAAACAGTGCTACTTTTAAAATACAGAACATGTTGTTGACCAGAATATTGGCCCAGATTTTCCTGTCAAAATAATGGTGAGGCTAATGGCACTTGCCATTATTTATGCGCAAATGGTTCAGCAACTTCAGGCGAGGGGTAGATGCACGGTTAAACTCAAAAATCCAAAAGTTACTGTCTGAGTTGTGCCGCTCTGCCGAAAATGGCATCTCACATCTGCCTCACCAGTTACTGTATTTGCACGGTAGATATGAACTAAACTCGCCACAGAAAGTTAAGTCTTGTCCATTCCAGTCTATGTACCCTTTTAACAACAACTTATATTTATATAGCACCTTTAACGTAATTAAACATCCCAAGGCTCTTCACAGGAGTGTTATCAAAAAATCAAAATTTGATACCGAGCCATATAAGGAGATGTTAGTGTTGTGTATGTACCTTTAAAAGGATAACTGGTCTCAGACTGCAGTACCGGCAGTGACCACCCCTGTATAAAAGGCGCTAGAGAGCCTCTGTTGTTTAGATTCGTTTATGCCTTTCACCAGTAAAGATCGTTTTGTTTTCTCTCCTGCTAGTCCGTGTCTCAATCATTCATGGACTTAACACTGGCGACGAGTTAGAAACGAACTTACCTGCAACTCAGCAACAGCTCCGACAACGTTGTTGAAGGTCGGAGCCAGAAGAAAGAAGAAAAAAAAATAGGCCATTGAAACTCGAGAAACGGGCGTCGACCGTCAATCATCGAGTTCAAAACTTGCAGGAGAGACTGGCCAGAGCCAGGCTGGGTTCCTCGGTCCGTGGTTTCCCAGCTAGTCGGGCTGGTGGCAGGTAGTGCTCTGATCTTTCCTGGGCTGCGGCAGGCTGAAGCTCGATCGGGTGGCCTTTCAGCGGGGCCGGGCAGCGAGTCAGGAAGCAAGGAGAGAGAGAGAGGGTGGAGCATACAGGGCGCGGCCGGTGTTTCGAAGCTGGGCAGCGTTCGGACCTCAGAAGAGGGAGGGAAGTGTCCCAGAGGGTCCGCTCCACGACGGGAAGATAATAAAAGAAAACGAATTAATATTTAACGCGCAGGAAACCGTGGAAAGCAGCGCTAACAATAGCGGGGAAGAAGACAAAGCGCGGGAGGCGCCATTTTGTTAAATCGGGGAAGAAGGCAAAGCGCGGGAGACGCCATTTTAGATTTGCAAGATGCCGAAGACTGGCTGTATCACTGCTTTTGATAATACATTAGAGGACTGGACCACGTATGTGGAAAGAGTCGAGGTATATTTCGAGGCAAATGAAATAGCGGAGGGGAAAAAGGCATCAATATTGTTAAACGTAATGGGCGCTAGAACGTACGGCCTATTGCGGGATCTGATTACTCCAGCCAAACCGAAGGCGAAGAGTTTTAATGAAATTGTTGCTGTTCTACAGGAGCACTTAAACCCTGCACCGCTGTTGATAGCAGAAAGATTTAAATTCCACAGGAGAACTCAGCACAAAGATGAGAGCAATGCTGAGTATCTTACGGAACTACGCAAGCTATCAAAGCACTGCCAGTTCGGAGCAGGACTGGCAGATACCCTACGGGACAAATTTGTCTGTGGACTCCTGAGTGAAGGAACACAGAAGAAGTTACTCGCAGAAAAAGAGCTCACGCTAGATAAGGCTTTCAGCGTGGCATTATCGTATGAAGCAGCAGCCAGGGGAGCTGCAGAAATTCAACAAAAACTACAGGAATACAGCACCCACGAAATGACACGGGGATTTGCAAAATGTTATCGCTGCGGCAGAACTTACCATGACCAGAAGGACTGCTGGTCCGAAGACAAAATATGCAGACAATGCGGGAAGATTGGACACATTGCATGAGTTTGTAGGTCTGGGAAGAAGACCAGCAACAACAAAAAGGCTACTAAGGAACCGTACAAGAAAGTACAAAAGATGACGGACAGTAGTTCCGAAGACCAGATGAGCGATAGTGAATCCGAGAACAGGAGATTAAGCTGTCTCAAACTTCACAATGTAATCGCAAAAGAGGATCACCGAACCATTTGGGTCACCCTCACGATAGCAGGGTCCCAAGTTAAAATGGAATTGGATACAGGATCAGCGCTAACCGTCATGAATCAACGAGACTATGAGCGGCTATTTTCACACATACCCTTGAGAGAGACATCCATCGTCTTGACGACGTATACGGGGCAAAAAGTATACCCCAGAGGAAAAATAAGGGTGCCTGTCGAATACAATGGCAAGAAAATACGGAAATTGTATCTCTACATACTGCCAAATGGTGGACCACCGTTATTGGGACGGGAGTGGATCAGGAAGATAAACTTAGATTGGCATTCCATTCATGCAATGACGGTGGACGGTAAAAAGGATGAAGACGTCACTCCTGGACGATTGTCAACAATCTTAGCTAACGCCAAAGAGGTATTTCAACAAGAACTGGGCACGCTTAAAGGCGTAACTGCCTCGATAAAAATAGAAGAGAATGCAGTTCCCAAGTTTTTCAAAGCAAGACCGGTACCATATGCAATTCGCCCAGCCGTCGAGGCAGAGCTGGAGAATCTGGAGAAGGCGGGCGTGTTGTCTAAGGTCGACTGGAGCGAGTGGGCGACACCCATCATTCCTGTCATGAAGAAAACGTTAAGCAATAAGCCCGGAGAGCCAAGGAAGATTCGCATCTGTGGGGATTTCAAGGTGACGGTGAACCCTGTCCTTCACACAGTACAGTATCCTCTTCCAAGGATAGAAGACATCTTCGCCTCACTGTCTGGAGGGAAGCGTTTTACAAAAATTGACCTAGCAAAAGCATATTTGCAGATGGAGGTTGAAGAGTCCTCTAGGAAGTATCTCATGATAAACACTCACAAAGGTCTTTACCAGTATCATCGATTGGTATTCGGAGTAGCATCGGCTCCGGCGATATGGCAACGAGCGATGGAACAAGTCCTGCAAGGGATTCCGGGGACTCAGTGTTACTTGGACGACACCCTTGTAACAGGTGAAGATGACAGTGAACACCTTAACAACCTAGAACAGGTGCTCACTAGACTACGGGAACATGGGCTGCGAGCCAACCGTCCCAAGTGCGAATTTTTTAAGAAACAGATATCGTATTGTGGCCACGTGATTGATGAAAAGGGGTTACATAAGTCCCCTGACAAAATTGAAGCGGTTGTTAAGGCCCCAGCGCCTGAAAATGTGTCGCAACTGAGGTCATTCCTCGGGTTGGTGAATTACTATCATAAGTTTTTGCCGAATTTGTCGACAATTCTGCATCCACTGAACGCCCTGCTACGAACGGGGGTAGCATGGAAATGGAGCGATGATTGTAAACGTGCTTTTCAGAAGAGTAAGGACTTAATCACTTCGAAGGAAGTATTGGCTCACTACAACCCAGCACTGCCAATCAGGCTGGCGTGTGATGCGTCTCCCTACGGCATTGGGGCGGTACTGTCACATAAATTCCTTGATGGTTTGGAGAGGCCGATAGCTTTTGCGTCACGCTCGTTAACTTCTGCCGAGCGTAACTACGCCCAGATTGACAGAGAGGCCCTCAGCCTAGTGTGGGGGGTGAAGAAGTTCAATCACTATCTGCACGGTCAAAAATTTACTCTACTAACCGATCATCAACCTCTTGTCTCCATTTTCAACCCTCAGAAGGGCGTACCGATAATGACAGCACAACGGCTGCAGAGGTGGTCCCTTTTCCTAGGGGCACACCAATATGACATCGAGTACAGGGGAACTAAACAGCATGGAAATGCTGATGGATTGTCACGTCTACCGTTGCCGACGGTGGAAGAAGAAGTCCTTGCAGTGGATCCAATGGAGTTATTCCACTCGACCATAGTCGAATGTCTCCCTGTGACGAATGCAAACATAGAAAAGGAAACACAGAATGACCCGACACTATCACGGGTCTATGATTTAACGGTGAAGGGATGGCCAGCACATGGCGAACCACTGCTGCCAGCATTTTTGCCAAGAAGAGAACAGCTGTCAGTGTGCAGAGGAACCTTGATGTGTGGATCCAGAGTAGTAATTCCACCTAAGTTGATGGATAGAGTGCTCAATGAGCTTCATGAGGGTCATCTGGGTGGGGTAAAAATGAAGAACTTAGCCAGAGCGTTTGTGTGGTGGCCGGGAATCGATAGAGAAATTGAAGAGATGACCAAGAGCTGTGCAGGATGCCAGAAGGTCCAAAACGCCCCACCACAAGCTCCTCTGCATCCATGGGAGTGGCCCTCATCTCCATGGCAAAGGGTGCACATTGATTTTGCTGGTCCCTTCATGGACTCGATGTTTTTAATTGCGGTGGATGCACATTCAAAGTGGCCAGAGGTAATAAAAATGTCCTCAACCACCACAGAAAAAACTATCACAGTCTTACGAACCATATTCGCCAGGAATGGGCTGCCTGAACAGATTCGCTCTGACAATGGACCACAGTTTGTGTCTGAAGAGTTCCGGAGGTTCTTAAAGAACAATGGTGTTAAGCATTACACATCTGCCCCATATCATCCAGCCACTAATGGATTGGCCGAGAGGTTTGTCCAAACATTCAAGAAGGCTATCAAGGCAATGTGTAATGAAGATATACCCCTACAACACAAGGTGGTCAACTTCTTGTTTGCCTACCGGAATGCGACACATGCGGTTACCAACCAAACTCCAGCCATGATGTTCTTCAATCGAAGACTACGATGCCGCTTGGATTTGGTTAAGCCAAACGTCCGAAGAGATGTGGAGAACAGGCAGTTTCAGAATATGAATGAAAGGCCGACCAGGAGTTTTAAGATAGGTCAACAAGTTTTGGCCCGGGACTACCGCACTGAGAAATGGCAGCCAGGAACGATTTGTACACGACAAGGACCTCTCATGTATACCGTGGACGTTGGGGAGAGCATTGTAAGACGCCATGCTGACCAGATTCTAGAGTCACTGGAAAACGTCAACTCCACACCACGATCTGATACACCTGGTAATGAAATCGAGGTTCCAATTGCAGCTACCGCAGAACCGGTAATATTGGAAGATGAACCAAACAACGACATTGATTCCGACTCAACATTGCCAGAAGAACCTGATACTCCAAAGAGGCGTTATCCAGACAGAATCAGGAAGCCTCCTCAAAGACTGAACTTATAATTGCTTAAACTTAACCAATGTATCTAGCAACAGTAATTGTGATTGTAATTCGTTATCATTAGTTGTTAAATGAATGTTATGTACTGTTTATCTAAAAGGGGAGGAATTGTTGTGTATGTACCTTTAAGAGAATAACTGGTCTCAGACTGCAGTACCGGCAGTGACCACCTCTGTATAAAAGGCGCTAGAGAGCCTCTGTTGTTTAGATTCGTTTATGCCTTTCACCAGTAAAGATCGTTTTGTTTTCTCTCCTGCTAGTCCGTGTCTCAATCATTCACGGACTTAACAGTTAGGATAGATGATCAAAAGCTTGGTCGAAGAGGTAGGTTTTAAGGAGCGTCTTAAAGGAGGAAAGAGAAGTGGAGAGGCGGAGAGATTTAGGGAGGGAATTCCAGAGCTTAGGACCTAGGCATCCGAAGACACGGCCGCCAATGGTGGAGCATTTAAAATTGGGGATGTTCAAAAGGCCAAAATGAGTGGAGTGCAGAGGTCTAGAGGCTATAGGGCTGGAGGAGATTACATAGATAAGGAGGGGCGAGGCCATGGAGGGATTTGAAAACAGGAATAAGAATTTTAAAATCGAGGCATTGCTTAACTGGGAGCCAATGCAGGTCAGCAAGCACTGGGGCGATGGGTGAGCGGGACTTGGTACGAGTTAGCACACAGGCGACAGAGGTTTGGATGACCTCAAGTTTATGGAGGGTAGAACTAGGGAGGTCGGCCAGGAGTGCATTGGAATAGTCAAGTCTAGACGTGATAAAGGCAGATAAGTTGAGGGCAGAGACGGGCGATATTATGAAGGTGGAAATGGGAGGTCTTAGTGATAGGACGGATATGAGGTAGGAAGCTCAATTCACGATCAAATATGACACCAAGGTTGTGAACAGACTTGATCAGCTTTAGACAGTTGCCAGGGAGAGAGATTGAGTCAGTGGAAAGGGAACGGAGTTCGTGGCGTGAACCGAAGACAATGAGCAGGATTTTCATTGAGCCGTGGAGGCGGGGTTGGAGGCATGTAGGGGGTTAAAATCTTGAAATTGGGGGGCACGAACCCATCCCGCCCCCAACCCGCCTTCATGCCAGTTTCAAAGGAGGCGGGTACCCGACCCGTGCTGGGACCCGCCTCCCCGAGGCAGGAAGGGGATTAGTACCAATTAACTGCCTGTTAACAGGTAGTTAACAGGCAGTTTTTAGCCTAATCCCTATTTTTATTGGTGAAGTGTGGGATTCCCGATGGCTCCAAACCACGCCAAGTTAGCGAGGCGGGCCGTCAGGATGAAGGGCTTGGAGGGGTCGAGATGTCCAGTGTTCAGGTGAGTGATGGGTGCATGAGTGCAGAGGTAAGTGTGTTTGGTGTGTGTAAAGTGTTTAAAGAAGTTTTACTTCCATGTACTTGTTGAGTCTGTGCTTTCAAATGTAGTTATGCTGAATAACTGGACACAGACTACAGAAATACTTAAACAGGTCTTTAGTAACTGAGGGTCAGGGCTGAACTGGAATACACTTTGCTCCACAGGGTTTATATACCGGTGTGGTCACCACCGGTACTACAATGTACAGGAGCCATCAAAAAGTAGTGCATCACCTTAAGGTATCCTCTTAAGGTGGTACAGGTTACATACACTACAATTCCTCCCCTTTTAGCTTAACAGTGTACACCCCAATTTAAACATTACATGGATAACATATATACAACTTTCACACAAAACTGTTCAAAGATTCAGTCTCTGAGGAGGCCTCCTGATCCGGGCCGGATAACGCCTTTCAGGGGTCTCTGGTTCTCGTTGCTGGGGTGACTCATCCATTTGATCTCCTATGGATTGAACATCATCATGTACGTTCGAGTCTGAGGTAGATGCTACAGGCTCAAAAACTTCTTCAACTGGTGTCTCTGCCGTAGACATGGGGTCGACCCTTGTTCTCGATTCCACAAGTTGGTCAGCATGACGTCGTATTACGTTCTCTCCAACGTCTACCGTGTACATCAAGGGTCCTTGTCGGGCACGAATTGTTCCGGATTGCCATTTATCATTCCTATAGTCCCTGGCCAACACTGGTTGTCCTATTTCGAAACTCCGAGTGGCCTTGTTATTTACGTGCTGGAATTGCTTGTTTTCGACTTCCCTACGCACATTGGGTTTTAACAAATCCAACCGGGACCGCAACCTCCTGTTATAGAACATTATGGCAGGGCTTTGATTTGTCACTGCATGCGTGGCGTTTCGATATGCCATCAGGAAATTGTCCACCTTGTGTTGTAGTGGAATATGGTCTTCGCTCATGGCCTTTATCGCCTTTTTGAACGTTTGTACAAATCTCTCGGCCAACCCATTGGTAGCCGGATGATATGGGGCAGATGTATAGTGTTTCACCCCATTCTTTTTCATGAATTTCTGGAATTCTTCTGACACGAACTGTGGTCCGTTGTCTGAACATATTTGTTCCGGCAACCCATTCCTTGCAAATATGGTTCTTAGAACTGCGATCGTCTTTTCAGAGGTAGTGGTCGACATCTTAATCACTTCTGGCCATTTAGAATGTGCGTCTACCGCTATCAAAAACATGGAATCCATGAATGGACCTGCAAAGTCGATATGCACACGTTGCCATGGGGTTGAAGGCCATTCCCACAGATGCAGCGGTGCAATTGGAGGTGCGTTTTGAACTTTTTGGCACCCTGAGCAGCTTTTAGTCAGATCCTCTATTTGTTTGTCGATACCTGGCCACCACACATAAGCCCTAGCAAGGCTTTTCATCTTGACTCCCCCCAGATGACCTTCATGCAGTTCCTTCAGAAATCTCTCCCTTAATTTAGGAGGAATAATCACCCTTGTTCCATACATCAATGTTCCTTGACAGATGGACAGCTGTTCTCGTCTGGCTGAGAATGCTGGTAACAGTGGGTCGCCATGTGCTGGCCATCCCTTCACTGTCAAATCGTAGACCCGAGACAGTGTCGGGTCGTTTCGGGTCTCTCTCTCAATACTCGCATTGGTGACTGGTAAGCATTCGATGATGGTCGAGTGAAATATCTCGACAGGGTCAACTGCCGGTGCCTCTTCCGCTGTAGGTAGTGGCAGGCGCGACAGCCCATCAGCATTACCATGTTGCTTTGTACCTTTGAATTCGATATCATATTGATGTGCCCCTAGGAAAAGGGACCATCTCTGAAGCCTCTGTGCCGTCATAACCGGAACACCCTTCTTAGGGTTAAAAATGGAAACCAACGGCTGGTGATCTGTCAGCAGCGTAAACTTTTGGCCTTGCAGGTAATGGTTAAATTTCTTAACTCCCCACACGAGGCTGAGAGCCTCCCTATCTATCTGAGCATAGTTGCGCTCTGCGGAGGTCAATGATCTGGATGCGAACGCGACTGGCCTTTCCAAGCCATTTGGCAACTTATGTGAGAGCACTGCCCCGATACCATATGGAGAAGCATCACAAGCTAAGCGAATAGGCAGCGTTGGGTTAAAGTGAGCCAACACTTCCTTAGAGGTGATCAGTGCCTTGGTTTTTTGAAAAGCCCGCTTACAATTCTCGCTCCACTTCCATGGTACTCCCATTTGCAAAAGAGTGTTCAGCGGGTGTAACACCGTGGATAAATTTGGAAGAAACTTGTGGTAATAGTTAACCAACCCAAGGAACGACCTCAACTGGGATACATTTTCCGGAGCGGGAGCTTTTACAACAGCTTTGATCTTGTCAGGTGACTTATGGAGCCCCTCCTGGTCAATGACGTGGCCGCAGTACGAGATTCGCTTTTGAAAGAACTCACATTTCTGGCGATTAACTCTGAGTCCATATTCTTTCAATGTGGTGAGCACCTGCTCCAAATTCGCGAGGTGCTCCTTATCATCATCTCCTGTAATCAGAATGTCGTCCAGGTAGCATTGTGTGCCTGGAATTCCCTGCAATACCTGCTCCATGGCCCTTTGCCAAATCGCTGGAGCCGATGCCACTCCAAAAACCAATCTATTATACCGATATAAGCCCTTATGTGTGTTGATCGTGAGATACTGGCGTGATGCTTCATCAACTTCCACCTGTAGGTACGCCTGCACCAGGTCTATCTTGGTGAAGTGTTTCCCGCCAGACAGCGAAGCGAAGATATCTTCAATCCGCGGAAGCGGATATTGCACCATGTGAAGAACCGGATTAACAGTGATCTTGAAATCGCCACAGATGCGAACCTTCCCAGGTTCCCCCGGCTTGTTGCTCAACGAACGCTTCATGACGGGAACAATGGGTGTGGCCCATTCGCTCCAGTCCACCTTTGACAGTACTCCTGAACATTCTAGCCCTTCCAGCTCTGCTTCCACAGCAGGTCGTATCGCATAAGGTACCGGTCTGGCTTTGAAAAATTTTGGGTTTGCATATTCTTCAACCTTGATGTTTGCCGTAATTCCTTTCAGTGTTCCCAGTCCCTGTTGGAACACCTCCTTAGCATCGTCCAATATGTTGGACAGTCGTTTAGGTTTGACGTCGTCCTCTTTACAGGAATCTACAGTTAGTGCTTGTATGGAATGCCAGTCCACATTTATTCTCCGGATCCATTCCCGTCCCAGTAGTGGCGGACCTCCATCAGGTAACACATACAAGTCCATTTCCTGACTTTCTTTACCATTGTAGACCACATTTACCTTTATCTTTCCGATGGGGTATACTCTTTGCCCCATGTATGTTTTCAATACAATCTCCGTATCCCTCAGGGGAATGTGTGAGAATAACCTTTTGTAATCTTGCTTATTCATGACCGTCAATGCCGATCCAGTGTCCAATTCCATCTTCACTTGGACTCCTGCTATCCGAAGCATGACCCAGATAGTTTGGTGGTCTGCTGTGTTACCCACATTATGTATTTTTAGACAACCCAGTTCCTTACTGCTGGAGTCTGAATCCGTCTTCTGTTCATCCGAACTGTTCTCTGTCACCTTGTGTACTTTTTTGTACTTCTCCTGCGGTGACTTTTTGCTGCTGGTCTTCTTTCCTGACTGGCATACTCTCGCTATGTGAGCAAGTTTGCCACATTGCCTGCATTCTTTATCTTTGAACCAGCACTGGTTCTGGTCATGCGTTGTCCTTCCGCAACGCTAGCACTTTACTGCGCCCAATGCCATTTCATTGGTGCTGAATTCCAATGGCCTTTGCTGCATTTCTGCAGTGCCTCGTGCTGCTGCCTCGTGCGATGCTGCAATGCTGAAAGCTTTGTCCAGCGTAAGATCCTTTTCCTCTAGCAGTTGCTTCTGGGTTCCTTCCCTTAGGAGCCCACACACAAACTTATCTCTCAGTGCGTCTGCTAGTCCTGTACCGAACTGACAGTACTTTGATAACTTGCGCAGTTCGATTAAGAATTCAGCATTGCTTTCCTCTTTAAGTTGAATTCTTTTGTAGAATTTAAATCGTTCCGCTATCAGCAGCGGCGTGGGGTTTAAATGCTCTTGCAGGATAGTAACAATATCCGCGAAACTCTTTCCTACTGGTTTATCTGGTGTTACAAGGTTGCTTAATAACCCGTACGTCTTCGCACCCATCGAGTTTAATAGGGTTAGTGCTTTCTTATCCACCGGTACCTCATTCGCTGTACAGTAAACTTCAACGCGTTCCACATAAGTGGCCCAATCTTCCACATCGCTATCAAAAGCAGTGATGTTACCCGTTTTTGGCATCCTTGTTGAGTTTCCTTTCCTTCGGATTATGATTATTATTTTATTTTATTTTTCAAAATGGCGGCTTTTCCCGCGCTTGTCTTCTTCCCCCGCCGACTAAAAATGGCGATTACTGCGCTGTTGCCGTTCTCGCCTCCCAGCGGTCCTTTATTTTCCCCGACGCTGCTGCTCTTGTTCCCCGCCGCTCCTGCGGTCCTTGTGGACATAAACGCTTTTCTGGCTGCTGCGCGTCTCTGCCCCGATTGCAGTCCGGCCCCTGACACCAGCTGCGGTCGTGTTCTCCGCCCTTTTCGTCGTTTCCCTCCCCTTCTCTTACTGACAACTCGGCCGACTTCCCCCCCGTGCCGCTCGATCGGGCTTACCCGCCGCTGTCGTCGAAGGGATGTTCACTGATGTTAGACTTCGTTGCCAGAACCCAACCCGGGTTCCCGATTGCCTCCCGTGCTATGCAGTGCCCAGCAGGATGTTGAGGGTGGATGTCCTTGTTCGACGCCCGTTTCAGAGGCGAAGCTTCCTTTGATGCAACTGCCACTAGGTAAGATCAGACTCGTCGCCACTGTTGAGTCTGTGCTTTCAAATGTAGTTATGCTGAATAACTGGACACAGACTACAGAAATACTTAAACAGGTCTTTAGTAACTGAGGGTCAGGGCTGAACTGGAATACACTTTGCTCCACAGGGTTTATATACCGGTGTGGTCACCACCGGTACTACAATGTACAGGAGCCATCAAAAAGTAGTCCATCACCTTAAGGTATCCTCTTAAGGTGGTACAGGTTACATACACTACAGTACTTACCTTTACAGCCTTCCTTCCTTCAGGTCTCGGGAGTCCCTCATCTCACCGGCACAGAAAGCAGAATGGCCGCGATCTGTCAAAATCTGCAGCATTCAGCTTTCTGTTCCAGAGAGATCTCTAAATCATCCTGAGAGGAAGGAATTAACTTAGAGTACAGATTGTCAGTGTTTGACAGCTTCAAACAGCTGTGAAACGCTGATATTTCTCCTGTCAAAAGCTCTTGACAGATGAAATGTCTGTCTGTGACATCACCTGCTGCCGGGTGGCCCTTAATTGGCCTGCTGAGCCCGCTGGGCGGGCTCAACAAGGTCAATCAAGTGAAAATCATGTGGGTTGGCCACAACTCGATGGAGGCGGGACTACAACCCCGAAAGTTGTAGTCCCGCCTCCTCAATGAAAATCCAGCCCAATGGCTTCAGTCTTCCTGATGCTTAATTGGCATGATAAGTGTTAATTACCACCAATCAATGTCTCTGCCACTGAAAATTATCTATTACAAGTGTGGGGTCTCATTCTTTCAGATTTTAATTGTTGGAGATTTAAAAAAATGTAACAAAATTTATCTTTTTCTTTCTGTCTCTTTTCTCTCTCTCTTAATCCAGTCTTTCTTTCCCTCTCTTTATTTCTCTTTCTGTACCAGATTTGATATTGAATTCACCCACTCTAACTTACACTTCCTTCTCTGTCCTTCCACTGTTAATTTCACAATGCTTCAATCTGATTGGTTAAGGAGACACACAGTTGCTTGGCCTGTCCCAAATGTCCTGTTTCCCATGCCGCGCCGTTATCACCTTGCACTTTCAACAACTTGCCACGCAAAAAATGTAAAAACCTAAATGTGCAAGGGCAAGTCTAACTAATGTCAGATGCCGTTAGATGCCCTGCTACAGCAACACATTTGCTGGAGTTCTTCGAGGATGTAACGAGCAGGGTGGATAAGGGTGAGTCAGTGGATGTGGTGTATTTGGATTTCCAGAAGGCATTCGATAAGGTGCCACATAAAAAGTTACTGTGTAAGATAAGAGCTCATGGAGTTGGGGGTAATATATTAGCATGGATAGAGAATTGGCTAACTAACAGAAAGCAGAGAGTCGGGATAAATGGGTAATTTTCCGGTTGGCAAATGGTAACTAGTGGGGTGCCACAGGGATCGGTGCTGGGGCCTCAACTATTTACAATCTACATTAATGACTTGGATGAAGGGGTCGAGTGTAATGTAGCCAAGTTTGCGGATGATACAAAGATGGGTGGGAAAGCAAGTTGTGCAGAGGACTCAAAGAATCTGCAAAGGGACATAGGCAGGCTAAGTGAGTGGGCAAACATTTGGCAGATGGAGTATAATGTGGGAAAGTGCGAGGTTATCCACTTTGGCAGGCAAAATAAAAAGGCAAATTATTATTTAAATGAAGAGATTACAAAATGCTACAGTTCAGAGGGACCTGGGGGTCCTTGTGCATGAAACGCAAAAAGTTAGCATGCAGGTACAGCAAGTAATCAAAAAGGCAAATGGAATGTTGGTCTTTATTTCAAGGTGGTTGGAGTATAAAAGCAGGGAAGTCCTGCTACAACTGTACAGAGTATTGGTGAGATCACGCCTTGAGTACTGCGTACAGTTTTGGTCTCCTTATTTAAGGAAGGATATACAGGTACTTGCATTGGAGGCAGTTCAGAGATGATTCACTTGGTTGATTCCTGAGATGAGGGGGTTGACTTATGAGGAAAGGTTGAGCAGGTTGGGCCTATACTCATTGGAATTTAGAAGAATGAGAGGGGATCTTATTGAAACATATAAGATACTGAGGGGGCTCGACAAGTAGGGGGCTCGGCCCCTATTACATTTTTACTTATATATATATTTTTTCCACCCCTGTTTTGGGTCTTCCCTCCCCCCCCTTCCTTTTTCTCTCTCCCACATGGCAGCTGTCTCTCATCCTGCCAGTACACATCACACCTAATCTGAGCCATCTTTGTCTCCTCTGTCCTATTACCATCTCGTCTGGTTTTGAATACCTCTTAATGTCTCTTTACTTCTCTTTTGTTCTATCGCAGCCCTGCCTTCGATCTATTTTATTTCCTTTCCAGTTTTGAAAAAGGGTTCACCCGAAATGTCGACTTTTAATTTCTCTCCACGGATGTTGCCTGGCCTGCTGAGTTTTTCCAGCATTTTCTGTTGTTATTTTGGATTTCCAGCATCTGCAGTATTTTGCTATCATACTAGATGCAGAGAGGATGTTTCCCCTTGTGGGGAAATCTAGAACGTGGAGGCATAGTTTCAGAATAAAAGGTTGCCCTTTTAGAACTGAGATGAGGAGGAATTTCTTCTCTCAGAGGGTCGTAAATCTGTGGAATTCTCTGCCCCAGAGAGCTGTGGAGGCTGGGTCATTAAATACATTTAAGGTGGAGATAGACAGATTTTTGCAAGATAAGGGAGTGAAGGGTTATAGGGAGTGGGCGGGGGAAGTGGCTTTGAGCCGAAGATCAGCCATGATCTTATTGAATGGCGGAGCAGGCTCGAGGGGCCAAGTGGCCTATTCCTGCTCCTATTTCTTATGTTCTTACGTAACATTTGGCCCATTAAGTGAGCTGTGTTTAATTTGACCTTTTTAAAGAAATAATTCAGCCACTACATGCTTAGTTATCAATAAAGTGCAAAAGTAGAGTTAGTTGTATAACATTCCAATAATCTAAGAGTCTTCAGTAGAACTGGTGTGTGGTTATTAAAAATAATCTATAAAGCAGTAGCACTTTGAACTAAAGCTGAACCCTATTCATTGACGTGCTTCAAGGTCTCTTTTGGACCCAAATGAACCTATCTGGAGTGTTTTGACTTTGCTCACGTCACTTCAAATGTGGCTCTGTGTTCCATTTGCAAAACAGATTACACTACTGAGTTTAAAAACACTCATAATGAACCGGATTCAATTGATCTTTGTGTATTGAATCTTCAATGCATATTCAAAATTAATGGACTTGATCTAGATACTTTATATTGAAAAATAGCCCTCTCAACTGGTAGGAGATCTATCTTTGACCAGAAGTATATATAAATATGCCAGCATGTTAACGTGGGGTGTGGGCCTTGAATTTCTAAGAATCACTTACTTTTTGTGGGGTGCTGTGTATAAAGTGCTGTACCATATTCACAACTGGGTTGATGAAACAATTTTGCAGTGTCTGTCGCATTTCTGCAGAAAGGTTCATGGAGCAGATGACAAAATCTTACATTTAGGCAGAAAAATGGATGAAATCGTCGACAGTGTGCGGGGGATTTTCTGATATGTGTGACTGGCAGGCAAGGACCACACATACACAGAATCCAACCTCATGTATTTTGTATTCTTTAAATTTGTTTCATTCCGACGCAGGACTGTACAGTGTTTCAGAATACAGCCCTTTTACTTCTAGAATCTATTCCAAGCTGATGGATGCAAATCTCTTTCTGCTGGGTGTAAAACAAGCGAAGAGAGTTTGGATCATCTCAATTAAATTCCTGCTGGCATAAGCCCACAGTATAAAATTGTTATTAAATTGATAACTTCTCTCAAAGAGGCGGCAGAATATCCAGTGTCCAGTCCAATGTCACCCTCGTGCAATAGAGTTGGGGTTGAGCCACATCTACTATTATGGGTTTAAAAAAAATTTGTTCTTGGGATACTAGCAATGCAGCATTTATTACCTATCCCTAGTAGCCCTGAGGGTGTGAAGAGTCAAGCATGTGGTGTGGGATTGGAGCCACATGTAGGGCAAATCAGGTAGCAGTGGAGGGTTCCTTCCCTGAAGGACAGTAGTGAACCAGTTGGGGTTTTTAACAACAATCCAACAGTTTTCATTGTCATTTTTTCCCCTGCTGCCAGCCCATCATTACCAGATTTTATTGAATTCAGTTTCACAACTTGCCACACTGGGATTTAAACTCGCAACCTCTGAGTTTCTAGTCCAGTACCACAACCACTTGTATCCTCCTGTCATCAATGTAATGGGCTCTTGCTTCCCAAGTGGCCTTCAGAAGTCCACTTACAGAACTTTGGGAGATTCAATATAATTTTAAGATCCAAGGAAACGGGGAAAGTGGATTGCAGGTTTACGTAATTTGGAGACTGTGTACTATCCACTGAGCTAGAGTTAATAGGTGACTCGTTAACTATATCAAACTATTTCAGGGATGGCACTTTCTTTGTTTTTACTGATAGTGTTATCTGCTTATACCCTTTTTATAAATAACAAACAGGATTGTACTGAAATCATCAGATCAATATCAGGCAGTGCATGTATCTAATCTGGTTGGTTGTTCTGGAGAGGACTGATGAGTGTTAGCAGAAAAATACAATTCCAGTTGTCTGGGCAATTGGTACAAAAATTAACTGGGCCTTCTTGTGAATGCACAATGGATAATTTAACCTGGGAGTATAGCAGTGCAGTCTTTAATTATTGAATAAAATGTTTGCTGCACTTGATTAGTACAACCTCGATCTAAAATGGAATTAAAATGAAACTGGACCAGTTCCTCACTGTGTCTAATCTCAATGGATACAGAAGGCCGGTGGGACTTGGGTTTGTACCTCATGGTCACTGTGATCTCCTGGAATATGTTTTTGATTATCTTGGGGGGGTCACACATTGCACAGTATTTTTATTATCAGTGAAAGCTGGCTTGGATAAACCATACAATCTGCAGCATTTACCTGTTGTATGTATAAAATGCTGATACAACACACTCCCTCTCCCCCCACCCCAGTGTAATCTATAGTGCTGGTTTAATACAAAACCCTGCCATCTTCACTGAGTGATTCTCTTCTAAAATACTTTTGCCTCCCTTCTCTGGTTTCCCCTGAACCATCCTTTCTAAGTCCAAAGTATTATTTGCATTTGGTTCCTGATGAACTTCAGACTCATAAAAACAGTAATGATGAAATGACACACGTCAGAGTCTGAGAATGATAGCTGGCCATTGGTTAAGGAATACACAGCTTCATTTTACAGCTGGTAGGATGGTGCACACCGACTTAGAACAGGCAAACGTGAGCCAGGAAATCAGGTAGAACAGCTGTCGAAATTGGACCAAGTTTGCAGAATCCCCACTTAAGGAGCAGACCTCTGGGTAGTGGACTCCTACAAGGAACTCCTTCCCCACACTGGCGAGAAGAGGATTAATGGCATGTTAATTAGACCCAGGAGTTCAAATAGCTGGGGTCTCAAATTTTTCTCCAGCGATTGTGTTTTGTACTTTCCCCACCCCCACCCCCACCCCCACCCCCACCAACCCCATCCCCACCAAATTCTCCCAGTTAAAAATCAATCCTCAGAACATCAGCACATAATCTCTGGTAACAATCCAGAGCAGAACTGTGAGAGCGCCGCATGCTTGGAGGTGTGGGCTTTTGAATGTGATGTTAAACTGAGGTCCTGCCTGCCCTCTCAGATGGTTCCCACTGTATTATTCAAGGAAGAGCAGGGAAATTTTTCAAGTGTACTGGCGAATATTTATCCCTTAACCCACACCACAAAAGCAGTTGAATTGGTCATTTATCAAATTGCAGCTCGTGGAGCCTTGCTCTAGGCAGTTTTGCTGCTGTGTTTCCCGACAGTAATTTACAGGCAGCGAAGTGTTTTGGAGGTCCTGAAGTGGTGAAAGGCACTTTAGAAATGCAAGATCTTTCTTTTTTAATGGTGGGAAGAATTTAAATGTCCCTTTGTTACAGATCTTGGCCAAGTCACGATGCTTTTGTTTCAGAAATCAATAATTGGACCGTGGAAGATGATGTTGCTGTACACATATGGGAAAACGATACCTTTCAAAGCTGGTGGCTGTTCCTGCACAAGTCATGTCGTAACAATGAACCAGGTAGAAATTCCGATTATTGCTAAATATAATTTCTTGAAAAAATGGAGGGGTTTTCTCAACAAGTAGTTTTCTGGTATACATTATAACATGTCGTTTTTGTTGTCTCACATAAGAGACCAAATCAATTAATGATAGACAGAAGCCTACTTTTTGCTGATTTGTCTTCCTATACTCACCGCTTCCCAAACCCCACGGCTGCTTAATCGATAAAGGTATTCTGAATCATACCATGTCAAATGTTGCAAAAAAAAACATCTTGTCCAAGAGACCCACTTCCTGCTCCCTCGACCCTATTCCCACCAAACTGCTGACCACCCAACTTTCTTTTCTGGCTCTCATGTTAGCTGACATTGTTACCAGTTCTCTCTCCTCAGGTACTGTCCCCCCTCTCCCTCAAATCTGCCGTCATCACCTCTCTCCTCAAAAAAACAACCGTTGACCCCTCCGTCCTTGCAAACTACCGCCCCATCTCCAACCTCCCTTTCCTCTCCAAAGTCCTTGAACGTGATGTCGCCTCCCAAATCCATGCTCATCTTTTCCCGCAACTCCATATTTGAATCCCTCCAATGAGGTTTTCGCCCCTGCCACAGTACCGAAACGGCCCTCAAAGTCACAAATTACATCCTTTGTGACTGTGACAAAGGAAAACTATTCCTCCTCATCCTTCTTGACTTGTCTGCAGCCTTTGACATGGTTGACCATTCCACCCTTCTCCAATGCCTCTCCATCGTCCAGCTGGGTGGGACTGTACTCGCCTGGTTCCATTCTTATCTATCTAACCGTAACCAGAGAATCACCTGCAATGGCTTCTCTTCCTGTTCCCGCATCATAACCTCTATCCTTGGCTCCCTCCTATTTCTCATCTACATGCTGCTCCTTGGTGACATCATCTGAAAACACAGCATCAGTTTCCACATGTACGCTGATAACACCCAGCTCTACCTCACCACCACTTCTCTCAACCCCGCCACGGTCTCTAAATTGTCAGACTGCTTGTCCGACTCCAGTTCTTGATAAGCAGAAATTTTCTCCAATTAAATATTGGGAAGACCAAAGCCATTGTTTTCGGTCCCCGCCACAAACTCCGTTCCCGAGCCACTGACTCCATGGGGGAAAAATTTAGTTGGTTTGCACCTTCCGTTAGCGCATTAAGAGGGTGCTAATGGGGCGCAAAGCAACTAGCGCCCGGGCGCGGCGATGTTTGCGCCACACGCAAAATTAACTAGACATTTTGCGGCGGCGCTAAACACTACCGCCACGATCTCCTGTGCCGGCAGATCGTGATGTCAGTCGAGTGCGCAATGCCCCGGACCGGATATTGAGTGGCGCCCCCTGCCTTACCGCCTGCCGCTAGCAACGACAGCTTGAGGGGAGCATTTTGCAGTCAGAAAGGGACTGGGGGAGCGCTATTTAAAGGCGACCGCTTCCTGCCTTTTTTTGTGGGTGACATTTTTGCATCACGCATTCTAAGAGACTTCTGGAGAGATTCAACACTGTGTGGAGTTTTGGGTACTGAGCAGCACTTTGCAGGTTCATTTTGATTTGCCCTTCCTTGTATCGATTTAGAAGAGATTGTGGGGGCTGCACTCTGAGCTCTTTCCCTGGGTCTCTCCATTGTTCTTTCCAGCAGATTTGATGTACAGGTCTCTTCAGGCCGAGATTCAAGGCTGCAATGAGCAGGATGTGGATGGAGAGCAAAATCAACCCTCCCCTTTAAGATAAAATGCTGGAGAAACTCAGCAGGTCAAGCAGCATCTGTGAAGAGAGAAACAGAGTTAACGTTTTAGGTTGATGACCTTTCGTCAGAACTCCCCTTTAAGAACTGTCTGGCACCAGTGTGTCTGTGTTCCATTGCTGACTGACATCACGAGCTTCGCCAGCGCTCTGAGGTAGCGCCTCGCTCCTCGGCCTTTGCGCCTTAAGACAGGTGTGAAGCGCCTGATTTAGCGCTCCAATCACCTCCTGGGGCGATAAAAGCCAGGTTTGTCGTCGGAGGCGATAATTAGCGCCAGGCGCTAAACTTTGCGCACGGCCGATAATGGCGCCCCAAATGGGGCGATACTGAATTTCCCCCCCCCATATCTCTCCCTAACATTTGTCTGAGGCTGAACCAGTGTTCACAGCCTTGGTGTCATATTTGACCCTGAAATGAGCTTCCGACCACGTTATCTGTGGCATAACTGAGACTGCCTATTTCCACCTCCATAACTACCTGTCTCTGCCCTTGCCTCAGCTCATCCGCTGCTGAAACTCTCACCCATGCCTTTGTTACCTCTAGACTTGACTATTCCAACGCACTCATGGCTGGCCTCCCACATTCTACCCTACGTAAACTTGAGGTCATCCAAAACCCGGTGCCCGTGTCCTAACTCGCACCAAGTCCCGTTCACCCATCACCCCTGTGCTCGCTGACCTACATTGGCTCCTGGTTAAGCAACGCCTCGATTTCAAAATTCTCATCCTTGCTTTCAAATCCCTCCATGGCTTCGCCCCTCCCTAGCTCTGTAATCTCCACCAGCCCCACAACCCCCCCCACCCCAAGATATCTGCGCTCCTCTAATTCTGCCCTCTTGAGCATCCCTGATTATAATCGCTCAACCATTGGTGGCAATGCCTTCTGTTGCCTAGGCCCTAAGCTCTGGAATTCCCTGACTAAACCTCTCCACCTCTCTTTCCTCCTTTAAGACGCTCCTTTTAACCTACCTCTTTGACCAAGCTTTTGGTCACCTGCCCTAATTTCTCCTTATGTGGCTGGGTGTCAAATTTTTTGTCTTATAATACTCGTGTGAAACGCCGTGGGACATTTTACTATGTTAAAGGCACTATATAAATACAAGTTGTTGTTACATAATTGCCTTTCTCTCTATCCTGCTTCTTGTTACCATGTTTTAAGTTTCATTTCTGCTCCAGTGACTTTATAACTAGAGACTGATCCTTATAGTTCACTATCTTCATTCATGATGATGTCACTGGAGAGAGCTCTACACAAACACTTTGGGGTAATTGTAACTTTGCATGACAATGTAAAACAGGTGATAGTGAATTGGCAGCTCGGTTGACTTCAAAGGAAATAAAACTCAGGAGAAATGTAAAACCGGCTGCCGATTTGCTATTGTCCACTTTACACCATTGTAGTTAAAACTACCCCCCTTTGCTTCTTGTGAAGCATCAAGGCACCATAATAATAACAAAGAGTGACTGAGTGAGGTTTTCAGCCGACCAACTTTACATTTTTTTTCCCCATAGCCCAAGAAAATCACCTGAAGCTGCATTCTGATGCTCCTTTGTTATATTGTACACAAAGGATTTTTGGGAAAGATTTCTCTACATGTGCATTGACTATGTTTTTACAACAAATATTTGCTAAGTCTATTTCCTTAACTCTTTCTCTTGGCAGATCTTTCTACCACCCAGATGTCCAGAAACCCCCTGCTGGGATTACAGTGCTTTGTCAGACTAATACTGTGAAGATGCCAAAAGGTCCTGAAAGCTTCAAACCACTCAAGATAACAAATGAGAAAATTAAATTTTTCTCTCACACCCATACTATAAGCCGCAGAGATCTAAACATTCTGGCTCCTATGGGATTTTAGTGCAGTGTCAATTTTGTACCATCCAAGAAAATAATGCAATTAACTGTGTATGGTTCACTCCAGGAAACTTAAGAAATCACAAACTGTTTATCAACCTTTAGTTGTCATTTAAATCTGACTGTAGTTGATTTTATAGAGCCTTTTGTTCTAGTAGTTGGCTTTATTGTGTGCAGCACATCTTGAGATATTTGGACTGAACACTGGCTGCTGAAGAGAAAACTTAGCTATGTAATAAAAGTCAAAGACTCTGTTTATATATTTTATGTACTTGTCCATCGCTAACCAGCACCGTATCTTCCACGCTGCCCATTACAACATTTCACCAACAAAACATAGTCGGAAAACTTAGTTTTAAAATACCAAGTATTTTTGTTCAGTTTATTTTCCTCTCTTTTAGGACCTTTGCTTTCCCACCAACTCAACAGTACAGTGCATTAGAGAAACATAATGACACACCATTTTGTGTAATTGAATTTTTAAATACTGGTGGGATACTGCTGCACCTGAATCATCTATACAGTTGTTTCCAAATAACATGAAATAGATAAACTTTGGTTTAATTAATTAATTATCTTGTTAAAGTATCCGTACAGTGGATCTGCATACAGCCCTTTCACCTTGGAGAGCTGGATGTGAATCCAGTCCAGATAAATGGGATGAAAATCTTTATCTATTATCTGCAAGGTCCCACGTTAATCAATCATAGACTCATAAAGCACAGGAGGCCATTTGGTCCATCATCTCTTTGATCTATCCAATTAGTCCCACTCCCCTACTCTTTCCCCATAGTCCTGCAGAATCAAGATTGGTTAGTCTTAACCCAGTTAACAGTAAGGCACTACACTGGCCCTAATTTGTCACAGGATTGTCTGCCATCTCTCTATGGCTGTCACATGTTTTCTTTACTGATGTGTTTAATTTTTATGTATTACCTTCATTAAACCCAGAGTAGGCAACAAGATGCCAGCCAACATCTAGTGCAACAGATGTAAGCCAAACTCGTGTATTGGGCGCTGGGTTGACATGTGCCGATTATCTTTGGGCTTCTCCAAAATAGAACATTCTGGAACAAGCTGGCTGTGTCAAGTTCCACGCCTCAAGGATATCAAGTAGCTCCTGCCAACCCCCCCATTTCTTGGTGCTCCATATGGCACCTTGGCCATGCCTGTGAATCAGCATGTGTTCTCTCGCAGTGCCATATAAGCAGCAATGGGAATGATAAATGAGTATCGGTGACAAGCAGGCCTGAGGGTCAAACCCAAGACCAGGCAGACATTCCACCACCTGAGTTACTATGCTCACTTTGTATCAAACAGATGGATTATGATCAACAGCATTTTCAATGGCTTGTGAAACTGGACAATCAATACAAGCTACTGACAATGAGTAGGCTTCTGACAGATATAACATTGAATCATTAGTAAATACATTACATTAAATAAACAAGCGTGAGACATACATTATTCAGGATTCTGGTAACTATTTCCTCAAATAGTTAAGAAGCTTTTAGTTGGTTTAGGTTCAGCCAATTCAAAAATGGAATAGTGCAATATTACCCTACAGTAGAACCTTCATTATCTGTCACAATGAGGGTGGATCACTTACCCGTCCCCTGGTGTACAATGGAAATTGGTGGATAAAGAACAATCCCCATATTTTAGTCTTGCATGTATAGTACAGCAGCACCCCAGTACAATACAAATAAAAGAAACATTATGGAACTTTATTCACTATGAAAAGATGATGAAATAACAAAAGAGGTGGCGCAATGAGGTGATTTCTCACCAAGGCCTTGTCTTGCAGAAAATCCTACTGGATAATTAGGAGCACGGATAATGAAAGTTCCACTGTATACACGTTTATAAACTAGCAGAGATGATACCTCACGAAAGTCAATTTTAAAAAGGGACAGGATAGAGGAATAGCAATGAAATCATATTTAAATTTATAAGATAAAAAGAACATTCTGACAACACATGAGTGGGCAGGCATAACATTCTGGGTCAATCACTGCCATTAGTGTGAGATTTGGTTACATCACACTGTAAATAAAATACATTAAAAAAAAAACTTTACAGAGAAACTGCTACGGCATACAGAAAGTGATTACCATTGCAGTCAAACAGAAAACCCTAATTCCAAAGCAACAGAAGGTGCAAGCTGTGTGAGTAGCCACTGTTTGAACTCAGGTCAACCCTGAATAAATGTGGACTAACTGAATGGACCATGTGAAGACAAGAGACCCTCCCAATTCTATTCCAAGAAATACAGCCCAAGCCCACAACCTCCTTTATGGACACTCTTTGTCCCCACACTTCACACATACAGACTTTCATTTCAAAACATTTTGGAGAAGTCCGAAGATAACTGACAATTCATTTGACGTCCGCATTTTGGTATCCAGTGGAAAAGCCCCAAGGCAAAAATACATTTGGTGGCGATCATGCTCTTCTGTCTGGGATAGAAATATAGTTCAATGGAAAATGAATGCAACCACAGTAGGAGATTTTTCTATTCACCATTAGGTTTGCGTAGCTGCCTTATATTGACAGAAATCCTGATGCCACGCTTTGCACGTACGTTGAAAAACGGAGAGCTCGAAATGCTGCTAAAAATCCAGATGGTGCAGTGCTTTGTGTAAAAAATTATAGTTTGTTGAAAGTAAATCTTAGTTCATATTATATATAAAATAGTCTGTTTAAAATAAATTAAAAAAGCTATGTTCCAGTTGCTGCACAAAAAAGAAGAGCTTTCAGCAGATTGATCTGTTCTTCTAGTTGTGGATGCAATGGTTTTCCCAAATCACTGAATACTCGATTGTAGAATACCTCCATATCTGACTGAACTTCTTCAACAGTGATCTCATCATGAGTTGTGAGCACTGGCGGAGTGTCAGCCAGAACATATTTTACCCGTTCTGTGATTGAAAGCCTCAAGTGACCTAAGGAACACATTCAAGACTGTTACATACAGGAGCACTTTAGGGTAACAGAAATACACTCAGCACAAGCAACAACAATTGAAACTAACAACTTTTCAGAAGGTCTACCGCCAAATGCCTAATTTCTTCTGGCTACTTACTGACACCTCCAGAGCTTCAAAATGGCCACAGGTCTATGATGTCTTAACAGGAATTTAGAACGACATTGGAGAATCAAGTGTAAAGGAGTACTAAACATGTCATGATTGGAGTCACAGGGCTGGATTTAGTGAATGGAGAGGAGTTGGAGGCGGGACTGCTGCTTGTCGGGTCCATGTCCCGCCTCCATCATCTTCTGGCCAACCAGCGGGATTTTCCCCCGATTGACCTTGTTAAGCCCGCCCTGCAGGCTCAGCAGGCCAATTAGGGGGAAGTCACTGAGAGCATGTCAACGTCTGACGTGCCATCTGTCAAGACTTCTTGAAGGAAGAAATGTCAGCGTTTGACAGCTCTGTGAAGCTGTCAAAACACTGACATTCTGTGTAGTTTGGTGAGCCCTTGTGTTCAGGACTCATCAAAACTTTCAACTTTGTAGATTTCAGATGACTGTTGGTTCGGAGGATCCATTTCCTGGCAAAAGGGTACGGAGGCGGGATGGGGGCGGCTTTCCCATCTGCCCCCCACTTTCTGCAACTTTACCGGCAGTCCCGCCTCCATACCCGCCTCCTCGGGGCTGAGAAGATGCAGCTCACAGTCTGACTTTATTCAAGACACAATCAACATTCCTTCACTCTTAGGTGCCATCAAATTGGGCGATCGGATAATAATGTAAATTGCCTTTACTACCCTTAAAATTCTATGATATAAGTAACTGAAATAACTCATACACATAATAAAAATACTTTTTTGATTGGTCTTTTATAAATACTATGCAACATGTAAAACAATCCCTGTGCTGCTTGTTAATGCAACTTTATTGCAGGACTGTTCCATTCTCATTTCTTGTAACAGTACTTGAGGTAGAGTTTCTGCTTTGGGTGCAATCAGGAAATTCCGCCCAAAATGCGCTTGAAATTGCACTGGTTAGGTTAGGCTTCAAGTTTTCACTAAAATCATTTGCATAATCACAAACTTAAAATCTTCCATGAATTAGCGCAATCGGGCAGCGTAATACTGTAGTACGTAATAATTTATGTTTTTCCTTTCCATTAAACAGTATTCCTTTATGTATTTAAGAGTTGTAATCTGGTGCAGTTTTATTAATACAGCTGAAAATGGGTTTATCACAAAAAATAAGCATTTTTAATAAGGGCGTTCAGTCCTCTGCCTGGGAATAATCTGATTTAAAAAATCTATACTGAACTATTTAATAGTTTAATTAATGTACACTTGTCAGTTTCTTAGTAAATTAAATATTTTTTGACATGAGAAAACTTTGAAAATGTGCCTACTAGAGCCTGTGAGCCTATAAAAATGAGTGCAATTTGAAGAGCCTTCCCTAACCAGTGCAATTGGTGGAATCTCGCAATTTCGACCTGTGGGCATGGCCAGTTTCGCAGGCAGGGCCTGATGCGGGTGAATTGAATTTTGAACCAGAGTAAAACACGAGCGTAAGTGGTTTTGGGCCTAACTCACCTACGTTTTACATTCTCCGATCTTTACATTACCTAGTATTTACAGTACAGAAACAGGCCATTCAACCCAGTGGTGTATTTGGACTTTCAGAAGGCTTTCGAGAAGGTCCCACATAAGAGATTAGCGTGCAAAGTCAAAGCACATGTGATTGGGGGTAAGGTACTGACTTGGATAGAGAACTGGTTGGCAGACAGGAAGCAAAGAGTTGGAATAAACGGGTCTTTTTCCAAGTGGCAGGCAGTGATTAGTGGGGTACCGCAGGGATCGGTGCTAGGACCCCAGCTATTCACAATACAGGAAACTTTGGTTTATCCGGAGGTTGTATGTCCGGAAACCTCGATCTACCGGCAGAAATCAGGAGCCGTTTTGTTAGGTTTTTTTTCTTCTCGTGGCTTTGTTTTCAACAGTCGGGCTCTGGAAAGTCTCTCTGAAGCTGTTGCTAAGCTACAGAGACGCTTCCAAGGTACGGGCCGACTGTTTACAAGCTGTTGCTAAGCAACAGTGTTTGTTGTCAGATACGGAGATGAAAACCTCTGTATGCTTCAACATTAACTTTGTATGTCCGGCAGTTTTGATAGATCGGCAACAGCTCAGTCCCGTCGGTGCCGGATATAACAAAGTTTCCTGTATATATTAATGATCTAGGCGAGGGAACGAGATGTAATATCTCCAAGTTTGCAGATGACACAAAGCTGGGTGGGTGTGTGTGCTGTGAGGAGGATGCAGAGAAACTCCAGTATGATTTGGACAGGTTAGGTGATTGGGCAGATGCATGGCAGATGCAGTATAATGTGGATAAATGCGAGGTTATCCACTTCAAGACCGCTACCATTATTCCTGTGCCAAAACAAATGGCTGTGACGTGCCTGAACGACTATCGACCTGTCGCACTCACACCCATCATAATGAAGTGTTTCGAGAGACTGGTCCTGGCTCACATCAAAGCCAGTGTTCCCGCCTCTCTTGACCAACACCAGTTTGCCTATCGTGCAAACAGATCAACGGAGGATGCAATCACAACTGCTCTACACTCGGCACTGAATCACTTAGATGGTAAAGAGACCTACATCAGAATGCTGTTCATAGACTACAGCTCAGCATTCAACACTATTGTCCCCAACAAGCTGGCCACCAAACTCCAAACTCTTGGCCTGAACACTTCCCTCTGCAACTGGACCCTGGACTTCCTAACAAACAGACCCCAGTCTGTCAAATTAGGTAACCACACCTCCCCCCCCGCCCCGACCCTGAACACGGGGGCCCCACAAGGATGTGTGCTGAGCCCCCTCCTCTACTCCCTCTTCGCCCACGACTGTGTGGCTGTTCATGGTTCCAACACCATCATCAAGTTTGCGGATGATACCACGGTAGTAGGCCAGATCACCAACAACGATGAGTCAGCCTACAGGGAGGAGGTCCAGCATCTCATGAAGTGGTGCGCTGATAACAACCTGGCCCTTAACATCAAGAAAACCAAAGAAATCATTGTGGACTTCAGGAAGTCTAAAGGCAGAAGTCACACCCCCATCCACATCAATGGGGCTGTGGTGGAAAGGGTGGGCAGCTTTAAGTTCCTCTGAGTCCACATCACGGAAGACCTCTCCTGGTCCCTCAATACCTCCTCTCTGGTGAAGAAGGCCCAGCAGCGCCTATATTTCCTAAGGAGGCTGAAGGGATGTAACCTGTCACCCCTGATCCTCTCTAACTTTTACCGCTGCACAATAGAGAGCATCCTGACGAACTGTATCACAGTATGGTATGGCAGCTGTAGCTACTATGACCGGAAAGCCCTGCAGCGGGTAGTCAAAACTGCCCAACGCATTACCGGCACCCGGCTACCGACCATAGAGCACATATACCAGAAACGCTGTTTACGGAGGTCACGGTCCATCATCAAAGACCCTACCCACCCCAGCCACAGTCTGTTCGCCCTCCTGCCATCTGGGAGACGCTACAGATGCATTCGCACCCGTACGACCAGATTTAGGAACAGCTTCTTTCCCAGGGCTGTCATCCTGCTGAACTCCACAAATAAACTCTAAAGCCTGCACATCTGCCAATGCACTTTATTATGGTTATGTTTATGTTAATGTATTACAAGCCAAATGTATGTTGAATGTTTAAATGTCTTAATCTAAATGTACACTCTCGGGAGCCGCAAGCCTACATTTCGTTGTACTGCACTTGTGCACTAACAATGACAATAAAAGTTGATTTGATTTGATTTTTGGTGGCAAACACAGGAAGGCAGATTATTATCTGAACAGCAATAGATTGGGAGAAGGGACAGAGATGAGGAGGAATTTCTTCACCCAGAGAGTGGTGAACCTGTGGAATTCTCTACCATAGAAAGCAGTTGAGACCAATTCATTAAATATATTCAAGAAGGAGTTAGATATATTTCTTAAGGCTAATGGGATCAAGGGATATGGGGAGAAAGCAGGGACAGGGTACTGAATTTGGATGATCAGCCATGATCTCATTAAATGGCGGAGCAGGCTCGAGGGGCCGAATGGCCTACTCCTGCTCCTATCTTCTATGTTTCTATGTTAACAGGTCCACGCCAGTGTTAATGCTCCACATGGGCCACTTTTCTTCATTTAACCCCATCAACATATCCTTCTATTCTATTCTTCCTCATGTGTTTATCTAGCTTCCCCTTAATTGCATCAATGCTCGTCGCCTCAACTACTCCTTGTGGTAGCGAGTTCCACATTCTAACCACTCTCTGGGTAAAATAAATTTCTCCTGAATTCCCTATTAGATTTATTAGTGTCTATCTTATACTTATGGCCTCTAGTTCTGGTCTCGCCCACAAATGGAAACATCTTCTCAACGTCTACCCTATCAAATCCTTTCATAATCTTAAAGACCTCTATTAGGTCACCCCTCAGTCTTCTGTTCTTAGGCTGCTTTGGCCGATTGCGCACTAATTCCAGTAATAGAGTCTGGGCACAAAACAAGCAGAAACTCCCCCCCACCCCCCCCTCATGTTTTTCATATGTAACATAAACCATTTCACATTGGAAAATGGGCCCAAAATCTAGGTGTGAGGTATATAATAGAGACAGGGAGACGTGTTTAATATGTGCAAGTGTGTGTTACACGCACAAAATTACATTAAGCTACCATTATCTAAAGTACTATCATAAAGATTTCCAAGAACTAATCTAAATACTACTGGCATGATCATTTCTAGTTTTACATTAGTACAGAGGTAAGGATCTCTTGTGTGACCATCGGATGTCTAGTTCTCTTGAACTGCCTCATTCCTGACAGTTTATAATTCAGCATTTTACAGTTTTAAGGGTCTTGGACACGAGCTCTGGTGCCTTAAGAGAGTTATTTAGTAACAACAACATCAACAGCAGACAATAAACTGAAACTCTCAGAAACAATAATATTTTCTTGACTTACGTTTAGTCACCTCTTGGTAGCTCAGAAGCAGTAAAGAGAGAAGGTTAACAAGTTCATCCCAATATTGCCATTTGCTTGAACAACGCTCCTGAGAAAATGAACAATAATGTTAAGTATATAACACATGCACTGTATAGCTATCTCTCACTTGCACACCCTTAACAGGTTTTTCCAAACCATAGGAACATTAGGGACAGGAGTAGGCCATTCAGCCTCTTGGGCCTGCTTCGCCATTCAATTAGATCATGACTGATCTGCACTTCAACTCCATTTTCCCGCCTTTGCTCCATAATCCCTTGATACCCATAACTAACATAAATCTAACGATCTCAGTCTTCAAAGCTCCATTGTCCCAGCATTCACATCCTTTTGAGGGAAGAGAGTTCCATATTTCTACTACCCTTTGTTTGAAAAAGTGCTTCCTGATTTCGCTCTTGAATGGCCTAGCTCTAACATTCAGATAATAATGTCCCCTTGTTCTTGATTTCACCACCAGAGGAAATGATTTCTCCTTTCTAGCCTATCAAATCTTTTAAACATTTTAAACATCTTGTTCAGATCACCCCTCAATCTCCTATACTCAAGGGAATATAAGCCAAGTTTATGCCACCTGTCCTCATAATTTAACCCTTTAAGCCCCGATATCATTCTGGTGAATCTGCACTGTACCACCTCCAAGACCAACATATCCTTCCTGAGGTGCGGTGCCCAAAACTGACTCAGTGCTCCAGATAGGGTCTGATCAAGGCTTTAAACAACTGAAGCATCACTTTCTCCCCTTTGTATTTCAGCCCCCTTAAAATAAAGGCCAACATTCAATTAGCCTTTTTGATTGCTTTTTGTACCTGTCTACTGACTTTTAATGATTTGTGTACCTGGGCTCCCAAATCTCTTTACACCTCTTCAGTTCCTAGTTTCTCACCATTTAGAAAATACTCCCGATTTATTTTTCTTGGGTCCAAAGTGGGTGACCTCACACTTGCCCACATTGAATTCCATTTGCCATAGTTGTGCCAACTCACTTAATCTGTCCGTGTCCCTTTGCAACTTTCTGCTCCCGTCTGCACCACTTACTGTCCCTCCTAATTTAGTGGAGTTAGGCTTGAAAAATAAGCTTTACCCCTTACCAACTGCTCATTTATTCCTTGGTCTACCAAAATAAGGGACAAAACACCGAACCTTCAAATTTAAACACAATTAAAAAAAAAACTTTTCTACAGCTTTAAATACTAAAAAAGTACATATTACTAGTTAAAAAATTTGGATTAAATACATAAGTTACTGTTGATTTGTTTAGAAAGTATTGTATACAATATAAAATTCAACACATTATAGTATAACACTAGAACATGTTGAGCCTAAAGCAGACTAAGACATCACATGGTGAAGAAAGAAAGTGTACTTACATCAGTTTCTAAGGGAAATTTAGCATATTTAAGGAAATGTAGCACTTTCCCCAATGACATGGGCAGTGTATTTTGTTTCTTGGTGCAATGGTGGAAGAGAAATTCTAGTAACTTGCAGCGGAGGAGTTGGCTCTCCATACTTCTTAACACCGTTAATCTTCAAAGTTGTAGGAAAGAAATGAATGATTTATGTTTGAGCAATTAACAGGTACCGAGCACAACAGTATGCATAATTTCAAGGGTGAATTAATAAGGACTCTCAACTCACCTCTGCCATCTTTTTGAAATGTACAGAAAGTGTTGAAATATTGCCTCTGCAATTTTATTTGAGCTGCACGTCGGGGATCGGTCCACTTCTACAGCCAAGGTCAGCATCTTCTGAAGGAGACAAATAGCACTGGAGAACAAAGCAGTGCAAGTGACAAGTATTCATTAGATTTATACAATGAACAGGGATGTGTCACGACTGAAATTCTTTCCTTAACATCTCTCAATGATGATGTAACCAGTGCTGCATAATGGCTCCAGTACTGAATAACACACACTGCTGTCCTCCTTCAATGCACCATTACAGAAGGCCGGGTGCCCATTAAAGAGGTTTCGAATGCATAATCAATCAACATTTAATATTCATTTTAGATTCCAAAATATCACTACATCAAATGGATCCTACACACTTAAGTGGAAGGTATAACATCAAATGAATGGACATCACTAAATGACTCAAACAATGGGGGGAATTTTAACTTAAATAAAAGTGTGGGTTGGGAGCGTGGGGGTAGTTAAAGTGTTAAAAACATGAATCCTGCGCTGAACCCATCTCCAACCCATCCACTTCCAATTTAAACGGAGGTGGGATGGGGGCGGGCAGCCAACCCGATGCCAGGAGGTGAGTCATCTATTTAAATATTATAATGAGGCTGGAAGTTTCTTCTTTAACCTCCATTTTGTGTTTAACTTTAGCTGGTCGGGATTTACACACTTCGTGAAACCCGCCAGCTACAGCAAGGCGAGCACTGCTGCACTTACACTTACCTCCTGGATCTAGGGTCCCTGCCGAACTCATCCCCCATGATCTGAGACCTCCTCCGAACCCCACCACTCCCCGGTCTCCTATTCCCCCCAGGCCACCAATCTCCCCCATGGCCTCTGATATCCCACCGCGTTCCCCCCACCCCCCGCCCCCCCCAGGCCTCCGATGCCTCCCCCCACAATGCTCCTCCAGCCACCCTGTGGCCCATCGCCCCCGATATTCGGCAGACACCCCCCTCCACAATCCTGGTCAGACCACCCCCCCTTGCTCCTCTCGGCCCGTGGTCCTGGTCCGATCCCCGTCCCCAGCCCCCAATCCTGGTCAGACACTACTCCCCTTGCTCCTCCCGGCCCACGATCCTGGACAGACCCCCTCCCCCCCCAATTCTGGCCAGACACCACCGCCCCGCCCCCCCCCCCGCTAGACCATCCAACCCTCCCATGCTGCTCCAGCCGGCCCCTACGCGATTCCTCCCTCCCTCCTCTGTATGGCCAAGTGCCACAGGCCTACCCGCCCGCAGCCAGCCAGCTTCTAAATCTGGCTGGCTGCGGGTGGGAAACAGAGGGTTTCCATGCAAATCAGGCCCTGCCGTTAATGTCGGCAGTGCCTGTGGAAAACCCGTTCTCCCGGGTTTCCTGACCGTCTTGGAGCCCCCTCCCCCGCCCCCAACCCACCCTCCCCATTAAAATTCAGCTCAATGTGCCCACTTGTCAGTTAGAATATCACCCCCACAGAAAATGATCCTAAATTACATATTCATACGCAAGTGATGTGTGTTCATTTAAATCATGGGAGTCAGATGTGAAAGCACAGTAGAGCTAGGCATTTTATACCAATCATGATTTTTCCATGCATGTTATGGTGGCATGGATGGACACGCGGCAAATTAAATTTAATGCAGAAAAGTGCGAAGTGATACATTTTGGTAGGAAGAACGAGGAGAGGCAATATAAACTAAAGGGTACAATCCTAAAGGGGGTGCATTAACAGAGAGACCTGGGGGTATATGTGCACAAATCGCTGAAGGCGGCAGGGCAGGTTGAGAAAGCGATTAAAAAAGCATACGGGATCCTGGGCTTTATAAATAGAGGCATAGGGGGAAAAATTCGGTTGCTTAGCGCCTTCTGTTAGCGCCTCCGGGGGGGCGCTAACGGGCGCTAGGAAGTTAGCGTCCGAGCGCGGCGATTTTAGCGCCGCTCGCGAAATTGACCAGACATTTTGCAGCAGCGTCAAACACTACCGCCACGATCTCCTGCGCCCGCAGATCGTGATGTCAGTCGAGCGTGCAATGCCCCGGACCGGATATTGAGTCGCGCCCCCTGCCTTTCCACCTGCCGCTAGCAACGACAGGTAGAGGGGAACGTTTTGCAGTCGGAAAGGGGCTGGTGGAGCACTATTTAAAGGCGGCCGCTTCCTGTCTTTTCTTGTCAGCAAAATTTTTGGTACACGCAGGTTGAGAGGGAGAGAGACATCTAGAAAGATTTAACATTGTCCTAAGGAGTTTTGGTCCTCAGCACCACTTTTGAGGTTCTTAAGCGCCGAGCTCTTTCCCTGGGCCTATCCATTAGTGCATCCAACACAATTGCTTTAGAGGTCCCTCCAGGCCGAGATTCAAGGCTGCAATGAGCAGGGTGTGGCTGGCCAGAAAGATGGCCCCGCCCCTTTAAGAACTGGACAGCACCAGTCTTTCTGGCTTCCATGGTAACTGACATTGCCTGAGCTTCGGTAGCGTTCTGAGGTAGCACCTCGCTCCCTGACGTTAGCGCCTTAAGAGAGGTGTGTAGCGCCTGATTTAGCGCTCAAATTACCTCCAGAGGCGATAGAGGTGAATTTTGCAGTTGGAGGCGATAATTAGCGCCAGGCGCTAAACATTGCGCCCGGCCGATATTAGCGCCCCAAAATGGGCGATACCAAATTTCTCCCCCATAGAGTACAAAAGCAAAGAAGTTATGATGAACCTTTATAACGCATTGGTCCAACCTCAACTGGAGTATTGTACCCAATTCTGAGCACCGTACTTTAGGAAGGATGTGAAGGCCTCAGAGATGGTGCAGAAAAGATTTACAAGAATGGTTCCAGGGATGAGGGATTTCAGTTACGTGGATACACTGGAGAAGCTGGGGTTGTTCTCCTTGGAGCAGAGAAGGTTGAAAGATAGAGGTGTTCAAAATCATGAGGGGTCTAGACAGAGTAAATACAGAGAAACTGTTCCCATTGGCAGAAAGGTCGCGTACCAGAGAACACAAATTTAAGGTGATTGGCAGAAGAACCAAAGGCAACATGAGGAAAAGCTTTTTTATGCAGCGAGTGGTTAGGATCTGGAATGCACTGCCTGAAAGGGCAGTGGAGGCAGATTCAATTGTAGCTTTCAAAAGGGAATTGGGTAAGTACCCAAAGGAAAATTTTTTGCAGGGCCATGGGGAAAGGGCAGGGGAGTGGGACTAGCTGAAGTGCTCTTGCAGAGAGCTGGCACGGGCTCGATGGGCCGAATGGCCTCCTTCTGTAACCATTCTATGATTCTATGTTATCCAGAAGTTGCATTAAAGTGGGCTAGAATATCAACAATATGAACCTAAATGGATTTTGAAATGCCACTTTTTTTTTGGTGTTACAGATACAGATACAGATATTGAACAACTGTGCCTGGTTGTAATCACTGGCAAGGATCTGAAAGGCTCCAAAAGTTCACAGACACTATAGTGTCTTCAATATCTTTCAGTTTCTCAGTACTGAGAAACTCAAAAATGAATCACCATCCATTATATTGACCAGACATAGCTTGTGGATTACACATGCAAACACAGCGCTATATGCTCCGCAATGTAAATATCACCAATATATTGAAATGTTGTTCCGCTGCCACAAAGATTTATGTTCAATTTCTTCTTTGGTAACTTACCTTGGATACCTAGAGTCCAGCACCTGAGGGCTATCAGATGATGATGACATGGGACCATTTTTCTGCTGTATATCTTCAGAGTCCTTGGAGATGGTATCAATAAGCCACTTGATGACACTTCTGTAACAGAAAATAATTACGTTTTAATTTTCTATTATGTGCTCATTGAATATGAAAAATTTGAATGTGAAAAAGCGAAGAAGCCAGTATGAGGTCATATTGAGAATGCTTCAAGTAGTTAAATCTCTTTCCCGAGTCTTGACTTTGTAAAAGAATCATAGACTCCCATACAAACATTTGTTTTATAAAGAGAAGTTTACATTTTACTTTTGGTTGTAATCTGGCTGATTCAGATGTTCTGAACAAATTAAAATGGATAATTTAGGCAACTGTCAGAGGTGTACTGCCCTACATTCCTTTGAAGTGTCACAGATGGCACCACACTTCATGTAGCAATGTAGTATATCTTGATCAAAGATTGTACTTTTACAATCACAGTTCTTGCTTCTCTGATAGCACTACCACATCATTATGAATTTTAGAAACTAATTCTCAGGATGTGGGCGTTTATTGCCCACCCGTAGTTGCCCTGGGAAGTTTGTATACAACTGAGCGACTTGCTTCAGAGGATAGTTAAGAGTGTGGGACTGGAGGTACATATAGGCCAGACCGGTTAAGGAAAGCAAGTTTCCTTCCATAAAGGACACGAGTGAACTAGTTGGGTTTTTACGGCAATCTGACAGGTTTTTAAAAAATGGATTCAATTACAGGGTATTTCCTTTTTTTTATAAACTGAATTCAAATTCTCAAATTGCCATGGTGGGAATTCAACTCGCATTCTCTGGATTATTAGTCCAGGCCTCTGGATTACTGGTCCAGGCCTCTGGATTACTGGTCCAGTAACATAATCACTACACTACCGTACGCTGATCTGGTCGATCACGCCTTCTAGCTATACTTTCCTCCGTGAAAGAAAAACCTAAAGGAGAAAAATGAATGAGCCTAAGTAGTGGGAGAAATTTGAGGTGATGAATTAAGAGTATCATGCAAGCAGCATATCGATACAACTGTAAAGTGTATTGGCGTAATTAAAATAATTTTTTTCAGTATATTAAGAAAGAAGAACTAGCTTGCATTTATATACCACTTTGCACATCCTCAGGATGTGAGGTACTTTTGAGACAATTAATTACTTTTTGAGGTGTAGTCACTGTTGTTATGCAGGCAATGCAGCAGCCAATTCGCAAACAGCAAGGTCTAACAAAAATCATAATGACCTGTTAATCTGTTTTGGTGGTGTTTTTGGAGGGACAAATGTTAGCCAAGGCGCCAGGAGAACTCTACTCCTCTTCTTCAAAAATCCAATGGGATTTTTTACATCCACTTGAACAAGCAAGCAAGGCCTCTTTGTAACATCCCATCCAGAAGACAGCACCTCCAACAATGCCGCACTCCATCAGTACTGTACTGCAGTGTCAACTCCTGCAGCAGAGCTTGAACCCACTACCTTCAGACTCGAAGGCAAGACTACTACCAGTGAGCCAAGTTGGTATATTGGTACCAATGCTCTAAGTAAGCTCACTAGCAACACTGCTCTCATAATTGATTGCATCACTCGCTGAAAATTCTGCCACTGCTAATTTAATGTACTTAACAACACTCGCTCTTCAACAAATTACAAAATATTCTCCTACTTACTGAAACAGAACACTACAGATTTAATGAGGTTAATAAGGGCTCTATACCTTACATTCGAAAACTTGTCATCACAAGATAGAACTGCCTTGGCTATGGATTGCTGGGGCACGTCATGTTTCAGCTGAAAATCATCCTCAAGTGTTTGAACAACATACTGCAGGAACAACAGTCGATCATTCCTGGTCAGAGAATGCTTCCTGTGAGGGTCCTTGAAGTGCACACACACACACACAAGTCATGCAGGATTAAATTAGTACAGGAAAAAGAGATACATTTATTTCAGTTCACTAGCTGTAAAATGGCGCAGTACAAAGCTCTACACTGCTGTTCATTAACTGAGAGTGCTATCACACTTGATAACATAGTTTTGGCCAGCTCCCTCACAGCTGTCAGATATCTCACAGCTCACTCTTCACACTGGCAGCAATCTGTTCTATTCCCAGGACACCACTTCAACAGCACACTTTATTTTAAAAACCAGGGTAAAAAATACATTAAATAAATTACTGATGACCCCTACTGCAACTCGAGGCATTTTCAGAAGCGTTCTAATTAACAAGTCGGGATTTCTATGATGGCGATACAAAAACAAAATACTGCGGATGCTGGAAATCTGAAATAAAAAACAGAAAATGCTGCAAATACTCAGCAGGTCAGACAGCATCGTTAGAGAGAGAAACAGAGTTAACGTTTCAGGTCGATGACCCTTCGTTCTGACATTACGTGGATAGACTGGAGAAGATGGGGTTATTCTCCTTAGAGCAGAGAAGGTTGAGAGGCGATTTGATTGAGGTGTTCATAGAAACATAGAAGATAGGAGCAGGAGTAGGCCATTTGGCCCCTCGAGCCCGCTCCGCCATTGAATGAGATCATGGCTGATCATCCAAATTCGGTACCCTGTCCCTGCTTTCTCCCCATATCCCTTGATCCCTTTACCCTCAAGAAATATATCCAACTCCTTCTTGAATATATTTAATGAATTGGCCTCAACTGCCCTGTGTGGCAGAGAATTCCACAGGTTCACCACTCTCTGGGTGAAGAAATTCCTTCTCATCTCAGTCCTAAATGGCTTACCCCTTATCTTTAGATTGTGACCCCTGGTTCTGGACTCCCCTGCCATCGGGAACATCCTTCCTGCATCTAGTCTGTCTAGTCCTGTTAGAATTTTATAAGTTTCAATGAGATCCCCTCTCATTCTTCTAAACTCTAGCGAATATAAGCCTAATCGACCCACTCTCTTCTCATACGTCATTCCTGCCATCCCAGGTATCAGTCTGGTGAATCTTCGCTGTACTCTCTCCATGGCAAGAACATCCTTCTTCAGATAAGGTGACCAAAACTGCACACAATACTCAAGGTGTGGTCTCACCAAGGCCCTGTACAACTGCAGCAAGACATCCATGCTCCTGTACTCGAATCCTCTCGCTATGAAGGCCAACATACCATTTGCCTTCTTAACCACCTGCTGCACCTGCATGCTTACCTTCAGTGACTGGTGCACATGGACACCCAGGTCTCGTTGCACTTCCCCTTCTCCCAATCTATTGCCATTCAGATAATAATCTGCCTTCCTGTTTTTGCCACCAAAGTGGATAACCTCGCATTTATCCACATTATATTGCATCTGCCACGCTTTTGCCCAATCACCCAACCTGTCCAAATCATCCTGGAGTTTCTCGGCATCCTCCTCACAGCACACACGCCCACCCAGCTTTGTGTCGTCTGCAAATTTGGAGATATTACATCTAGTTCCCTTGTCTAGATCATTAATATATATTGTGAATAGCTGGGGCCCAAGGACCGATCCCTGCGGTACCCCACTAGTCACTGCTTGCCACTCGGAAAAAGACCCGTTTATTCCAACTCTTTGCTTTCTGTCTGCCAACCAGTTCTCTATCCAAGTCAATACCTTGCCCCCAATCCCATGTGCCTTAACTTTACACGCTAATCTCTTATGCAGGACCTTATCAAAAGCCTTCTGAAAGTCCAAATACACCACATCCACTGGTTCTCCCTTATCTATTTTACCAGTTACATCCTCAAAAAATTCCAGTAGATTAGTCAAGCACGATTTACCTTTTGTAAATCCATGTTGATTTTGTCCGATCCTGTCACTGTTTTCCAAGTGCTCTGCTATTACATCTTTTATAATGGACTCTAGCATTTTCCCCACTACTGATGTCAGGCTTTCTGTAATTCCCCGTTTTCTCTCTACCACCTTTTTTGAATAGTGGGGTAACATTAGCTACCCTCCAATCCATGGGAACTGTTCCAGATTCCATCGAATGCTGGAAGATAATCAGCAAAGCATCAACTATTTCTAGGGCCACCTCCTTAAGCACCCTAGGATGTAGATTATCAGGCCCTGGGGATTTATCGGCCTTGAATCCCATCAATTTCCTTAACAGCATTTCCCTACAAATACTGATTTCTTTCAGTTCCTCCCTTTCATCAGACCCTATGTTCCACGACATCTCTGGGAGGTTATTTGTGTCCTCTTTTGTGAAGACAGAACCAAAATATGTATTTAATTGGTCTGCCATTTCTTTGTTCCCCATTATAAATTCCCCTGATTCTGACTGCAAGGGACCTAGGCTTGACTTCACCAATCTTTTTCTCTTCACATATCTATAAAAGCTTTTACAGTCAGTTTTTATGTTCCCTGCAAGCTTACTCTCAGTCTATTTTCCCTTTCTTAATTAATCCCTTTGTCCTCCTTTGTTGAATCCTAAACTGCTCCCAATCCTCAGGTTTACTGCTTTTTCTGGCCAATTTATATGTCCTCTCCTTGGATCTTATGCTATCCCTAATTTCCCTTGTTAGCCATGGTTGAGTCACCTTTTTTGTTTTATTTTTACGCCAAACTGGGATGAACAAATTCTGTAGTTCATCCATGCGGTCTTTGAATGTTTGCCATTGCCTATCCACCGTCAACCCTTTGAGTGACATTCCCCAATCAATCCTACCCAACTCGCACCTCAGACCATCGTAGTTTCCTTTATTTAAATTTAGGACCCTAGTCTCTGAGTCGACTACTTCATTCTCCATCTTAATGAAGAATTCGATCATATTATGATCGCTCCGACCCAAGGGGCCTCGTACAACAAGATTGCTAATTAATCCTCTCTCGTTACATAATACCCAGTCTAAGAATATCCTTCTCCCAATCTATTGCCATTGAGATAATAATCTGTCTTCCTGTTTATGCCAAGTGGATAACCTCGCATTTATCCACATTATACTGCATTTGCCATGCATCTGCCCAATCACCCAACCTGTCCAAATCATACTGGGGTTTCTCTGCATCCTCCTCACAGCACACACGCCCACCCAGCTTTGTGTCATCTGCAAACTTGGAGATATTACATCTAGTTCCCTCGTCTAGATCATTTATATATATTGTGAATAGCTGGGGTCCTTGCACCGATTCCTGCGGTATCCCACTAGTCACTGCCTGCCACTCGGAAAAAGACCCGTTTATTCCAACTCTTTGTTTCCTGTCTGCCAACCAGTTCTCTATCCAAGACAGTACCTTACCACCAATCCCATGTGCTTTAACTTTGCACGCTAATCTCTTATGCGGGACCTTATCAAAAGCCTTCTGAAAGTCCAAATACACCACATCCACTGGTTCTCCCTTATCTATTCTACAAGTTACATCCTCAAAAAATTCCAGTGATTAGTCAAGCATGATTTACCTTTTGTAAATCCATGTTGACTTTGTCCGATCCTGTCACTGTTTTCCAAGTGCTCTGCTATTACATCTTTTATAATGGACTCTAGCATTTTCCCCACTACCGATGTCAGGCTTACCGGTCTATAATTCCCCGTTTTCTCTCTACCACCCTTTTTAAATAGTGGGGTTGCATTAGCTATCCTCCAATCCATGGGAACTGTTCCAGCGTCTATAGAATTTTGGAAGATGACCAGCAATGCATCTACTATTTCTAGGGCCACTTCCTTAAGTACCCTAGGATGTAGATTATCAGGCCTTGGGGATTTATCGGCCTTGGGGATTTATCGGCCTTCAATCCCAATTTCCCTAACACCATTTCCCTACAAATACTGATTTCATTCAATTCCTCCCTCTCATTAGACCCTATGTACCCCAACATCTCTGGGGGGTTATTTGTGTTCTCCTTTGTGAAGACAAAACCAAAGTATGTATTTAATTGGTCAGCCATTTCTTTGTTCCCCACTATAAATTCCCCTTATTCTGACTGCAAGGGACCTACGCTTGACTTCACCAATCTTTTTCTCTTCCCATATCTATAGATCAAAATGATGAGGGGTCTAGACAGAGTAGATGGAGAGAAACTGTTTCCATTGGCAGAAGGGTCGAGTACCAGAGGACACAGATTTAAGGTGATTGGCAAAAGAACCAAAGGCGACATGAGGAACAACTTTTTTACGCAGCGAGTGGTTAGGATCTGGAATGCACTGCCTGAGAGGGTGGTGGAGGCAGATTCAATCGTGGCTTGTGACGAAGGTCATCCACCTGAAACGTTAACTGTTTCTCTCTCTACAGATTCTGTCTGACCGGCTGAGTATTTCCAGCATTTTCTGTTTTTTATTCCTATGATAGTGGCCAGGGGCAAAATGAATCTGCACAAAGTACCTGTGGCCTGTTGCTTGAGGTGTGAAGTTCCACTGTGTGGGTTGTGGCAGACACTTACTATAGGTATCTTCAGTGGTATTACTGCTTGCAGCTTGTGGGAGTGAAGATGACTGATGACCAGTTCAGTTGCCATTTTGTAATTCAGAGGGATATGTCTCAGTTAGAGTTGATTTATTAACGGACTACAATGAGCTGTCCTGGCAGCCAGCTGGAGTGGGAATAAATGCTATTGCTGGCCATTCGGACTATGGCAGACACTGGCTTTGGAGCTAGTGAAATTGTACTATAAAGCACAGAATAGCTCTCCAGAAATACAAAGTAATGAGGCCACAATTGTAGGATTGCCAGCTGAAACATGGTGTAAACACTCTGTTCAGAATTCCCATTTCCTGCATTCGTTTTAAAGGTGCTCGAAGTGGACAAATTAATTCTTATACTTTGAGAACAGAAAGTCAGATTTATAGGGCTTCGATAAGGACGGATACAAAGAGAAATAGTGGCTAATTAGTGAGAAAATCCTAATAATTAAGCAATCCTCTGTAGATTTTATCTTCAGAGTCGCCTCATCTTGGATGTTATACCTGCGGTTACTCACCCCCCTCGGGAGATCTGAAAAGTGAGTCCTGTGTTGGTTCAGTGGGTATATTATGGTACTGAGCTGTACACACTAGATACATCCCAGGTTTGCTTCCACAAGGCTAACATTTGTCCCTCCAAAAACACCACCAGAACAGATTAACAGGTCATTTGTGATTTTTGTTGGACCTTTCTGCTTTAGATGATCTCAGCTGGGGCTTCAGTGTCTCCATTACACAGCCACGACTGGAAGAGTATGTGGATGTTCGGCGATGGCATGTTGGAGCTTGGATGTGAAGGCTCCACATAGCCCACGCGATGTGGGGCAATATCTACAGCAGCAGGGTATTACTGTTATTTAAATAAGGTATATTGGCAGGAATACAGCAACCAATGGCACTAAACCCCCTCAGGACAGGAGGGACAAGTGAATATATTTTAAAAAAAGAGTAAAGGAGTGATATTTTCATTCACAGAAAAATAAAGTGTGCAACAAAAAAAATTGATTATGTAAAACTAAACCTAAAAATAATTGCTGAGCTCTCCATTTTTCTAACACCTTTAAAAGAATTTACAGGCTATCTTTTTAAAAGCTCCAGATCTATGTTACCTTGTTCTCCACATGATAAGCTAGTAGTTCCCAGTCCCACTGCACTGTGGAAATATTTGCAGGATGCAGCCTATTTAAATATAATGAAATATTTATTAGATCTTATTTTAAAAATCAGTCCACGGGTCAACAGTTCAAAAACAATAATTCAGACATGACATAACACATAACAGTTAGCTCGTGCAATGGCTCACAGCATTCAAGAATTGATTTTAAAAATACACTTCAGATACTAACCCACAGCTTAGTTAGTGAATGCACCACCCAATATGGAACTAAACCATACAGACCAGGAAGGTTCTAAGTTCAATCCCCTTGCTGAGCTGAGCTAGTTGATTTTGGTCAGGCAGTAGCTGGGGAATGGTGCTACATTTGGCCTTAACAACCCTGGACTAAGGGGGTAGGAGATCAGCCTGCTTCCTGCTCCTGATTGCCAGCTAATGACCCTTGCTGGAAAGTGTGGATGCTGGCTGAAGTCAGGATCCCACTGTGTTGTCCAACATACTTGAATGAGTCAGCCGTGGCTCAGTTGTGGGTTCAAGTCCCACTCCAGAGACTGGAGCACAAAAATCTAGGCTGACACTTCAGTGCAGTACTGAGGGAGTGCTGCAAGATCGGAGGTGCCGTCTTTCGGATGAGACGTTAAACCGAGGCCCTGTCTGCTCTCTCATCTGGACATAAAATGGCACTATTTCAAAGAAGAATAGGGGAGTTATCCCTGGTGTTCTGGCTAATATTTATCCCTCAATCAACATCACAAAAACACTTGCTCATTATCACATTGCTGTTTGTGGGAGCTTACTGTGCGCAAAGTGGCTGCCGCGTTTCCCACATTACAACAGTGACTATACTTCATTGGCTGTAATGCGCTTTGGGACGTCCTGAGGTCATGAAAGGCGCTATAGAAATGCAAGTCTTTCTTTAACAGCATGTGAACACTCACTGTCTACACTCACACAAAAAGAATGGTTACTTGGGCTGGGTTCCGAAGGTCATTCATCACATGTGGAAGTTTAGCCCAACAAGTGCCTTTAGGAGAGGAGAGGGGTAAACAAAATACACTCAGGTTCCATACCACATCGTTAAAACCAAATATCTAACCAGTTAATGTGTTTGGGGGGAATTGTCACACGAGTCCAATACAGTCAGAAACAATTTGCACCAACACTTGAGGTTTAGGGCTTTTCCAGCTGGTGAAAGAACTTTCTTAACTTCCCACTTACAAGTTAACCTGAACTTATCAGATACATTTCGAGGAGCCACAGCTAAAGCACACTGATATTCTTCTTCAGCCGTACAAATTAAACTGCTTCTTATGCTGTCTTTATACCATATCGTTGGTGCTGATGCCCCACTGAGATTTCCTGCAACCCAGTACTAAAAGAACAGTACGACACACTTTCAAACCAGATGCAATTGTGGCTGCAGCAGTTTTAAAAGAAACTATGCACCAACTGAAGACGTTCATCATAGTTACAAATGGTTGAGGGTGCAAACTGGGGCAAAATCTACAGCTGCAGGGGTACGTAATATTATTAAAATAAGGTATATTATACCCTTGAGCTTGACAGGCTATGTTATAAAGTACTTTTTACACAACCAGTTATTTGAGCAGATAGCTCATCATGCCAAACCCAGATCAGCTGTGATGATGAACCTATTCCTGTGAAGCTGGGGTCACACTGGGGTGAGTAGGAATACACAGCTTCAGTCTGCTCACACTTTAAATGGCATCCTTCTGCTGAGATTTACATAAAAATACTTACCTGTTTTTAATTGAAAGATAAGTACAAAATCCCAACAATGGTAATACTGCTTACCCACACTAACTTGGAATACGGCTGCCTTAGAATTCAAAAATACTGCTCGATTTCTGAAGCCTGTTTTTAAACTACTGAACTCTGAATCCTATAATGGGGGGGGCTGTGTTAATTCTTTTAACACATTTCAGTCATGAGAGCCAAGATGAACAGAGGACACGTGGAGAGTTAGTCAAGCAAAACAGCCAGGTGATTTGTGTATGTATCTGATTCAGGGGAGGGGAGAATTCAGACTGCGTCACATTCAGGGAGCACAGCGATGTGGACAGATGTGCATGATACAATGCTGTTGTGCCTCACAGTAACACTCTAGTATAAGGCGCTATAACAGCCTTACCCTAAAGCTTTTCTTAATACATTTGATCTACTTGCTGTATTGATTTCTTTGTGGGTTCAATGATGAGACATTTATGAAAGAGAATGTCTTTTAATCCAAAGTCTGTTCAACTCATTTTAACAGCATTACAAGAGACACCATGCTCGTGATGCATCTAGAACGAAACTGAAACTAAACTAAACTGCCTTGCTTGTCTCGGTCACATGACCTCTGCTGGTCAGGCATAAGTAATCAATACCTGCAAACATGCTGGTAAGGCATCATAATCAAACAGGCAAATAACATCACTATTTGCTGATATCATTACACTTGCTGCTGACAAGTTGGGTGAAAATGAGCCACTTATATTCATTCCTCACTTGCATGGACTAACACACCCTGCTCCCAACCGCTGAAGGAATAAGCCATAAAACCTATTCAGAAAAAGACACCATTCTATGAAAGAATTCTGACCTTATTAAAACATGACAAACTGGGTCTGGAAATCCAGAAACCTCACGATGGAGAAGCTGTATTGTTAACAGCATTCTGGCTATGGGGATGGGATGGTTGTTGACACTGAGTCAATAACCTTATTGAAGCGGAAGGTTGAAGGCTCCCGACAGTCTGAATCTTTCAAACAAGACAATGGTTCACCCTGGTTGAGGTGTTTTGATTTACACATCGTAAAAAGACACAAACAGAAGACCTTGGTAAAAATGACATCAAATAGATGCGCCTGCTGTTACACTGTTTTTTATGGTGGGCTTGGGACACCTAGGGTAGAGACATAATTCTGTAGTGCTACCAGCTGATCTGACTGTAAGAATTGCAGGGGTCAGCAGAAAAATGACTAGAGATAATTAGCTTACATCAGCAGAAAACCTCAAAGGAAATACCACTGAAAAAGGATATATTGAACTTTCAAATGGAATGAGAGTCTCGCTGTAAAGGGGCAAAGCGATTCTCAGGCTTCAGAGGCGGCTCTGTAAGTCTACAACTCTTTGTACCTTGGGGATCAAGGTACTGTATTTGATTTTGGTGGATATCCTGGAATGAGACTAAGAACTGTAAAACTGTAGCGAAGTTAAGATCTGATAATAAGAATTGTAAGCTTACTCTTTTTGGAACGGTTAATGCTGCGATTGAAACACCAACTGCAATTACATGTCGGTTCTTTAATAAATCTATATATTTTTAGAATTGTCTCACATAATGGACTTTCAGAAGGCTTTCGATAAGGTCCCGCATAAGAAATTAGCGTGTAAAGTTAAGGCACATGGGATTGGGGGCAAGGTATTGACTTGGATAGGGAACTAGTTGGCAGACAGAAAGCAAAGAGTTGGAATAAACGGGTCTTTTTCCGAGTGGCAGGCAGTGATTAGTGGGGTACCGCAGGGATCGGTCCTTGGACCCCAGCTATTCACAATATATATTAATGATGATCTAGACAAGGGAACTAGATGTAATATCTCCAAATTTGCAGATGACACAAAGCTGGGTGGGCGTGTGTGCTGTGAGGAGGATGCAGAGAAACTCCAGTACGATTTGGACAGGTTGGGTGATTGGGCAAAAGCATGGCAGATGCAATACAACGTGGATAAATGTGAGGTTATCCACTTTGGTGGCAAAAACAGGAAGGCAGATTATTATCTGAATGGCAATAAATTGGGAGAAGGGGAAGTGCAACGAGACCTGGGTGTCCTTGTGCACCAGTCGCTGAAGGTAAGCATGCAGGTGCAGCAGGCGGTTAAGAAGGCAAATGGTATGTTGGCCTTCGTAGCGAGAGGGTTTGAGTACAGGAACAAGGATGTCTTGCTGCAGTTGTACAGGGCCTTGGTGAGACCACATCTTGAGTATTGTGTGCAGTTTTGGTCGCCTTATCTGAGGAAGGATGTTCTTGCCATGGAGGGAGTTCAGCGAAGATTCACCAGGCTGATACCTGGGATGGCAGGAATGATGTATGAGGAGAGATCGGGACGATTGGGCTTGTACTCGCTGGAGTTTAGAAGAATGAGAGGGGATCTTATTGAAACTTATAAGATTCTGACAGGACTGGACAGATTAGATGCAGGAAAGATGTTCCCGATGGTCGGGGAGTCCAGAACCAGGGGTCACAGTCTAAGGATAAGGGGTAGGCCATTTAGGACAGAAATGAGGAGGAATTTCTTCACCCAGAGAGTGGTGAACCTGTGGAATTCTCTACCACAGAAGGCAGTAGAGGCCAATTCATTAAATATTTTCAAGACGGAGTTGGATATATTTCTTAAGGCTAAAGGGATCAAGGGATATGGGAAGAAAGCAGGGACCGGGTACTGAAATTGGATGATCAGCCATGATCGCATTGAATGGCGGAGCAGGCTCGAGGGGCCGAATGGCCTACTCTTGCTCCTATCTTTCTATAATACTTCTGTATCAAACTCGCGAACTCAATCTCTGTACACTCTTTGCTGAGGAGTTGCAGAATTCTGGGGGAGTATTCCGGACCCTCATAATATCCGGAATATTACAGTCTAGCTAAACTTATTAAAAGTGCTATCTGGAGGACAGTAACATCTTCAGGTTGTTCCTTTCCTTTAGGGAGAGATGGTCCAGACCTTTAGACCCAATTAAGCGTCTTTAGGATTCGGCTACCTCAAACTTTAGTTGAAAGTGAATGTCTGGGGAATACGCCTGATCCGGGGTAGCCCTGAAGGGGCGAGGACTAGTAATTATCCCTTCAAACCCACTGCTCAGTGTGAGCAATGAAATGGCACTCTACCAGCAAGAGACTACCAGGTACCAGCTTTCAAAGCATTTTCTGGTGCTAAGAACTGCGGTAGGAACACAATTTTTGTGTGATCCCTTAGATGGATTATCGTTGTTGCTATGATAATATGTAGAAAAATTGCTGTAATAGTGGTACCTATTCTGACAACTAAAGTTCCAACTAGGTCAGAACATACAATACTACCATTAAGTAATTCTTCCGGTCCTGGCACTTAAGCTAGGCTGCTCACTTGCCCAAAGAGTGCAAGAGTGGAACTTTCATAGAAACATAGAAAAATAGGAGCAGGAGTAGGCCAATCGGCCCTTCAAGCCTGCTCCGCCATTCAATATGATCATGGCTGATCCTCTATCTCAATACCATATTCCCGCTCTCTCCTCATACTCCTTGACGCCTTTTGTGTCTAGAAATCTATCTATCTCCTTCTTAAATATATTCAGTGACTTGGCCTCCGCAGCCTTCTGTGGTAGAGAATTCCACAGGTTCACCACCCTCCGAGTGAAGAAATTTCTCCTCATCTCAGTCCTAAATGTCCTACCCCGTATCCTGAGACTGTGACCCCTCGTTCTAGAGCCCCCAGCCAGGGGAAACATCCTCCCTGCAACCAGTCTGTCTAGCCCTGTCAGAATTTTATACGTTTTAATGAGCCAACAGCCATATTAATATAAATCAGATCAGTTGCACGATATTATGCTATGCAATCTTCCACCTCCTGCATTAATGAAAACCAAATCATTACGTACTGTTGGATCTTCATCAGGGTCATATAAGCAGACATAATGGTGCTGGAGGATTCATTGCCCAGCAGTATCTTCTTGATTACATACTCCACAATTTTATGAGGTGGATAACGTTGAGGAGATACAAAATCCATCAGAAACTGAAGGGTCCCTTGGGGAAAGTTTTCATCGACAGTGCTGTTTATCATACTGCGCTGTCTTTGGGAGATCAGCTCTGGTTCCTTCGACCCGTTTTGGTGAGTTGTTGACGAACGAGAATGTCGATTCACCTGCTGGAAAGGAAAAATAAATACATGATTGAACTAATGCAAAATGACAATACAACAAGAAAAACATGTGGGCTGCCAAGCAAGTCTAAAAACTGTTTGAACCACTGCCATGCTGGCTTGGTGAGCTTATCAAGAGAGTAGCTGCGTTGCACAGACTAGGAAGGTGATACAGACCAGGAAGACTACAAATCTCAGTCTGTGCTGAGTTAACTGATTGTACCAGGAGTGCTTTGATTGGCCACAATCCCCTTGGTTGGGGAGTGAAAATCAGCCAGTTTCTGCTGTCCAGCAGGCTGTGTGTGTGGAGACTGGGTGAGGGCAGAATTGGGCTTGGCTGTGCTGCCTCCTGTTTTAAACAGTCAGCTGACTCAAAATGATGGTTCACACATGAATAATGGGCACTTGGGCAAGGCACCAGACTGTGCCAATGTGGGAAGGTAACCCAGCCAGACATCAATGCCTTCAGGAGGGGTGAAAGCGAGTAAGAAAAATCTTATAATAAGTGATATGGGAAAAAAAATCTCAGAGTTGCTGATTACAATGAGAAATTGGGTGCAATTATAACTGTTCGTGCCTCCCCTCATTTGTAAGTTATTTTCTGCCCCTTTTTAGACCACCCTATGCCACACACACCATTCTTTCACTGAAACGGTGGGCGAGTAATCGATTTCCAGGCCTCTGCTGATCCGGTTTTCGATTTGGCTGCTTGGAGGTGGGTCACTGTGACAAGGTTGACTTGCTCTACAATATTTCCCTCCCGGCAAGCACCTGAGTCCACATGACGCCTCCTCTAGATGGCCCTGGTGAGAACAAGAATTCAGCATGTGGCAAATTGTGTGGGGAGACCAGGCCTTGTAGAACCTTGCTTCATGTTACATTTGGAAAACTGCGACAAAATGCAACAGGAACTTAATTTACCGCTGTTTCCCACCTATTCAACCAGTTACTGGTCTGTACAAACCATCATAGCTTTGGTTTCAGGACCAGCTGATCTGAAAATGTAGTTGTCGAGGCAGCAACTCTAGATGCTTCACATGGTGGAGTTTAATACATACAGGCCTAGAACTTGGGTATAGCCCCGCTTGAGGCGTTAGAACTGGCGATGCGCAAAGTTTATAGCCAGACGAGACTTATCTGCGCCTGGCGCGATATTGGGTTGCTTCGCCCCCAAAGGGGATTGAGGCGCTAAATCAGCCGTTGCACGGTGCTCTTCAGGCGCAAAAGGTCAGGCGCTACTCAATATCGACGCGGACGGGTGCAGCGCAGGTGAACTCAATTACGGCAAAGCACGAGACCTACAGGCGCCGGCCGGCTCTTAAAGGGGTGGGTCAGTCAGACTGAGCTTCAACACCCAACGCTCTGCAGGCCTCAGATTTGGCACCCGCCCTTGTCTGGCGGTACAAGGTGATCATTATGGAGAAGGTTAGGCAGAGAGCAGAGCGCTTCAGCGCTGAGGCTCTGGACCACTTGGTGGCTGCAGTTGAACACAGTCGGGAGGTCCTGTACCTGGATAATGGCAAGAGGCCAAATCAGAAGGCTTACCGACGATCTTGGAGGGAGGTTGCTGTGAGGGTGAACTTCATCAGCATGGCGACCAGGACCCCTGTTCAGTGCAGGAAGAAATTCAACGACCTCACACGGATCGTCAGGGTGAGTGATGGTTTACCAAACTTGTGCTTCCCTCCATCTGCATCTGACTTCGGGCACCCTGCTGCAATGATGCGCCAATGGCCATCTGTCAGTATGCACCCATGGCCCTTTCTGGGCACACACATGGACAGATGTCTCAAGGCCTCATGTAAGGGCTCTTGCACCATGGGGGGCATGCGAGAAGGTCTCAAGGCCTCATGTAAGGGCTCTTGCACAATGGGGGGCATGCGAGAAGGTCTCAAGGCCTCATGTAAGGGCTCTTGCACAATGGGGGATGCGAGGAGGTCTCAAGGCCTCATGTAACAGAACCTCCCCTTCTTTCCCCTGCAGTCCAAGATGGCGCAGATCCGGAAGGAGCAGCGTCGAACCGGTGGCGGACCTGCACAAGTGGTCACTCTAACGGATCTGGAGGAGAGAGTGCACCAGATACTTGGAGGACGTCTGTCTGGTCCTGTCACCACAGCATCTGCCGACCCCATTACCGACAGCGAGGGTAAGACTCTCACCTTTTCCACCTGTTGCCTTCCACTTGGTCCCCCCGCCAGCATGCATCCTCAGTGTGCAGCCATGTCAGAGCCTTGCCGCAATCTGGCATGCCTTTCAGCAAACCTGTCCTTCTGCTAAAGCCACTCTTCCACCTCCCACTTTCAGATGAAGCAGCACCAACTCGGGCTCAATGCGCTGAAGCTGCCAGTGCCAGTGCCACTGGAGGCGAGGACCAGGAGGAATCCGGACCAGCCGCTGCAGAATCCGGGGAGCTGAGACATCTGCAGACTGGGGATAGTAGTCCCCTGGAGGGGAGGGGGGGTGGCTCTGAGGATGAACCAGTTGCCGGACCAAGCGGCATGCAGCAACGCACGGGGGATAGACAAGTTCGGCCACCGTCTCCCCGCAGGGCAAGGCAGGTCGTCATGACTGCTGCACAGAGTGCAGATGAGGTCCGTCGCCTGGCAGAGATGAGCAAACAGGCCCGGGTCAGACACACGGAGCTGATGGCTGCAGTGGAGAAGATGCCTGAGTCAATAGATTCATTGGCTAGGAGTATGCTGGACTTCAGGGAAACAATGGAGAGGACTCTGCAGGGCTTTGGCGCAACAATGGAGAGGTCTCTCCAGGTGTTCGGGGAAACAATGGACAGGTCTATCCAGGGCTTCGGGGCCACAATGGACAGGACTATCCAGGGCTTCGGGGCCACAATGGACAGGACTATCCAGGGCTTTGGCCCAACAATGGAGAGGACTGTCCACGGCTTTGAGTCGGCAATGGACTGTTCAGGGCTTCGGACAATCCCTGGAAAGGTCTGTGCAGGGCTTGTCCGAGGCAGTGGAGCGGTCGGCTCCTGCCTTGTCCGAAGCCATGGGAAGAACTGTCCAGGCGTTCTCCGAAGCACTGGCACCTGGCACACAGGTCCTCATTGTTGCCACGCAGTCACTTGCTGGGCTCCTCCACAGCCAGATTGACGCAACGCAATGTCTGACTGCAGCCACCCTCTCTGCATCAGATAGGATCACCCCGGGCCCTTCCACTCCCGTACAATGCCAGGAATCCGTGTAGCCTGCGATTGTGCCGGATGAGCCGAACCGCTCCCCTCAGATAGCCAGTGTGTCGTCCGACCATGGTGCAGGTGTCCTCTCTCGTCAGGAGACCATTGCACATGCCAGCGCTGGGACGCCTGCATTGCAGCTGCCACCACCTGCAGCCCACACTGCTTCCAGCCATGCTCAAAGCAAGCATCCTGCATCCGCACCCTCCAAGCCCATAGGTCGGCCAGGCCGTACCTCAGGGGCTTCTGCGCGTCCAGACAGTCAGCAAGCGTCCCCCAGACTTGAGGCCGCCACTGGGGTGCAATTACGTAGGAGCAGCAGGGAGGGAAGGGGCCGGGCGCGCAAGAGAAGTCGTTCTCCCTCAAGGGGCCAGTTGTAGAGGGAGGTACGGAGACGTTTGTTTGTCCAAATTGAAGGACACCCTCAGCTGCTGTTATAGTTGCAGATTTTTGTTGAGTTTTGCGGCTTGGCCGAACAGGTCACATTTATTTTGTAAGTTATGGTTTCTGCTCACTTTACGTTGTTTAGCTGTAATGCAAGACTTTTGTGTCAATAAACAGAAGTTTCAATGTTGCTTGGTGCATGTGACTACTTTCAGTGATGCTGGCATGCAGAGGCCCTCAAACATCCAAAGTGCGCATGAGGTAAGACTCTCATCATTCCGCCACAGGGGTGTCGAGACGAGTCCAGAGGAGCCTCTGACGTATGGATCTTCCACTTTCAGCAGCCCTTCCATCTTCCTCCTCCTCCTCCGCCTGCTCTTCCTCCTCCGCCTGCTCTTCCTCCTCCTCCTCCGCCTCCACCTGCTTGTGCAGGGTCCGAGGGAAGGTAATGAATGGACGCGTTCGCCTATAAGGGCCTCTGTCACTTGCCGGATGCAACAGCGGACTGCAGCCTGAGCGTCAGTCGCATTGTCCCCAATGGCTGACTGAAAGGATCAGTTTGCATAAAAATGGAGGCCATCAGTCAGTGTAGCCATCACGGACAGAGAGGTTCTGCAGCGTTCACGCGGCTGCAGATCCTGACCAAGCAGGTGGCACAGATCAGTAACAATGTCCCTCCAGATTCGGAGCCATCGCTAACACTGCTCCACCGAAATATCAAGGCTTGTCACCTGCTGCCTAAAGACCCTCGCAGCATCCTGTCAGATTGGACGACCTCGATTGCCCCTCCTCCTTCTGGCCAATCCCTGCCCTCTCTCCCGCCGTCTCTCTGCCCCTTCACAGTGTTGGGCGATGAGGCCGTCGCCCCCCGAACAAGCTCCCATTCCGATGTCAGTTGGTCAAAAGGCTTTTAGGTGTAGTGCTGCAAGTGCTTCGGACAGGGTTGAGGGTCCCAAGTACTGTAAAGCTCAAATCCCAGAACTCCGCTCCACATTAGCTCGCCAACTCTCTCTAGCAGCAATCGCAATGAGCAGGCCAAGTGGCAGAAGATTCTGCACTAGAGCTGTCCCCTTTAAATAGCGCCGCCCTACTCCGAGAAGGGCCTGTTAGCCCTCCCTCGAACGGTCACTAATAGCGCTGGGCGCTAAGGCTCCGGGCGCCACCCAATATGCGCTCAGGCGCTCCTAAAAGGCGTTGCACACTGAAATGACGTCTTGAGCTGTTGCGCTCGCAGGCGTGCGCAAACACTTAGCGCAGGCGCTAAATGTATAGTCAATTTCTGAGTCGGCGCTATCTTCATAGCGTCCGCCCCAACATAGGGCTTCGCCCCAATTCTAGGTCTCTTTAGGCGCTCAGCGCCACCAACCCAATTTCTAGGCCATAATGTTCTGGTGCTGTAGAAAACTCTGGCAATGCTAAAATGGACCAAATTGGTCAAGGCCTTTTAAATAGCAGTCTTTGACATTGCAATGCCAGTAGCACATTCCACACATACTGGACCTCCCCGATTATCTGAGAATACTGAGAGAGTGTCTTGGAAAGACTTTTAAAACAAAAACCCTGATCACCGTAGAGCTAGATCTCAAGCACTCTCCTAGAGGTTCCAACTTAATGCCTCGACAAGTAGGGTGATGGAGACACTACGGGCAGGATTTTCATCGGGCTGTGGAGGCGGGATTGGAGGCGTGTGGGGAGTTAAAATCCCAAAATCGGGGGGCACGAACCCATCCCGCCCCCAACCCGCCTCCATGCCAGTTTCAAAGGAGGCGGATACCCGCCCTGCACTGGGACCCGCCTCCCTGAGGCGGGAAGGGGTTAGTGCCAATTAACTGCCTGTTAACAGGTAGTTAACAGGCAGTTTTTTAGCCTAATCCCTATTTTTAATGTTGAAGTGTGGGATGCCCGATGGCTCCAAACCACGCCAAGTTAGAGGAGGCGGACCGTCGGGATGAAGGGCTTGGAGGGGTCGAGATGTCCGGTGTTCAGGTGAGTGATGGGTGCATGAGTACATAGGTAAGTGTGTTTGGTGTGTGTAAAGTGTTTAAAGAAGTTTTACATACCTTTACTTACCTTTACAGCCTTCCTTCTTTCAGGTCTCGGGAGTCCCTCATCTCACTGGCACAGAAAGCAGAATGGCTGCGAGCTGTCAAAAATTGCAGCATTCAGCTTTCTGTTCCGGGGAGATCTCTAAATCATCCTGAGAGGAAGGAATTAACTTGGAATACAGATTGTCAGTGTTTGACAGCTTCAAACAGCTGTGAAACGCTGATATTTCTCCTGTCAAAAGCTCTTGACAGATGAAATATCAATCTGTGATGTCACCTGTTGCCGGGTGGCCCTTAATTGGCCTGCTGAACCCGCTGGGCGGGCTCAACAAGGTCAATCAAGTCAAAATCGTGTGGGTTGGCTACAACTCAATGGAGGCGGGACTAAAACCCAAAAGTTGTAGTCCCGACTCCTAACTGCCTCCTCAATGAAAATCCAGCCCTACTAGTTTGTGGCAGGAGCTGTACTCTACTCCACTGGTACCTCTCAGAATCACTCAAGTGGACAATTGCCCAAGTGGAGGCAATCATGCACTTCCTTTGTCTCGACCGCACTAGGTTCTTATTAGTGTGGTTCCCCCTTCTTACACCATGCCAAAGAGGCAGGGATTGAAGCAGCAGAATAGCCACAGGCAGCAGTAACTCTCAACTCAGTCCAGGAAAAAGCAAAGCAGACCAGAGACAAACCAAATACACAGAAGTCAGAAAATGTTAGAAAATATAAACAGATGAGCCAACCCCACAAAGTCAGAGGCAGGATAACTACTCCATAACCACAAAACAGAAAGCAGAAAATAAATCCAAGCCTGAACCACAGGTGCAACAAGGGTACTGCACAAGGACAAAGAAAGAGCATTGCAAACCACTGAAACACAGCTTTCCGTCACCAAGGTAACACTGAAAACTACCAATGCAAGCTTGTGCAACATAATCCATACCTGAAATGGATGCCACCGCTGCAAAAAAAACAAAGTGTTGAAAACACTTAAGAGATACAGAAAAGAACAAATTGGATAAACACAGCACTTACATAATTAAAATATATATTTCCTAAATATATATAAATGTTTGTAACATTTTGTTAAACATTCACGAGATGTGGGCTTGACTCTCTTTCCTCCTTTAAGACGCTCCTTAAAACATACCTCTTTGACCAAGTGTTTGGTCATCTGCCCTAATATCTCCTTATGTGGCTCGGTGTCAAATTTTGTTTGATAAGACTCCTGTGAAGCACCTTGGGACATTTTACTACGTTAAAGGTGCTATATGAATACAAGTTGTTGTTGTTATGGGTGTCGCAAGCAAGGTTTGTTATTAGTGGCTCGAGAAGGTGGTGGTGGGCTTTCTTCTTGAACCGCTGCAGTCCGTGTGGTGAAGGTACTCCCACAGTGCTGTTAGGGAGGGAGTTCCAGGATTCTGACCCTGCGGCTATGTAGGAACAGCGATATATGTCCAAGTCAGCATTGTGTGTGATTTCGAGGGGAACTTGGAGGTGATGGTGTTCCCATGCGCCTGCTGCCCTTGTCCTTGTCCTTCCAGGTGGTGGCGGTCGTGGGTTTGGGAGGTGCTGCCAAAAAAGTCTTGGCAAGGTGTTGCAGTGCATCTTGTATATGGAGGAGGGAGTGGCTGTATAGGCTAGTGGATGAAGTGCCAGTCCTGGATGGTGTATCCCACCAGGCAAGTGGAGAGTATTCCATCACAGTCCTGACACGTGCTTTGTAGGTAGTGGAGGCGCTTTGGGGAGTCAGAAGGTGAGCCACATTTTGTTTGCATGTCTATACAGAACCAATTTTTTTTTTTAATGGAAAGGTAGTCACTTCATCTGCGTAGTGTTGTGATGTTCTGGGATTAAATTAGTTTAATTTAGGGAAACAGTGTTAACTAAGAACTCTTTCAATTTATCATGACATTTGGTTATTCATTCTGTCAACCATTTTCTATATGACCGCCAATTCTGGTTTCTTAAGAAATTCCTGCTTAGAGGAATTGCACCATGTGTATGAAAACAGATTTTTAACATCTGGGACAGGCTTGAAACCATCACCGAGAGACAGGGTGAGGGATTCCTCCACATTCTGAGTGAAGGTCGCACGTTAATCAGATCTTGATCCTGCAGAGTGATGTAAATCTACAGCGTATGATACGCTAATTCCCAATCTTTGGGAAGGGTGGGAGCTGGAGATCTTCCCGTGGTGCAGTACAGGGTGTGGCTTGGAGTTCAAGGCATATTTGTAGGACAACTAGATAACTGTACCCACAATAGTGCAGGAAACTAGGTCCTCCCAAGAGGAGTGTAAAGCAGGCTGCCAATTTGCTATTGCCCCATTGCCCAAGACAAATATTTGTTTCCACCTGTCTGACTGAATCTAACCCAGATTCCAGGGATGAAAGGATCACAGTGATTCAATGCCCTTCTTTAAGTTAAGTATTCAGAACACCGATGTGCCTTATGTGAAAGATTAAGATATAAGAAACAAGGGGGTAGGTCCAACTTACTGAAGCTTCATCTCAGTTGACGATTTTCTCATGCATTCCATTATTTTAGTTGCTATTCAGTTGAGATTTTTTTAGTTTTATTTTCAGACTGCAAATTTTTTTCTTAATTTAGTCAGCTAGTTTTCCTCTCCACTCCTGTTGTTAGTCAGTGGGAATGCAGGAGGGGGAAAAAACACTTTTTACTGCCTCAGTAATTTGGATGCTACTGTTGATGAATTAAATCCTTTCAAAAAAGTGTAATGTAAAAAAAAAGCTTGCGTGGTATAAGGCTGCAGTTCAAAGCCTGTCTGTACTTTCATTTTGGGTCAGTCTCCTCTATCTATAGCTGGAATTTCACTTTCAGCAGAAAGTGGCAGATTTCTCATGAGCAAAAGAACCAGAGGGGAGACATGATTTTAGGCAGCGAGTTGTTATGATCTGGAACGCACTGCTTGAAAGGGCGGTGGAAGCAGATTCAATCGTAACTTACAAAAGGGAACTGGAGAAATACTTCAAGGTGAAACAGTTTCAGGGCTGTGGGGAAAGAGCAGGGGAATGGAACTAATTGGATTGCTCTTTCAAAGAGCCGGCACAGGCACGATGGACCGAATGGCCTCTTTCTGTGCTGTATGATTCTATAAGCTGCAGACCTGGGGGGAAAATTCGGTTGCTTTGTTCCCAGGTCTGAAGCCTCACATACAAAGTTTCTTGCCTTTTGGAACGGGCCCAAGAGCTTGGTGACAGAATTTAGTTAGCTTTAATTTATTGAAGTGACAATGCTTTGACATATTTCAGCGTGCTCCATTTGAAAAAAGGAACCATGCATCTTATGAAGACATTCCACGTTAAATTTCATAAAAATCTACAAAAACATTTAAAAGGTAGTAAGATGGGGCATGTTCATGATGAGATGGCCTGATGTACAAATCTGTATTAGAACACATAAAGGAACACAAGAGACAAGACCACATATAAGTATTGCTAATCCAGAAGATTATATTTTGCTTGAGACTCCATCTCTTTGTGGCCATATTTTGTCAGCAGGGCTTACCTTGTGCCATTTTTCATTTCTGTGACGCTTAACAAACAGATGTTGAATTGGTGCTCCGATGAAGTATCGAAAACTTTGTAACAGCTCTTTGTCCACTGAACAGTTAGGACTCGCTTCCGTAGCATCATCTGATGCAAGTCGGTGGTCTTCAGACTCCTCTGTTGACAGAGGTCTATCTCCAGACTGATCTAATGCCAGTACAGGGTCCTGTGCTTTGTCTTCAACTGGCAAACAGTTCAATTCACGTTTACTTCCGTTATCCGGAGTCTGCAGCGGCTCCCAGGATTCCAGCAATGGCATGTTTATGCTGGGAGGAGAGTGATCAAAAGCATGATCCAGTTCAAACTCCTCAAAGTTCTGAGGTATCAACGATGGTATACCTTCAGTACCTGTACTTAAACTTGCTACAGCTCCAGCAACTGTGCCATTAATTGGTTCATCAAAGTTGCTTTTAAGATAATCTTCCAAAAGGTCCCCAGCACTACTCGGTGAGGAACACAGAACAAGTGCGTACGGTGAAAATATTTCCAGAGATTCCACATCACTATTTATACTGGTGTCACTAGCTGAATTTATGCTGCAAAAAGAACAGGAACTCATTTGACTTGACGTGATTGTTGCAGGGACGTCAGAATCTTGAGTTTCATCAAGGCCAATGAAGTCCAGTTCCGGCAATGGGCCTTCATCGGTAGGTTTATCGGCAACGGGTATAAGTGAACTTTCCTCAGTTGTAACTTCAACTGTCAAAACAGGAGGAGCTTCGAGGTCAGGTTCATCCTTGCCCATCATCCAATTAAAGTTAGATTGCAAGCCAGGAGACAGGCCTTCCCCGTCACCATCTGACAGGTCTTCATTGGAATCGAATACAACATGACTCGAGTTACTGGAAACAGGAGGCTGCGGGCTTTTCTCTGCTCGGTAACAGTTTGTCAAATTGACCTGCCTACTTCCCATGCCTTCTTCAGTATTGTTCACTTCATTTTCATCTCCTGTCAAATCAATATTGTCCTGAAAGAAAAAAAGAGAAACACTCGAGTGTTTTACTTTGGATTTAAGAAAGCTTATTGCGGGGTTATGCTCAAACTGTACTTCTGTGCAGACTGGATGTTCTTTGGATTGTAAAAGATAGATAGAATTATTGGCATCAGTTACCCGGTGTCATTAGTTAGTACCAATCAGATGAAGACACAACCTTTTCCCTCACTGCCATGTTTCATGTTTGGATTGAGAAGAGAAAAACCTTCCTGAATACAAGCCGATAGAATCTGGGGAATAATTCCACAGATTAGCAGCATGGGCTGCTTTTTAACTGACAGGACATGTTACAAATGAGGAAGATTAGAAAGAAGTGAATAGAAGAAATGAAAATGCTTTCTTTAATCTTTTCGCTACTGGTATATGGTCCACTACATAGCTAAGCCGAATAGCTATTGGGGAAAGTAGTGAATTAGATTGTCAGGGCCAATTTTAACCCAGTCCACCCGGCTGGAACGGGGCAGGTGGGATCCCAATTAAGAGAGCAAAGATCTGTTCCGTGACGTCACATTCACCCCCACTGCACTTTATACCCGAAATTGTGGAGGCCCTGCCCAGTCTCGATCCGCCAGCAACACCGAACGGGACTGGCCTCCGACAGCTCCTATAGCAGTATAAAAGGGGCTCTCAGCTGCAGCTCACTGGATCTCAGGATCTGTTGCTGTCTGGTTTGCCAGAAGAGCTTCCAGATCACTACTTCGACACTTTTGTTGCCTTACAACCCTTTTTAGTCAGGTGTCTCTACTTATTATAGGAGCCATTTTTGCTTCTTTGTTTTGGATGGAACAAGCCTACAGGGAGGAACAGCAGCAGTCTTGGCAACAGCCACTACCAACACCTGGGACTCTCAAGAGAATTACAGACTGCGGCACACAGGGTCTACAGGCCAAGAGTCACTTTCTTCGACCTATCTGAGGAGCTGTGCAGGAGGAGACTGCGTTTCACCAGGCAGGCTGCTGCAGAACTCTGCAGCCCCCCCTACAACAGGACCTGCTGGCTGACATGCCAGTGCCCCTCAAAGTCACCACAGCCCTGATTTTTTATGGCACTGGATCCTTCCAGTCTGCTATAGGGGACATGAGCCGCATCTCCCAGTCTGCAGTTCACAGCTGCATTAAGCAGGTCACCAACGCCCTCTTTGCCAGGGTCGAGCAGAACATCAGTGTAGAGGAACAAAGGGACCTTGGAGTGCATGTCCACAGATCCCTGAAGGTAGCAGGCCAAGTTGATAAGGTGGTTAAGAAGGCATATGGAATGCTTGCCTTTATTAGCCGTGGCATAGAATACAAGAGCAGGGGGGTTATGCTTCAACTGTATAAGACTCTAGTTAGGCCTCAGCTAGAGTACTGCATGTAGTTCTGGTCACCACATTACAGTAAAGATGCGATTGCACTAGAGAGGGTACAGAGGAGATTTACAAGGATGTTGCTGGGAGTAGAGAATCTTAGCTATGAAGAAATACTGGATAGACTGGGTCTGTTTTCCTTGGATCAGAGGAGGCTGAGGGGAGACCTTATTGAGGTGTATAAAATTATGAGGGGCCTAGATAAAGTGGATAGAAAGGAACTATTTCCCTTAGCAGAGGGGTCAAAAACCAGGGGGCACAGATTTAAAGTAATTGATGGAAGGTTTAGAGGGGATTTGCGGGGAAATTTCTTCACCCAGAGGGTTGTGGGGGTCTGGAACTCACTGCCTGAAAGGGTGGTAGAGGCAGGAACCCTAACCACATTTAAAAAGTACTTGGATGTGCACTTGGGATGGTGTAACCTGCAGGGCTACGGACCAAGAGCTGGGAAGTGGGATTAGGCTGGATAGCTCTTTGTTGGCCGGCGCGGACACGATGGGCCGAAATGACCTCCTTCCGTGCTGTAACTTTCTATGATTCTACGATCACCTTCTCCGCTGACTTCAGCAGTTAACAGGACAGAGTTCCTGGCTTTGCAGCAGTGGCTGGCTTTACTCCGCATGCAGGGTGTGATTGACTGCACACATGTGGCCATTAGGTCACTGACTGAGCACGAGCCAGCAACATTCATCAACAGAAAAAGATACCAGGGTCGAGTTTCTGCTCGTTTCCGCCAGTAACATCAGCACAATCCGGGCGGAATCGGCCGAACCAGCGCAAAAGATCGGGGAATTTTAAATGTAAGTAAGTTATGCCCAAAATCACTTGCGTTTGTCTTTCCTGCAATCTTTTATACTGGTTCAAGATTCAATTCGCCCGAATCAAACCCCGCTCACAAACTGGCCTCGCCTCCAGGTCGAAATCAACAGTTTCCACCGATTGTGCTGGTTCAGGAAGGCTCTTCAAATTTGCTCATTTTCTTAGGCCACTTTTTAAATGCTTTTTCCATGTCAAAAACCTTCTACTTTACGAAGAAACTGACCAGCGTACACCAGTAAAACTATTAACTGGTTCAGTGCAGTTATTTAAGGTCATTTTCAGTGATTTTAAATCAGGTTACTCGCCGGTGGGGGACTGGACACCCTTATTAAAAATGCATGTTTTTGGTGATAAACCCATTTTTAGCTGTATTAATAAAGCTGCACCAGGTTACCACTCTTAGAAACATAAAGGAATACGGTTTAATGGAAAGAAAACTAAAACAATTATGTTCTATTACACTGCCCGATGGCACTGGTTTATGGCAGATTTTACATTTGTGATTATACAAATATTAGCAGAAAGTTGAAGTGTAACTTAACCCACACAATTTCAAGCGCATTTCGGGGGACAATTTCCTGATTAAAGCGGAAACTCTACCCCACCATTCTTTCAATGTAGAGCGCGTGGCTGATCACAAGAACATCATCAGCGGGTCTGTGTAAGGTACCCAGGGAGCTACCAGGATGCTTTTATTCGCAGACACTTGACCACCAATGTTTCCTCTAAGCTGCACACGTGCGTGTAGTTCGCTCACGAGCTTTTACATTGGAAATATCGGGCAGGCGCAGAAATTTAAAGGGACCACGCACTGAAAGAAATAGGCCACGCAGATCATAGTGCAGATTACAGGGAAGATTGTCTACCACTCCCCACTATTTGGCCCTGTGACCACCACAGGATTATGCAGGCCTGTGCCAGTTTTGCAGGCAGCAGTCGCAAAGTCTTCATCCTGTGACTCATCTACCTCCCTTCCCTCACCATCACCCTGCCCTTACAATCTCCACCCCTCCCCCACACTCTCCCCACCCTGACCGCCACCCCCGTCCCCATCCCCTCTCCCACCTCCAACCCCTCTCTCCCCACCGCCACCGCTCCCCAACCCCCTTTCCCCAATGCCACCCCTCCCCCACCTCCAACCCCCCTCTCCCCACTGACACCCATCCCCCACCTCCAACCCCCCCCCCTCTCCACACCGGCACCCCTCCCCCTGCCCTTATAATCTCCACCCCCTCCCTCACCCTGACCGGCATCCCCCTCTCCCCTCCCCCCACCACCCCGCCACTCCCCACCCCATCCTCCCTCCTCTCTCCTCTCCCCCCCCAATCCTCCCTCCTCTCCCCCCATCTCCCTCCTCTCCCCACTCCTCCCTCCCCTCCACCCCCTCTCCTCCACCCCCCTCCCCACCACTACCTCTCCACCCCCTAACCCCCTCCTCTCCACACCCCCCCCAACCTCCCTCCTCTCCACCCCACCACCCCTCCTCTCCTCCCCCCCAACCCCTCCACCCCCCTCCTCTCCAACCCCCTCCTCTCCAACCACCCTCCACCCCCCCACCCCTCCTCTCCACCCCTCCTCTCCACCCCCCCTCTCCACCCCCCACCCCTCCTCTCCACCCCCCCTCTCCACCCCCCACCCCTCCTCTCCACCCCACCCTCTCCACCGCCCACCTCTCCACCCCCCCACCCCTCCTCTCCCCCCACCGCTCCTCTCCCCCCACCTATCCACCCCCCCACCGCTCCACCCCCCCACCCCTCCTCTCCCCCCACCCCTCCTCTCCCCCCACCCCCACCCCTCCTCTCCATCAACCCCCACCCCTCCTCTCCCCCCACCCCTCCTCTCCATCAACCCCCACCCCTCCTCTCCCCCCACCCCACCCCTCCTCCACCCCCACCCCTCCTCTCCACCCCCCCACCCCTCCTCTCCACCACCCCTCCTCTCCACCCCCACCCCTCCTCTCCACCCCCACCTCTCCAGCACCCCACCCCCTCTCCACCCCCACCTCTCCACCCCCACCTCTCCAGCACCCCACCCCCTCTCCACCCCCACCTCTCCACCCCCCCACCTCTCCACCCCCCACCCCCACCTCTCCACCCCCCACCTCTCCACCCCCACCTCTCCACCCCCCACCCCCACCTCTCCACCCCCCACCCCCACCTCTCCACCACTCCACCCCCACTCTCCACCCCCACCTTTCCACCCCCACAACCGCTCCTCTCCTCCCCCCAACCCCTCCTCGCCTCCCCCCCACCCCCCTCCTCTCCCACCCCCCCTCTCCAACCCCCCCACCCCCACCTCTCCACCACCCCCCACCCCAACCCCCCTCCTCTCCACCACCCCCACCCCCCCTCTCCAACCCCCCCACCCCCACCTCTCCACCACCCCAACTCTCCACCTCCTCTCCACCCCCCCACCCCACTCCTCTCCACCCTCCCACCCCCCTCACCCCTCCTCTCCACCCCCCACACCCCTACCTCCCCCATCCCTCCTCTCCACCCCCACCCCCCTCCACCCCCATCCCTCCTCTCCACCCCCACCCCCCTCCACCCCCATCCCTCCTCTCCACCCCCACCCCCCATCCCTCCTCTCCACCCCCACCCCCCCATCCCTCCTCTCCACCCCCACCCCCCATCCCTCCTCTCCACCCCCACCCCCCATCCCTCCTCTCCACTCCCACCCCCCATCCCTCCTCTCCACTCCCATCCCTCCTCTCCACCCCCCATCCCTCCTCTCCACCCCCATCCCTCCTCTCCACCCCCCCAACCCCTCCTCTCCACCCCCCCAACCCCTCCTCTCCACCCCACCCCCCATCCCTCCTCTCCACCCCCCAACCCCTCCTCTCCACCCCCCCACCCCCTCCTCTCCCACCCCCCCACCCCCTCCTCTCCCACCCCCCCACCCCCTCCTCTCCCACCCCCCTCTCCCCTCCTCTCCCACCCCCCTCTCCCACCCCTCCTCTCCCACCCCCCCACCCCCCCTCTCCCACCCCCCCACCCCCACCTCTCCACCACCCCCCACCCCAACCTCTCCACCACCCCCCACCCCAACCCCCCTCCTCTCCACCCCCCCCACCGCCCCTCTCCAACCCCCCCACCCCCACCTCTCCACCACCCCCCACCCCTCCCTCTCCACCACCCCCCACCCCTCCTCTCCACCACCCCCACCCCTCCTCTCCACCCCCCCACCCCTCCTCTCCACCACCCCCACCCCCCTCCTCTCCCACCCCCCTCCTCTCCCACCCCCCCTCCTCTCACACCCCCCCTCTCACCCCCCCCCTCTCCCACCCCCCCTCTCCCACCCCCCCTCTTCTCCCACCCCCCTCCTCTCCCACCCCCTCCTCTCCCACCCCCCTCCTCTCCAACCCCCCTCCTCTCCCACCCCCCTCCTCCCACACCCCCCCTCTCCCACCCCCCTCCTCTCCCACCCCCCCTCTCCAACCCCCCCACCACCCCCCACCCCAACCCCCCTCCTCTCCACCCCTCCTCTCCACCACCCCCACCCCCCTCTCCAACCCCCCCACCCCTCCTCTCCACCATCCCCACCCCTCCTCTCCACCATCCCCACCCCTCCTCTCCACCATCCCCACCCCTCCTCTCCACCCCCCACCCCTCCTCTCCACCCCCCCCACCCCTCCTCTCCACCGAACCCCCATAACCACCAGGACACAGAGATGGAGTAACCTGGAGAGAGTCGGGATATGGTGGATGTGGCAGCCGTTGCTCAGGCTGGAGCACTTGTTCAAGAAGAAGTGATTTGGCAACAGGATAGGAGCAGCAATGGATGAAGCAACAGTACAGGAAGTGGAGAGCAGAGATGTGCGTATTGAAAAGCAGTCATTGTCGCAAACCAGATAAGCTGAATCAGAATTACAACAACAACTGGCATGTATATCGAGCCGTTAACATAGGAAAACATCTCAAGGTGCTTCACAGGAGCGTTATCAGGCAAAAATCAACACTGCAACAAAGAAGACATTAGGGCAGGTGACTAAAAGCTTGGTCAACGAGGTAGGTGTTAAGGAATGTCTTAAAGAAGGAGAGGTTTATAAAGGGAGTACCAGAGCTTAGGGCCTAGACGGCATGGCCACCAATGGTGAGGTGAAGGGAGCAGGAGATGCACAAGAGTCCAGAGTTGGAGAAACATAGAGTTCTTTGAAGGCTGCAGCAGGTTACAGAGATAGGGAGGGGAGAGGCCCATTTTCTCTGCCGCACCATTGGTGGCCATGCCTTCTGCTGCCTAGGCCCTAAGCTCTGGAATTCCTGTCCTGTAATGTATATACCTTTAAGGGGGGAACTATCTTTTACAGCTCATGTATACTGCAGTACCGGCAGTGACCACACCTGTATATAGCACTGAGTAGTAATCTGTACAGATCAGTTCCAGTGTGAGCCACGTTTAGTAAACACCTGTTGTACCGTTCTCCTGCAGTCTGTGTCTTATTATACACGGACACAACATTGGCGACAAGGCAAGTTTGAACCTACCTGCAACTCTGCATCACCTCCCGGGGATTCGTTCCTGGAGATCAGTGGATTGGAGGTCAAGGCCAGAGACTCGGGCGTCGACCACGGGCAACCGCCCAGTCATCCAGCAGAGATCGAGAATTGCAGGGGAGGCTGTCGAAAGCCAGGCTTGGCTTTCCAGTCGAGGTGGTGCAGCGAAACGGGCTGGCACCAGGTAGTGCGCAGACCCTTCTTGGACAGCGGCAGGCTAGAGCCCGACCGAGCGGCACAGCAAAGGGCCGAGCAGCGTCGATGGGGGAGAGAGAGAGAGAGGGCAGAGCGCACAGGGCACAGCCGGTGTTCAGGGGCCGAGCAGCGTCGGAGAGAGGGAGAGAGAGACGCACAGAAACCCGCGAGGCGCCGCCATTGCCACGAGGACCGCCGAGAGCGGCGTTGGCAGCAGCGCAGGAGAAGCGCGCGAAACCTACAGGCCGCCGCCATTGCCACGAGAACCGCCAGGAGCGGCATTGGCAGCAGCGGGGGAGGAAGGAAAGCGTGGGAGACGCCATTTTAAGTCATTGGGAGACGCCATTTTAAACCACACCCAAAATGCTGAAGAGTGGCAGTATCACCGCATTTGACAATGAAATCGAAGATTGGACTACATATGTCGAACGAATAGAGGTATACTGCAAGGCAAATGAGGTGTCAGATGACAAGAAAGCGTCGGTATTGTTAAATTTAATGGGTGCAAAGACGTATGGTTTATTACGAAATCTAGTAACCCCAACGAAGCCAATGGAAAAGAGTTTTGAAGGCATAGTAACGATACTACAGGAACATTTAAACCCCACACCGCTGCCGATAGCAGAAAGATTCAAGTTTCACAAACGGAACCAGCATAAGGATGAAAGCAATGCTGATTGTGTAACAGAACTGCGCAAACTATCGAAACACTGCCAGTTTGGAGCGGGACTGGCAGATACCTTAAGGGACAAGTTTGTGTGTGGGCTTCAAAGTGAAGGAACCCAGAAACGGCTTTTATCTGAAAAGGACCTTACGCTGGAAAAGGCTTTCAGCATTGCGGTGTCATATGAAGCAGCAGCACGGGGCGCTGCAGAGATACAACAGAGACCGCAAGAATATGGCACAAACGAAATGTCATATGGAACAGAGAAGTGCTATCGCTGCGGCAGAACAACGCACGGCCAGAATGATTGCTGGTTCAAAGACAAAGTGTGCAGACAGTGTGGAAAAGTAGGACACATAGCACGAGTCTGCAGGTCGGGAAAGAAAACCAGCAATAAGAAACCTACCAAAGGAAAGTACAAGAAGGTACATAAGATGATGGAGAATAGTTCAGACGAACAAAAGAGTGATAACGACTCCGAAAGCAGGGGACTGAGTTGTCTGAAACTACATAATGTGATCACAACGGAGGATCACCGAACCATTTGGGTCACTCTCAAGATAGCAGGAGTCCAGGTAAAGATGGAATTGGACACAGGATCAGCCCTAACAGTCATAAACTGACGGAACTACGAGCGGCTATTCTCACACATACCCTTGAGAGACACAAAAATTATTTTGAAGACGTACACGGGGCAAAAAGTCTACCCCAAAGGAAAAATAAGGGTGACCGTTATATATAACGGTAAGGAAACACCAAAACTAGACCTGTATGTATTGCAAGATGGAGGACCACCGTTACTGGGACGTGAATGTATCCGGAAAATACAACTGGATTGGCATTCCATACAGGCACTGACTGTGGCTGACAAAAAGGATGAAGACGTCACACCTGGGCGACTGTCAAAGATCCTAACTGACGCGAAAGAAGTGTTCCAGCAAGGACTCGGAACACTAAAAGGCATGACAGCGACGATTAAAATTGAAGAAAACGCAAGCCCAAAATTTTTTAAGGCCAGACCGGTACCTTATGCGAGCCGCCCAGCCGTCGAAGCAGAGCTGGAGAGTCTGGAACGTTCAGGTGTACTGTCCAAGGTAGACTGGAGCGAGTGGGCTACACCCATCGTCCCTGTGATGAAAAAGTCGTTGAGCAGCACGCCTGGGGAACCAAGGAAGGTTCGCATCTGTGGGGACTTTAAGGTAACAGTGAACCTGGTCCTTCACACCGTACAATATCCACTTCCGCGGATTGAAGATATTTTCACCTCGCTATCTGGAGGGAAACGCTTCACTAAGATTGATCTGGCCCAGGCGTATCTGCACATGGAGGTAGAAGCATCAAAAAAATACCTCACAATCAACACCCATAAAGGTCTCTACCAATACAACCGTCTGGTAGTCGGGGTAGCATCAGCTCCGGCTATTTGGCAGAGGGCAATGGAACAAGTCCTGCAAGGGATCCCAGGGACCCAGTGTTATTTGGACGACATCCTGGTCACGGGCGAAAATGACAGTGATCACCTCGTCAACCTGGAGCAGGTGCTCACTAGATTGCAGGAATATGGGCTCCGAGCTAACCGCCCCAAATGCGAGTTTTTTAGAAAACAGATCTCGCATTGTGGCCATGTTATCGATAAAGAGGGGTTACATAAGTCACCAGAGACGATTGAGGCAGTAGTCAAGGCTCCAGCACCGGAAAATGTGTCACAACTGAGGTCGTTCCTCGGGCTGGTAAACTACTACCATAAGTTCTTGCCAAATTTGTCTACAATACTACACCCACTGAACACCCTACTGCAAACTGGGGTGCCATGGAAGTGGAGTGACGAATGTAGACGAGCTTTCCAGAAGAGCAAAACACTAATCACATCGAAAGAGGTATTGGCCCATTACAACCCAGCATTACCAATTCGGTTGGCATGTGATGTGTCACCCTACGGCATTGGAGCGGTGCTGTCGCACAAATTCTCGGACGGCTCAGAGAGGCCAATAGCCTTTGCGTCACGATCACTAACCTCAGCCGAGCGTAACTGCACCCAGATTGACAGGAAGGCCCTCAGCCTAGTGAGGGGAGTGAAAAAGTTCAATCACTATCTGCACGGGCAGAAATTCACCTTGCTGACTGATCGCCAGCCTCGTCTCCATTTTTAATCCGAAGAAGGGCGTTCCGGTGATGACTGCGCAACAACTACAAAGATGGTCACTTTTTCTAGGGGCGCACCACTATGAGATTGAATATAAGGGCACGAAACAGCATGGAAATGCTGATGGGCTATCACGCCTGCCACTGCCTACTGCGGAGGAAGCACCAGGGATCCTGTTGAAATATTCCATTTGACTATAGTTGAATACCTACTGGTAACTAATGCTTGTACCGAAAAGGAAACCCGAAATGACCCGACACTGTCTCGGGTATATGATTTGACGGTGAAGGGATGGCCAGCACATGGCGACTCACTGTTGCCAGCATTCTCGACAAGGAGAGAACAGCTGTCAGTGTGCCGGGGGACCTTGATGTGTGGATCCCGAGTGGTAATTCCACCCAAGTTAAGGGATAGAGTGCTCAATGAGCTTCATGAGGGTCATCTGGGAGGGGTAAAAATGAAAAGCCTAGCCAGGGCTTATGTGTGGTGGCCGGGAATCGATAAACAAATCGAGGACCTGACCAAGAGTTGCTCAGGATGCCAGAAAGTCCAAAATGCACCACCACAGGGCCCTCTACACCCATGGGAGTGGCCCTCATCTCCATGGCAACGGGTGCATATTGATTTTGCTGGTCCATTCATGGACTCAATGTTTTTAATAGCCGTGGATGCGCACTCGAAATGGCCTGAGGTCATCAAAATGTCCTCCACCACCACGGAGAAAACTACAGCAGTCCTACGGACCATTTTTGCCAGGAATGGCTTGCCAGAACAGATTTGCTCCGACAACGGACCACAGTTTGTGTCCGAAGAGTTCCGGAGGTTCTTGTAAAAGAATGGGGTAAGGCATTACACATCCGCCCCGTATCATCCAGCCACAAATGGATTGGCTGAGAGGTTCGTACAAACCTTTAAGAAGGCAATAAAGGCTATGTACAATGGCAACATTCTGCTGCAGCACAAGGTGGACAATTTCCTGTTCGCCTACCGGAATGTGACACATGCAGTCACCAACCAGGCCCCAGCCATGATGTTCTTTAACCGAAGGTTAAGATCTCGCCTGGATTTGCTCAGACCAAACGTACGAAGAGATGTTGAGAGTAAGCAATTCCAGCACATCCATGAGAAGCCAACAAGGAGCTTCAATGTAGGGCAACCAGTCTTGGCCCGCGACTACCGAACAGAAAAATGGCAGCCAGGAACGATATGCACACGACAGGGCCCACTAATGTACACAGTGGACGTTGGGGAGAGCATCGTGAGACGCCACGCTGACCAGATCCTAGAGTCACAGGAACAAGTCAACCCCATGCCTCGCCCATACGTACCTGGTGATGTAACCGACGTACAGGTCGCATCTACCCCAGAAACAGTAGCATCGGAAGCTGATGAACCAACTGACGAGAGGGGGCCAGAATCGCCTCCGCACCAAGAGCAAGACACTCGGGAAAGGCGCTATCCAGAAAGGATCAGGAAGCCTCCCCAAAGACTGAATATATAAATAGACTATTTCCAGCTAATGTTGCATGTTAAAAGTGTTAATTGTAATTAGTTTGATATTTAATTGTTAAATGAGTGTTATTTATGGTACTGTTAATCTAAAAGGGGAGGAATTGTAATGTATATACCTTTAAGGGGGGAACTATCTTTTACAGCTCATGTATACTGCAGTACCGGCAGTGACCACACCTGTATATAGCCCTGAGTAGTAATCTGTACAGATCAGTTCCACTGTGAGCCACGTTTAGTAAACACCTGTTGTACCGTTCTCCTGCAGTCTGTGTCTTACTATACACGGACACAACATGTCCCACTTCACCTTTCCACCTCTCAGACACTACTTAAAACCTACCTCTTTGCCCAAGCTTTTGGTCACCTGGCCAAATGTCACTTTCTTTGGCTCGGTGTAATGTTTTTGTCTGATTACACGCCTTTGAAGCTCCTGGGGATTTTTTAAAACTACATTAAAGGTACTTTATAATTGGAAGCTGTTGTTGTTCATTACACTATTTGCTGCAAGTTTCGCCCTGGCTCCAACTCATTGCCTAACACAGTGGTGTCAATAGACACTCGAAATACTTACTGATTTAAAAAGCTCTGTTGAATTCAGAGAGTCCGGTCTACCAGCTGTTCACACTTCGTTAAAGTGCGGTTACCATGGTGATGACAGTCTGGATGCAACGGCCAACAATTAGGAGAGGCAGTTGCTAAATGAGATTTCCTTTTTAAAAAAATATGTTGGGTTACTTCACTTTCTGGTTTTCCTGTCCAGCGCATATAACGGGTAAATCGCAGAAATATCATTATGGCCGCTTTAAACGGTGGGGACTGTATCAGCTAGCATCGGGGCCAGGAAAGGAAATTGGGTGGTCAGCAGTTTAGTGGGAATAGCGTCAAGACAGCAGGAGCTGGGTCTCATGAACAAGATGAGCTCAAAGAGGGGAGGGGAGAAACTAGAGAAAGATGCGAGTTCGGTGCTGGGGCAGGAGGAAACAATGGCTTGGTGGGCATGGTCCTCTTTAACAATGTTTATTACTGACATTTGTTCAACTGTACCTTCATCACTAAACAAACACACAGGAGTTGTGGTTACCATGTTAATCACCACAATGGTAGATAGAAAGTAAACCCATCTGCAGTATTTTGCTACCTGAAGGAGCAGCGCTCCGAAAGCTTGTGATTCAAATAAAGCTGTTGGACTATAACCTGGTGTTGTGTGACTTCTTACATTTGTCCACCCCAGTCCAACTCCGGCATCTCCACACCATGGCTATCTTTCTAGGTAGCATACTGGGATAACTCTTCCTGAGTGACTATCTAAGGTCTGATTACAATTACAAATGTAAATAAAGATCCGTGACTTCATCCCGATTTAAATGTAAACTGTAAATGATTGTTGTGAGGTCACAGTTTACAGTTTAAAACCAGTTCTTTTCCTTCATAAATCAACAGTTAGTTGAATTTAATTTTAAAAAACCCACTTTATTGTAAAAGAAAATCTACACACCAAATAATCATATTTTCGTGTGGTTAGCAATATAAAAAGGAGTCTGGGTCGTGCAAAGCCCATTATTTAACTTGTTTGCCACCAGTTGCCGAGACTCAGCCCCATTGTCTTATTTCTGAACTCTGCAATTTCACACGTGTCTTTCGCGGAATGGGTCCATCCCAGTGACGTCACATGCGTGATCGCCGCCAGTATCAAAGATGGCGCTTCCCAACCCCGCCCTCATCCTCACAACGGTCATGCGCAATCCGCTACTTCCTGTTTGTGTTCAAAAACTCGGCAGTAGTTCTAAATCCCGGCCGCACTGACCTGAGGAGGGCATAGCAGCTCCCTCAGCCGCTGAAAGCGGCTCCAAGCCGGGGAGACGTACGGGTGTCGGTGTGCCTGGCTGCCCAGCGCCACCGTCTCCCCGATAATCTCCACGTCCGAGTCATCGTCCGAGTTGATCTCGATCACGTCACCCATGGCTCTTAGAGATGTCGCGGCCGAGGCTCGGTGCGGGCTCTGCCTACGCGGTGCTTCCGCGATATCGAGAGGGACTCGCAATACGGAAGGGAAACGGCGGCCTGGCCGCCAGCGACCAAGCAGCCTGCCGCCATCTTTAGCACTGGCGAAAGCGCCAGCTCTGTACCGCCCCCTGCTGCAGCAGCAAGCGCTGTGCAGCCAGGCGCACAGGCCGCGCCAGTGACCGGATCACAGAATGGTTCGAGCACGGAAGGAGGATATTCGGCCTGTCGAGTCCGTGCCGGCTCTCTGCAAGAGCACTTCAGCTAGTCACACACTGGAGCGCATCATCTTCACTGGAAATGGAATTTTAATTTGATGTGTTGCAGTTCCTTTTTATTTGTTTTAAGTTACAGTCTTTATTGTTTGTGCCCCTTTAAAAAGGGGCACACGGTTGACTTTTAATTGGCAACTGCCACATGAAGAGTCAGCTAGTCCCACTCACCCAGCCTTTCCTTGTAGCCCTGCAAATTTTTTTCCTTCAGGTAGTATCCAATTCCCTTTTGAAAGCCATGATTGAATCTGCCTCCATCACTCAGGCAGTGCAATCTGGATCCTAACCACTCGCTGAGTAAAAAGGTTTTTCCTCATGTTGCCTTTGGTTCTTCTGCCAATCACCTTAAATCTGTGTCCTCTGGTTCTCGGCCCTTCCGCCAATGGGAACAGTTTCTCTCTATCCACTCCTCGTGATTTTGAACACCTCTATCAAATCTCCTCTGCTCTGAGAACAACCCCAGCTTCTCCAGTCTATCCACGTAACTGAAGTCCCTCATCGCTGGAATCATTTCGTAAATCTTTTCTGCATCCTCTCCAAGGCCTTGACATCCTTCCTAAAGTGTGGTGCCCAGAATTGGACACAGTACTCCAGTTGAGGTCGAACCTGTGTTTTATAAAAGGTTCATCATAATTTCCATGCTTTTGTACTCTATACGTCTATTCATGAAGCCCAGGATTCCATATGCTTTTTTAACTGCTTTCTCAACCTGCCATGCCACCTTCAACAATTTGTACACATATACCCCTAGGTCTCTCTGTTTATACACCTCCTTTAGGATTGTACCCTTTAGTTTATATTTCCTCTCTTCATTTTTTCTACCAAAATGTATCACTTCACACTTTTCTGCATTAAATTTCATCTGCCACATGTCCGTCCATTCCACTAGCCTGTCTATGTCCTCTTGAAATCTATCACTATCCTCCTCACTGTTCACTATACTTCCAAGTTTTGTGTCATCTGTAAATTTTGAAGTTGTGCCCTGTACACCCACATCCAAGTCATTAATATATATCAAGAAAAGCAGTGGTCCTAGTACCGACCCCTGGGGAACACCATTGTATATCTTCCTCCAGTCTGAAAAACAACCATTCACCACTACTCTCTGTTTCCTGTCACTTAGCCAATTTCATATCCATGCTGCCACTGTCCCTTTTATTCCATGGGTTTCAACTTTGTTGGTAAGCCTATTATGTGGCACTTTGTCGAACACCTTTTGGAAATCCATGTACACGTCAACTGCATTGCCCTCATCAACCCTCCCTGTTACCTCATCAAAAAACTCGATCAAGTTGGTTAAACACGATTTGCCTTAAACAAATTTGTGCTGGCCTTCCTTAATTAATTTACACTTGTCCAAGTGACTGTTAATTTTGTCCCTGATTATTGTTTCTAAAAGCTTCCCCACTACTGATGTTAAACTGACTGGCCTGTAGTTGCTGGGTTTATCTTTACACCCTGTTTTGAACAAGGGTGTAACATTTGCAATTCTCCAATCCTCTGGCACCACCCCCATTTCTAAGGAGGATTGGAAGATTATGGCCAGTACCTTCGCAATTTCTTCCTTCACTTCCCTCGGCATCCCATCCGGTCCTGGTGACTTATCTACTTTAAATACAGCCAGCCTTTCTAGTACCTCTTTATCAATTTTTATCCCAACAAGTATCTCCTCTACCTCCTCCTTCACTATGTCTATGACAGCATCTTCTTCCTTGGTGAAGACAGATGCAAAGCACTCATTTAGCACCTCAGCCATACCCTCTGCTCCATGCGTAGACCTCCTATTTGGTTCCTAATTGGCCCCACCCCCTCCTCTTACTACCCGTTTACTATTTATATGCCTGTAGAAAAGTTTTGGATTACCTTTTATGTTAGCTGCCATTATATTCTCATACCCTCTTTTTGCCCCTCTTCTTTTTCACTTCTCTGAACTTTCTATATTTAATCTGATTATCTGATGTATTCTCGACCTGACACCTGTCATACGTGCTCTTTTTCTGCTTCATCTTACTCTCTATCTCTTTCATCATCCAGGGAGCTCTGACTTTAGTTGCCCTACCTTTCCCCCTAGTGGGAATGTACCTCGACTATATCTGAACTATTTCCTCTTTAAAGGCAGCCATTACAGTTTTACCTGCCAATCTTTGATTGGGCTAGACCCGTTCTCATCCCAATGAAATTGGCAATAACAACAGAAAATGCTGGAAAAACTCAGCAGGCCAGGCAACATCCGTGGAGAGAGAAATAGAGTCAACGTTTCAGGTCGAAACCCTTCGTCAGGACTGAAAAAACACAGGACATGAAACAGATTAAAAGGCCAGTTTGGGGGCTGGGAAATGGGGATGAGAGAACAAAAGAGAAGTGAAGAGACATTAAGAGGTATTCAAAATGAGACAAGATGGTGATAGGACTAGTGGAGAGACAAAAGATGGCTCTAGATTAGGTGTGAAATGCGCTGGCAGAATTGGCCTTCCTCCAATTCAGTATTTTTTATTCTAGATTGCTCCCTGTCCTTTTCCATAGCTAATCTAAACCTTATGATACTATGATCACTGTTCCGTAAATGTTCACCCACTGACACTTGCAACCTTATCCCCGCTCACTCATTATCTCTTCCAGGGTTATACTGAGAGTGAAAGAAAGAAGTTGTTTTTAGGCATCACTTTACTGTCAGCCTTGGTTCAGGTGGTAGCACACTCTCCTCTGAGTCAAGAAGTGACTGAGAGTTGAGCACTTGAGTGTTCAAGCCCCACTCCAGAGAATTCAGTACATAATCTAGGCTAAAACTTAAGTACAGAACTGAGGGAGTGCTGCACTGTCAGAAGTCTTGTCTTTCAGATGGGATGTTAAACTGAGGCCCCATCTGCCCTCACAGGTGGATGTAAAAGATTCCATGGCACTATTTGAAGAAGAGCAGGGGAGTTTTCTCAGCACCTTGGATAACATTTATCCCTCAACAAACACACAAACAGAAAATGCTGGAAATACTCAGCAGGTCCGGCAGCATCTGTGGAGAGAACATAAGAACTAGAAACAGAGTTAATGTTTCAGCTCGATGTCATCAACCTGAAACGTTAACTCGGTTTCTCTCTCCACAGATGCAGCCTGACCTGAGTATCTCCAGCATTTTCTGTTTTTATTTCAGATTTCCAGCATCTGCAGTATTTTGCTTTTGTAAACAAACTGATTACCTGATCATTTATTTCTGCTGTCTGTGGGACTTTGCTGTGTGTTGATTTGAATTGATTTCAAATTGGCTGCAAAATGCTTTGGGACATCCTGAGGATGCGAAAAGCGCTATATATATTTGAGAAACAGAATGCTTCACATGATCTGTGTTTGATGGAAGAAGGAATGTTGGCCAGGTCACCTGAAGAACTCCCTGTTCTTCAGATTGTATCATGGGATTTTTCATGTCCATCCAAGCCAGCAAAGAAGTAGACAGGACCTCAGTTTAATATCACATCCAGAATTGCAGAATGCATTACTACACTGGAGTGTAGCATAGATTGTGACCAATCAGTTATAATCTGAATGGTGAAAGTGCCATCAATGGAGCCAAGTTCAATGGAGAAAATAGAATGCCTTACAAATGGGGTCCAAAAATAAAATAGAATTTGGTGAAAGTCACAAGGCTCAACCCCAAAAAGGACAATTTAATATTGGCTTGTGGCGGAGCCACCAAGGGTCTCAGAACAATTGGTAATAATCCCTTTAACTACAGTGTAGTGCAGCCGCGGACTGCACCTTTAAACTGCCTGTTAACTGTACTATTGTATTTTCCTGCACTCCACGTGATGACGTCATGACGCCGATCACGTGACCGCCAGTGGCGCGAAGAACGCGATGACGTCATCTTCCAGAATGTTCCAGCAGTCGTCGAGTGCCCAGCAAGCTGATTAGACCTGTGTACTGTTTCTCCAGTAGTTTCCCTGTTAACTTCGTTGCTCATTAAAACCTGTTGATTTGATTCATCGAGTCGAAGACCTTTATTCAGATAGGAACCTCTGTTCCTACATTGGTGACCCCGATCTCGTCGGACAACTTTCGTCGAGGATGAACACGAATGTCGTCGCCCTTAAACTGCCGCAGTTCTGGGAACAGCAGCCAGCAGCATGGTTTTTCCAGGCAGAAGCACAGTTCGCTCTCCGGGAGGTCACAACGGATTCGACCCGTTATTATTATGTGGTTTCCGCTCTCAACAGTGCCACGGCCTCGCGGGTCGTCAGCCTCCTTGGCAACCCACCGGAGGAGGGCAAGTACGAAGCGCTTAAAGCCTGTTTGCTACAGGTATTTGATCTTAATAAGTCGGAGCGTGCACGCAAGCTTATTTCCATGCCCGGTCTCGGGGACTCAAAACCGTCAGAACTGATGAGTCTCAAATGCTCACGCTGTTGGGTGCGGAACCCCAATGCTTTTAATTCCGTGAGCTTTTCCTCTGCCAGCTACCCAAACCGGTTCAGGCGGCCTTGGCCAACACTGCCATCACAGACGGTGCCGAACTCGCTGCGGAGGCAGACAAGATATTTACTGTTACTCAGCAATGTTGTGCAGCCACGAGGCGCCTTTCCCCCGCGCGAGTGAAGCCCAGCCCTCCCCCAGCAGGATGGTGCACGTACCACGCCCGTTTCGGCGCCAAAGCTCGATGCTGCCGGCCTCCTTGCAGTTTCCCTCAAGACAAAAAAAAAACTCCAACAAGCCCGCGCCATCTCGGACGGACGACAAGGTCTGAAAAGCACGGCAAGTTAGCTATGGCGGTGGGCTCAGCGGGCAAACTCATTTACGTTACGGATTCTGTTACGGGCCGACGATTCCTGTGCGACACTGGTTCACAGTGCAGCATTCTCCCTGCTTCAAAACTGGACCTACTATCCGGCGGCCAGGGGCCTTCCCTCGTGGCAATAAACGGCGCTGCCATACCTACGTTCGGTAAACGGACAGTAAACTTAACCTTCGCCGGTCAGCGTTTTGTCTGCGATTTTATTACAGCTAAGGTCTCACAGGCCATCCTGGGAGCTGATTTCTTCTGTGCCAACGGTCTGCTGGTCGACGTCCAACACTGCCGACTCATCAATGCGTCCACTTTCCACGCAGTGCCCTGCCACCGCAGCACCGCCGTGTCCTGGTCGGTTGCCTGTGCGGTTCCGTCGCAAGACGGGTTTACGCGCCTGCTCGGCGAATTCCCGGAGCTCACCAGGCCTACCTTTTCGGCTGCAGTCACACGGCACGGGGTGGCACACCATATCTCCATGACCGGAGCACCCGTTTATGCTCGGGCGCGGCAATTAGAAGCCGGCAAGCTGGCAGCCGCTGAGTTCCAGACAATGGAGCGCCTCGGGATCATCCGTCGCTCGGACAGCCCTTGGTCCTCCCCACTGCATATAGTACCCAAACCAGGCGGCGGATGGCGACCTTGCGGGGACTACAGATGCTTAAACGACGCCACGACACCGGACAGGTATCCTATTCCCCACACCCAAGACTTTTCGGCACATCTGGCTGGCAACTCTATATTTTCTAAAGTGGATCTCGTTCGTGGATATCACCAAGTTCCGGTGCACCCTCCATACGTCCCCAAAACGGCAGTCATCACTCCGTTCGGCCTGTTTGAGTTCCTCCGCATGCCGTTCGGTCTGAAAAATGCAGCTCAAGCATTCCAGCGGTTGATGGACTCTGTCTTACGGGATCTGCCCTTCATTTTTGTATATTTGAACGACATCCTAATAGCCAGCAAGGATACGACAGAGCACATGGCTCATTTACGCACACTTTTCACCCGGCTCAGCCAACACGGCTTTATTGTCAATCCAGCCAAATGCATGTTTGGAGTAACCAGTATTGATTTCCTGGGACACAGGATTACCCCGGAAGGCGCCGTCCCGCTAGCCACCAAGGTAGAGGCAGTTACCGCATTCCCGCGGCCTCACACAATCAAACCCCTGCAAGAGTTCTTGGGGATGGTAAATTTTTATCATCGTTTCATCCCCAAGGCGGCCCAGTTAATGCAACCTCTGTACGAAGCACTAAAAGGAAAGTCGGGCAAGGATGTTCTCACTTGGACACCGCAAATGGACCAGGCGTTCCGCGATACCAAGACGGCGTTGGCAGATGCAACTATGCTCGCACACCCACTCCCGGGCGCGACTGTCGCTCTCACTACGGATGCCTCCGACTACGCCATCGGAGCAGTTCAAGAGCAGTGGGTCGACGGGAGTTGGCAGCCGTTAGCCTTTTTCAGCCGCCAACTGCGCAAGAACGAGTGAAAGTATAGCACTTTTGACAGAGAGTTGCTAGCCCTGTATTTGGCCATCCGGCATTTCCGTTTCCTGCTAGAAGGCCGTCTGTTCACTGCATTCGTGGACCACAAGCCACTCACCTTCGCCATGGCCAAAACGGTGGAACCTTGGTCAGCTCGGCAGCAGCGCCACCTCACGTTTATATCCGAATTCACAACAGATTTGCGGCACGTGTCAGGCAAGGATAATCTCGTGGCGGATTGCCTTTCCCGGGCTCCAGTCCAGGCAGTCCACCTGGGCATCGATTTCGTCGGACTGGCAGAGGATCAACTGGCAGACCCAGAGGTACAAGCGTTTAGGACCACGCCTTCCAGTTGGCAGGTTGCAGGCGTGCCGTTTCAAGCGGCAGGAACCACGCTCTTGTGCGACACATCCATGGGAGTGCCCCGGCCCATTGTGCCGGTCGAATGGCGCAAGAAAGTATTCCAGGCAATCCACGGGTTATCTCACCCGGGGGTGCGGGCTTCTCAACGGCTCATGTCCCGCAAATTTGTTTGGAAAGGCATGCATTTGGACGTCCGGGATTGGACAAACAATTGCGTCGAATGTCAAAAATCCAAAGTCCACCGTCACGTCCAGGCTCCAGTGGCCAACTTCCCGGTGCCTGAGCGCCGCTTCGACCACGTTCACATGGACTTAGTAGGTCCCCTTCCCGGGTCACGAGGATTCACACACCTCCTAACGGTGGTAGACCGGACCACCAGGTGGCCAGAGGCGATTCCCTTGGCCGCTACCACTGCAGCAGACGTCTCCAGGGCGTTTCTTTCATCATGGGTGGCTAAGTTCGGGGTGCCATCTGACATCTCCTCGGACCGTGGTCCGCAATTCACATCAGAGCTGTGGAACGCAGTGGCACAGGGCCTGGGTACCAAGCTGCACCGTACCACCGCGTACCATCCGCAGGCGAATGGTCTGTGCGAAAGGTTCCATCGGTCTCTCAAAGCGTCTCTCCGTGCCAGCTTGAGGGGACCCAACTTGGTGGACAGGCTCCCATGGGTGATGCTAGGCCTCCGGACAGCCCCAAAGGAGGATCTCCAGTCTTCATCGGCTGATCTGGTTTATGGCCAGACACTCAGAGTGCCAGGTGACTTTCTCCCTCCACACAACGAACAATGGTCTGCAGCTCAACAGCTCCTGCTACATCAGGAGGCGGCCAGGAATTTCCTGCCTATCCCAACCTCGCATCATGACCTGCAGAGGCCTCACGTCCCGACAGAACTCATGAGTTCGGACTATGTCTTTATTAGACAGGACGGGCACAGAGACCCGCTCAAGCCGACTGTTTCGTGTCATCTCATCAGGGGAAAAGTTTTTCACAGTCGAAGTCGGTGGCAAGTCCGATACCATCTCTATCGACCGGCTTAAACCAGCCCACCTAGATCAGAGTGAGCCTGTCGTGGCTGCCCAACCACCTCGCCGCGGCCGACCGCCGTTGACCGCCAGACCAGCCGTGCACCAGCCCACCGTCGAACAGCCCGATTCGGCCTCAGACGCGCCTGCACTTCTGACTACCGTTTCTGCCTCGCCCGAGGCGCCGCTTCTGCCGCAACCCGGCACTGGTTCGTCTATCAACGCTCCGTTTCCACTGCCGGATTTTCGTCGTCGTTCGGCCAGGATCATTAAACCTCCTGCTCGGTTGACAATGTCCGTTAAAGTGGATTCTGGGGGGGCGCCTGTGGCGGAGCCACCAAGGGTCTCAGAACAATTAGTAATAATCCCTTTAACTACAGTGTAGTGCAGCTGCGGACTGCACCTTTAAACTGCCTGTTAACTGTACTGTATTGTATTTTCCTGCACTCCACGTGATGACGTCATGACGCCGATCACGTGACCGCCAGTGGCGCGAAGAACGCGATGACGTCAGCTTCCAGAATGTTCCAGCAGTCGTCGAGTGCCCAGCAAGCTGATTAGACCTGTGTACCGTTTCTCCTGTAGTTTCCCTGTTAACTTCGTTGTTCATTAAAACCTGTTGATTTGATTAATCGAGTCGAAGACCTTTATTCAGATAGGAACCTCCGTTCCTACAGGCTCCTATTTATTTGTGGTCATTTCTATCCTTAAAAATGAATGACAGAACATGAGTCCTTGGGATGCACAGATGTCTTCCTGTATTCCTGCCAATGCTATCATTTTTCCAAATTCTGAAATATGAAATGCACAAGACCATTCTTGGTGTTTTGCATGAACTTTATTTCAGATATATACAAAATGCCTACCACTGTAAGCAGATAGTGGGTGCAACCTAAATCACCTATGCTTTACCCAACTGTTGCAATCATTGGTTACCCTCTATCTCTCTGTCAGACCGGTCAACTCTTCTCATTGGTGTCACACATTTTGGTTTCAGACTAAAGGGCAAGGCTCAGCGAACGTATCCATTGAGTAGCTGAGCTACAAATGCAGGAATGTCCCAGCTTTGAATGCAAATTCAATTGTATCAGGTGGAGCGACAGTAAGGGCAGTTCAATTAGCCACAGCATCCCTGGGCTGCTTCTTATTGGTTGATAACTTTGATTGATGGCTGGTATCATCACCAATAAAAAGGAAGCAAGTGCCTGCTTTTAAAGGGGCACAACCAATAAACTGTAAATTAAACAGAGTTAAAGTAAACTTACCAAATTAAATTAAAATGTTGTTACGGGGGTTGATGAAGCACTCCAGTCCCACCCGTGCCCACCTGTCACGGAAGGCCTCAAGCGTGGCAGTGGACATCACGTGCACCATCTCCAGGGCCACCCGGGCATGAGCATCCCTGAGCTAGGAAGCATTAAACTGATCAGGGTTCCCACTCTTGATCATTATCTATCTAGATTAGCACAGGAGCTGTGAACTATTAATTATTTGCTACTGTACGAGAAGCTATCAAAGTCTAACGAAATTACTCTAAAAATATATTCTATGTTACTGTCACTATTTGCTTGTTCCTTTACTGTTTCATAAATGTGTTTATCAGTTAAAACCCAATACAAGGTTTGTTATAGCATTATCCTGCCACCTTCTGAAGATGAGGATCTGATGAAGACACAGGATAGAAAAGAAGCTGAGATAATCTAATGAAGGTTCTCTGATTGTTTCCTGGGCATGCTATGAAATTTACTTACACATCAGGGCAAATTAAAATAATCTCTGGGATGTAAAGAGCTATGATTTACCTAGACTGAAACGTGGAAGCCAAAAATATCCAGAGTAAACTAAATCACAAAAACTCAGCCTTTGCTTGCCAACATCATCAACTCAAAGTTTCCCACCCCTTGCTAAACTGTTTTATCACCTCATTCCTTTAAAGCCTACCCTTGACCTCTTCATCCACTCCAACTACTTCCCCATGTTCAGCCTTCTAATGTTCTGGAATGTGTCAGCACCATGATTGCTCTATGATCGAATCCTTTCATTCAGTCTGGCTTCCACTCTTTACATATAATGAGGCTACTCTGTTCAAAGTCACCAAAGATATTCTGTGTGACTACGACAGTGATCATGTCAGGTCATCTTTCGCATCCTCTCTGCAGTTTTTAAAACACAGTTGACCACACAATCCTCCTCCTCCTCCACCACCTTTCCTTTATGATTCAGCTCTGTGACACTGAGCCCTACCTGCTTTTGGAAAGTGCTATGCAACCATTGAAAGAACACAGTACTTGACGTTGAAGTGTGAGATGTGGCGTTTACCCAACTCATCGTAACACATGGCCCCCGATATCCTTTCTGTCTCTTTGCCCAGGTGCTGGATAGGCACAGCAGCCTAGAGTTTCCACTAGTTTGCGTTAGTTTTATCAGTGCAATGCGGGTGAAGTAGGCTGAACCAGTCCAAAAGATCGCGGAAACTCAAGCGTGAGTTACGTCAAGCGTAAATCGAGTTTCTGCAATCTTTAACGCTGGTTTAAAAATCATTTCGCCCGAAGCAGGCCCCACCCACAAAACTGGCCATACCCCCAGATCGAAGTAATGAGGATGGCGAGTTTCTGCTGATCGGTCGCAGACGCGAACATTCAAAGCGTTCAAGGAAGGCCTTCAAATTAAGCTAGTTTTCTTAGGCGCTCAGGCACTAGAAGGCACCTTTTAAAAGATTTACGTATTCAAAAATAATATTTAATTTATTAAGAAACTGACTAGTGCACACCAATGAAACTAATAAATGGTTGAGTATAATTTGTTTACAGTCATTTTCAGTGATTTAAAATCAGGTTACTCACAGATGGAGGACTAGACACTCATTAAAATGCTTATTTTTTGTGATAAACCCATTTTCTGCTGTGTTAATAAAACTGTACCAGGCGATCACTCTTAAATACATCAAGGAATATTTCTTAAAGCAAAGAAAAAAAAAATTACGTTCTGTTACGCTGCCTGATTGCGCTGGTTCATGGAAAATTTTACGGGGGAAAAATTCGGTACCTTAGCACCTCCAGTTAGCGTCAGTAGATGGTGCTAATGGGATGTTGATGCAGTAGCGCCAGGGCGAGGCGAATCCTGTGACGCACGGCAAATCCGGCCCGCTTGTTGTGCCGCTGTTACGAGGTACCACCGGGGACTTCAACGCTAGGCAGATCGTGACATCAGTGAACATGTAACGCTCAGTGACTGCCCGATCTGGAAAATTCATTGTCACCACTTACCTTAGCGCCTCGACGAGACAGCGACAGGGAGAGCTGGCGTGCAGCTCCAGGAAGCTGGCTCCAGCGATGTTTAAGGCGTTTAATCACTCCCAGCTGCCAGGGCAGGTTAGTTTCAATGGTTTGTTATCAGTTTCACCCAGTAGAACAATTCCTATGAGTAATTTCAAGCTTCCTTTGTATCAGCAGTCTTCTGGCAACTACAAAGTAGCTACATTTATACTACAAAGTAGCTATAGTTATTGTTCAAAGATTCAAACTGCTACACTTGGCAACAACAATGGGGGTTGCACTGGCATACCACCTTGCCCTCCAGGATCTACAGTGGAGGGAGCATAGGCAGTGAGAAATAGGGGCACATGTGCGCAGAGGGCTGAGGAGGGACATCAGGGCTCACATCAGGAGGCCTTACCCTCAGAGGGTATTCCGACAGCACTTCTACCTTCAATTAAGCAACGAGCAGTGTATTAGATGGCATTGCATCACCAAGGTGGTGGCCACAGGACTCTGCCAAATCCTTCAAACAGACCTCCAGCCTCACACCAGGATGACTTAAACCCCAGATCCCTTTTACTCACCACATCCCCATCATACCATCCCTGTGTCGTGCCATATCACAGCATCCTCCTGGGCGCAAAGATGAAATGAGAGAGACATAGAAGATAGGAACAGGAGTAGGCCATTTGGCCCCTCGAGCCTGCTCCGCCATTCAATGCGATCGTGGCTGATCATCCAAATTCAGTACCCTGTTCCTGCTTTCTCCCCATATCCCTTGATCCCTTTAGCCTTAAGAAATACATCTAACTCCTTGAATATATTTAATGAATTGGCCTCAACTGTCTTCTGTGGTAGAGAATTCCACAGGTTCACCACTCTCTGGGTGAAGAAATTCCTCCTCATCTCAGTCCTAAATGGCTTACCCCTTATCCTTAGACTGTGACCCCTGGTTCTGGACTCTCCCGCCATTGGGATCATCCTTCCTGCATCTAGTCTGTCTAGTCCTGTTAGAATTTTATAAGTTTCAATGAGATCCCCTCTCATTCTTCTAAACTCTGGCGAATATAGGCCTAATTGACCCAATCTCTCTTCATACGTCATTCCTGCCATCCCAGGTATCAGTCTGGTGAATCTTCACTGCACTCCCTCCATGGCAAGAACATCCTTCCTCAGAAAAGGCGACCAAAACTGCACACAATACTCAAGGTGTGGTCTCACCAAGGCCCTGTACAACTGCAGCAAGACATCCTTGCTCCTATACTCGAATCCTCTCGCTATGAAGGCCAGCATACCATTTGCCTTCTTAACTGCCTGCTGCACCTGCATGCTTACCTTCAGCGACTGGTGCACAAGGACACCCAGGTCTTGTTGCACTTCCCCTTTTCCCAATCTATTGCCATTCAGATAATAATCTGCCTTCCTGTTTTTGCCACCAAAGTGGATAACCTCGCATTTATCCACATTATACTGCATCTGCCATGAATCTGCCCAATTGCCCAACCTGTCCAAATCGTACTGGAGTTTCTCTGCATCCTCCTCACAGCACACACGCCCACCCATCTTTGTGTCATCTGCAAACTTGGAGATATTACATCTAGTTCCCTCGTCTAGATCATTAATATTAGACCACAAGATATTGCAAACTTCATTGATAAATTTATGCATAAACTTATCACATTCATTCTAATAACTAATAAACCTTGTGCCTCCCATAATTGAATAGCTGCCATTGTGTGCAAGGTGTGAGATGTGGGTGTGAGTGTTGGTAGGTAGAGATTGTTGGTGGGTGAGCGCTGGGGCAGTATGTGAAACTTGTGGTACAGATGGTGGTATGTAGCATTTGTTGAAGCATTCAATCACCCTTACTACCCGACTGAGGTGGATCTGCCTTGTGCGCACCTGCTTAATCCTCCGGTTCCTTCTCCTTGTTGTGCTTCTCCTTGCTGAGGCAGCTGCACAACCAGCAATGCTGAGAACGAGGTGCTGGAGTATTAAAGAACCTCCCCTTTAAGTACGGGGAAAAGCCTGTGGCGATGATGACTTGTAATTAGACTGCACCAGATATTGGTCCACCCTTTAAGTGGAACGCCACTGAGCTAGGCCTTTAAGACTTAAATTAGTGTTCCAATCATTTCTTTGAGCAGTGAGAATGAATTTTGCATGCTGTCTAAAGCATTAGCACCTGGCGCTAATTCTTAAACTTTTCTAATGACACTGCCCATTCCTAGGCTATAATGAATTTCTAGCCCTACGTTTGTTATTATGCTAATACTTTTTAACAGAAACTTGAACTGTAACCCAACCAGTGCAATTTCAAGCGCAATTTGCGTTCAATTCTCCGATTGTGCCCTAAGCAGAAACTCTACCCCAAAAGGCACTGCACCTGTTCAGGCTGAATTTGGTAGGCTGGGTCATTGACATAGAAACATAGAAACATAGAAGATAGGAGCAGGAGTAGGCCATTCAGCCCTTCGAGCCTGCTCTGCCATTCAATGAGATCATGGCTGATCATCCAAATTCAGTACCCTGTCCCTGCCTTTTCCCCATATCCCTTGATCCCTTTAGCCTTAAGAAATATATCCAACTCTTTTTTGAATATATTTAATGAACTGGCCTCCACCGCCCTCTGTGGCAGAGAATTCCACAGGTTCACCACTCTCTGGGTGAAGAAATTCCTCCTCATTTCAGTCCTAAATGGCTTACCCCTTATCCTTAGACTATGACCCCTGGTTCTGGACTCCCTGGCCATCATAAACATCCTTCCTGCATCTAGTCTGTCCAGGCCTGACAGAATTTTATAGGTTTCGATGAGATCCCCTCTCAATCTTCTAAACTCCAGTGGGTATAATCCCAATCGACACAATCTCTCCTCATACGTCATTCCTTCCATCCCAGGTATCAGCCTGGTGAATCTTCGCTGCACTCCTTCCATGGCAAGAACATCCTTCCTCAGGTAAGGCGACCAAAACTGCACACAATACTCAAGGTGCAGTCTCACCAAGGCCCTGTACAACTGTAGCAAGACATCCTTGTTCCTGTACTCGAACCCTCTTGCTACGAAGGCCAACATACCATTTGCCTTCTTAACCGCCTGCTGCACCTGCATGCTTACCTTCAGCGACTGGTGCACAAGAACACCCAGGTCTCTTTGCACTTCCCCTTCTCCCAATCTATTGCCATTCAAATAATAATCTGCCTTCCTGTTTTTGCTACCAAAGTGGATAACCTCACAGTTATCCACATTATAGTGCATTTGCCATGTTTCTGCCCAATCACCCAATCTGTCCAAATCGTACTGGAGTTTCACGACATCCTCCTCACAGCTTACCCTCCCACCCAGCTTTGTGTCGTCTGCAAATTTGGAGATATTACATCCAATTCCCATGTTGCAACTCTAGCACAGGCCCATCCTCTGACAGGGAGATGGGGTTGGAAAGACAGGCCCAGCTGCAGGCCTGAGCTCCAAGCCTAATGATCTGTGGGGAGGCTGCAAAAATATGTAGAGCTTAGTTTCGCAGGCCTCCATTGCTTTGCTGCCGGATTCCTTTGGACCCTCTGTTCTGAGGGGGTGCTGAGCATAAGGCCTAAGTCCAGCTTCTTTCGGCACCCCTCAAAATGGGCAGCCTTCTATCAGATCGAGAACATCTCCTCCCACCTCATTTCCACGGCTGCCCTGGCCTTGCTCCTGTTGTATGCATAGGCCCAGGTCTGCCTCTCTGGGACACCCCTGGAGATCCTGAAGCAATGTAAAGGAGCCAGTGAACTAAAGTAACAAGTCCCTGCCTCATTTTCCTCTCCATAGCACCGGTCAACTGAACATGCTCCAGGTGTTAAGGAGAGGAATATTGAGGCCATGGAGTTTAGCCACTTTGTGAATTTCTGAATTCTGTGAATTTCTTCACAAATTTTCCAATTCCCCTCCTTTTCAATGGTAAATGAAACAAAACACCAGAATGCTGATCTAACATCACATCCTACATTAAACATCCTAGACCCAGTTGCTCAGGAACACTTATGTTGCACACGATAATCATTTCTGTGAACTTTGAACATGCTATGACATTTATATCAGCAGTACAAGGGTTAAAGTGTTTCTGAAAGTACATTTCCTTTCCCTGGTCAGACTTTCAGCAAGCTCCAGCAGGTGTTAGGAAATAGTGTGAAAAGTGAGCTCATCAGAAGCCGCAGAAAAGATCAATACAAACGTTAACTGTCTCATCTAAGCACTTAAAAAATCAGCAATTAAAATGAATGCTTCACTTATAAAAGCAGAATAAAACTGTGAAACAAAACTTTTAAGGGAATATTTTTTAAAGCCCCCCCCCCCCCTCCAATCCCCTCAGGCCGGGTACGGTGCGGGTGTGACGGTTAAGATTGTAGGGATGGGGGTGGGGATGGTTGCGGTACGTTCCTGTCCCCTCTCCCCCATTATTTTAACTCTCAGGCATGGGAATGCTGCCCGCCCCAGAGGACTGGGATCCAATTTTAATGGCATGGTTGCGTCCCGATGACATCACCGGGACACAACCGCCATTTTAACCACGGGCCCAGCTAAGACCTGCGCGGTCTTACACCCACCACTGAAAGGTGGTGGCAGCCAAGATTCTGACCACAGGAGGTCCAGGGAAGTGTTTGGCCGCAAATTTAATAGCGCTCAGAGGACGGGTTTGGAGGTGGATAAAATTCAGCTTGTTAAATGGCTTGTTAAGAGCCAATTTAAGACTATTTTGAGGCTTCCTTCAAATTTTACGTTCTCCCCCACGGGTTACCCGCTGTTTGTGGAACATTGCAGCTCAGCCTGGCGTGTTTTGAGTCTGCTCTGATATTTCTGATAAGCTGACAGCTGCAGAAGTAGTGTCAAGGATGCCAAGTTGCAGATGGGAAGTTTCAGAGTGCAGAAACTGTTGGTTACTGCATTTTTAATACATAGAGATTTCTTTAGTTTACAAGTTTTTAGATCCAACTGTATGTCCAGTGCCACCTCATTGGGAGATCCTCTCTCACCAGTGACAGATCGCTTCTGTCATCACACCTGCAGCTGCCATCTATTCCAGCAACATCGGAGCCAATGAAACAATCAGACCTTGGTCCTCCGAATCCTTCCACGATCAGCCCCAGCACCAACATCGCCAGGCACACCAGCAACATCACCAACCTTCTCCGCCATCGCCTGATGCTGCACAGGACACAGGGCATCAGCACCTGACAGCATTGCTGCCCGGGAGGCCAGCGGTGGCATCACCATGGCCAGATTTTCTTCACTTGACGCTGTAAACCCTGGCAGCCACATGATGCGCCAGGTTGACACCATCCCACATCAGCACCGTGAAGTATCCCTTTAATGTCCAAGCCATTTCATGCACACTCATCATTATAGCGGGGGCGGGTGTGGGTGGAGTTATGTCTGAACAATCACTGGAATTCAGTAAGACACTTCTCAAGGTGTGCTCAGATCTGTCCAATAAGGGGCAGTTTTGGAAAAATAGATTTCACTGTATGACAACACATTACCAGAAACTTCACATGGACATTGGCTAAACCTTTCACGTGCCTACCCTTGTGTGTGGCTAGTTGGTATGCTTGCAGTAGGATGAGGGTGAGTGTGAGGGGTGGCAAGTGAGATGGGGAAGTGATAAAGTAGATAGAGGGTTGGGTGGAGGTGCAAGGTAAGTTGGTGTGAGTAAGGATGTGCAGGAGTAGGGTAGGGAAGGCAGAGTGATGGGGATGTGTTGAGTGACACAGCAGGGTGAGTTTGAGTGTGGCTTTGCAGTAACGTTTCATGATCCACTGAGATTATTGAAAGGTTTGCACCACTGCAGCCAGGGACCCCTGACAACATCCCTGCTTTTGCCCTCCTGTGCAATGTGTAACCAAGCTGCGTTGGTGTCCTGGGGAAGTCGCTTCTGCCTTTGGAAGGGAAGAGAACCTCCCCGAGTCCTGTGACTCCCTCCATAAGCATATGGAGGGAGTCATTGGAGAGCCTGGGTGCAAGCATTCACCTTTGTACAGTGCTTCTCAGTGTTTGCAGCCCCTCAATGCTGTCAAACACTGACAGAACAACTGTCAAACTCCATGTGGACGTGGTCCCTTTAAGGAAACCGGCTGAATGCCCTAAGAATTGCCTTAAGTGTGTCCTCAAAATGGAGCCAGTAGCCAGACTGCATATTAGGAAAGGGCTATTGATAATTAAACCATGAAGGCTTATACAAACAAAATATTCCTTACCAGGGATAGAAAACAAGTCATCAAGACCCCAGACTCCGCAACAGCTTGTGAAGAGGGACATAAAGATGTGCTACCTGTGTGAACAAAGACCTGAGAAGCTAAGGAGGAAATAAGTGACTTGTCGTGTCTGGGCATTGGTGCTTCATTAATTTTGAGGTCATTTGTGCCAGGTGAGGTGATTGACTGGGCTGAACTCTTCTAACACATGCCACACAGATTAACCAAAAGAATTGGAGGAGGTTTCTTTGGAAATTAACAATATACAAGATGGTATTTTTGATACTAAACTCCCAGTCTTCAGTCCTTAGTTCGTGGTTTAGTTCTTGTTCTATTCGTAGTTCTTATAATATGTGTGTAGGAGTTTGTCTTGTATTTGCGGAAGGGTGTCTCTGTAAAGTTGGAAAGTGCATCTTCAATAGAGAGAGAAATATTACAGAAGTTAAGATTGTACAGCCATGCCAAAAAGATAGAGGCAGATATACGTGTGTTACTTAGATGTACAAGTTTCCTTGAAATCAAGGGAGGTGAGATTTAAGTCAGCTAGTGTTACAGCTACCAACATGGAAGGTGACTTTACCAGGATCCTGGAGCAATGGATAGCACTTCTATAGACTGAGGTTCATCATTCTGACGTCTCCCCAGTGTGAGCCACAATCCACCTCAATGAACACACGTGACAGCTTTCTGCTCCCTAAACAGTGACCTGAATTTTAAGTCTGGCACGTGAGTATATACAGTAATATTTAACAGGCTCGGACAGGTGCATCCAAGCTTTTTTTTGTCTTGGGGGTCACTTAGCTGCATAGCATGGAGATTTCAGGCCATTTCTAAAGTTTACTTCAATGCTGCCAGTAATTTGCATTTATCTCAGGCTGCAGATACTGGTAGCTGCTGATATTCTGATCAGGAGTGGCTCTGTGCAAAGGTTCGCTTTAGGGTCCCTACATTTTAGTATCCAATTGTTGTGTCCCCTTGTGTTCTTTTTACTATGTAATACAGACACTTTTAACTCATTTTAGTTTACAGCTTTTACTCAGTGCTTTCATGATGTTGCTGCCGCATGGTGCGGAGTGATACAAGATGTCCGACCTTGCACTGTGCACTGCCTGACAATGTGCCACATAGCAGTATAAATGCACTAACCAAAGTAGTTCCATATAACAATGTAACAAGTAGTTCCATTAAACGATGTGATAATATAATGATGTAACATCCCTCTTTCTCAAAACACTAAAACATGAAATTTAATTTAATTAAAAAATATATTATATCTAAACTATTATTATCAAATACAAAGAATCGTGAGTTTTCTTTTCTTATTCGCGATATCGCTCAGGTGGTTGGATGTTGTCCCTCCATCTTGTGGATTTGGTGGTGACCACTCCTCTCTGTGGTGTTTTGGTGTGTTCCGCTCTTGTTGTTGTTGTTGCTGTCGCACTTGGAGTTGGAATGTGCATGCTCGTGGTTGTTTGATTTGTGGCGCTTGTTTCTGGCATTGCACTGCTTGTAGTAGCTGGTGTTGTCAATGTTGCTGATGTTGTCTGCTGCCTAACCAGTTCAGGTGAAGGTCTGATGTGGAGTCTGTTCCGTCTGTATTGGTTACCAGGTTCGGTCTCTACGAAGTAGGATCTTGGAGTATCAGCTTTTCCAATGACCTTGGCTGGATTCCAGGTTTTCAACACCGGGTCTTGCACATGCACTGATTGCCCATTCAGCAATTCTGGTAGCGTTTTTGCATGTTTATCGTAATGTTTGCTCCCTACGATTTGTCCTTCTGCCAGCTTTTGTCTGAAGTCCTCCTGGTCCTGGGGAGGATGTATTTTTGCTGGCAGTGTAGTCTTAAACTTCCTCCCATTCAGCAATTCCGCAGGTGATTTCATGTCTGCTTTCAGTGGTGTTGATCTGAGTGATAGGAGGGCAAGGTCTTGGTCTTCCCCCATCTCACTACTTTTGATGAGAGTTCTCTTGACAGTCTGGATCTGTCTTTCGATGAACCCGTGTCCCCTTGGGAAATGTGGGGATGAGGTTACTATTTTGAACCCATACTTTTCTGCCAGAGCTCTGAATTCACTCGATGTGAACTGGGTTCCATTGTCACAGATTACCTTTTCCGGGATTCCTTGTTCAGCAAACAAGCTCTTTGCAATTCTGGTGGTAGTTGTGGCTCTCAGATCGTTCATCCTTTTCACAAAACGAAACTTGGAATAGTAATCTGCCACTATGAGATACCATTCTTGATTGCACATGAAGAGATCTGCCCCAACAGTGTGCCATGGTCTTGACGGTATTTCACTAGGTATCATCTCCTCTTTCAGTTGTGCATTTCTGTATTTCTGCCATATACCACATGCAGAAACCATCTGTTCGATATTTTTGTACATGCCTATCCAGTATACAGCTGATCTGGCTCTCAGCTTGCATTTCTCCATTCCCATGTGGCCTTCATGTATTAGATGGAGAAGTTCTGTCTGTATCGTCTTTGGCACGATGATCCTCGATCCAGCAAGGAGAATACCGTCTTCTACTGCAATATCGTCTCTAATCGTCCAGTATTGACGAATTGTCGCCTGTACCTGCTGGATTCTCTCCGGCCACCCCTGTATCACTTGTTGTGTGAGTAGTTGTAATTCCTCATCTTTGCTAGTCTCATCTCTGATTTGACTGAGCTTTGTAGGGGTAACACTCACTAGGTGGTGGATTTTTACTGTTAGACCCTCCACCTCGTGTTTCTCATATGGTGACAATCGAGACAACGCATCTGCTAGCACCATTCACCATTTCCTTTCCTGGCTTATATTTAAGCATGAAGTCATAGCTTTGGAGCCTTAGAAGTAGTCTTTGCAGTCTTGCAGGTGCTTTGCACAGATTCTTCTTATAGATCTGTTCTAGTGGACGATGGTCACTCTCTATTGTAAACTGCCTTCCATACAGATATGTATGGAATTTCTTGCATCCATATACTATTGCTAATAGTTCTCTTTCTATGTTGGCGTATCTCGTCTCGGCTGACGTCAAGGCCTTTGATGCGAAAGCTATCGGCATTCCTTCCTGCACAAGAGCTGCCCCTAGTCCTCTGGTAGAAGCGTCTACTTGCAGAGTGACTGGTTCTCTTCTGTCATAATATGACAGACTTGTTTCTTTGCACAACAGTTCTTTAAGCTGTTTGAAATTCCTTTCGTGTGATTCAGACCACTGGTATTCGGCGTCTTCTTTCATTAGCTCTCTGAGATTTGTTGTATGTTCCGACATGTTTGGGATGAAAGAACTCATGTATTGGATCAAGCCGAGGTAACTCCTCAGCTCTTTCTTATCTTTGGGTGGTTTCATTTGAGCAATCGCCGCAATCTTCTCAGGATTTGGCTTGACTCCCTCTGGTGTGTAAATCATACCGAAGAATTGGCATTCGTTGACTTTAACTATGCACTTATCGGCATTTAACTTGATGCCAGCCTTCCTGGTACGCTCCATGGCCTCATGTAGGTGCATATCATGGTCTCTTTCATCTGCTCCATAGGTCTGAATATCATCAGCTATTCCTATAGCTCCTCCACAGCCTCTATATGTCTCGTCTACTTTCTGTTGAAAGATATCTTGACTGACCTTTAACCCGAATGGTAGCCGCAGGAATTTGTAACGCCCAAATGGTGTGTTGAATGTTGTCAGTGTTGTTGATTCCTCATCCAGCTTCACGTTCCAATATCCATTTCTGGCATCTAGTTTTGAGAAAACCTTGGCTCCTGCCAGTGATGGCGTAATCTACTCTAGCGTTGGGGATGGATAGTGGTCCCTCTTTATCGCCTGGTTTAGATCTTTGGGGTCCAAACATATTCTGAGACGCCTGTTTGGCTTTTCTCGTACCACAGTTGAGTTTACCCAGTCTGTGGGTTCAGTGACCTTTACGATCATTCCCTTTTCTTCCATCTCCTTTAGCTCTCTTTCAAGCTTTGTCTTCAGCTCGATGGGTACTTTTCGTGGAGCATGGATAACGGGCTTTACCTCTGGATCGATGGTGATGTGGTATTGGAAATCTCCAAAACATCCCACTGTATCATCGAAACATTCCGGATACATGTCTATCAAGTCTTTTTTACTCTTGATTTGTGGGCGATTTTCCAGCGGGGTGTTGCTGTCTATCCTCAGTGATGTTTTCGTCAGTTCGTGATTCAGTGAGATCAATCTCAACTTCTCACAGCTGTTTAATCCCAGGATCGCTGGCCCCTCAGTGTCGATGACATAGAACATGCAGTTGACGTTCTTTTTTTTATGTGTCCCTTTGACAAAGGTTATTCCGAGTTGTTTAATCTCACTCCCCCCGTACATTACTTGCCTTTAAACAACCGTTTTTCGGGTAGCCATCTTCTCTCAAGTTTTCGGGAAAGATCTGCTGGTACAGTCTCAATGGGAGAATGTTGCTCTGAGCCCCTGTGTCCAGCTTCAACTTTAAGTTGATGGTTGTGGGCTGACCTTTGATCCTCTTTTTGATTTGGATGATGGTGTGCAATTCTCTCCTCGGAGTATTTTCCGCTCTGGACATCTCGTGAAGCTGTACCTTTATGGTTTCAATGTTTAGTGTATTGTCATGACCATAATCATCATCATCCTGCTCATCCATGGCATGGATATTGTGTTTCTTTCTCTGGTTCTGCTGTCTGCCTTTGTTTTTGATGTATGTTCCTTCTTTCTTCGTTCTACACCTCTTTTCCCAGTGGTTTAGTTTGCCACATGCATTGCAGCTTGTTCCATATGCTGGACATTTCCTCCTGTCTGTATAATCGTGCGGTCTTCCACAGTTCCTGCACATGTTTCTCCCGTTATCATGTGCATATCTTTGTGTGTTGTACTTTTCTCTCACTGCTATGTGGCACACTGTGTCAGGCAGTGCACAGTGCAAGGTCGGACATCTTGTATCACTCCGCACCATGCGGCAGCAACATCATGAAAGCACTGAGTAAAAGCTGTAAACTAAAATGAGTTAAAAGTGTCTGTATTACATAGTAATAAGAACACAAGGGGACACAACAACAGAATTAAATGTACTAATATGAAGCTCAGAAATGTGTGGTCAGAGCACACATTGCCTATGATTGAGAGTCAGGCAGAGGGTGTGGAAAGGAGATGGGCACAGCATTGCTGAAACCTCAGCAGAATGTTAAACCTGATTAAGAGAGGATGGCTACTGACAGGAGCAGTCAGTAATCCCTTCACTAGAACATACATTGAAGAGCATCAGTTCACCCAGAGAAAATCTACTGACTTAGGGAACTAATTCAACACAAACCTTCTTTATTATCACAGGTTACCTTTTATTTGTTCTAAGTTGCATGTTATCATTGTTTTGAGACACAAAAATCTATTATTTGAAAAAAATTAGATTATGTTCGAAATCGAGTAGAGTTAGAGAAAGGGAAAAGGATTACATGTATTCTCCTGATATCAAGGCTTCTCAAATTGTAAAACCGCCAGGAAGTATATTACTGAATGAAAATAAAATAATTCATATTTTGATAAGTATTTTAAAAATGTTATTGAAAGTATTGAGATTTGTGCATATTTGATTTTATCTATTTATAAATAAATGAGCACACACTGGCTCTGCTTGGAGTCCCGTGCACTTGCATGCACTCTTGGTCCTAATTGTGCCCCCGGTTCTGATTTAGGATTTATCCACCTTTCAGACAACAGCTCTTTCAAAACCTCAAGCCCACAAAGTTTAAACAGGACAAACCAGCAAGTAACAATTGTAAGCGTAAGTGGAACTGAGTTAACTGGATTCATGGGCTAAATTACAGGGCTTTCTGGGCCAAATACGGTCCCCAAGTTATAGTTTGGTCTCGGGCACGCCACACAAGATCAGATCACAGTATTTTTTTTTCTCTAGTTCTGACGAAAGGTTATCGACCTGAAACATTAACTCTGTTTTTCTCTCCACGGATGCTGCCCTGGCCTGCTGAGTTTTTCCAGCGTTTTCTGTTGTTATTTCAGATTTCCAGCATCTGCAGTATTTTGCTATCGTAACAGTATTTATTTTCCTGTGTGTGTATATTCATAAGTATGAAAATAAAAGATATATTTTGATAAATATCAAATAGCCTTGCTGATAAAAATTAACTGGTTGAAAAGATGTCCATGCCAGAAAATTTAGTGAAAAAGTGTACTGTAGAAAATCAAGCAAAAAAAAAGGAATGGTTTTGCTGTATTCTTACCTATGTTCAGGTTGGACTTGTCCTTCATGGCTGTAGATAAAGGAGTGCTGCATGAGATTCCACATTATTACCACTGGCATTACAAAATGATCCTTCAGTATAGAACAGTAATTCTGAAACTTGCTGCTAGTATTTCAGTAACACCACCTCAAAAATATACAATACAGAGAGACAAGCCAGGCAGTCTTATAAGGCACAGAGCAAGTTTACGATTCAAAGGAATGAGTCATTCCTTTGATAGAACAATATGCAAATAAATCACATGGTGTGTTACCGCACAATATGATCAGGAAGGCACCTGATTGATCCTTGTCTACGTGAAATGATCTAATCTCAATCTCTGGCAACAGTACATTTGGCTTCAATTTCCCCAAGCTTGAGAGCATAAAAATGAGTAAGGATTGCTATCCAGTGAATTGACCATGTGTGCATGACAGGATTGGGTCCAGCAGCAAATATTGTAATCTGCCAGTACTCACTGTTCATGTTTACACTTGCAAAATCGCCTGCTTTTTCTGCAGTCTGGAGGAGTCCGTGTTTCACGTCTATGTAGAGTGTGAGAGATTACAGCCCCTATTCCATTATTTGATGTGGCTGCTCCTCGATTTTTGGCTGCACTTCAGTCCCACGCTCCTGATCTTTGGTCACTCGGTGTGGAGGGGAGCGGGCAGTTCGCGGGACCTCCTCATAGGACTGCTCCTGGGCCTGGCCAAAGTGGCCATCAACCGGCCCAGGCAGCGGGTGGTTGAGGGGGTCGTTCGACCCGACTGCCTGCCTCTCTTCCGCAGCCATGTTCGCGCCCGGGTGGCCCTGGAGATGGAGCACGCAGTGTCCGCCGGCACGCTCGAGGCCCTCCGCGACTGGGCACCGCAGGGACTGGAGTGCATCATCACCCCGGAAACCAAATTTGAATTTAATTTGTTAAGTTTTATTTAATGTTTTATTAGTTACAGTAATTTTGTTTATGGATTGCTCAAAAAGAGTACACTTGCAAAATGGTCATTTGGCATAAATATGAGGCAGCTGATTGCACCTATGAACTCCATACCCCAACATGCGTCACTGCCTTCAGAAGGAGCGGGGTAAGGGGAGTGAAAAGAGATAACTTGCATTTATACTGCACTTTTAGATGAAAATATCTCAAAGTGTTTTTTAAAGGAAACAAAAAGTAATGAGGCAGAAAGCAAACCCACTAAAACAAAATGGTTCAGTTTTTATTTAAATAGTGCTTTAGGTTGAAATGGTTATCATTGTAACCAAAACAAAGGAGCCATGTGACTGACAGTCTGTCAGGGATCATTTATGTTATGAATTACTAGAACTGTACTTGCAGGTTAGCCAAAGGGCCTGGAAGTGAATCAGGTGATAAAGGTATCTGTAATGTTATCTTATATCTTAGTATTAAGAGGCTTACGAGTAGATATCGTTGAGTACTCTTTATTAGGTCTTGAGTTAGTGCCAGCTCGTGCAGTACTGCCGCATGGCCAAGATGGCTTCCTATTTATACGACTGCCGTCAAGCAGCTGTCTTTACTATAGCTACCGTAAAGCAGCTGTCTTTACTACAGCCACAGTTATCTGTACATCTTTCCCCCTCAACGATGACATAAACAGTAAACACCATAACATAACATAACACATAGAACACATATTAACAACATATAAAAACAGTCAGTGTAACTACTATTAATTACTATTAACAACATGTAAAAACTGTCAGTGTAACTATACCTTGCAATAACTGCCGGTACATATAAACACTACCCACACCCAGAAGTCCATTAGCTGTTTACAGTCTTTCCCTTGTCTACAGGTCGAGTCTAACGACAGGCTTTCTGGTGCGCTGTGACCTGCGCAGCTGAGCGGGTATTTGCTGGGCCAACCCAGTTGTGTCCATTAAGTTCATGTCTGTACCACACGGATCCCTTGTCTCATTGTCACCCCTGTGTACTTCATCACTTTGTGGCATTGCCCTCGTCTCCTCATCACTCTGTCGGATTTCCATCATCAGCTCATCCTCTCTGTCTTCCTGCGGCTGATAGGTCTCGGTGGTTTTCAGTAGGTGCCTCCTGTTTCTGCGATACACATTGCCATTTTCTGTCATGACACTGTATGACCTGGGGGCGACCTGTTGTAGAACGGTGGCTCTTTGATTCCATGACCCAGGCCCTTCAATGCGAACTACATCCTTCTCCTGTAGAGGCACTAGTGCAGTGGCTGTGTGGTCATGGAGCGTTTTTTGTTTCCGCTGAAGTTTCCGGGCCTTGTCTGCCCATACCTCATCTCTGTGATCAGGTGTGACATGCCTGGGAAGTCGAGTATGGATTTTGCGACCCAGTAAGAGCTCAGCTGGAGACTTGCCACTTTCCAGCGGGGCCGCCCTGTACGACATCATGGCCAGATATGGGTCAGTGTTGCTGTGTGCTGCTTTCTTTAATAGCCTTTTCACAATCTGTACCCCCTTCTCCGCTTTTCTATTAGCTTGAGGGTAGAGCGGGCTGGAGGTTACATGCTTAAACTCATACTCTGTAGCAAACGACTGAAACTCATGACTGGCGTAGGGAGAGCCATTATCAGAGACCACAGTTAGAGGGATGCCCTGCCTGGAAAAGATTGACTTCAGGTGAGTTATCACAGCTCTTGACGTGGTGCTGGGTAGGAGAGCAATCTCAGGATAATTAGAGTAATAATCAATAACTAACAAATAGTTTTTTCCTTCGTAGTGAAAAATATCAGTTCCTACCTTTTCCCAAGGTTGTGATGGGAGCTCTGTGGTAATGAGGGGCTCTTTTGTTTGCTTGTAGTGATACTCCTGACATGTAGCACACTCACTGATCATCTGGTCAATATCAGAGTTCATGTTTGGCCAGTAGAGTGCCTCACGTGCTCTCCTTTTTGATTTTTCCACACCCAGGTGCCCTTCATGTATCCTGTGAAGCATTTCTCATCGCATAGAGATGGGCACTACAATCCTGTCACACTTAAGCAGTAGTCCATTGACCACAGAAAGCTCAGACTGAATATGATGATATTGTTTACATGACCCTTTCTTCCAACCCTCTTGAAGATTTCTCATCACTTTCCTCAGAACAGGGTCCTTTGATGTCTCTGTGGCTATCTTTGATAGTTGTTCCTGTGAGGCGGGCAATGCTGCATAGACCATATCCACATGAAGGGCCACATCCTCTTCTGTTTCACTGTTTTGTGTGGCACGAGGCGCAGCCCTGGATAGTGTATCTGCTATGAACATTTGTGTCCCTGGCACATATGTGAGCTCAAAATCATAACATTGTAGTCTCATCATTAGGCGCTGTATCCGTGATGACATGTCACACAGATTCTTTTTTGCGATCCCTAGCAGTGGCTTATGGTCAGTTTCTAGGATAACCTTGGGAAGTCCATAGATGTAGGTATGAAATTTTTCACACCCAAATGCCAAGCCCAGGCACGCCTTCTCTATTTGCGCATACCGGCACTCTGTAGCCGTCATGGAGCGTGACGCATATGCCACTGGTCGCCATTCTCCTTCATCTTCCTGTAGAAGGACAGCCCCTAATCCATCCTTAGAGGCATCTGTGGACACTTTTGTCCTCTTTTCAGGGCAGAAGAACTTCAGTAGGGATTCACTTGCTAGAATGTGTAGCAGCCCCTTCCATTCATTCTCATGTTCATGTCCCCATTGGAACTCTGTCTCTTGGTGCAGCAGTTTTCTCAAGTGAGCGGTTTTCACTGCCAGATTTGGAATGAATTTCCCTAGGTAATTAACCATGCCAATGGCCCGCTGAACCCCTTTCTTGTCCTTTGGTTTTTCCATGTCATGTATGGCCTTTACCTTTGACTTGTCTGGCTGAATCCCTTCTGCAGAAATCTTGTCCCCGAGGAATGTGATTTCATTGACGCTGAACTGACATTTGTCTTTATTTAGTTTGAGTCCATACTGCCATATCCTCTGAAGTGTTTTTTCCAGTCTGGTGTCGTGCTCTCCCTGAGTGGAGCCCCATACTACCAGATCATCCACGTACACCCGCACACCATCCAGGCCCTCGATGATTTGCTCTATTGCTCTGTGGAAGATTTCTGGGGCGGAGCTAATGCCGAAGGGCAGGCGCTGGTAAGAGTATCGACCAAATGGGGTGTTAAAGGTGCACAGCTTAGCACTCTCTTCATCAAGTTTCAGCTGCCAGAATCCATGCGAGGCGTCCATCTTGGAGAAGAATTTTGCTCCTGTCATTTCGCTGACTATTTCCTCTCTCTTAGGGGTTTGATAGTGCTCTCTTTTTATATTAGCGTTAAGGTCCTTGGGATCCATGCAGACACGCAATTTATCAGTCTTTTTTGAATTGACGCAAACCATGGAATTTACCCAGTCAGTCGGTTCCTCAGTCTTCTTTATGACACCTAGTCCCTCCATGCGGTCTAGCTCTTTCTGCAGTTTCTCATGGAGGGCCACCGGAACTCTCCTAGGTGCGTGAATCACAGGTTGTGCATCATCTCTTAGTTTGATGGAGTATGTAAAGGGCAGTGCTCCAAAACCCTGAAATACATCTGCGTACTTGTGTGTTATAGCATCATGCTTTATATTTGTACTGTCTTGGGGGGCACTCTGCACACAGTTCAGTTTATTAATAGTATAGACTCATTTTTCCAAGCCCAAATCCACACATGCCTTATCCCCCAACAGTGACTCATGTCCTTCAGGCACTATAACAAACATCAATGGGTGAATGCGATTTTTTACCTTAACATTCAGCCTACACGTTCCTTTTGTTTCAATACTTTGTCCATTGTACGCCTTCAAAGCCACTGTCTTGTTCAGTATTTTTGGTCTCACTTTGAGACTCTGTGCATCACTCCAGCTTATGAGGTTTGCCTTAGCACCTGTATCTAGCTTGAAGGGAACAATGGTGCCATTTACCAGCAAGGGGGCTATCCAAACTTCAGTCTTTAGTCCTACGGAATGTACTTCCTTTTCCATATCTTTACCCTGTTATAAGTCATTTTGCACCATTCCAACATACAAAGTCTCCGATTCTGTGTCTTCAGTCTCAATAGCATGCACTGTCTTTTTACCTTCGGTTTTCTCTTCCCAAAAGCACATTTTAGCAAAGTGATTCCTGCCTTTACATTTTGCGCCGTTCTTCCCATAAGCCGGACATTGTCTTGCCACGTGTCTATTGCCGCACCATCTGCAATCATATGGCGTCATAGTCCTGAACTCTGTGCGTCCTCTTGTGTCCCTTCTGTGTACTACATCCACTGGTAGGTTGTCCAGTCCCAGCGCTCTCACGCCCGTTGCGGTAGTTCTCCCATCGAATGTTTGCATGTGCATGGCTGAGAGTTCACTAGCATGACATTTTTACTGCAGCATCCAAAGTTAAGCCATTGTCCCTAAGAATTCTCTCCCTCACCTTCTTGTCAAGTATTCTGAAAATGACCTGATCGCGTATCATCGATTCCTTCAAGTCTCCAAAGTTACATGTTTGTGCTTTTGTTTTCAAGTCCGTCAGAAAAACATCAAAGGATTCTCCTTGCTTTTGCACGCGGGAGCGAAAAACAAATCTCTCGAACGTTTCATTCTTTTTAGGTGTGCAGTATTTATCGAACAAATCTATCACCTTGTCCAGATCATTTTTGTCACCTTCAGCTGCAAATGTAAATGTATTATACAGCTCGATTGCCTGCGAGCCAGCCACTGTTAGCAACAAAGCTACCTTACGTGTTCCAGAGCTAGTCGTGGCGTCGATCGCTGTGAGGTAGGGAAGAAAGCGTTGTTTGAATTTGCGCCAATTTTTGTCCAGATTTCCTTCAAGTTGCAGGCTAGTCTGTGGTTTTATCCCTTCCATTGTTGTGGTATGCCTGTATCGTGCGTTCTATAAATCCTGATACCATGTAATGTTATCTTATATCTTAGTATTAAGAGGCTTACGAGTAGATATCGTTGAGTACTCTTTATTTGGTCTTGAGCCAGTGCCAGCTCGTGCAGTACTGCCGCATGGCCAAGATGGCTTCCTATCTATACGACTGCCGTCAAGCAGCTGTCTTTACTACAGCTACCGTAAAGCAGCTGTCTTTACTACAGCTACAGTTATCTGTACAGTGTCTAAATTTGAAAACAAAATAATGAAGGGTTTGGCAAACAGATCAGAACTTTAAAACAAAGAAACAAAAGGTTAATAACAAGCCATGGTGAGCCTGAAATCCCAGGAACTGCTGGAGGGGGTTGCGGGGTACAGCGGCAGCAGAAAGAGGTCGGGCAGGCTGGAATTTAGATTGGGAGTTGGTTCTGCTGGGTCTCTGCCCATTTTTTATTTGATTAATTTAAATGGATGGAAATTCAGAGTCTGTGGATCCCTGATCTTCTGACTATCATTCACTGCAAGCATTGGCCCTCTTGTATTCAAATCCCTCAAGCCTTGCTCCTCCCTAAATATGCAACACTCTCCATTGGAGAGTTGGCATTCATTGCCCTAACCACCTACTTCTACTGAGTAGTTCTCTTTGGGGACCTTTGTCACACTGTCCCAAACAGGGCCTCCTTCCTGTCCCTCATGTCTTTTCTTCTGATCTTCTGACTCTGGTTTACTGTAAGTCCCTCCCACCCATGACCCATCATCGGTAATGAATCCTTCATGTTTACATTCCTGTACTCTGGAATTCTCTTCCTAAACCTCTCCATCTTGTGACCACTCTCACCACCTTCAAAATCTACTTGTTTGACCAGCCACCACCTCAAATTCTCGTACTCTTCTTGTTCTGTTCCCCAAAAAGTTGTAAAAGGTACGCTAAAAGTACAAGTTGTTGTCATGTCCAGGTATCTCTGTTGCAATCGAGCTGCTGTCTAGGGTGCCTGCTGTTATGTGCATCCCATGTTTCTGCACTCCTGGGCCGTCTCTGCTTCTGATGATGATTTTGCGATGCAAGATACCTGAAAATGGCTGCTCCACCCATGCTTTGGGGAAGTAAACACCTTTGTAATGCAGTACTCAGCCCTCCTGATTCACCAGAAAATCAAGACCTGTGCATGCTATTCTTTGATCTCATTTTTAATTGAGCAATGCTCCATGCTAGAGCCCTGGAGAGAACAGACAAGTTAACATTTCAGATATGGATCCTTTGTCAGGACTGGAAGATACTACAAATGAATGTCATTTAAAAAGGAACAGACAAGGGGAAGGGGAAATGAAAATAAAAACACAAACACACACACAGTATGATCTGCAAAGTGCTTATGTATAAAACAGAAGATGGTTGAATGGCAGAAGTGGTATTAGCATGAGACAATGGGAGCCATAATGAAAGAAAAAAAATGAGGAATATACGAGACACACAGAGTGTGTGAATAGCTAAAGGGTTGGGGGGATAAACTAATGCAGTAGGCTCCAGAGGGTCAAGAATCTGGTAGAAGCAGGCTGACACCAAAGGTGCAGATTGCCCCGCCAGTGTTCTGCCCAGGGGGAGGGGAGGGGGATGCCAGATAGGCAGTTGGAGAGTTGGGCAATAACCTTGGAATCAAAATTGGAGGTGGAAAGAGAAAGCTAGATGTCATCAGCATATATATGGACCTGATTCTATTCTTACCGATGAATTCACAAAAGAGCAGCATGCTGTTTGAAGAGGAGGGGACCAAGATGGAGTGCTGTGGTACACAGGTGGTGATAGTTTGGACCATTGGAAGGGGCGAGATTCAAGGGAGCAGGTGCAGGCAAGAGGAGAGATGTGGTGGGAAACTATGGAATGCAGGTGTGGTGGGGAACAGTTTGGAAGAGCAAAGGATTGGATTTAAGGATATGGGGGGAGGGGGTTGTGGAGGGGGTGGCGGCAAAGATAATTGCGGATGGCCTGAGTTTTGGATTAAAAGAACTCCATAAATTTAGAATGCCAGGAGCAGATGGAGAGAGCAGCTGGGGGAGGTCAGAGGAGATAGAAGTCTAAAGCAGGAAATTCTGTTAGCGCTGAAATGCTTTGGGTACTTTCCCATCTAAACAAAACAACCTGGCATAACCTGTTCAGACATTCCAAGCCTTTATTTAGTCAAATATTTCAGATATTCAGATCCTGAATGTTTTATGATGTAGTATTTGGCACATTGTTTACTTTGTGATTTGAGTTGATAAAACAGAATAAGCTCTAAGGGACAAAGTTGTTATGAACTAAAATAATGACATTCACCCCAAAGTTTTACATCAGCCTCATTGGACTATTATTACAGCCAACTGCAAGACTATCTGCTCAAGTTGATGACCACTGTGCATCTGAATGTAATGAGTAATTCTACTTTGAGTAAAAACACAAGTTAACAATTGATACTGTAATGTAAACTATTATTTAAATAAACAGCAATGCATGGCCACTGTCTTAAAATAATCCAACAGAAAAGTAAAGAAATTGCTTCCTGGTTTTACTCATTTAAAAAAATGCACATGTTACGAACATTACAAAATGCACTTACCATTTGATGTTTAAAGGCTACTATTCTGAAATACACCCTTCTTCTTCAGAGATCTAGACTTCAAAGGAAGTGTAATAAATCAGCTAACTTGTCAATTAAATTTCAATGCAATGGTTAGTTTATTTTTAGTACAAAATAAATTCTAAAGGAAAGTATTTTTCCATTGTAAATTGAAACACATTTTGTTGCTTTCTAAAGGCAGTAGTAAATAGGTTACCGACCTCCACGAGGCTTGCAGCCAGTATGTTGATGAGGCCTGAGGACCAATTTCCATCCATCCTTGGGCTTCTCGGTTTGGGTACACACAACTTGCGCAGCGCCAAGTCTGGGCCCAAAATTAGACACAGAAACTGGGAATAGTAGCATAGTGGTTAAGTTACTGGACTAGTAATCCAAAGGGTAGACTAATGATCTCGTAAGACGTGAGTTCAAATCCCACCATGCCAGCTGGGGAATTTAAATTCAGTTATTTAAATAAATCTGGAATAAAAAAACTAGCATCAGTAATGCTGATTGTCGTAAAAACCCATCTGGTTCACTAATGTCCTTTAGGGAAGGAAATCCACTGTCCTCACTCAGTCTGGCCTATATATGACTCCAGACCCACAGCAATGTGGTTGACTCTTAACTGCCCTCTGAAATGGCCTAGCAAGCCACTCAGTTGTACCAAACTGCTACAACAACGTCACTGTGGGCGTACCTTCACACGGACTGCAGTGATTCAAGAACGCGGCTCACCACCACCTTCTCAAGGGCAATTAGGGATGGGCAATAAATGCTGGCCTTGCCAATGACGCCCACATCCCATGAATGAATACAAAAAAAGACCAAGACCAAGAACACCATTTTCTGTCGTTGACAGCTTGTTTTATTTATCTTTTAATGTACACTAAAGCAAGCCCTGATAGTTTATAATGGCAGCCAGCAAGTCCTGACATTGTCTCTTGGCAGCCAGCCAATAAAACTATGAAAAGTAGCTTGATGAATCTTCATGCACAGTAGCTTGTACCCGTGAAACATGCTGAATTGCTTGATACTTATTAACCACTTGCTAACCTTAGTTTAATTATTTCAGCTTGATTTTACAAGAGAAGTGAACCCAAGAATATTGACTCACCAGAAAACTAAATGTCTTCAAGGCACAAATTGCAGCAGAGTTTCTTGTAAACAAACTATTTTTCCCTTCTGAGGTGCCTCCATGTTTTGTTGCATGTCCCCACCCCTTTAAATGTACACTACTCACATAAACTTTGTACCTCCACTGATCACACAAACTTTGTACCTGTAGTAAAGCAGCTTGCAGGTTCTAATAGATTACAAAATAATTAATGATTGTATTGACCAATTTTAAAGCTTCATACAACTTAATTACAGCATGAAGCTACACTACAGATGCAAATATTTTGACATTTTCACCTAAGAGATTTTTAGTTAATCCAGGCCCAATGGAAATGCCGGTTTCGTGCATGCACTGCGCATGCGTGGGAAACCGGCACTTCCGTTCCCCTGAACGAAGGGGTTCACAGATCAAACGCGTGCGCAGGAGAGGCTGCATGTGCGCATGGAACTTAGGTTTTTTTTGCAGGTTTTCCTGGGAGGGTAAGTCACCAGAAGTTACACATTTAAAAAGCAGTCGCAAGGCCTGCTTTTTACAAGGTAAGTGGTGAATTAATTAAAATTAAAACATTTTTTCCACAGGTTTATTATTTTTAAATACTTTAAAGAAAGGTAAGTTTATTTTTAGCCCCGTTAGAAAATAAAATTATTTCTTTAAAAAATTTAAATTATTGTTTAAAATAGTTATTTCATGTAATTTATAGTTTATTTTAAAAATGTGATTTAAAAAAAATTTATTTGAAGATTTAGTGATGTTTTGGGGCTTATAGTATTTATAAGTTTGACAGCCCTTCCTGTCAAACTTATGAATGAAGCATTCCCTGCTACCATTGGCTCTCCATGGCCCATGTGATCCCAGGGGAACGCATCGAACTAACTGCACCCCTGGGATACGCAAGCACTGCGTGCCGGCAGTTGGAGGAGGCCCAGGATCACAATTCCACGGGGGTCCACAGCTCAACGGCCGGCGCGCAAGGTAAGTGCAGGTCGGGGGCTTACACCCGCGGGAAGCCCCTGACCCGAATTTCTGGGCCATTGTATCATAATAATATTCCCAAAGCTATGTCCTAGAAGCTGAACAGGATATTAAAAAAAATTGTACTAATACAATGAAGAATTCAAAATGTTATCCAAAATACTTAACTTTTCTTGTAATATGGTGATAGACAAATATCTTGGAAAAGAGGGCAACATCTTCTTACCTGCAGCAGGCCACTGTGTCCATAATGAGTGCTGCTTAGTCCTTCTATGTTGGTCAAGCATTACTGACAAAGAAGATGGAGAAATACTGAACCAGGTCACAAAGGGGCAGGAACTGATCTTGCCAGGGGTCAGACAAAAGCAACAAGCCATTATCTGCACATAATGCAGTCTCAGAATTGTTCTGACGAACAGTAGTATCACTAGCATACATAAGTTGGTCTGAGATGGGAAAAAGAAGAAGAGAAGTTCCTATGGGTGCCAAAACTGCACAATATCAGTGTGATGTGCCTCAATAATTCCGAGACTCGAAGTTAGCAGAACAAAAACAAGGCTTTTATTAACTTAGAAAGTAACACGTAAGAGAGAGAGATGTCTTCTTTCTGGAGACTGAGGCCAGACTGAAGCTAGCTTACAAACGGGGCCAGGTATGGGCGGAGCCCTACACACAGCACATTCCAGCACATTCCAGTATACAATACAGCACATTCCAGTACACAATACAATGAGGTCTGGGGGAAGGGAAATGACACTGAAGCCGATCTCAGTCACAGGCAGTGGTGAATGGAATATTTCATCACATTCACCCCTTCTATAGATTTAGTCTGTTCGGGGGTTTGATAGTCCTCTGCGACCGACGTGGCTGTTGCGGTGCCGCGGGTGTCGGCTGGGTGTCCCCGGTAGCCTCCTGGGTCTCTGCCGGGGGTGTCGCCAGGGTTGTTGGAGGGGTAGTTGGTGGGGGTGCCGTTGGTCGGTGTTCTTCCGGGGGTGATGAAAGAGTAGTGGGTGGGTAAGAGTTGCTGTGATCGTCGTTGCTGCTATTGCCGTGGTTGTTGTCGATGCCGGCTGGGGCGACGTCTTTTATGGACACGGTGTCCTCCCTTCTGTCGGCGTGCTGGACATATGCGTATTGGGGGTTGGCGTGGAGTAGGTGTACTGGCTCCACGAGAGGGTCCGTCTTGTGGCCCCTCACATGCCTTCGCACGAGTACCAGACCTGGGGTGGAGAGCCATGACGGCATGGATACGCCTGAGGTGGATTTCCGGGGAAAGACAAACATTCGTTCATGAGGCGTGGTATTAGTGGCCGTACACAATAGCGACCGTATCGAATGGAGCACATTCGAGAGGACTTCCTGCCAGCGGGAGATAGGGAGGCCCTTGGTCCTTAGAGCTAGAGTGACTGCTTTCCATACTGTCCCGTTCTCTCGCTCCACTTGGCCGTTACCCCGGGGGTTGTAGCTGGTGGTACGGCTCGTGGCGATCCCCTTGGACAGCATGTACTGGCGTAGCTCTTCACTCATGAAGGACGACCCCCTATCCGTATGGATGTAGCTCGGCATACCGAACAGGCAGAACAGGCTGTTGAGGCATTTAATGACCGTGGCGCTGGTCATGTCTGGGCAGGGGAAGGCGAATGGGAACCGGGAGTATTCGTTCACAATGTTCAGGAAGTAAACATTGCGGTCGACGGACGGGAGGGGGCCCTTGAAATCTAAGCTGAGCCGCTCAAAGGGCCGTGTAGCTTTGATTAAGTGGGCTCTATCTGGGCGGTAGAACCGAGGCTTGCACTCAGCGCAAGTGCGGCAGTTCCTGGTCAGGGACCGAACTTCCTCAATCGAGTAGGGTAAGTTACGGGACTTTATGAAGTGGAACAGCCGCGTGACCCCTGGGTGGCAGAGGTCGTTGTGGAGGGTCTGTAGCCGATCCCCAGTGGCGCTGGCACACATCCCTCGTGAGAGGGCGTCAGGGGATTCGTTAAGGGCCCCTGGCCGGTAAATGATGTCGTACTCGAAGGTGGAGAGCTCGATCCGCCACCTAAGAATCTTATCATTTTTAATCTTCCCCCTCTGTTTATTATTGAACATAAACGCTACCGACCGCTGGTCGGTAAGTAGGGTGAAGCGTTTGCTGGCTAGGTAGTGGCGCCAGTGGCGCACTGCCTCCACGATGGCTTGGGCCTCCTTTTCCACGGAGGAGTGTCTGATCTCGGGCCCTTGGAGGGTCCTCGAGAAGAAAGCTACGGGCCGCCCCGCCTGGTTGAGGGTGGCCGCCAAGGCGAAGTCAGACGCATCACTTTCCACTTGAAATGGAGTGTTCTCGTCCACTGCCTGTAGCGTGGCCCGCTCAATATCCTGCTTAATACTTTTGAAGGCGGCGTGGGCCTCAGCAGAGAGCGGGAAAGCGGATGCTTTCAAGAGGGTGCAGGCTTTGTCGGAGTAGTTGGGGACCCATTGGGAATAATAAGAAAATAACCCCAGGCACCTTTTCAGGGCTTTGGGAGTGTTGGGCAGGGGCAGCTCCCGTAGGGGGCACAATCGGTTGGGGTCTGGCCCGATTTCCCCATTCTCCACCACGCTGCCTAGTATGCAGAGGTGCGTGGTGTTGTAAACGCACTTGTCCTCGTTGTAGGTGAGGTTGAGTTTTTGTGCGGTTTTCAGGAACCTCTCGAGGTTCGAGTCGTGATCCTGCTGATTGTGACCGCAGATGGTGACGTTGTCGAGGTAGGGGAAGGTTGCCTGCAAGTGGTGGTCATCGACCATGCGGTCCATCTCCCTCTGGAAGACCGAGACCCCATTCGTCACCCCAAAGGGGACTCTGAGGAATTGGTAGAGGCGTCCGTTCGCCTCGAAGGCGGTGTACGGGCGGTCCTCTGGTCTGATAGGGAGCCGGTGGTACGCTGACTTGAGGTCGATGGTGGAGAACACCCGGTATTGGGCGATTTGGTTCACCATTTCTGATATGCAGGGTAGCGGGTAGGCGTCTAGTAGGGTGTACCTGTTGATCGTTTGACTATAGTCGATCACCATCCGTTTCTTCTCGCTACCCCTTACCACTACTACTTGGGCGCGCCACGGGCTGTTGCTGCGTTCAATAATGCGCTCTTTCAGGAGCCTGTCTACCTCGGTCGCGATAAACCGCCTGTCCTCCCAGCTGTACCTCCTGCTTTTGGTCGCTATTGGCCGGCAGTTAGGGGTAAGGTTCGCGAATAGCGAAGGTGGCTTTACCTTCAGGGTAGCCAGACCGCACACTGTGAGGGGCGGCTGGGACCCACCGTACTTGAGCGTGATGCTTTGGTGGTTGCACTGGAAGTCCAGGCCCAAGATCACGCTCGCACATAGGTTCTTCATGATTAATACTTTAAAATTATCATATACAGTTCCGTTAACGCACAATTGTACCGTGCAGTAACCCAGAATGGTCGATGTCTGGGTTCTATCAGCCATAGAGATGGTACCCTGAGTAGGGACCACCTTTAGGGAGAGTTGTTGTGCCAGTTCTGGGTGGATAAAGCTCTCCGTGCTTCCACTGTCAATTAAGCATTTAACCCGGCACCCGTTTACCTCGATGTCCACCATTGATCTGGATAGCGGGTGCGGCCTGGTCTGGTCCACTGTGACCGATGCCACTGTAGCGCCCTGATCGATACAAGATGGCGTCCACGCTGTCTGCTCACAAGATGGCGGACCCCACGAGGTCGGGCAAGATGGCGTCCAAGATGGCCGCTCCCACGGCGCACACGCGGCGGTGGCGGGTTTTCCGGCGGGGTTCCCTCTGCACACCTTCCCGAAGTGCCCCTTCTTACCGCACTTAAAGCAGGTGGTGCCTTTCGCCGGGCACAGGTTTCTGGTGTGCTTTGGCTGCCCGCAGAAGTAGCAGTTGGATCCCTGACGCATCGCGGCTGTCGTAGGGCTTCTGGGGGGATAGCGGGGCCCAGCCGGTGTCGGGCTGTCAGGCGGGGAAGATGCCTTCCAAGATGGCGGCGCCCTCGGTGCACACGTGGCGGCATGGACGGCGCGGGCTGAAGAGTAGGCGTCCGAGTTTCTCTGGGCCACATCCAGGGATCGCGCGGTGTCCGCAGCCTGTTTCAGGTCCAACCCCGTTTTTTCCAGCAGTCTTTGCCGGATGTAAGTGGAGCTGAGGCCTGTGATGAAGGCATCGTGAACAAGCTCGTCAGTGTACACTGCGGCTTTTACATCTCGGCACTTGCAGTCTTTGCCAAGCATTTTCAGGGTGCTTAGGAACTCCTCCACCGATTCCCCAGGTCGCTGTGCGCGGGTAGCGAGCAGGTGCCTAGCATACACCTCCTTCATAGGCTGCTGGTAATGCGCCTTTAAGATGTCGCAGGCGGCCAGGTACGTCTCGGCGTCTTGGATGAGGGGGTAAACCCGGTGGCTTACCCAATTCCGCAGAATTCCGAGTCTCATCCTCGCAGCGTCCGTAGCGTCTTTGACGGCTGCGGAATTGTCCAGGAAGAATTCCATACACTCAAACCAGTGTCCGAAGCGTGCTGATGCGTCCGGAGCATGTTGATCCAAATCCAAACGTTCGGGTTTCAGGAGTTGATCCATAGTGTTGAAAAATAAGTTAATAAAATTGATGTGCCTCAATAATTCCGAGACTCGAAGTTAGCAGAACAAAAACAAGGCTTTTATTAACTTAGAAAGTAACACGTAAGAGAGAGAGATGTTTTCCTTCTGGAGACTGAGGCCAGACTGAAGCTAGCTTACAAACGGGGCCAGGTATGGGCGGAGCCCTACACACAGCACATTCCAGTATACAATACAGCACATTCCAGTACACAATACAATGAGGTCTGGGGGAAGGGAAATGACACTGAAACCGATCTCAGTCACAGGCAGTGGTGAATGGAATATTTCATCACACAGTGATAAGAACATAAGAAATAGGAGCAGGAATCCCGTGAGCCTGCTCCGCCATTCAATAAGATCATAGCTGATCATCGACCTCAACTCCACTTTCCTGCACTATCCCCATATCCCTTGATTGCCTTAATATCCAAAAAGATAGATGCCAAACAGTCAGACCATAAGTTGTTTAGTTCCCTATTTCCCTGTATCACTGGAGAATAAGAAAACGTTCCATTTTCCAGTTTATAGTTCAGTGATCTAGGTTAACCCTTATTCTCTAAATTCATTATTTTGCCAATTTATTTCTCTGCTGGCTTTAATAAATTCTCACATATTCACCTCAAGTATTTTAGTTTTTTAAAATTCTTTGTTCAGATTTATTTGCAATGAATTTCCTCAAATTCCACTGTGAATATCTCTTAAATGCTGTCTTTGTTAAAGTATCTATAATTCCAATGTTAATTTCTGGTAATGCACTATCCAACAATCACCTCAAACGCTACCGCCAACTAATCAATGAAGAAGCTACTGAAAAGCTCAAATGTTACCATTTTAAAACTTAAATATTTATTTTATTGAAAAGCTTTGTCAAATACATTTTAATTATACTTAACTATGGGTGGATTGTGTCCACAAAGTTTAATGTGTTACATATTTTAATCAATTTAATCAGCTTTTTTTACCTCATTACCACATAGGACCTAGAACTGCTGTTGTTAGGATCACTTACTTAATTAGCACTAATGATTTGGGGAGTTTCACGGTTTTAAATTGACTCTTCATGATTTGGTACATACATCTTTCTTGGTGCATTATTTAAAGCTGGATTGAATGTTGAATGAGGTAGATCATTTACTATGGCTCTCAACCTGCAGACTTGAAAATCAAGCCCACAGACTCCAAAAATATGGATAAATAGTTAAAATCAGGTTCAACTTATTTTACTATGTGCAGTGCCATGAATATGCAAAGAACCTAATATTTTTTATTTTTGTATTGTTATTTATGTCCTAATGAGATTAACACACTGTTATAAGTAAGTTCTCTTTAGGGTCGAGTTGGCTTCATGATGGCCCACGTGATGATGGAAACTAGTTGATCCTTTGAGATGGGCTCAGTAATCCGATACCCAAGGCAGGATGGCATTATTCCAGGGCATTCCCAACCTAGCTCATTAGTGGAACATGGATTGAGCTATCATTAGGCACTAGGATTCTTCTTGCTCAATTCCAAATAACCCTGCAGGCCAATGCACCAATTGGCAGGGTGTATGTTGGATCAGAGATCTGTCTTGTTTCCTCTCTTAAAAGCCTCTGGGTGAGGTTTTGGTCTTCTTACCACCCTGTTTGCACTCAAAAACTGGACACTAGTAGGTGGAAAATAAAGTCCAGTTCCTCCTACCCAGTTATCGCTGAATTTACAATTCACCTGACTTTCTGGGGGATATAACTCTTGGTGGCTTGGGCTCCTCTCTGAATCAGGCAGGAGCCTTATGAATATATTCAAATGTGGGTCAAGTGACATCATTACAACGCCAACACCATCTTCCGACCTTACCGCATGACTACTGCCACTTCATGCCTGTCAACCATGGGTGCTACAAGTCCTGAGGATCCCATTTCAAATACTAAACCAAGCTTGGCAGTGGAACTCCACTACAATCAGATCCATGAGTAATAGAGTCCTTAATGAGCAGACTATTGGAGTTCTCAAACAACAATTCAGATGCCTGCATGGTGGCTTCCTGCAATACAACCCCGAAAGAGTATCCCACATGATTGTGGTTTGATGTGTACTGTGTGATTTTGCTTTGCAACAGAGATAACATGTGAGCCACCACTGGAGGAGGGTCTTCAGCATGATGTGGGAGAGGACCATGATGTCAAGGAGGATGACAAGGAAGCAGGAAGAGTCCAATAATTGCCTGCAGCCAGAGTTGTTTAGCAGCAGCTCATTGAAGATCACTTCAGCTAAACAATCTGTGCTCCTCTGCATTAACAGTCACATCCAACATATGTGCCAGCCCTTCCACCCTACAATCAATGGCATTTCCTAAATAATAAAATTAGTATTCATGTCATCGGCCACTGGAACACTTTCAGTACAGTAAGATTTCAAGCAGCGTTGTGGTTCTGCTGGCTTGCAGGAAGGCCTACATACTATTTCACAATCCAGAATGAGCCGCTTTACCTGTCTAGTGCTCTTTTGACTACTCTCATGCTTCTATGTGGTGCTCCCTAATGGCTGCAACATGGGAGGAAGGAGGCTTTTGTGGCTTATTCAAGGGCTCATCAGATGCTCATGGTCGGCGGCCTCTAGGAGTTTGGGCCTGAGGGAGCCAAGCTGTAGACTGTAACAACTTGACACCTGCCGAGACAGGCAGGCCCAGTTTGTTTTTTTGACAACTTAATGTAATGGTCCTCGATTCAGGAAGTGTCAAGGTTACAGAAGTGTCATCGTGAGAAATGGAATCATGTTCCATTCCCATTGCTCAAATGCCCTTGCTACAGGCTGTGACTCAGCAGTCCCATTAATCTGACTCTAGGAAATCAGTGGTCCAAGTGAAACTTGTATCCATTGCTCTCCAAGCCTGACTAAGGCAGAGGAGATAGTTGGGCCCAGCTTCTCCATGGCTCCAGTATTCTCTGGGGGATGCTGTTACTGGTGCCACAGACTCCTGCAGGAGAGGCTCAGCTGCAATGACCATCAAGATGACTGTGGTAAACCACTGTTGTTAGTATTGTTGTTCACCACTGTTGTTAGTACTGTTGTTCACTGTTAGTACTGTTGTTCACTCTTGCATATTGTTGTACTTGTCTGTGCATGCCTCAGCTGACTCCGCCCCTGGCTCCACCCTCATGGCTGGGTATAAAGGTCGCTGCTCAGAAGCCTCCGGCCCCTTTTGGATACCAGGCAACCACAAGAGGCATGCTCTGTTCTTTGGTAATAAAAGCCTGTTTATTACTTTCTCAATCTCCAGTCTTTTGTAGCAATTGATAGTGCATCAATTTTATTACCAAAGTTAAATGTTGGCTGCGGATGCTGATCAACCGATGGCGCAAAACGCTGAGCAGCAGGCGCTGCTGCGAGCCCTCAGACCAACATGCCTGGACCTAGACCCCCAAGAAGCGGGTTCGTCGACTAAATTCGCACAATGGCTGCGTTGCTTTGAGGCGTATCTGGAAGCCTCGACCGTGACTCTTGATGAAAATAAACTGAAAATCCTGGCCTCGAAGGTGAGCCACCAAGTCTATACTTTAATCCAAGATGCGACGACCTACGCGGCGGCTATCGACCTACTGAAAGGGCAGTATGCACGCCCGGTTAACACGGTCTATGCCAGGCACCTTTTAAGATCTCGCAGACAGCAGCCCGGGGAATCGGTGGAAGCCTTCCTACGGGCACTGCGGGTACTCGGACGTGGCTGCGACTGCAAGGAAGTATCGGCCGCGGCACATGTGGAGGGACTGATACGAGACGCTTTCGTTGCGGGTCTAAGGTCCGACTACTCCCGGCAGAGGCTGCTGGAGAAGGGTGAAATAAGGCCTCCTGATAGACTTCAGTACACGAATTTTTAGTGCACTTCACCCTGCCGGACTCAATTCTAAACAAGGGGTGAATGTGGTAAACCACTGTTGTTAGTATTGTTGTTCACCACTGTTGTTAGTACTGTTGTTCGCTGTTAGTACTGTTGTTCACTCTTGCATATTGTTGTACTTGTCTGTGCATGCCTCAGCTGACTCCGCCCCTGGCTCCACCCTCATGGCTGGGTATAAAGGTCGCTGCTCAGAAGCCTCCGGCCCCTTTTGGATACCAGGCAACCACAAGAGGCATGCTCTGTTCTTTGGTAATAAAAGCCTGTTTATTACTTTCTCAATCTCCAGTCTTTTGTAGCAATTGATAGTGCATCAATGACCACTCGCTCTATGGCATGCATGAGAATCCCACACAAGAGGCTAGTGGTCTCGCCAGTATTTTTTGCAAGCAGTCCAATGTATTCGGTAATTACTGGCATACAAAAATCATCTTTCTTTTAAATGCATGTCCCTGATGTCTTCAGCAGAGAGTTGGCCCTCCGCTTAGCTCTTCCCTTGGTATTCTTTGCCACAACCACCTGCTCCTGCTCATTTGTGCACAGTTAATCCCCCCCCAGTGCAGTCCCCTGAAACTCACTGTCTAAGTCATGCAGCAGCCAATTATTGTGCTGGTGCTTGGAAGGGTACGAGCAAGTGATGGTATGCTTTCATCAGGGTTTTCATCATTAGTCTGTCTGGCAATAGAGTCTGAAGTTTCTAACCAAACCAGAAAAGGGGAAGAGAGGCAAGGGTTAGAATGTAATTGCGAGGGCACGTGCTAGCAAATCAGTAGCAGCGCAATGCAACCCAGGTTGTCCTGTTCAGGAGGTTAATGAGAGCATAACTGAAAGTGTTAAGTAGAAGGAGTAGAGGAAGTAAAGATGCCAATGAACCATGATGTGCTATACCTCCAGCCTTGTCATCTCGATGCTGACTGCTGTGCACCTTCCATAGGAGTGAATGTTTGTAGTGTGGTGGGACCTCCTCCTGTGCTGGTTGTTTCCCTCTTGTTGTGTGCCAGCTTCACCTGCAAGAAGAGTGGAAGTGGATTAATGCGTGTTCATTGCCAATTCCACACAGGTGAAAGTATCACTTAAAAAAAAAAGTATCACTTAGTATTGTTTACTTGGCTGCAAAAAGGAGATTAATTGTGATTGTTTGTCTGATGAAGGAGTCCTGCAAGCAAGGTTCTCACAGACTGGCCTTGTCCTGAAAAGGAGATGGATGGTTAGAAACACGTTTCTGGGAAACATAACTAATGCTTTTGAACCCTGTATGAATGGTAGCTGCATTCAATTGTGAATGGCACCTTTGTGATATTCCTTTTGTCTCAGTTTGGGTTTCAAAACAATGGAATGATTACAACTGTTGCCCTGTGAAGAATCTCTTGAGTGAATCTCCACTTGTTAGGCAGTTAATTCAGCTGGGCAGGTGGAAAACATGATTAAGCTTTTCTCATATAAGCTTTTCTCATAGACATGTACTCCAAGTTATGAGAACGATTCAAGCTTCAAGTTGTTTATTATTTCGGAGGTTAATTTTAAATAGTGGTGAAAAATCAAGTATTCTTTTACTGTAGTTTAATGAAATCTACTCCTTGTATTCTTGCCCTTCTCTGGTTTTACTTCTTCATTACCTGATTCAAAGCTTTCAGCCTGAAATATGAGGCTGGATTTTCCTGGATCTAGTGCTCAAATAGCACCTGAAAAGCAGGTGATTTAGAAACATAGAAAGATAGAAAAATAGGAACAGGAGTAGGCCATTTGGCCCTTTGAGCCTGCTCCGCTATTCAATATGATCATGGCTGATCCTCTATAACAATACCATATTCCCCCTCTCTCCCCATACCCCTTGATGCCTTTTGTGTCTAGAAATCTATCTCCTACTTAAATATATTCAGTGACTTGGCCTCCACAGCCTTCTGTGGTAGAGAATTCCACAGGTTCACCACCCTCTGAGTGAAGAAATTTCTCCTCATCTCAGTCCTTAATGTCCTACCCCGTATCCTGAGACTGTGACCCCCCAGCCAGGGTAAACATCCTCCCTGCATCCAGTCTGTCTAGCCCTGTCAGAGTTTTATATGTTTCAATGAGATTCCCTCTCATTCTTCTAAACTCTAGTGAATACAGGCCTCGTCGACCCAATCTCTCCTCATACAACAGTCCTGCCATCCCAGGAATCAGTCTGGTGAACCTTCGCTGCACTCCCTCTGTGGCAAGTATATCCTTTCTTAGGTAAGGAGACCAAAACTGCACACAGTATTCCAGGTGTGGTCTCACCAAGGCCCTGTATAACTGTAGTAAGACATCCTTGCTCCTGTACTCAAATCCTCTTGCAATGAAGGCCAACATACCATTTGCCTTCCTAACTGCTTGCTGCACCTGCATGTTTGCTTTCAGTGACTGGTGTACAAGGACACTCAGGTCCCTCTGTACATCAACATTTCCCAATTTATCACCATTTAAATAATACGCTGCCTTTCTGTTTTTCCTACCGAAGTGGATAACTTCACATTTATTCACGTTATACTGCATCTGCTATGTATTTGCCCACTCACTCAACTTGTCTAAATCGCCTTGAAGCCTCTTTGCATCCTCCTCACAACTCACAATTCCACCTAGTTTTGTGTTGTCAGCAAACTTGGAAATATTAAATTTGGTTCCCTCATCCAAATCATTGATATATATTGTGAATAGCTGGGGCCCAAGCACTGATCCCTGCGGTACCCCACTAGTCACCGCCTGCCACCCTGAAAAAGACCCATTTATTCCTGCTCTGTTTCCTGTCTGTTAGCCAATTTTCAATCCATGCCAATATATTACCCCAATCCCATGTGCTTTAATTTTGCACACTAACCTCTTATGTGGGACTTTATCAAAGGCCTTCTGAAAATCCAAATACACCACATCCACTGGTTCTCCCTTATCTATTCTACCAGTTACATCCTCAAAAAACTCCAGTAGGCTTGTCAAACACGATTTCCCTTTCATAAATCCATGTTGACTTTGTCTAATCCCATTGATATTTTCTAATTGTCATGTTATCACATCCTTTATACAGGAAACTCTCGTTTAAACGGCACCTAAATATCCGGAATTCTCTATTAACCGGCAAAATTCTCACTCCGAAAACAACACCTCAATAACCGGCAATGTTGCTGAGTCCGAGTCTCCCGCGGTGGCCGAGTTAGTCAGGGGGGGATAGTTCTCCAAACTGCCATTACTCGGCTTCTTGGTGCTGTCGGAAGTCCAAACAGTTCAATAACAGGAGTCTGACTCTCCCGCTCTGCCGGTCATCTCTTCCGATTAAAGAGTTATGGATTACCCTCAACTGGCAGTACTGTACTTAATCAAGCATCTTCCACCATCTATTTAACACAGCATTCTGTAGGTGAGTACCAAATTACAGGAAACTTTGTGCTATCCGGCACCGACGGGACCGAGCTGTTGCCGTTCCCTCAAAACTGCCGGACAAACCAGCGTTAATGTTGAAGCATACGGCTCTGTATCTGGCAACAAACACTGTTGCTTAGCAACAGCTTCTAAACAGTCAGCTGTACCTTGGAAGCATCTCTGTCGCTTAGCAACAGCTTCAGAGAGACTTTGCAGAGCCTGACTGTTGAAAAAAAAGCCACGAGAAGAAAAAAAACCTAACAAAACGGCTCCTGATTTTTGCCGGTGGCTCGAGCTTGCCGGACATTTAGCCTCCGGATAACACAAAGTTTCCTGTACTGTATACTGCACATTTCTTGATTTTTTAAATTTTTGTTTGTTAAAAATAGCCTCAGTAGATAACCCTCTCCGTCATCCGGAATTTTTAATCAACCGGCAACACGCCGGTCCCGTCGGTGCCGGATACCAAAGAGTTTCTTGTAATAGACTCTAGCATTTTCCCTACTACTGATGTTAGGCTAACCAGTCTGTAGTTCCCTGTTTTCTCTCTCCCTCCTTTTTAAATAGTGGGGTTACAATTGCTAACCTCAAATCTGCAGGAACTGTTGCATAATCTATAGAATTTTGGAAGATGACAACCAATGCATCCACTATTTCCATGCTACCTCTTTTAGTACTCTGGGATGCAGATTATTAGGCCCTGAGAATTTATCGGCTTTCAGTCCCATTAATTGCGCCAGCACTATTTTTTTACTAATACTAATTTCCTTTAATTCCCTCCTTCTCACTAGACCCTTGGTTCCCTAGCATTTCTGGGAAGTTATTTGTGTCCTCTTCCATGAAGACAGAACCAAAGTATTTGTTAAATTGCTCTGCCATTTCCTTGTTCCCCATTATAAATTCTCCCATTTCTGACTGTAAGGGACCTACATTTGTCTTCACTAATCTTTTTCTTTTTACATACTTGTAAAAACTTTTACAATCCGCTGTTATGTTCCTTGCAAGTTTACTCTCATACTCTATTTTTCCCCTCTTAATCAATCCCCTTTGCGCATGAAAATTGGGCTCTAATCCTCCCACCTCTCTATTCTGTACCTGAACAGCACTGTTCCTGATTCTCCTGGATGGCTTTTCAGGTGGCTGCACCTGACTGCACTCAAAGAAGGTGCAGCAATGTCAATCACATGCACATGAATGTCAGGTGCCTTTACATAAAGATATTCTGTGATAGCGCTGGATGCAAATCAGGGGCAGGCTGCCCAGATAAAAAAAAATCAAGTGCTACTGCTTCCAGAGCTGCCATTTAGGTGCTATCTGTCTTAAGGGCAGGCTGGAATTGCCAAAAAAGAATCATTATTTTCTTAAGTTTTTGAATAAAAAATGGTTGCAGAATGCTGCTAGTCTTATACACTTAATGTTAGAGGCAATGCTTATGGTGCCACCACCCTCACTTTTTACAATATGGCTTATTTGGAGGCAGACAAAGGGAACAACCATAAACCCTCTTGACAGATGCTGAAGTAATTCACTTCTGGCTCCCCAAAGCCACTAACAACTGTTTGCTTACCACAGAGCGAAACCCCCCCACCCGACCATACAACTGCTCCATTCCACCTGGAGTAAAAAAGGAGCCTCATAGTCAAACAAGCGCGTTCCTCCTATCCCGGCACCATTATTCTTCATACCCATGCTTGTTTTCTCTGTTCTTCCACCTACTGCTCAGCACCACAGTGCTACCCTCTTACTAGTTCACTCCACAGCAGGTTGCAGGGGTGCCAAGCTTATGTTTAGGATTCTATTGCCATCCCAGCATGGCACTACAGCATTCACAGTGTTAGGCCCATTCAGGTAATCTGGAACAGCAGAGACCTTCAAATGTTTGCTTCTGGCTGGAATAAAGGATTACAGCACTTTCAATTATTCAGAAGCAGCTGAATGTATTAAAAAAAAGCTTCAAGAGACTGTAAAAATGAATTATAGCAATCTTATTCAGGCATGGGGCTTTTACTGTACTTGACCCTTTAATAGTTATGCTGCCTTTAAGGCCCCAACACTGCCCAAACTTCTTGTCCCTGTGGGCCTGCCACCAATTATGCTCCTCCACATTTGCCTAATGTCCACCCACAGCATTCTAATGAAGGCCTGTAGGAAGATCGCGTGCAAACTGGAGCCACCCTCCAGAGTGTATGCCCGGTGTGCTCAGCACATAATGCCCCATGACAGCCTCCTCCCAAGAAATTATTTGTTCATCAATCGAACGGAGCCTCAGAGTGCGAGACATCTCATTTTACATTCTGTGAGTTTATCAACAATATAAAAAAGTTATTGTGTACCTCAGGCATACTACCTCCCAGAACACTTTGTTAAGAAGTTCATGTTTTGGTTCATAGGATAGCTGTGGTTTACCTTTGGAACTGGTTCTTGGCACTGAGAGTAAGAAAAAGTATCTGGAGAACACCTAAATTGTATCACAATGTTCCGAGCTGAACAAGCAATCGGAAGCTTACTACAACAACAACAACTTGTATTTATATAGCGCCTTTAACGTAGCAAAACGTCCCAAGGTGCTTCACAGGAGTATTATAAGAGAAAAAATTTGATATTGAGCCACATAAGGATAAATTAGGGCAGGTGACCAAAAGTTTGGTCAAAGAAGTAGGTTTAAGGAGCATCTTAAAGGAAAAAAGAGAGGTAGCGAGGTGGACAGGTTTAAGCAGGGAATTCCAGAGCTTAGGGATCAGGCAACAGAAGGCACGGCCACCAATGGTTGAATGATTATAATCAGGGATGCTCAAGAGGGCAGAATTTGAGGAGCGCAGATATCTTGGGGGTTTGTGGGGCTGAAGGAGATTACAGAGCTAGGGAGGGGTGAGGCCATGGAGGGATTTGAAAACAAGGATGAGAATTTTGAAATCAAGGCATTGCTTAATCGGGATCCAATGTAGGTCAGCAAGCACAGGGGTGATGGGTGAACAGGACTTGATGCGAGTTAGGACACGGGCAGCAGAGTTTTTGATCACCTCAATTTACGTAGGGTAGAATGTGGGAGGTCAGCCAGGAGTGCGTTGGAATAGTCAAGTCTAGAGGTAACAAAGGCATGGATGAGGGTTTCAGCAGCGGATGAGCTGAGGCAAGGGCGGAGACAGGTGATGTTACGGAGGTGGAAATAGGCGGTCTTAGTTATGCTGCGGATATGTGGTCGGAAGCTCATTTCAGGCTCAAATTTGACACCAAGGTTGCAAACAGTGTTGTTCAGCCTCAGAAAGATGTTAGGGAGAGGGATGGAGTCAGTGGCTATGGAACGGAGTTTGTGGCGGGGACTGAAAACAATGGCTTTGGTCTTCCCAATATTTAATTGGTGAAAGTTTCTGCTCATCCAAAACTGGATGTCGGACATGCAGTCTTTAAAAAAAATTCATTTATGGGATGTGGGCGTCGCTGGCAAGGGCAGCATTTATTATCCATCCCTAATTTCCCTTGAGAAGGTGGTGGTGAGTCACCTTCTTGAACCGCTGTAGTCCAAATGGTGAAGCTACTCCCACAGTGCTGTTAGGTAGGGAGTTCCAGGATTTTGACCCAGCGACGATGAAGGATTGGCGATATACTTCTAAGTCAGGATTGTGTGTGACTTGGAGGGGAACTTGGAGGTGGTGGTGTTCCCATGCACCTGCTGCCCTTGTCTTTCTAGGTGGAGGTCTGACAATTTAGAGACTGTGGAGAGGTCGAGAGAAGTGGTAGTGAGGTAGAGCTGGGTGTCATCAGCGTACATTTGGAAATTGATGCTGTGTTTTTGGACGATGTCACCAAGGGGCAACATGTAGATGAGAAATAGGAGGGGTCCAAGGATAGATCCTTGGGGACGCCAGAGGTAATGATGCAGGAGTGGGAAGAGAAGCCGTTGCAGGTGATTCTCTGGCTACTTTTAGATAAGAATGGAACTAGGTGAGCGCAGTCCCACCCAGCTGGACGACGGTGGAGAAGGATGGAATGGTCAACCGTGTCAAAGGCTGCAAACAAGTCAAGAAGGACGAAGAGGGATAGTTTACATTTGTCACAGTCACAAAACATGTCATTCGTGACTTTGATGAGAACCATTTCGGTACTGTGGCAAGGGCGGAAACCTGATTGGAGGAATTCAAACATGGAGTTGCGGGAAAGATGGGCACGGATTTGGGAGGCAACAACACATTCAGGGACTTCGGAGAGGAAAGGGAGGTTGCAAGGATGGAAGGGTCAAAGGTTGGTTTTTTGAGGAGAGGGGTGGTGACGGCAGATTTGAGGGAGAGGGGGACAGTACCTGAGGAGAGAGAACCGTTAACAATGTCAGCTAACACGGGAGCCAGAAAAGGAAGTTGGGTGGTCAGCAGTTTGGTAGGAATAGGGTCGAGGGAGCAGGAAGTGGGTCTCATGGACAAGATGTGCTCGGAGAGGTCAGTGCTCTGTGCTGATATGTTGTATGGTATTTAGCCGGTTAAACTGCAGCTTTACCCCTGTGCACACTGGGGGGGGGTCCCTAAAGCTTTGTTCTCAGCAACCTACACCTAATTTCCTTAGTAAGTAGGTGTGTTCCTATGATGAGTGTGTACTTCATAAGAAGCAACCAGAAAACTACTTATGGGGATTTCTCAGTAGCTTGATTTGGAGACTCCGCAACATGCCAGCGCATCGTTGGTCTAGGGGTATGATTCTCGCTTTGGATTTTCAAAGATGTGATGCGAGAAGTCCCGGGTTCAAATTCCGGATGAGTGTACGGGGGAGGTGCCTGAGGATTGGAAAGTGGCAAATGTGACGCCATTGTTCAAGAAAAGGTGTAAGGACTGAAGGGATAATTACTAGTCCTAGACCTTTTCGGGCTACTCCAGATCAGGCGTATTCCCTAGACGTTCACCTTCAACTAAAGTTAGAGATAGCCGAATTCTATAAGACGCTTAATTGGGTCTAAAGGTTCAGATTATCTCTCCCTAAAGGAAAGGAACAATGTGAAGATGTTACCATCCTCCGGATAGCACTTTTAATAAGTTTAACTAGACTGTAACCTTCCGGATATTATGAGGGTCCGGAATACCCCCCAGAATTCTGCAATTCCTCACAGAAGAGTGTACAGAAATTGAGTTTGCAAGATTGATACAGAAATACTACTTGAGACAATTCTAAAAATATATAGATTTATTTAAGAGCCGACATACAGTTAACAGCTTGTGAGTCAATTGCAACTTTAACAGATCAAAAACAAATAGCTTACATTTCTTATCCTCAGAGATCCTTATTCTCAAATCTTAACTTCGTACATTTTTACATATCTTATTCTTAATTCTAATCCAGAATATCCACCAAAATCAAATTAAAAGTACCTTAATCCCCAAGACTCAGAGTTAAAAACTTACAGAGCATGCCTCTGAAGTTGAGATAATCGCTTTGCCCCTTTCCAGCAACTTCTGACTGTCTATCTGAAAAGCTCTATTTTTATACCTTTTTTTAGTGGTTTATCCTTTGAAGTTTTCTGCTGATGTAAGCTAATTATCTCTAGTCATCTTCCTGTTGACTTTTTTTCTATTCTTACTGTCAATTTAGCTGCTGCATGTATAATTATGTCTCTACCTTTAGGTGTTCCAAAAACTTATATAAAATTGTTATTACAGATTTATCTCTTTGGTGCCATTCTTATTGAAGGACTTCCATTCAATTCTAAAACCACTTTAACTGGTTACAACCACAGACTCCTGTCTCCGTGGTGTTCCAAGTTCAATACAAAAACCATGTGATTGTTTGGTGCATCTATTGAAGTCATATCTTCAAAGTGTTCTGTTGGTATCATATTTACAACATGTAAATTAAAGGCACTTCAACGAGGGTGTTTGTTTTCCTAGCCATCTTAGTTGGTTATATTATATTGTGTTTCCTGTTTCATTTGATGTTACTTTTACAAAGGCACATGGTTTTTTAATATTCTGTGTTCCTGTTCGAAGTATTAGTTTTTAACGCTTTACTTGGGTAATTTCATTGTGTTTTTCCCAAACTCCAGACCTTCTGGAAGCGCCAAACTGCTATTTCAATAGGGCCATTGTTTTAGTATTTTTAACCAATTCCCATTTCAAAAGCTTGTGGTGTTTACAACTTTTGTGTTATCAAACCATCCCATCTCAGAAGCCTGTTTGCACAGCTTGTGTCATTGAGACCCCAGATTTTTAAACCCAGTATATAATGTATTAATAAAATCAGAATTCTGTTCATATGATGGTGTATTTTTCTGAAATATGGCTTATTCCTTCACAAGGACAATCCTAGTAACTACAGGCCGGTCAGTTTAACATCAGTGGTGGGAAAATTTTAGAAACAATAATCAAGGAAAAAATTAATGGGCACTTGGAGAGGTTTAAGCTAATTATGGAGAGCCAACACAGATTTGTAAAAGGCAGATTGTGTTTGACTAATCTAATTGAATTTTTTGATGAAGTAACAGAGAGGATTGATGAAGGGAATGCAATGGATGTTGTCCACATGGATTTTCAGAAGGTGTTTGACAAAGTACCACATCGAAGGCTGGTTAACAAAATTGAGGCTCATGGAATAGATGGGTCAGTGGCAGCATGGATAAGGAATTGGCTTAAGGAGAGAAAGCAGTGAGTTGTGGTAAATGGTTGTTTTTCAGACTGAAGGATGGTAGACAGTGGTGTTCTCCAAGGCTCAGTGCTGGGGCCACTGCTTTTTTGATATATATAAATGACCTGGATATTGGAATACAGAGTAGAATTTCTAAATTTGCCGATGACACCAAAGTTGGGGGTGTGGCAAACAGTGATGATGATACCAATCGACTGCAACATGACATAGAAAGGCTAACAGAATGGGCAGACAAGTGGCAGATGGAATTTAATACAGAGAAGTGTGAGGTGATGCATTTTGGCAGAAGGAACACGGAGAGGCAATATACACTTAATGGCACAGTTTTAAAGAGTATGCAGGGACAGAGGGACCTGGGAGATAATGTGCATAGGTCCCTGAAAGTGGCAGGACATATTGAGAGAGTGGTTAACAAAGCATATGGGATCTTGGGCTTCATAAATAGAGGTATCGAGTACAAAAGTAGAGAAGTTATGCTGAACCTTTATAAAGCGCTGGTTAGGCCACAACTGGAGTGTTGCGTCCAGTTCTGGTCGCCACACTTTAGGAAGGATGTGCAGGCCCTTGAGAGGGTGCAGAGGAGATTTACCAGAATGGTACCGGGGATGGGGGATCTTAACTACAAGGACAGGTTGGAGAAGCTGGATTTGTTTTCATTAGAGCAAAGGAGGTTGAGGGGTGATTGATAGAGGTGTATAAGATTATGACGGGTTTGGAAAGGCTAGACGGGGAAAGGCTGTTCCCACTAGTTGATGGTACAAGGACTAGGGGACACAGATTTAAGGTTTTGGGCAAGAGATACAGGGGGGATGTGAGGAAAAACTTTTTTACGCAGCGAGTGGTGATGACCTGGAATTCGCTGCCGATGGACGTGGTGGAAGCGGAGACACCCATGTTTTCAAGGGGAGACTGGATAGGCACTTGAGGGAAATAAACTTGCAGGGCTACGGGGATAGAGTGGGGGAATAGGACTGACTGGATTGCTCTAGAGAGCCGGCACAGACTCGATGGGCCGAATGGCCTTCTGTGCCATTATGACTCGATGGGTGCGAACTTGCCAGCCCTGGGGAGGCGGGTATGGAGGCGGGACTGCCGGGAAATGACAGAATTTGGGTGCAGGTGCCCAACCAGCCCCCAACACGCCTCCCTGCCATCTTGCCAGGAGGCGGGTAGCCGTCCCGCGCCGGGTTCCATCTCCTTGGAGGCGGGAAGGGATTACAGCCACTTAACTGCCTGTTAACAGGTAGTTAACAGGCAGAAAATAGGCTTATCACCATTTTGCCCACACAAGTGCGGGCTTCCCGAAAGCTCCAAAACCTGCCAGGGTAACCGAGGCGAGTAGTGGGTCTGTGGTGGTTGGAGGGATGCAAAAGTGCGCTGTGAAGGTAAGTGATGGGTGCAAGTGTGGAGAGATGAGTATCTGAGGTAAGTGGAAAGTGTTAGAAAAAGTGTACTTACCTTTGTTTCTTCCTGCAGGCTTCAGTCGGTGGGTATGCGGAGAGTCTCGCACCTCTGTGATAGAGATGACAGGTGGCCGTTGCATTCACAGATGCAACAACCATCTCATTTCTGCAAAAGAAAGAGGTTTGATGTGGTCTTGAATTCAAGACCTCATCAAACTACAGAGAATGTCACTGTTTGACAGCTTCACAGAGCTGTCAAACGATGACAATTCATCTGTCAAAATTTTTTGACAGACGAAACGTCATACGTTGATGTTCTCTGCAACTGGCTTTCCCTTAATTGACCTGCTAAGCCCGCTGGCTGACTCCAATACTTACTCCATTGCTCTGGTTTCCACAAATCCAAATTAAGAAAGTTTTGGATTGGTGCTTGTTTATTTTGTTTCATCCCACACCTCTCAATCAGAGAGATTAATGTTTTATTGTATTTTGATGATATATAATTTAGCATTTTATTGTAATTTAAGGATATATAATTTAAATCTTAAATTATGTATCATCAAAGCACAATACATTGCGAACCTCCTTGATGGAGAATTTTTGAAAAATGAAACATTTCAGATTTGCTTTAACTCCCAGCTCCTTAAACTCTTAAAAAGTTCAAGGTTCAACAATTGTAGGCTTGGATGAGACTTTAAAATATGGGAATGCCAACTCCAAAGTTAGGAAAGTCAGAAATACAGCCTTCAGTTACACAAAGATATAGTGCTATGGGGAGAGAGCATGGCAGTTGGGTTGGTTTTGGATTCCTCTAGCAAAATGTCGACACAGACACAAAGGGGTGAATGACCTCCTTCTGTGCTAGAAACTTATATGGTTCTATGGCTCCTCTGCACATGTCCATGGAGTTGTCACTCACGCCATGGTGGACTGCAGTGCTGCAAAATTTTCATATGAGGCAGTGCACATGCTGCGAGTGGACTCCTTCACAAGAGCTGCTATCTTTAGTATACTGCTTTGCATGTTTCCCAATAACTGAACCAATGAGTGGTTCTCAGGAAGTATCCGTCTTTTAAAAATAGGTCCTGTGAGGCCAGAATCCCCAGGCTCATCAGCTAATAGGATCCTTTTCTTTGAATCCCTGAGGTGAATATATCTGAATTGATGCTTGGGAGGGATAGAGTAAGTGATGACGTTTACTGTGAAATGCTGGGATGGCCGATGGCAATGGGGCTTGCCTTTGCTTCCTCTAGCACACTTAGAGATGGAAGGAACATGCGTCCTTATAGAAGGCTTCAAACATAAGGGACTATCGTACACTCCCAGCAGGGAGCAGTGCTCACAATTTCCCAAATGCACTCCCTAGACAGAAAAATCATGGTCTTAAGCCCACAATATCGGTGATCTACTTCTATGGTTATTGCTCCCTGCTGGGAGTGCAAGAACTGGAATCATATACAGTTTCCAGTAGATGTGACATGGTACAGTGCTTCAGTATATGGTTTGTTACCAGAGAGTGAGAATAGATGAGAAGGAAGAGCAGGAGAAGGTTATCATGGCCCATGGGTGGTCGGCAATCCTCCTACTTCCCCATCTCCACCATCCTTTGCAGGATTTGTAGGGTTTCCTACACAAATGGGTTAGACTAATAGCATGGGATTCTCTTGCTGTACAAGAGTACAAGAAGTGAGAATTTTCAATTGTTAAGATGACATGCAGTGATCAAGTGTCAGTATTATAGCAGGGTGTGATGACATGAACATACATCATGCACTGCATTAGATGGGAAGAGTCATGTGGCCAGAATGCATATGAGTGAAGAATGGTGGTACACTGCTGCATAATGGACATTCATGGTAAGCATTGAAAGTACTTTAACACTGCAATTGCTAGGAGAAAATGGTGGGGTTTTGTAGCTTGGCTGACCCAGTAAAGTAATTCAATTTCTTCCTGTATTGCTTTCAGGCACACAGTATGGTGCTCATGGCATTGATAGCTGCAGCCATCTCCTGTCATTACCCTTGAAAAGCTCACCTTTAATCCAGTGCACTAAAGGTCAGGCAGATGCTCTTTCTGCACTGACTAAAGAATCTATGCTATCATGTCTGGAGGGAACAGCCAGCATGTTATAAAGTTACTCTCATAAACGAGCCATATTGTTCAGTACATATTTATAACTCTTTTAGGATAAGAACACAAGAACATAAGAAATAGGAGCAGGAGTGGGCCATTCAGCCCCTTGAGCCTGCTCCGTCATTCAACAAGCTCATGGCTGATCTGACCTTGGCCTCAACTCCACTTTTCTGCCTGTTCCCCATAACCCTTGACTTGCCTGTAGTTCAAAACTCTGTCCATCTCAGCCTTGAATATATTCAATGATGCAGCCTCCACAGCTCTCTGGGGTAGAGAATTCCAAAGATTCAGCACCTTCTGATGTAAGAAATTCCTCCAATTTCCATCTTAAATGGGCGACCCCTTATTCTGAAACTATGCCCCCAGTTCTAGATTCCCCCACAAGAGGAAACATCCTCTCAGCATCTACCCTGTCAAGCCCCCTCAGAATCTTATATGTTTCAATAAGATCCCCTCTCATTCTTCTAAACGCCAATGAGTATAGGCCCACCCTGCTCAACCTTTCCTCATCAGACAACCCCTTCATCCCAGGAATCAAACTAGTGAACTTTCTCTGAACTGCCTCCAATGCAAATATATCTCTCCTTAAATAAAGAGACCAAAACTATACACAGTACTCTAGGTGTGGTCTCACCAATGCCCTGTACAGTTGTAGCAAGTATTCCCTACTTTTATACTCCATCCTCCTTGCAATAAAGGCCAACATTCCATTTGCCTTCCTAATTACGTGCTGTACCTGCAAGCTAACTTTTTGTGTTTCATGTACAAGAACACCCAGATCCCTCTGTACCGCAGCATTCTGTAGTCTCTCTCCATTTAAATAATATTTTGCTTTTCTATTCTTCCTACCAAAGTGGATAACCTCACATTTTCCCACATTATACTCAATCTGCCAAATTTTTGCCCACTCACTTAACCTATCTATATCCCTTTGCAGACTCTGTGTGTCCTCCCCACAACTTGCTTTCCCACCCATCTTTGTTTCATCAGCAAATTTGGCTACAGTACACTCGGTCATTTCATCCAAGTCATTAATATAGATTGTAAATAGTTGATCCCCGTGGCACCCCACTAGTTACAGTTTGCCAACCTGAAAATGACCCATTTATCCTGACTCTCTGTTTTCTGTTAGTTATCAATCCTCTATCCATGCTAATATATTACCCCCAACACCATGAACTCTTATCTTGTGCAGTAACCTTTTATGTGGCACCTTATCGAATGCCTTCTGGAAATTCAAATACACTACATATATTGGTTTCTCTTTATCCACCCTACTTGTTACATCCTCAAAGAACTCTATAATAAATTTGTCAAACACAATTTCCCTTTCATAAAACCATGTTGACTCTGCTTGATTGTATTATGATTTTCTAAATGTCCTGCTATTACTTCCTTAATAATGGGTTCCAGCATTTTCCCAATGACAGATGTTAGGCTAACAGGCCTATAATTTCCTGCTTTTTGTCTGCTTCCTTTCTTGAATATGGGCATTACATTTGTGGTTTTCCAATCGGCTGGGACTTTTCCAGAGTCTAGGTAATTTTGGAAGATTACAACCAATGCATCCACTATCTCTGCAGCTACTTCTTTTAAGACCCTAGGATGCAGGTCATCAGGTCTAGGGGACTTGTCAGCTCTTAGTCCTAGTAGTTTGCCTAGTACTTTCTCTCTAGTGATAGTGATTGTTTTAAGTTCCTCCCTCCCTTTTGCCCCTTGATTTTCCAATATTATTGGGATGCTTTTAGTGTCTTCTACCATGAAGACAGATATAAAATATTTGTTCAACATCTCTGCCATTTCCTTGTTTCCCATTATTAATTCCCCAGTCTCATCCTCTAAGGGACCAACATTTACTTTAGCTACTCTCTTCCTTTTTATATACTTGTAGAATCTCTTACAGTCTGTTTTTATATTTCTTGCTGTTTACTCTCATAATCTATTTTCTCCCTCCTTATTATTTTTTTGTCATCCTTCACAAGTTTCTAAAAAATTCCCATCTTCTGGCCTACCACTAATCTTCACAACATTGTATGCCTTTTCTTTCAATTTGATACCCTCCTTAACTTCCTTAGTAAGCCATGGATGGTTCATCCTTCTCGTAGAGTCTTTCTTTCTCACTGGAATATATCTTTGTTGAGAGTTATGAACTATCTCCTTAAAAGTCTGCCACTGCTTATCTACTGTCTTACCTTTTAATCTATTTTCCCAGTCCATTTTAGCCAACACTGTCTTCAGACCCTTGTAATTGCCTTTATTTAAGTTTAAGACACTAGTTTCAGACCCAAGTTTCTCACCCTCAAACTGAATGTGAAATTCCATCATGTTATGATCACTCTTCCCTAGAGGATCCTTTACTATGAGATCATTAATGAATCCTGTCTTATTACACATTACCAGATCTAAAATAGCCCATTCCTTGGTTGGTTCCACAACGTATTGTTCTAAGAAACTGTCCTGAATACACTCTATGAACTCGTCCTCAAGGCTATCTTTGCCAATTTGATTTGTCCAATCTATATGAAGATTATTGCAGTACCTTTCTTACAAGCCCCCATTATTTCTTGATTTATACTCTGTCCCACAGTGTAGCTACTGTTGAGGGGCCTATAGACTTCTTCTACCAGTGACTTCTTTCCCTTGTTATTTCTTAGCTCCACCCAAACTGATTCTACATCTGTTTGGGTGAGATATGATAGTGACAGATAGCAACATCACATAAACCAAACTCACATTTTCTTCCTGTCAAAACATCGAGTGAATTATATGTATTCACTGCCCCAGAATTATTGTGTATTTTGAACATATTCATAGAATCATAGGGTGGAATTTTGCTGACACTCAGAGTGTGGATTTGGAGGCGGGTCCGCTGTCAAAATCAAAAAGATTGAGAGCCGGTCGGTATCCCGCTGTAAACCCGCCTTCTTGTCAGTTTCCCAAGTCATGGGTCTGTCATCCTGAACAGACCTGACACCAAGCGGCGGATCATCCAATTTAGATACTTAAAAGCTTGTTAAAAGGTAGTTAAGCACCATTTTACCATGTACTTACCATTTTGTCAGCTTTTCCATGAGTTTCCCGGAGCACAGGGATCACGTCAGGTAAGTAGGTTGGGTGTTGTGTCAGCATGGAATGATTTACTAATCTGACAGCTGCAAATGGTCTATGAAAGCTTCCATTTCATAGGTCTTTATTTTCCAAGGTTAGAAGCTGTTGCTTACTACATTTGGAAGACAGATTGAGCTTTATGCAGCTAGCAAGTGTTTGGAGCAAACGCTCTATCTAGTGTCACCTCATTGGAACAAACCCTCTCACCTTTGACAGATCGCTTCTGTCATCTCAACCTCACCTGCCATCTATTCCATCAGCATCGGTGCCCTTGAAAAAATCTCACCTTGGTCCTCAGAATCCCACCACGATCAACCCCAACACCAGCATCACCGGGCACACCAGCAGCACCAACATCCACACCAACCTTCTCTGCAATCAATTGATGCTGCACTGGACACAGGGCATCATCACCCATGCACATTGCTGCCCGGGACGCCAGCGATAGCCTCACCATGTCCAGATTTGCTTCACTTAACACTGTACACCCTGGCTGCCATATGATGCGCCAGGTTGGCACCACCCCACACCAGCACCATAAAGCATCCCTACAATGTCCAGCCATTCCTTTCACACTCATCACCATTTGGGGGGGGACGGCGGGGGGATGTTATGTCTCACCATTCACTGCAACTCACTAAGACACTTTCAAAGGTGCACACAAATCTGTCCAAGAAGGCAAAGTGGTGAAAAAAAGGATTTCAATGCTTGACAACACATTAACAGAAAGTTTACACAAACATTGGCTAAAACACCCAAGTGCCTACCCTTGTGTGTTGTTAGTTGGTATGGTTGGACTAGGATGAGGGTGAGTGTGAGGAGTGGCTCGTGAGATGGGGAAGTAATAATGTAGATAGAGAGGGATGGGTGGAGGTGCAATAAGTTGGTGTGAGCAAGGATGTGCAGGAGTAGGGTAGGGAAGGCAGAGTGATGGGGATGTGATGAGTGGCACAGCAGGATGTGGTTGAGTGTGGCTTTGCAGTAACGTTTTGTGATCTACTGAGATCATTGAAAGGTTTGCGCCACTGCAGCCTGGTCCTCCTGACAACATCCTTGCTTGTGTCTTCCTGTGCAATGTGCAACCAGGCTGCATTGGTGTCTTGGGGAGGTGTCTTCCGCCCATTGGTAGGGAAGAGAACCTCCCTGCGTGCTGTGACTCCCTCCATAAGCATATGGAGGGAGTCAAGGGAGAGCCTGGGTAAAGCCGGGCACCTCTGTGCAATGCTTGTCAGTGTTTGCAGCACCTCAATGCCATAGAACACTGACAGCACAAATGTCAAAATAAATTTGAAAATTATCCCTTTAAGGAAACTGGCTGATGATGCCTCATCAAATGATGTCACCAGACCCACTTCCTCTAATTGGTTGGGAACCTCACATGGCAGGCCCTTTCAGGGCAAAATCACTTGGAGGAAGCGGGATGAAGGCGGGAGCGGGGTTTGAGGCCGCTGCCTACTCCGGCCGCACCAGACTCGCTACAGCTGGTGAAATCGCGGCCATTGAATTTTACAGCACAAGGGGGAATTTTACTCATTACACCTCAGTTGACTCTCTGAAAGAGCTATTCACTTAGCCCAATTCCCCTCTTTATCCTTTTTTATCCATCTTAAAATATTTATCCACTTCCCTTTTAAAAGCTTTTATGGATTCTGCTTCCACCACACTTTCTGGTGCGACAGTCCATGTCCTAAAATTCTTCTTGCATTAAGCGCCTTGGGACGTTTTACTACGTTAAACGTGTTGTATAAATGTACATTGTTGTTGTTGCATAAAAAAATCTCCTAATGCCTCCTTTGTTCTTTTGATGATGATCTTAGCGTTAGTTACAATTCACCAACCATTCTTAGTAGTATGATTGCTGCTTCCAAAGAGGAAACAGATGTATAATAATGTCAAGTAAACAAACAGCTGCAAGGTGTTGATGTAGAACTCTAATCAAAATACAATCTAGTTTACATGGCAGTTACAGATGTATGATAAAGGTTCCATGAAAAACCCTGGGTGAATGTTGAAAAGAAGAACCAAAACAATCCAGCCATCTCTTTAATCCCTATGGGAAAATGTTCCCTCTGGATATTATATAGTATTTTCAGTAATTAGTGATAGTAATTAAAGGAAATGAAAGGAAATTAGTATTACTAAAAAATTAGTGCTGGAGAAATTAATGGGACTGAAAGCCGATAAATCCCCAGGGCCTGATAATCTGCACCCCAGAGTACTAAAAGAGGTAGCCATTGGTTGTCATCTTCCAAAATTCTATAGATTATGGAACAGTTCTTGCAGATTGGAGGGTGGCAAATGTAACCTCAATATTTAAAAAAGGAGGGGGAGAGAAAACAGGGAACTACAGACTGGTTAGCCTAACATCAGTAGTAGGGAAAATGCTAGAGTCTATTATAAAGGGTGTGATAACAGGACACTAAGAAAATATCAACGGGATTAGACAAAGTCAAGATGGATTTATGAAAGGGAAATCGTGTTTGACAAACCTACTGGAGTTTTTTGAGGATGTAACTGGTAGAATAGATAAGGGAGAACCAGTGGATGTGGTGTATTTGGATTTTCAGAAGACCTTTGATAAAATCCCACATAAGAGGTTAGTGTGCAAAATTAAAGCACATGGGATTGGGGGTAATATACTGCCATGGATTGAAAATTGGTTAGCAGACAGGAATCAGAGAGTAGGAATAAATGGGTCTTTTTCAGGGTGGCAGGCAGTGACCAGTGGGATACCTCAGGAATCGGTGCTTGGGCCCCAGCTATTCACAATATATATCAATGATTTGAATGAGGGAACAAAATGTAATATTTCCAAGTTTGCTGACGACACAAAACTAGGTGGGATTGTGAGTTGTGAGGAGGATGCAAAGAGGCTTCAAGGCGATTTAGACAAGTTGAGTGAGTGGGCAAATACATGGCAGATGCAGTATAACGTGGATAAATGTGAAGTTATCCACTTCGGTAGGGAAAACAAAAAGGCAGAGTATTATTTAAATGGTGATAAATTGGGAAATGTTGATGTACAGAGGGACCTGGGTGTCCTTGTACACCAGTCACTGAAAGCAAACATGCAGGTGCAGCAAGCAGTTAGGAAGGCAAATGGTATGTTGGCCTTCATTGCAAGAGGATTTGAGTACAGGAGCAAGGATGTCTTACTACAGTTATACAGGGCCTTGGTGAGACCACACCTGGAGTACTGTGTGCAGTTTTGGTCTCCTTACCTAAGAAAGGATATACTTGCCATAGAGGGAGTGCAGCGAAGGTTCACCAGACTGATTCCTGGGATGGCAGGACTGTTGTATGAGGAGAGATTGGGTCGACTAGGCCTGTATTCTCCAGTGTTTAGAAGAATGAGAGGGGATCTCATTGAAATGTATAAAATTCTGACAGGGCTAGACAGACTGGATGCAGGGAGAATGTTTCCCCTGGCTGGGGGGTCTAGAACGAGGGGTCACAGTCTCAGGATATGGGGTAGGACATTTAGGACTGCGATGAGGAGAAATTTCTTCACTCAAAGGGTGGTGAACCTGTGGAATTCTCTACCACAGAAGGCTGTGGAGGCCAAGTTGCTGAATATATTTAAGAAGGAGATAGATAGATTTCTAGACACAAAAGGCATCAAGGGGTACAGGAAGAGAGCAGGAATATGGTATTGAGATAGAGGATCAGCCTTGATCATATTGAATGGCGGAGCAGGCTCGAAGGGCCGAAAAGCCTGCTCCTGCTCCTATTTTTCTATCTTTCTATGTTTCAGCACAGACAGGCCATTTGGCCCAACAATTCCATGCCGCCGTTTATGCTCCATATGAGCTTCCTCCCACCTTTCTTCATCTAACCCCATCAACATTTACTTGTACTTCTTGCAATCTAGTATACTGTAATTGCTGCTCACGATGCGGTATCCTCTACATTGGGGAGACCAAATGTAGATTGGGATTCCGCTTTGCGGAACACCTCCGTTCAGTCCGTAAGGGGGACCCCGAGCTTCCGGTCGCCTGTCACTTTAATTCTCCGCTCCACTCCCACTCAGACCTCACCGTCCTCGGCCTCTTGCACTGTTTCAATGAAGCTCAACGTAAGCTTGAGGAACAGCAGCTCATCTTTCGATTAGGCACTTTACAGCCTTCTGGGCTCAACATAGAGTTCAACAATTTCAGACCATTATCTCTGCCCCTATTCTTTTTTTTCCCATTCATTTTTTTTTACACTTCATCGAGAGCCATCTTTTGTTTCTTAACTTTTCCGATTACCATCTCCTTTTGCCTTGCACCATCTCTTAATGTCTCTTAATCTCTCCTGCCTTCCATCCTATCACAGACCTTCCCTTTTGTTCTTTCTTCCCCTCCCCCCTTTCCCTGCCCCTGCACTTGCTTAAAAACTTGTTTGATCTCCAGCTTTTTCCAGTTCTGACGAAGGGTCATCGACCTGAAACGTGAACTCTGTTTCTCTCTCCACAGAAGCTGCCTGACCCGCTGAGTATTTCCAGCATTTTCTGTTTTTATTTCCCATCAACATATCCTTTTGTTCCTTTCTCCCACATGTGTTCATCTAGCTTCCCCTTAAATGCATCAATGCTCCTCGCCTCAACTACTCCCTGTGGTAGTGAGTGCCACATTCTAACCATCGATGCTCCTCGCCTCAACTACTCCCTGTGGTAGTGAGTGCCACATTCTAACTGTAGTGTATGTAACTGTTCTACCTTTAAGAGAACTATCGTATGTAACCGTTCACCTTTAAGAGAACTATTTTAGGTGTGGCACTACTTTATCTTGGCTGCTGTATACTGTAATACCGACGGTGACCACACCAGTATATAAGTGCTGTGTCAGGATTTATTGGGCAGATTCGCCCTGACCTTCGAATAGTAAAGTCCTGTTTAAGTTACTCTTGTAGTCTGTGTATTACTTCGCTATACAACCCACAGACTTTACAGTGGCGACGAGTTCGATCTTACCCTGCGGCAACAATACTTCTGAAGAAGTAAACGAGCGTCGAGAAGAGGCACCCGCCCTCGTCGTTTTGCTGAGAGAAAACTCGAGTCTGCAGACCAAGAAAGGAGGAAGATTTCAAACACGAAGTCTTCCATCAGCAACAGGCACGGATTGTCCCTTCTGCCACGGTGGTGAGTGAGCCGATCAACACGAGAAGCAAGTCGGCCACGGTGACTGTGAGTAAAGGGAAAATAGAAACAAATAAACGGAGGATAAGGGCGGTGCACTCGACCACGGTCGAGGGGGAAAGGAGCCGGACAGAAGTCGGGCCCAGAGGCGCTGAGACTGGGGCAGCGTGGAGCAGAAGCCACGGTACAAGCGGGCTGGGGAGCGTTGTGAGACGGCTAGACCGCGACGGCGAAAAAGGCCGGACAACTACCGCGACCACGAGGCGCTGCGACCGGGATCGTAAGGCGCGGGAAGATATAAAAATAAATAAGCCACGGAGAACTCAGCCGCAGCCGGGGAGGAAAGCACCGGACTGCGAGAAGCTGGGAGGCGCGATTGGGGTGAAAAAGGCCAGACAGTGATTGAGGCCACGAAGCGCTGCGACCGGATCGTAAGGCGCGGGACGATATAAAATAAATAAACTGCGGAGAACGTAGCCGCAGCCGGGGAGGGAAGCACCGGACTGCGAGAGGGCTGGAGGCACGATTGGGAGCCCGAGCGAGCGGGAGAGACAGAGCCTGAGCGAGGAAGGCTGAGCGAGATCCAGCCCAGCGGCTGAAACTATTCGCCGCCAACGGGTTGTACCCAGCACCGGCTGCCTGCCGAGAGAAGGGAACGCGCTGAAGCCGACGCGCAGGCTGCAAACCCGAAAGCCAGCGGCCGTCGCCCGAGGGAACCTTACCCCTCCTGCCAGGGGAAGAAACGCGGGAAGCCGCCAGTAGGCGGGGAAGAAGACAGAAGCGGGAACCGCCATTTTTAAAGTGGGCGGGGAAAGAAGATAAGCGCGGGAAACCGCCATCTGGAAAAAAAAAGTTAAAGAATATTGTTGTTGTTTCTCAGGAAGAGTGTGAAGATGCCTAAGCATAGTAACAGCAACGGTTTCAATGCCGAGGTGGAAGACTGGCCCACGTATGTAGAACGCATCGAGATATATTGTACGGCTAATAAGATAGCAAATTATGAAAAAGCTCTAACCTTATTAAACTCAATGGGTGCGAGGACATACGGGTTATTGAAGCATCTCCTATCACCAGCTAAACCGGCGGATCAGCCTTTCGATAATATTGTTGCTGTCCTGAAGGATCATTTTAACCCCGCACTGCTGATGTTAGCGGAACGATCTAAATTTTACGGGAGAACGCAACGAAAAGAGGAAAGCAACGCGGAGTACTTGGTCGAGCTGCGTAGACTAGCGAAATACTGCCAGTTTAGAGGAAATCTGACAGAGGCATTGCGAGACAAGTTCGTGTGTGGATTGTCAAAGGAAGGAACGCAAAAACGACTACCCGAAGAGAACGATCTTACACTTGATAAGGCTGTCCTTATTGCAGCATCGCACGAAGCCGCAGCGAGAGGCACGGCGGAAATGCAGCGGAAGACAGCGGTACTCAGTGTGGATCAAATGACTTCGGGTACAACGAAATGTTCTCATTGTGGGAAGACAACACACGACCAGAACCAATGCTGGGTTAAAAACCAGGACTGTAGGGAATGTGGCAAGCTTGGCCACATAGCTAAGGTATGCCGGTCAGGAAAGAAGAACAACAATAATAAGTCACCGCAGAAGAAGTACAGAAAGGTACATGAGGTGACTGGGAAGAGTCCAGATGAACAGAATTCGGACTCAGACTCCAACAGCAAGGCACTGGGTAGTCTGAGGATTCATAATGTGAGTAAAGAAGCTGACCGACAAACTATCTGGATCACACTACAGATTGCAAAAGTCCAAGTGAAGATGGAAGTGGACACCGGATCGGCGTTGACGGTCATGAATAAGCATGATTACAAAAAGTTATTCAAACATATTCCCCTACGGGATACGGAGATAGTATTACAGACATACACGGGGCACAAAGTATACCCCATCGGAAAGATAGAAGTCAAGGTGAGATACAAAGACAAAGATCACCAAAGGATGGACTTGTATGTGCTGCCCGAGGGAGGTCCACCACTTCTGGGACGGGAGTGGATCAGGAAAATAAAGATAGACTGGCATTCACTAAACACAATGACGGTAGATTCCGGGAAGGAAGAGGTCAAACCTGAACGGTTGTCCAGAATATTGGACGAAGCTAAAGAGGTATTCCAGCAAGGACTGGGAACACTGAGAGGAATTAAAGCAAAAATCAAGATTGCAGAACATGCAAGCCCAAAATTTTTCAAAGCCAGATCGGTACCTTACGCGATACGACCTGCTGTGGAGGCAGAACTGGAAGAGCTTGAACGTTCAGGGGTACTGTCTAAGGTGGACTGGAGTGAGTGGGCCACGCCCATTGTTCCCGTCATGAAGTCTTCATCAAGTAACAAGCCAGGGGGACTGGGGAAGGTCCACATCTGCGGAGATTTCAAGATCACAGTTAATCCGGTGCTTCACACGGTACAATACCCGCTTCCGCGGATTGAGGATATCTTTGCTTCATTGTCTGGCGGGCAACACTTCACCAAGATAGACCTGGCACAGGCATACTTACAAATGGAAGTCGAGGAAGAGTCGCGCCAGTATCTCACAATCAACACGCACAGAGGCTTGTATCGTTATAATAGACTGGTTTTTGGAGTAGCTTCGTCTCCAGCAATTTGGCAGAGGGCAATGGAGCAGGTCTTATAAGGTGTTCCAAGCACGCAGTGTTACTTGGACGATATCCTGATTACGGGAGAAGACGAGGAGGAACACCTCACAAATTTGAAACTGGTGCTCACCAGGTTGAAGGAATATGGCCTTCGAGTTAATCGCCAGAAATGTGAGTTCTTCCAGAAACGGATCTCGTACTGCGGTCATGTCATTGACCAAGAGGGGCTGCACAAGTCGCCTGACAAGATAGAAGCTGTCGTGAAGGCCCCCGCTCCGGAAAACGTTTCACAGTTGAGATCGTTTCTGGGGTTGATTAATTATTATCACAAGTTTCTGCCAAATTTATCCACGGTGCTACATCCGCTGAATGCTCTGTTACGGAAAGAAGTGCCATGGAAGTGGAGCGAGGACTGTAAAAAGGCCTTTTGCAGAAGCAAGGCGTTGATTACCTCTGAGGAAGTGTTGGCTCATTTCAACCCAATGTTACCTCTTCATCTAGCTTGTGATGCTTCCCCTTATGGAATTGGAGCAGTACTTTCACACAAGTTACCAAATGGCTCGGAAAGGCCAGTCGCATTTGCGTCCCGATCGTTGACCTCCGCGGAGCGAAATTACGCTCAGATAGACAGGGAGGCCCTCAGCCTTGTGTGGGGAGTAAAGAAATTCAATCATTACCTGCAGGGCAAGAAGTTCACATTACTGACAGACCACCAGCCGTTGGTGTCCATATTCAACCCTAACAAGGCCGTTTCCACTATGACAGCGCAAAGGTTACAGAGGTGGTCCATGTTACTTGGGGCACACCAATATGACATTGAATACAAAAGTTCCAAACAGCATGGAAATGCTGATGGGTTATCGCGCCTACCGTTGCCGGTAGTAGAAGAGGCGGCTACAATGGACCCGGTAGAAATGTTCCACTCATCCATAGTAGAATGTCTACCAGTAACCAATTCGATGATCGAGAATGAAACAAGAAATGACCCGACTCTCTCACGGGTCTACGATCTAACAGTGGAGGGATGGCCAGCACATGGCGAACCAACACTGCCAGCATTTTCGCAACGGAAAGAACAGCTGTCAGTGTGCCGAGGAACCTTGATGTGTGGATCGAGAGTGGTGATCCCACCCAAACTTCAGCATAAGGTGCTAAAGGAACTTCACGAGGGGCATCTGGGTGGAGTGAAAATGAAGAACCTAGCAAGAGCGTTTGTGTGGTGGCCAGGTATTGATGGAGACATCGAGGAAATAACCAAGAGTTGTCTAGGATGCCAGAAGGTCCAAAACGCGCCACCACAAGCTCCTCTGCATCCATGGGAGTGGCCCTCATCTCCTTGGCAAAGGGTACACATCGACTTTGCTGGTCCATTTATGGACTCAATGTTTCTAATAGCGGTGGATGCACACTCCAAGTGGCCGGAGGTAATAAAGATGTCCTCCGCCACCACGGAAAAAACCATCACAGTATTAAGGACCATGTTTGCCAGGAATGGGCTGCCGGAACAGGTCTGTTCTGATAATGGACCACAATTTGTGTCCGAAGAATTCAGGAAGTTCTTAAAAAGCAATGGGGTCAAGCACTACACGTCAGCCCCATACCATCCCGCCACCAATGGCTTAGCTGAAAGGTTTGTCCAGACCTTCAAGAAGGCCATAAAGGCCATGGGTAATGAGAACATCAACTTACAACATAAGGTAGATAGCTTTTTGTTGGCGTACAGGAATGCAACACATGCGGTCACAAATCAAACTCCCGCCATGATGTTTTTCAATAGAAGACTAAGATGCCGGCTGGATTTGATTAAGCCAAACGTCAGAAGGGACGTAGGGAACCGGCAATTCCAGGGCATGAATGAAAGGCCAACTAGATCTTTTCAGACAGGTCAACAAGTTTTGGCCTGGGACTACCGTACCGAGAAATGGCAGCCGGGAACTATTGTAAAAAGGCTAGGGCCGCTGCTGTATACAGTGGACATTGGTGACAGCATAATAAGGCGCCATGTTGACCAGATCATAGGGTCATCCACAAAGAGCCAACCTACTCCACAACCTTACACAGCTAATGTAGAAACAGAGATACCCAGAGCACCTACCTCCGATCTGGTAATACTGGAATCAGATGATCCTGACACTGTCCTTCAAGCTGAATCGGCCTTGCCGGAAGAACCTACTACCCCGCCGAAAACGACTCCGGACAGAGTCAGGAGACCTCCAGAGAGACTGAACCTGTGAACTGTTTTACATAATTTGTATATATGTTCTAATGATATGGTTAATGGGGAATAAGTATGTTGTAAGCTAAAAAGGGAGGATTGTAGTGTATGTAACTGTTCTACATTTAAGAGAACTATCGTATGTAACCGTTCACCTTTAAGAGAACTATTTTAGGTGTGGCACTACTTTATCTTGGCTGCTGTATACTGTAATACCGACGGTGACCACACCAGTATATAAGTGCTGTGTCAGGATTTATTGGGCAGATTCGCCCTGACCTTAGAATAGTAAAGTCCTGTTTAAGTTGCTCTTGTAGTGTGTGTATTACTTCGCTATACAACCCACAGGCTTTACACTAACCATCGACGCTCCTCGCCTCAACTACTCCCTGTGGTAGTGAGTTCCACATTCTAACCATCGACGCTCCTCGCCTCAACTACTCCCTGTGGCAGTGAGTTCCACATTCTAACCATCGACGCTCCTCGCCTCAACTACTCCCTGTGGTAGTGAGTTCCACATTCTAACCATCGATGCTCCTCGCCTCAACTACTCCCTGTGGTAGTGAGTGCCACATTCTAACCATCGATGCTCCTCGCCTCAACTACTCCCTGTGGTAGTGAGTGCCACATTCTAACCATCGACGCTCCTCGCCTCAACTACTCCCTGTGGTAGTGAGTTCCACATTCTAACCATCGATGCTCCTCGCCTCAACTACTCCCTGTGGTAGTGAGTTCCACATTCTAACCATCGATGCTCCTCGCCTCAACTACTCCCTGTGGTAGTGAGTGCCACATTCTAACCATCGACGCTCCTCGCCTCAACTACTCCCTGTGGTAGTGAGTGCCACATTCTAACCATCGACGCTCCTCGCCTCAACTACTCCCTGTGGTAGTGAGTGCCACATTCTAACCATCGATGCTCCTCGCCTCAACTACTCCCTGTGGTAGTGAGTGCCACATTCTAACCATCGACGCTCCTCGCCTCAACTACTCCCTGTGGTAGTGAGTGCCACATTCTAACCATCGACGCTCCTCGCCTCAACTACTCCCTGTGGTAGTGAGTGCCACATTCTAACCATCGACGCTCCTCACCTCAACTACTCCCTGTGGTAGTGAGTTCCACATTCGAACCATCGATGCTCCTCGCCTCAACTACTCCCTGTGGTAGTGAGTGCCACATTCTAACCATCGACGCTCCTCGCCTCAACTACTCCCTGTGGTAGTGAGTGCCACATTCTAACCATCGACGCTCCTCGCCTCAACTACTCCCTGTGGCAGTAAGTTCCACATTCTAACCATCGATGCTCCTCGCCTCAACTACTCCCTGTGGTAGTGAGTGCCACATTCTAACCATCGACGCTCCTCGCCTCAACTACTCCCTGTGTTAGTGAGTGCCACATTCTAACCATCAACGCTCCTCGCCTCAACTACTCCCTGTGGTAGTGAGTTCCACATTCTCACCATCGACGCTCCTCGCCTCAACTACTCCCTGTGGTAGTGAGTTCCACATTCTAACCATCGACGCTCCTCGCCTCAACTACTCCCTGTGGTAGTGAGTGCCACATTCTAACCATCGACGCTCCTCGCCTCAACTACTCCGTGGTAGTGAGTTCCACATTCTAACCATCGATGCTCCTCGCCTCAACTACTGCCTGTGGTAGTGAGTTCCACATTCTAACCATCGACACTCCTCGCCTCAACTACTCCCTGCGGTAGTGAGTTCCACATTCTAACCATCGATGCTCCTCGCCTCAACTACTCCCTGTGGTAGTGAGTTCCACATTCTAACCATCGACGCTCCTCGCCTCAACTACTCCCTGTGGTAGTGAGTGCCACATTCTAACCATCGATGCTCCTCGCCTGAACTACTCCCTGTGGTAGTGAGTGCCACATTCTAACCATCGATGCTCCTCGCCTCAACTACTCCCTGTGGTAGTGAGATCCACATTCTAACCATCGACGCTCCTCGCCTCAACTACTCCCTGTGGTAGTGAGTTCCACATTCTAACCATCTATGCTCCTCGCCTCAACTACTCCCTGTGGTAGTGAGTGCCACATTCTAACCATCGATGCTCCTCGCCTCAACTACTCCCTGTGGTAGTGAGTGCCACATTCTAACCATCGATGCTCCTCGCCTCAACTACTCCCTGTGGTAGTTCGCCTCAACTACTCCCTGTGGTAGTGAGTGCCGCATTCTAACCATCGATGCTCCTGGCCTCAACTACTCCCTGTGGTAGTGAGTGCCACATTCTAACCATCGATGCTCCTCACCTCAACTACTCGCTGTGGTAGTGAGTTCCACATTCTTACCATCGATGCTCCTCGCCTCAACTACTCCCTGTGGTAGTGAGTGCCACATTCTAACCATCAACGCTCCTCGCCTCAACTACTCCCTGTGGTAGTGAGTTCCACATTCTAACCATCAACGCTCCTCGCCTCAACTACTCCCTGTGGTAGTGAGTGCCACATTCTAACCATCGATGCTCCTCGCCTCAACTACTCCCTGTGGTAGTGAGTGCCACATTCTAACCATCGATGCTCCTCGCCTCAACTACTCCCTGTGGTAGTGAGTGCCACATTCTAACCATCGATGCTCCTCGCCTCAACTACTCCCTGTGGTAGTGAGTTCCACATTCTAACCATCGATGCTCCTCGCCTCAACTACTCCCTGTGGTAGTGAGTTCCACATTCTAACCATCGACGCTCCTCGCCTCAACTACTCCCTGTGGTAGTGAGTGCCACATTCTAACCATCGACGCTCCTCGCCTCAACTACTCCGTGGTAGTGAGTTCCACATTCTAACCATCGATGCTCCTCGCCTCAACTACTCCCTGTGGTAGTGAGTGCCACATTCTAACCATCGATGCTCCTCGCCTCAACTACTCCCTGTGGCAGTGAGTTCCACATTCTAACCATCGATGCTCCTCGCCTCAACTACTCCCTGTGGTAGTGAGTGCCACATTCTAACCATCGACGCTCCTCGCCTCAACTACTCCCTGTGGCAGTGAGTTCCCCATTCTAACCATTTTCTGAGTAAAGAAGTTTCTCCTGAATTCCCTATTGGATTTATTAGTGACTATCTTATATTTATGGCCCCTAGTTCTGGTCTTCACCGCAAGTGGAAACATCTTCTCTATGTCTACCCTATCAAACCTTTCTTAATCTTAAATACCTCGATCAGGTCACCCCTCAGTCTTTTTTGGAGGAAAGAGCCCCAGCCTGTTCAATCTTGCCTAATAGATATAAATTCTCAGTTCTGGTATAATTCTAGTAAATATTTTTGCACCTTCCCCAGTGCCTCTATATCCTGTTCAGAGTACTCCAAGGTCTAATCAAGGTTCGATACAAGTTTAAAATAACTTCTCTGCTTTTCAATTCTTTTTTTAAATTCATTCATGGGATGTGGGCATTGCTGGCAAGGCCAGCATTTATTGCCCATCCCTAATTGCCTTTGAGAAGGTGGTGGTGATTCACCTTCTTGAATTGCTGCAGTCCATGTGGTGAAGATACTCCCACAGTCCATAGTGCAGTTAGGGAGGGAGTTCCAGGATTTTGACCCAGCGATGATGAACAAATCCCTCTAGAAATGAACCCCAGTGTTTTGTTTGCATTTTTTATGGCCTTGTTAACCTGGGTCACTTAAAATGTTTAGTGATTTGTGTATCTATAACCCCGATCTCTCTGCTCCGCTACCCCATTTAAACACCTATTTTCCAATGAATACGTGGCCCAATGTTCTCCCTAAGATGTGCAGTCGTGCGGCCGCGCACTGATTGCGAGGTCCCGTGTAGGCTGCTCATCAGCTGCTGCCGCTGGAAGAGATACAGCACATGCGCAGCTGCATAGTTAAAGGGCCTACGCAGGGAAAAAAAATTAGAGGGAACATTGGTGGCCTCCTTATTCTTCCTACCAAAACTTACCACTTCACACTTATCTATACTGAAGTTCATTTGCCAATTGCACGCCCATTCTGCAAGTTTATTAATGTCTTCCTGTATTTTGTCCCAGTCCTCCTCTGTATTAATTACAACTGTCAATTCGGTGTCATCTGCAAATTTGAAATTGTACTTCCGATTCCTAAGTCCAAATTGTTTATGTAAATGGTAAACAAAAGTGGTCCCAGCACCAATCCCTGTGGAACACCACTTCCCATCTTTTGCCAGTTTGAGCAACTACCTTTAATCCCATCTCTCTCTTTTCTGTTTTATAACCAGCTTGCTATACATCCTACTATTTGTCCCCTGACTCCACATGTTCTGACTTTAGTCATGAGTCTACTCTGGGGTACCTTATCAAAGGCCTTTTAGAAATCTGTTCTGTCCTTTTATGTTCCTTGATAATTTAATTTCATAGTTTCTCTTTCCCTTGTTAATTGCTTTTTTGAATACTTTCCTAAACTTTTCGTATTCCTTTGTCATTCTTTCCTTTGTTATTTATGTACTTAATGTATGCCTTTTTTTCTTAGTTTCTTAGTTTCAATTTTACCCTTATTTTTTTTATTCATCCATGGTGTATCATTACTGGTTAGTTTGTTCTTGCTTTTTCAGCAGGATATATTTCTCCAAGGCTCTATTGATCACCATTTTAAATGTTTCTCACTGCTGTTCTATTTCTATGTTTGTCAATAATTTTTCCCAGTTTACTTTCCCTAGTTCCATTCTCATCTCCTTTAAAAGCAGCTTATTTTCAATTTATTACTTTGGTCTTTGTCTTATTTATGGCCTTCTCAATCCTTATGTTAAACCTTATTATGTTGTGATTGCTATTCCCTACGGTTACTTCTCTTATCTGTTCTATTTCATTTCCTTTTACTAGATCCACCAGTGCTCCTTCTCTTGTTGGTCTTTTTACATACTGGGTAGAAAGGAGTCCTGCAGACATTGTACCCCTTTCGCTACCTCTTTATGCCAGATTATTTGGGGGTAGTTAAAATCTCCCATGATTATTATTCTATGTCCTTTACTCATTTCACATATTTTATTTTTATTTGTTTATGGGATCAGGGCGTCGCTGGCAATGCCAGCATTTATTGCCCATCCCTAGTTGCCCTTGAGAAGGTGGTGGTGAGCCGCCTTCTTGAACCGCTGCAGTCTGTGTGGTGATGGTACTCCCACAGTACTGTTAGGTAGGGAGTTCCAGGATTTTGACCCAGGATGATAAAGGATCGGCGACATACTTCTAAGTCAGGATGGTGTGTGACTTGGAGGGGAACTTGCAGGTGGTGGTGTTCCCATGCACCTGCTGCCCTTGTCCTTCTAAGTGGTAGAGGTCGCGGGTTTGGGAGGTGATGCCAAAGAAGCCTTGGCGAGTTGCTGCAGTGCATCTTGTAGATGGTACACACTGCAGCCACGGTACGCCGGTGGTGGAGGGAGTGAATGTTTAAGGTGGTGGATGGGGTGCCAATCAAGTGGGCTGCTTTGTCCTGGAGGGTGTCGAGCTTCTTGAGTGTTGTTGGAGCTGCACTCATCCAGGCAAGTGGAGAGTATTCCATCACACTCCTGACTTGTGCCTTGTAGATGGTGGAAAGGCTTTGGGGAGTAAGGAGGTGAAACACTCGCCGCAGAATACCTAGCCTCTGACCTGCTCTTGTTGCCACAGTATTTATGTGGCTGGTCCAGTTAATTTTCTGGTTAATGGTGACCCCCAGGATGTTGATAGTGGGGGATTCGGCGATGGTAATGCCATTGAATGTCAAGGGGAGGTGGTTAGACTCTCGCTTGTTGGAGATAGTCATTGCCTGGCACTTCTGTGGCACGAATGTTGCCTGTCACTTATCAGACCAAGCCTGAACGTCGTCCAGGTCTTGTTGCATGCGGGCATGGACTGCTTCATTATCTGTGGAGTTGCGAATGGCGCTGAACACTGTGCAGTCATCAGCGAACATGCCCATTTCTGACCCTATGTTGGAGGGAAGGTCATTGATGAAGCAGCTGAAGATGGTTGGGCCTAGGACACTGCCCTGAGGAACTCGTGCAACGATGTCCTGGGGCTGTGATGATCGACCTTCAACCACCACAACCATCTTCCTTTGTGCTAGGTATGACTCCAGCCAGTGGAGAGTTTTCCCCCTGATTCCCATTGACTTCAGTTTTACTAGGGCTCCTTGATGCCAGACTCGGTCAAATGCTGCCTTGATGTCAAGGGCAGTCACTCTCACCTCACCTCTGGAATTCAGCTCCTTTGTCCATGTTTGGAGGTCAGGAGCCGAGTGGTCTTGGCGGAACCTAAACTGGACATCGCTGAGCAGATTATTGGTGAGCAAGTGCCGCTTGATAGGACTGTCGATGACACCTTCCATCACTTTGCTGATGATTGAGAGTAGACTGATGGGGCGGTAATTGGCCGGGCTGGATTTGTCCTTTTTGTGGACAGGACATACCTGGGCAGTTTTCCACATTGTCGGATAGATGCCAGTGTTGTAGCTGTACTGGAACAGCTTGGCTAGAGGTGCAGCTAGTTCTGGAGCACAAGTCTTCAGCACAATAGCCGGGATGTTGTCAGGGCCCATAGCATTTGCTGTATCCAGTGCACTCAGCCGTTTCTTGATATCACGTGGAGTGAATCGAATTGGCTGAAGAATGGCTTTTGTGTTGGTGGGAACCTCGGGAGTAGGCCGATATGGATCATCCACTCGGCACCTCTGGCTGAAGTTGGTTGCAAACGCTTCAGCCTTGCCTTTTGCACTCACGTGCTGGGCTCCACCATCATTGAGGATGGGGATATTCTTGGAGCCTCCTTATCCCGTTAGTTGTTTAATGGTCCACCACCATTCACGACTGGATGTGGCAGGACTGCAGAGCTTTGATCTGATCCGTTGATTGTGGGATCGCTTAGCCCTGTCTATAGCATGCTGCTTCCGCTTTTTAGCATGCATGTAGTCCTGTGTTGCAGCTTCCCCAGGTTGGCACCTCATTTTTATGTACGCCTGGTGCTGCTCCTGGCATGCTCTTCTACACTCGTTGTTGAACCACGGTTGGTCCCCTGGCTTGGTGGTAATGGTAGAGTGAGGGATATGCCGTGCCATGAGGTTACAGATTGTGGTGGAACACAATTCTGCTGCTGCTGATGGCCCACAGCGCCTCATGGATGCTCAGTTTTGAGCTGCTAGATCTGTTCTGAATCTATCCCATTTAGCACGGTGGTAGTGCCACACAACACGATGGGGGGTGCTCTCAGTGTGAAGATGGGACTTCATCTCCACAGTGACTGTGTAGTGGTCACTGCTGCCAATGTTGTCATGGACAGATGCATCTGCGACAGGTAGATTGGTGAGGATGAGGTCAAGTAGGTTTTTCCCTCGCGTTGGTTCTCTCACCACCTGTCGCAGGCCCAGACTGGTAGTCCTTCAGGACTCAGCCAGCTCGGTCAGTAGTGGTGCTTCCGAGCCACTCTTGGTGATGGACATTGAAGTCCCCCACCCAGAGTACATTCTGTGCCCTTGCTACTCTCAGTGCTTCTTCCAAGTGGTGTTCAACATGAAGGAGTACTGATTCATCAGCTGAGGGAAGGTGGTAGGTGGTAATCAGCAGGAGGTTTCCTTGTCCATGCTTGACCTGAAGCCATGAGACTTCATGGGGTCCAGAGTCAATGTTGAGGACTCCCAGGGCCACGCCTTCCTGACTGTATACCACTGTGCCACCACCCCTGGTGGGTCTGTCCTGCCGGTGGGACAGGACATACCTAGGGATGTGATGGAGGAGTTTGGGATATTGGCTGAAAGGTATGATTCTGTGAGTATGACTATGTCAGGCTGTTGCTTGACTAGTCTGTGGGACAGCTCTCCCAATTTTGGCACGTCCCCAGATGTTGGTGAGGGGGACTTTGCAGGGTTGACTGGGCTGGGTGTGCCATTGCTGTGTCCGTAGCTGGTGCCGAGGTCGATGCTGGGTGGTCCGCTATTTTGTTTCGTAGCGGTTTGTTACAACTGAGTGACTTGCTAGGCCATTTCAGAGGGCAGTTAAAAGTCAACCACATTGCTGTGGGTCTGGAGTCACATATAGGCCAGACCAGACCAGGTAAGGACGGCAGATTTCCTTCCCTAAAGGACATTAATGAACCAGATGGGTTTTTACGACAATCCGATAGTTTCATGGTCACCATTACTGATATTAGCTTTTTATTCCAGATTATTAATTAACTGAATTTAAATTCCCCAGCTGCCGTGGTGGGATTTGAACTCATGTCTCTGGATCATTAGTCCAGGCCTCTGGATTACTAGTCCAGTGACATTACCACTACGCTACCGTTCCCTTACATATTTTTTTTTGCTTACATATTTTTACCTCCACTTCCTTTGTACTATTAGGTGGTCTGTAGTATACTCTAATTAGCGTTATCGATCCCATCTTATCTTTTATTTCAATCCATATGGATTCTGTTTCTAACCTCCCATTAGTTATGTCCCTTCTTGTCTACTGCCATTATGTTATCCCCAATTAGTACAGCTGCCCCACCCCCTTCTTCCTTACCTATCCTTCCTGATTATGTTATAATCTGCAATATTTAGTTGCCAGTCCTGTTCTTTATGTAGCCATGTTTCAGTTATTCCTACTACATCTGGTTCCCCGTTATGGATTATTGCCTCCAATTCCCCCGTTTTATTTTGGATGCTGTGTACATTGTTGCACAGGCAGTTTAATTTGTCTTTGATAGTTGTCCCTTTTACTTTATTTTTAACAGTCCTTTTATAACTGTATTTGTTCCCTGACCATTTATGTTACCCTTGTTCTTTACCTTGGTCTGACCTTTACTCTCATTTCCTACTTCTTTTATCTTCAGACTGGGGGCGATTTTAACCCTATGCACTCAGCAGAAACCTGGCGGGTGGGCAGTTAAAATCGCCCTGGCTCTTACCTAGCCGAAAGCCACCTTGATTGCAACATCTGCAATTTTAACCTGCTCTCCTGAGCAGGCAGCAAGGCCACGCGCCTGGAGCCAACAGGGCTCTTCTTTACAGATACATGTTGCAGCCCGATGACATCATTGAGACCCGACTGTAATTTTAACTCAGGGCTGAGCGGGGCCAAGCTTTTCACCAGATCCCTCCCCCATCTTACTAGTTTAAAGTTCTATTGACAACCTTATTTATCCTTTCTGCTAGGACACTGGTCCCATTCCGGATCAGTTGGAGCCCATCCCAACGGTCCAGCTCCTTCCTGTATAAGTACTGGTGCCAGTGTCCAATGAAATAGAACCCCTCCTTCCCACACCAGTCTTTCATCATATTATCATTAAAGAATGTGCAAGATATCTGTTTATCTTGAGAACATCTCTTCAAGCTGGCAATCACAGTCTTATGTACAGTCTTTTGATAATTTAGTCTTTGCGCTAAAATGTAAATCATTAATTTGAATTAGCCAATATAAATAACAAGCAAAGTGGGACTTTAGTCCTGAAAAATGTGAATTATATCAGATAATTTGAATTAGGTTACTCTCATTTAAGAGAAGTAGACCGTGAAAAGGAATAGTCATAATGCTGTTATTTGGCTAGTACAGTAGTGACCAGGCTTACAACATAGAGGGCAGCTGCTGGGTCTGAGTCCTGGGAATAAAACTGTAGATACTGTCTGAAGTTTTCTACATTTGAGTATTTCTATTTTTTGTTTGTCTGCTAATGAAAAGCAATAAGCTTTGTCCCTTTGACGAATCAAAAACCTAATTGATGCTCAGCCTGACGTTTTAATGCTGTAACTAAAATCTGCTTGTATTTTTCCTTTCCTGCATTTTTTCAGTTCAGAATTGACTCGAAGTAAAATTCATAAAGTAAAATACCTGTTACTTCATTTGCTTGTTTAGCTTCTTTACTGAACTTTGCCTTAAACGGTAGAGAAGGCTTTAGAATTGCTTATTGGGAACAGGGCTAATAGTGAAGGATTTAATAAAGGGCAGCTTGTAAATTAGCTTAAGTTCAACTCTCAAGTTTATAAAAAGTTAATAATCTGTTTGAAGAAGTGATTAATTGTGGCAATGAATTACCCAGTTTGTAAAGTTGTAATACTAAGGTTCATGTTTGTAATCTTCTCCACTGAGTAAGAAATTGTTAATTCATCAATTTAAAAGAACTGATAACAGAAGCACTGGCGATCGTATCAGATAACTAATGTGGAAAACAAAACCTACTGGGAGATAAATTAAGCCAAGCCAGATGATACTAGGAGGAGCAGGAGTGTGTAATGTTCTTTGAATCTGTCTCTTTAAATTTGGAAGGCCTATGGGATTCCAGGTTAATAGATGCTCCAATTATGACTAGAATTTCAAGAACACACATGCATTAGTTGAAACATGGAGCTCAGTAAAGCACAGACATGTCACCTTTACCAGTATCTCAGTGTGATATAAGTTAGTAAGACAGTATTTTCTTAATAAACTGGACACGTCTAAGTCTTGTAAAGCTTATGAACATAATGATAAAATATTACCTGAATGCTGGAAAATGGGAACTTAGCACCACACTGCTTGGGGTCTAACCTCTCAGTTCAGGCACGATGCTCATCTGCAGCAATGTAAAACATTACAGCCTTAGTTCATCATCTCTACCATAACCACTTCCTGTAACAAACACGTTAACTATTTCTTTCCTCTAACATCGCAAATGAAGACAAGCAGTTGTATGGTTTAGTCACATGACTGACTAAATTTGGACAGTTGTTTTCTCAGAATGTAGTGACCCATGATGAGGTAGGATTTACTTTTCAAGACGTATTAGATAACAGTTTTCCCCTAAATGTGAAACAAGCTAATCAGCATTCTTTTTCTTCTGATAAAAGACAAGTTGATTCCAGTAAATTTAGCACAGTGAAGGTATGTCTCATTAAATAGACTATAGGGCGGATTCAGCGTTGGTACTCTCTGTGATCACGATACCCACGCATTAATGTTTCCTGTAGTGTATGTACTTTGCAGAAGGAACTATATTCTGCAGCCCCTGTATACTGCAGTACCAGTAGTGACCACCCCTGTATATAAGCCTGTGTAGTAACTTTTGCATAGTAGTTCCAGGTTGTCTCCACTCAATAAAGACCTGTTATAACCAACTCCTGCAGTCCGTGTCTCAATTACACACGGACATAATACTGGCAACGAGCAGATCCGAACTTACCTACAGTCTGCACCACCTCATGGGGATCCATCCCTGAAGCGAAGTTATCAGAGGTCGAGGCCAGAAGGAAGAAAGAAAAAAAAAAAATCAAACGAACAGAAGAAACGGGCGTCGACCGTGGGCATCCGCCTCTGATTCATCGGAGTTGAAGATTTGCAGGAGAGGCTGTCGAGAGCGGGGCTTGGTTATCGTGTCGATGGTGGTTCAGCTAATCGGGCTGGTGGCAGGTAGTACACTGATCCTTCTTGGGCTGTGGCGGTCTAGAGCTCGATCGGGTGGCTTTTCAAAGGGGCCGAGCAGCGTTGTCGGGAAGAGGAGAGAGAGAGAGGGTGGAGCACACAGGGCGTGGCCGGTGCTACGAAGCCGGGCAGCGTACAGACCCGAGAAGAGGGAGGCAAGTGTCCCGCAGGGTTACTCCGACGACGGGGAAATAATAAAAATTAGAAGCGCAGAAAGCCGCGAGGAGCTGCAGTTTGCTACGGGAACCGCGGAGAGCGGCGTTAGCAGCAGAGCGGGGGGAAGTGCGCGAAGACCATAGGGCGTCGCCATCAAGGCATAAAACGCCAGCAACAGCGCTAGCAGCAGCGGAGAAGACAGAAAGCGCGGGAGGCGCCATCTTAATCCAGCGGGGAAGAAGGCAAAGCGCGGGAGGCGCCATTTTGTTAAATCGGGGAAGAAGGCAAAGCGCGGGAGGCGCCATCTTAGATTTCCAAGATGCCGAAGACTGGCAACATCACTGCCTTCGATAATGCAATAGAAGACTGGACCACGTATGTGGAAAGAGTCGAGGTATATTGCGAGGCAAACGAAGTAGCCGATGGGAAAAAGGCATCGGTACTACTAAACTTAATGGGCGCAAGAACGTACGGCCTATTGCGGAACCTGATTACTCCAGCCAAACCGAAGGCGAAGAGTTTTAACGAAATTGTTGATATCCTACAGGAACACCTAAATCCTACACCGCTGCTGATAGCAGAAAGATTTAAATTCCACAGGAGAAATCAACATAAAGATGAGAGCAATGCTGATTACCTTACGGAACTACGCAAGCTATCAAAGCACTGCCAGTTCGGAGCAGGACTGGCAGATACCCTACGGGACAAATTTGTCTGTGGACTCCTGAGTGAAGGAACCCAGAAGAGGTTACTCTCAGAGAAAGAGCTGACGCTAGATAAGGCTTTCAGCGTGGCAGTATCGTATGAAGCAGCAGCAAGGGGAGCTGCGGAAATACAGCAAAAGCCACAGGAATACGGCACCCACGAAATGACACGGGGATTTGAAAAATGTTATCGCTGCGGCAGAACAACCCATGACCAGAAGGACTGCTGGTCCAAGAACAAAATATGCCGGCAATGCGGAAAGATGGGACACATTGCACGAGTTTGCAGGTCTGGGAAGAAGACTAACGATAACAAAAAGGCTACTAAGGAACAGTACAGGAAAGTACAAAAGATGACGGACAGTAGTTCCGAAGACCAGATGAGCGATAGTGAATCCGGGAACAAGAGACTAAGCTGTCTCAAACTTCACAACGTAATCGCAAAAGAGGATCACCGAACCATTTGGGTCACCCTCACGATAGCAGGGTCCCAAGTCAAAATGGAATTGGATACAGGATCAGCTCTGACCGTCATGAATCGACGAGACTACGAGCGGCTATTCTCACACATACCCTTGAAAGAGACATCCATTGTCTTGAAGATGTATACGGGGCAAAAAGTATACCCCAGAGGAAAAATAAGGGTGCCTGGCGAATACAACGGCAAGGAAATACAGAAATTGTATCTGTACATACTGCAAGATGGTGGACCACCGTTATTGGGACGTGAATGGATCAGAAAGATAAGTTTAGACTGGCACTCCATTCAGGCACTGACGGTTGCTGGTAAAAAGGATGACGACGTCACTCCTGGACGATTGTCAACAATCTTAGCTAACGCCAAAGAGGTATTTCAACAAGAACTGGGAACTCTTAAAGGCATAACCGCCTCGATAAAAATAGAAGAGAATGCAATTCCCAAGTTTTTCAAAGCAAGACCGGTACCATATGCAATTCGCCCAGCCGTCGAGGCAGAGCTGGAGAATCTGGAGAATGCAGGCGTGTTATCTAAGGTAGACTGGAGCGAGTGGGCGGCACCCATCATTCCTGTCATGAAGGAAACGTTAAACAATAAGTCTGAGGAGCCAAGGATGGTTCGCATCTGTGGGGACTTCAAGGTGACGGTGAACCCAGTCCTTCACACAGTACAATATCCTCTTCCGAGGATAGAAGATATTTTCACCTCACTATCTGGAGGGAAGCGTTTTACAAAAATTGACCTAGCACAAGCATATTTGCAGATGGAGGTTGAAGAATCCTCTAGGAAGTATCTCACGATAAACACTCACAAAGGTCTTTACCAGTATAATCGACTAGTATTCGGAGTAGCATCAGCTCCGGCGATATGGCAAAGAGCGATGGAACAAGTCCTGCAAGGGATTCCGGGGACTCAGTGTTACTTGGACGACATCCTAGTGACAGGTGAAGATAACAGTGAACACCTTGCCAACCTAGAGCAGGTGCTCACTAGACTAAGATAACATGGGCTACGAGCCAATCGCCCCAAGTGCGAGTTTTTAAAGAAACAGATATCGTATTGTGGCCACGTGATTGATGAAGAGGGGTTACATAAGTCCCCTGACAAAATTGAAGCGGTAGTTAAGACTCCAGCGCCTGAAAATGTATCGCAACTGAGGTCATTCCTCGGATTGGTGAATTACTACCATAAGTTTTTGCCGAATTTGTCCACAATTCTGCACCCACTGAACGCCCTACTACAAACTGGAGTAGCATGGAAATGGAGCGATGAATGTAAGCGGGCCTTTCAGAAGAGTAAGGACCTAATCACTTCAAGAGAAGTATTGGCTCACTACAACCCATCACTACCGATAAGACTGGCGTGTGATGCGTCTCCCTACGGCATTGGAGCGGTACTGTCACATAAATTCCTTGATAGTTCAGAGAGGCCGATAGCTTTTGCGTCACGCTCGTTAACTTCAGCCGAGCGTAACTACGCCCAGATTGACAGAGAGGCCCTCAGCCTGGTGTGGGGTGTGAAGAAGTTCAATCACTACCTGCACGGTCAGAAATTTACTCTACTAACTGATCATCAACCTATTGTCTCCATTTTCAACCCTCAGAAGGGCGTACCGATAATGACAGCACAACGGCTACAGAGGTGGTCCCTTTTCCTCGGGGCACACCAATATGACATCGAGTACAAAGGAACTAAACAGCATGGGAATGCTGATGGATTGTCGCGCCTACCGTTGCCGACGGTGGAAGAAGCACCTGCAGTGGATCCAGTGGAGATATTCCACTCGACCATAGTCGAATGTCTCCCTGTGACGAATGCAAACATAGAAAAGGAAACACGAAATGACCCGACACTCTGCTGGGTCTATGATTTAACGGTGAAGGGATGGCCAGCACATGGCGAACCACTGCTGCCAGCATTCTCGCCGAGAAGAGAACAACTGTCAGTGTGCAGAGGAACCTTGATGTGTGGATCCAGAGTAGTAATTGCACCCAAATTGAAGGATAGAGTGCTCAATGAGCTTCATGAGGGTCATCTGGGAGGGGTAAAAATGAAGAACTTAGCCAGAGTGTTTGTGTGGTGGCCGGGAATCGATAGAGAAATCGAAGAGATGACCAAGAGCTGTACAGGATGCCAGAAGGTCCAAAACGCCCCACCACAAGCCCCTCTACATCCATGGGAGTGGCCCTCATCTCCATGGCAAAGGGTGCACATTGATTTTGCTGGTCCATTTATGGACTCGATGTTTTTAATTGCGGTGGATGCACATTCAAAGTGGGCAGAGGTAATAAAAATGTCCTCAACCACCACAGAAAAAACTATCACAGTCTTACGAACCATATTCGCCAGAAATGGGCTGCCTGAACAGATTTGCTCCGATAATGGACCACAGTTTGTGTCTGAAGAGTTCCGGAGGTTCTTAAAGAACAATGGTGTTAAGCATTACACATCCGCCCCATATCATCCAGCCACTAATGGATTGGCCGAGAGGTTTGTTCAAACATTCAAGAAGGCTATCAAGGCAATGTGTAATGAAGACATACCCCTACAACACAAGGTGGATAACTTCTTGTTTGCCTACTGGAATGCGACACATGCAGTTACCAACCAAACTCCAGCCATGTTGTTCTTCAATCGAAGACTACGATGCCGCTTGGATTTGGTTAAGCCAAACATCAGAAGAGATGTGGAGAACAGACAGTTTCAGAATATGAATGAAAGGCCGACCAGGAGTTTTAAGATAGGTCAACCAGTTTTGGCCCGGGACTACCGCACAGAGAAATGGCAGCCAGGAACGATTTGTACACGGCAAGGACCTCTAATGTATACCGTGGACGTTGGAGAGAGCATTGTAAGACGCCATGCTGACCAGATTCTAGAGTCACTGGAAAACGTCAACTCCACACCACAATCTGATACACCTGACGATGAAACCGAAGTACCAATTTCATCTACCTGAGAATCGGTGATATTGGAAGCAGACGAACCAAACAACGATGTTGATCCCGAATCAACTTTGCCAGAAGAACCTGATACCCCAAAGAGGCGTTATCCAGACAGAATCAGGAAGCCTCCTCAAAGACTGAACTTCTAATTGCTTAACTTCAACTAATGTATCTAGCAACTGTAATTGTAAATATGTTATTTAATTATTAATCGAATGTTATGTACTGTTTAGCTAAAAGGGGAGGAATTGTAGTGTATGTACTTTGCAGAAGGAACTATATTCTGCAGCCCCTGTATACTGCAGTACCAGTAGTGACCACCCCTGTATATAAGCCTGTGTAGTAACTTTTGCATAGTAGTTCCAGGTTGTCTCCACTCAGTAAAGACCTGTTATAACCAACTCCTGCAGTCCGTGTCTCAATTACACACGGACATAATATTTCCTACATTACAACAGTGACTACACTTCAAAAAGTACTTAATTGGCTATAAAGTACTTTGGGATGTCCGGTGGCTGTGAAAGGTGTTATATAAATGCAAGTCTTTCTTTTTCTGGGAGCATGTTTCAATGATTTGGACAATTAGGCCAGAGCACACTATCCACAGGGCACAAAATTTAACAAAAGTTTTTAAAAATTGTTTTTATACAGTCAGTGTTCAAGATCCTTGTTACAGCTACAAATTGTAGTCAACTCTATGCAAATTGATCCCACATCGAAGTTCCAGACATTTGTTTTCCACTTGCTCACTGGCCTTAATTACCACTGGTCCTCATAAAGAACAAACACTGGTGGGATTTGTTGCTCTGGCTATTGGGAATTTCCTTCTTAAAGATGTTTTTGACTGTTTCCTATTGCAACTAAAGTTCTGTGTTTTTTTTTTGCTTTTCTGTTATCACTTTCTGCATTGACCTAATCTATAACTTCCTGCTGGTGTGATGGTGCTGTTTTTTTAATTGTACTGCAAGACTGATTTTCCTCAATCTTTTCTCCACAGTAATCTTTCTAACAGCTGCTATATCACACGCAGAAAGCAAATTGTTCAGCTTGGCAATTCCTTTATGCGTTCCTATAGCTGTCCTAACAGTGGGAGAGGAAGCGGAGTATCTATGGAGGGCAGAAAAGCAGGTAGGAATGCACCCGAGGCATTTAGTGTTCACTCGCTCTTGTCTCAGGAACCAGGTGTTTCAAGCTAGACACACCTACCTGCAATTATCTGACACCTGCTTTATGATGGATTGCAGGTTTCTGAATCCCTCGTGCATTATTATAGGGGTTTCAGAGCTGCACTTCTGAAGATTCTCCAATGGACCAAGAAAAGCGCACTGATCATTTCCAGGAAACTACATGAAGCTCTTCTGCTTATTAATGAGTTCCCCTCAATAGGCAAATCCTGCACTTGTGGCCACTGCAAGAGAGGAATGTCTGAGCCTGAGCCTCCATTCTGCTGGTTCCTGCTTCTCTGATGCCACTTCCACTTGCTCCTCTTCACTTATGCTCTGGCCTAGAAATTGGGTATAGCCCTGCTTGGGGCATTAGAATTGGCGGAGCGCAAATTTTATAGCCAGGCGCAACTTATCGACACGTTGTGCGATATTGGGTTGCAGCGCCCCAAAGGTGATTGAGGCGCGAGTTCAGGCGTTACACGGGGCACCTAAGGCGCTAACATGCCGGCGCAACCCAATATCGGTGCGTCCAGCCACAGCGCAGGTGATCTCAATTACCCATGACCATGAGACTTACAGGCGCCGGCCAGCTCTTAAAGAGGTGGGTCAGGCAGCTCCAGCATCCACACTTTGCGCCTTGTAGGCCTGCAAATCGGCGCAGGCCCTTCTCTGGCACAAAATACTTGGATCAGATGGAGAGGGTGAGGCAGAGAGCAGAGCGCTTCAGCACTGAGTCTCTGGAGGAATTGGTGTCTGCAGTGGAGCGCCGGCGAGATGTCCTGTACCCAGACAATGGCAGGAGGCCTAATCATAAGGACTACCGACGAGCTTGGAGGGATGTTTCTCAGAGGGTCAACTCCAGCAGCATGGCGACCAGGAGCCCTGTCCAGTGCAGGAAGAAATTCGACGACCTCACTCAGGTCGTCAGGGTGAGTGGAGTTAATGTAAACTTATGCATCCCTCCATGAGCACCTGGCTTTATGGCTACAGGGTGCGCGATACCCCAATGGCCATCTGTCAGCAAGCACCCATGGCCCTTTCTGGTCACACACATCCACATTTGACTCAGGGCATCATGTAAGGGCTGTTCCACCATGGGGGGCATGAAATCATCACTCAGGGCATCATGTAAGGGATGTTCCACTATGGGGGGCATGAGAACATCACTCAGGGTATCATGTAAGGGCTCTTCCACCATGGGGGGCATGAGATGATAACTCAGGGCATCATGTTACATCACTTCCCATCCTTTGCCCTGCAGGCCAAGCTGGCGCGGAACCGAAAGGAGCAGCTTCTCAAGTGAAGCCTCTGACGGATCTCGAGGAGAGAGTCCACCAGATTGTGGGAGGACGTCTGAGTGGTCCTGTCACCACTGCAGCTGCCGACCCCATTGTCCACAGCGATGGTAAGGTTCTCAACTATTACAGCTGTCACCTTTCAGTTGTTTCCCCCGCCAGCATGCTTTCTCAATGTGGACCCATGTCATAGCATTGCCACACTGTTGCATCCCTTGCTGCCAAACTGTCCTTTTGCTAAAGCCACTCTTCAACCTCCCTGCTTTCAGATGCTGCATCACCAGCTCGGGAGCCGGCCCCTCAAGCTGCCAGTGCAAGTGCCTCTGGAGGCGACGGCCAGGAGGAAGCCAGACCATTCGTGCCAGCCTCAGGGGAGCCACCGCATGTGGAGACTGGGGATAGTAGTTCCCTTGAGGGGAGGGGGGGGCTCTGATGAGGAGCCAGTTGCAGGGACCAGCGGCCTGCAGCAACGCGCGGGGGATAGGGATGCTCGGGGGCCATCTCCCCGGAGGGCGAGGCAGGCCACCATGACTGCTGCACAGAGTGCAGAGGAGGTGCGGTGCCTTGCCGAAATGAGCGCCCAGGTCCGGCTCCGGCACACTGAGCTTATGGCTGCAGTGGGGAGGATGCCTGAGTCCACCGACACACTGGCAAAGAGTGTGGTGGACCTTGGGGCAGCAATGGAAAGGACTGTCCAGGGCTTCGGGGCAGCAATGGAAAGGTCTGTCCAGGGCTTGTCCGAAGCAGTGGAAAGGACTGTTCATGGCTTCTCCGAAGCACTGGCACCTGCCACGCAGGTCCTCACTGCTGCCACGCAGTCACTTGCTGGCCTCGTCCACACGCAGATTGAGGCCACGCGAACACTCACTGCTGCCACCGTAGCTGCATCAGGCAGGATCACCCCAGGCCCTTGCAGCACCACAGCAGGCCATGAATCTGTGGAGCAGTCGATAGCGGCGGATGATCCGGTGCGGCACCGTCAGAGTGCCAGTGTGTCGGCCGACAACGGTGCAGGTGTCCTCTCTCTGCATGTGACCAGTCCTGATGCCACTGCTGGCATGTCAGCAGAGCAGCTGCCACCACCTGCGTGGCACACTGCTAGCAGACATGCCCAGTTGGAGCAGCCTGCTTGTGGGACCTCCAAGCCCAGAGGTCGTCCAGGCCGTCCCTCAGGGGCTTCAGCGCTTCCAGACACTCAGCAGGCGTCCCCCAGCCTTGATGCAGCCACTGGGGTACAATTACGGACGAGCTGCAGGGAGGGAAGGGGCCGACCTCGTAAGAGGAGTCGGTCTCCATCAAGGGGTCACCAGTAGAGGGAGGTGCAAAGACGTCTCTTTTTCCGGTTTTAAGGCAGTCCACACCTGTTGTGTTTGTTTGTTATGGTTTGGTTAGTTTCGTCGGGTTGCCACACAGTTATCTGTTAGTTTGTTAGTTATTATTACGTCCGTGAATGATTGAGACACGGACAGCAGGAGTTGAACAAAACACGTCTTTACTGATGGAAGTCAATAGTGAAACTGAAACAACAGAGGCTCACTAGCGCCTTTTATACAGGGGTGGTCACTGCCGGTACTGCAGTCTGCAACCAGTTATTCTCTTAAAGGTACATACACAACAATTCCTCCCCTTTTAGATAAACAGTACATAACATTCATTTAACAACTAAATGATAACTAATTACAATCACAATTACGGTTGCTAGATACATTGGTTAAGTTTAAGCAATTATAAGTTCAGTCTTTGAGGAGGCTTCCTGATTCTGTCTGGATAACGCCTCTTTGGGGTATCAGGTTCTTCTGGCAATGTTGAGTCGGGATCAATGTCGTTGTTTGGTTCATCTGCTTCCAATATTACCGGTTCTGCGGTAGCTGCAATTGGAACGTCGATTTCATTACCAGGTGTATCAGATCGTGGTGTGGAGTTGACGTTTTCCACTGACTCTAGAATCTGGTCAGCATGGCGTCTTACAATGCTCTCCCCAACGTCCACGGTATACATGAGAGGTCCTTGTCGTGCACAAATCGTTCCTGGCTGCCATTTCTCAGTGCGGTAGTCCCGGGCCAAAACTGGTTGACCTATCTTAAAACTCCTGGTCGGCCTTTCATTCATATTCTGAAACTGCCTGTTCTCCACATCTCTTCGGACGTTTGGCTTAACCAAATCCAAGCGGCATCGTAGTCTTCGATTGAAGAACATCATGGCTGGAGTTTGGTTGGTAACCGCATGTGTCGCATTCCGGTAGGCAAACAAGAAGTTGTCCACCTTGTGTTGTAGGGGTATATCTTCATTACACATTGCCTTGATAGCCTTCTTGAATGTTTGGACAAACCTCTCGGCCAATCCATTAGTGGCTGGATGATATGGGGCAGATGTGTAATGCTTAACACCATTGTTCTTTAAGAACCTCCGGAACTCTTCAGACACAAACTGTGGTCCATTGTCAGAGCAAATCTGTTCAGGCAGCCCATTCCTGGCGAATATGGTTCGTAAAACTGTGATAGTTTTTTCCGTGGTGGTTGAGGACATTTTTATTACCTCTGGCCACTTTGAATGTGCATCCACCACAATTAAAAACATCGAGTCCATGAAGGGACCAGCAAAATCAATGTGCACCCTTTGCCATGGAGATGAGGGCCACTCCCATGGATGCAGAGGAGCTTGTGGTGGGGCGTTTTGGACCTTCTGGCATCCTGCACAGCTCTTGGTCATCTCTTCGATTTCTCTATCGATTCCCGGCCACCACACAAACGCTCTGGCTAAGTTCTTCATTTTTACCCCACCCAGATGACCCTCATGAAGCTCATTGAGCACTCTATCTGTCAACTTAGGTGGAATTACTACTTTGGATCCACACATCAAGGTTCCTCTGCACACTGACAGCTGTTCTGTTCTCGGCGAGAATGCTGGCAGCAGTGGTTCGCCATGTGCTGGCCATCCCTTCACCGTTAAATCATAGACCCGTGATAGTGTCGGGTCATTCCGTGTTTCCTTTTCTATGTTTGCATTCATCACAGGGAGACATTCGACTATGGTCGAGTGGAATAACTCCATTGGATCCACTGCAAGGTCTTCTTCTTCCACCATTGGCAACGGTAGGTGTGACAATCCATCAGCATTTCCATGCTGTTTAGTTCCTTTGTACTCGATGTCATATTGGTGTGCCCCTAGGAAAAGGGACCACCTCTGCAGCCGTTGTGCTGTCATTATCGGTACGCCCTTCTGAGGGTTGAAAATGGAGACAAGAGGTTGATGATCGGTTAGTAGAGTAAATTTTTGACCGTGCAGGTAGTGATTGAACTTCTTCACCCCCCACACTAGGCTGAGGGCCTCTCTGTCAATCTGGGCGTAGTTACGCTCGGCAGAAGTTAACAAGCGTGATGCAAAAGCTATCGGCCTCTCTAAACCATCAAGGAATTTATGTGACAGTACCGCCCCAATGCCGTAGGGAGACGCATCAGACGCCAGTCTGATCGGCAGTGCTGGATTGTAGTGAGCCAATACTTCCCTTGACGTGATTAAGTCCTTACTCTTGTGAAAGGCCCGCTTACAATCATCGCTCCATTTCCATGCTACCCCCGTTCGTAGCAGGGCGTTCAGTGGGTGCAGAATTGTCGACAAATTCGGCAAAAACTTATGGTAGTAATTCACCAATCCGAGGAATGACCTCAGTTGCGACACATTTTCAGGTGCTGGGGCCTTAACAACCGCTTCAATTTTGTCAGGGGACTTATGTAACCCCTCTTCATCAATCACGTGGCCACAATACGATATCTGTTTCTTAAAAAATTCGCACTTGGGGCGGTTGGCTCGCAGCCCATGTTCCCGTAGTCTAGTGAGCACATGTTCTAGGTTGTTAAGGTGTTCACTGTCATCTTCACCTGTCACAAGGATGTCGTCCAAGTAACACTGAGTCCCCGGAATCCCTTGCAGGATTTGTTCCATCGCTCTTTGCCATATCGCCGGAGCCGATGCTACCCCGAATACCAATCGATGATACTGGTAAAGACCTTTGTGAGTGTTTATCGTGAGATACTTCCTAGAGGACTCTTCAACCTCCATCTGCAAATATGCTTGTGCTAGGTCAATTTTTGTAAAACGCTTCCCTCCAGACAGTGAGGCGAAGATGTCTTCTATCCTTGGAAGAGGATATTGTACTGTGTGAAGGACTGGGTTCACCGTCACCTTAAAATCCCCACAGATGCGAATCTTCCTTGGCTCCCCGGACTTATTGCTTAACGTTTTCTTCATGACAGGAACGATGGGTGTCGCCCACTCGCTCCAGTCGACCTTAGACAACATGCCTGCCTTCTCCAGATTCTCCAGCTCTGCCTCGACGGCTGGGCGAATTGCATATGGTACCGGTCTTGCTTTGAAAACTTGGGAACTGCATTCTCTTCAATTTTTATCGAGGCGGTTACGCCTTTAAGCGTGCCCAGTTCTTGTTGAAATACCTCCTTGGCGTTAGCTAAGATTGTTGACAATCGTCCAGGAGTGACGTCTTCATCTTTTTTACCGTCCACCGTCATTGCATGAATGGAGTGCCAATCTAAGTTTATCTCCCTGATCCATTCCCGTCCCAATAACGCTGGTCCACCATTTGGCAGTATGTCGAGATACAATTTCCGTATTTTCTTGCCGTTGTATTCGACAGGCACCCTTATTTTTCCTCTGGGGTATACTTTTTGCCCCGTATACGTCGTCAAGACGATGGATGTCTCTCTCAAGGGTATGTGTGAAAATAGCCGCTCGTAGTCTCGTCGATTCATGACGGTTAGCGCTGATCCTGTATCCAATTCCATTTTACTTTGGGACCCTGCTATCGTGAGGGCGACCCAAATGGTTCGGTGATACTCTTTTGCGATTACATTGTGAAGTTTGAGACAGCTTAGTCTCCTGTTCCCGGATTCACTATCGCTCATCTGGTCTTCGGAACTACTGTCCGTCATCTTTTGTACTTTCTTGTACGGTTCCTTAGTAGCCTTTTTGTTGTCGCTGGTCTTCTTCCCAGACCTGCAAACTCGTGTAATGTGTCCCATCTTCCCGCATTGCCTGCATATTTTGTCTTTGGACCAGCAGTCCTTCTGGCCATGGTTAGTTCTGCCGCAGCGATAACATTTTGCAAATCCCGATGTCATTTCGTGGGTGCCGTATTCCTGTGGTTTTTGTTGAATTTCTGCAGCTCCCCTGGCTGCTGCTTCATATGATACTGCCACGCTGAAAGCCTTATCTAGCGTCAGCTCTTTCTCTGAGAGTAACTTCTTCTGTGTTCCTTCACTCAGGAGTCCACAGACAAATTTGTCCCGTAGGGTATCTGCCAGTCCTGCTCCGAACTGGCAGTGCTTTGATAGCTTGCGTAGTTCCGTAAGGTACTCAGCATTGCTCTCATCTTTATGCTGAGTTCTCCTGTGGAATTTAAAACTTTCTGCTATCAACAGCGGTGCAGGGTTTAGGTGTTCCTGTAGGACAGCAACAATTTCGTTAAAACTCTTCGCCTTCGGTTTGGCTGGAGTAATCAGGTCCCGCAATAGACCATACGTTCTAGCGCCCATTAAGTTTAGCAATATCGATGCCTTTTTCTCCTCCGCTATTTCGTTTGCCTCGAAATATACCTCGACTCTTTCCACATACGTGGTCCAGTCCTCTATTGTATTATCAAAAGCAGTGATACAGCCAGTCTTCGGCATCTTGCAAATCTAAAATGGTGCCTCCCGCGCTTTGCCTTCTTCCCTGATTTAACAAAATGGCGCCTCCCGCGCTTTGCCTTCTTCCCCGCTGATTAAGATGGCGCCTTACGCCATTTGCCTTCTTCCCCGCTGTTGCTAGCGCTGCTTTCCGCGGTTCTCGTTGCAACCTGCAGCTCCTCGCGGTTTCTTGCGTGTTTAATATTTCTTTTTTTATTATTTTCCTGTCGTGGAACAACCCTGTGGGACTCTTGCCTCCCTCTTCGCGGGTCTATACGCAGCCCGGCTTCGTAGCACCGGACGCGCCCTGTGTGCTCCACCCTCTCTCTCTCTTCTTCCCGACAACGCTGCTCGGCCCCGTTGCAAACCACCCGCTCGAGTTCGCGACCGCCGCAGCCCAGGAAGGATCAGTGCACTACCTGCCACCAGCCCGATTAGCTGAAGCGCCGTCAACAGGAACCAGGCCCCGCTTCCGTCAGCTTCTGCAGCAATCTTCAACTCCGCTATCACAGGGGCGGATGCCCACGGTCGACGCCCGTTTCTACTGCCTCTTACTTTCTTTTCTTTCTGGCCTCGACCTCTGCTCACTTCGCTGTAGGAATGGATCCCAGGAGGTGGTGCAGACTGTAGGTAGGTTCGTATCTGCTCGTCGCCAGTATTACGTCCGTGAATGATTGAGGCACGGACAGCAGGAGTTGAACAAAACACGTCTTTACTGATGGAAGTCAATAGTGAAACTGAAACAACAGAGGCTCACTAGCGCCTTTTATACAGGGGTGGTCACTGCCGGTACTGCAGTCTGAGACCAGTTATTCTCTTAAAGGTACATACAGAACAGTTATGATTTCTGTAGTTTATGTGCCTTTAAGTCAGAACTACTTTTACAGCTCCTGTATACTGTAGTACCGGCAGTGACCACACCTGTCTATAAGCTTTGCGCATGCCTCTGTACCCCCAGTCTTGAGACTACCCTCCTCCAGTAAAGACCTGTTTATTGTTAATGTACGGCATCCGTGTGATTATTTAATAACAGCATATCCACTGAACCACGGATCCAACAGTGGCGACGAGTGTCGATTCGAATCTACCTGCAACATAAAAATAAAATAGTCGAGGCCAGGAACACGGGTGTCGACCACGAGCAACCGCCCAGCAGTCGGGCAGAGATTGAACTTCGCAGGGGAGGCTGTGGAGAGCCGGGCTTAGTTCCCCAGCCACGACGAGCAGCAAGAGACCGACGACAGGTCCAGCGCAGACCCTTCCCGAGCAGCGGCGGCTGGAGCCGACTGACGGCGGAGAGAAAGCAGAGCAACGTCGACGGGGTAAGACAGAGGGTGAAGAGCGCAGGGCGCAGCCGGGGGTTGAACACTGAGCGGCGTTGAGAAAAAGAAAACAAACCGGAGAGAGAGAGGGTAGAGAATCAGCCGGGTTCTAGACTGAGCGGCGTCGAAAAATATAAAAAGAAGAACGCGCAGAGCACAGCCAGGGCTCACGGGCTGAACAGGGTCCGCGGGGTGAAGAAAGGGGAGCACGGGAGATGCCATTGAGCCGCGGAGAAGAAGAAAGAGCACGGGAGATGCCATTTTTAGAAGCCGCAGTGGAGAAGAAGGGCGAGCGCGGGAAGGAAGGAAAGCGCAGGAGATGTCATTTTGTGCCAGCGGAAAAGAAGGGGAAGCGTGGGAGGCGCCATTTCTGACAGTTTACTCACACCCAAGGATGCCGAAGAGTGGCAGTATCTCTACGTTCGACAATGAAGTCGAAGATTGGGCGACATATGTGGAACGTATTGAGGTGTACTGCAGGGCGAATGAAGTGCCAGATGCTAATAAAGCACTGGTTCTGTTAAATTCCATGGGTGCAAAAACTTATGGGTTACTGCGAAATCTAATAACCCAGAGAAGCCGGTAAACAAGAATTTTGAAAGCATAGTAGAAATCCTACAGGACCACTTAAACCCCACACCGCTGCTGATAGCAGAACGATTTAAGTTCCATAAAAGGAATCAACACAAAGACGAAAGCAATGCTGAGTACCTAACGGAACTGCGCAAGCTATCGAAACACTGCCAGTTTGGAGCGGGACTAGCAGATGCGTTAAGGGACAAGTTTGTGTGTGGGCTACAAAGTGAAGGAACCCAGAAACGGCTTCTATCAGAAAAGGACCTTACGCTGGACAAAGCTGTCAGTATGGCAATATCACACGAAGCAGCCGCAAGGGGCGCTGCAGAGATACAACGGAGACCGCAAGAATATGGCACCAATGAAATGTCCTATGGAACAGGGAAGTGCTATCGCTGCGGCAGAACAACACATGACCAGAAAGATTGTTGGTTCAAGGACCAAGTGTGCAGACAGTGTGGGAAAGCAGGACACATAGCAAGAGTCTGCAGGTCTGGGAAGAAAACCAACAGTAAGAAATCTCCACAGGGGAAGTACAAAAAGGTACACCAGGTGATGGACAGTGGTTCAGACGAACAGAAAAGTGACACAGACTCCGGAATCAAGGAGCTGGGTTGTCTGAAACTACATAAGGTAACAGAAATGGAGGATCACCAGACTATCTGGGTTACACTCAAGATAGACGGAGTCCAAGTGAAAATGGAATTGGACACAGGGTCAGCTCTAACAGTTATAAATCAAAGAGACTACAAGCGGCTATTTTCACACATACCCTTCAAAGCTACAGAGATTGTCTTGAAGACGTATACGGGGCAAAAAGTCTACCCCAAAGGAAAAATAAGGGTGAAAGTGACATATAAAGGCCAGGAAATACCTAAAATGGATATATATGTATTGCCAGATGGAGGACCACCACTGCTAGGATGTGAATGGATCCGGAAGATACAATTAGATTGGCATTCCATACAGGCACTGAAGGTTGAGGCCAAAAAGGACGACGACATCACACCTGGATGACTGTCAAAAATGCTAACTGACGCAAAAGAAGTGTTCCAGGAGGGACTAGGAACACTAAAAGGAATAACAGCAACAATTAAAATAGAGGAAAATGCAAGCCCAAAGTTTCTGAAGGCCAGACCAGTGCCTTATGCGATCAGACCAGCTGTTGAAGCAGAGCTGGAAGGGTTGGAACGTTCAGGAGTACTGTCCAAAGTGGACTGGAGCGAGTGGGCTACATCCATCGTTCCTGTAATGAAGAGGTCGTTGAGTAATACGCCTGGGGAACCAAAGAAGGTCCGCATCTGTGGGGATTTTAAGGTGACAGTGAACCCAGTCCTTCACACGGTACAATATCCGCTTCCACGAATTCAGGATATTTTCGCCTCGCTATCTGGAGGTAAATGCTTCACCAAAATTGATCTAGCCCAGGCGTACTTGCAAATGGAGGTAGAAGAAGCTTTGAAACAATACCTGACGATCAACACTCATAAAGGTCTCTATCAATACAACCAGCTGGTGTTTGGAGTAGCCTTGGCTCCGGCTATCTGGCAAAGGGCGATGGATCAGGTCCTGCAAGGGATTCCAGGGACCCAGTGTTATTTGGATGACATCTTGGTCACGGGCAAAAATGACGGTGATCACCTCGCCAACTTGGAGAAGGTGCTCACCAGATTAAAGGAATATGGGCTATGAGCTAATCGCCACAAGTGCGAGTTTTTCCAGAAACAGATCTCGTATTGCGGCCACGTCATCGATGAAGAGGGGTTACATAAGTCCCCTGACAAGAATGAGGCAGTAGTCAAGGCTCCAGCACCGGAAAATGTGTCACAACTGAGGTCGTTCCTCGGGCTGGTAAACTACTACCACAAGTTCTTACCAAATTTGTCTACGGTATTACACCCACTGAACACCCTACTGCAAACAGGGGTACCATGGAAGTGGGATGACGAACGTAGACGAGCTTTCCAGAAGTGTAAAGAATTGATCACATCAAAAGAGGTGTTGGCCCATTTCAACCCAGCACTACCAATTCGTTTGGCATGTGATGCATCACCCTATGGTATTGGAGCGGTGCTGTCGCACAAATTCCCTGACGGGTTGGAGAGGCCAGTAGCCTTTGCGTCTCGGTCACTAACCTCAGCCGAGCGCAACTACGCCCAGATTGACAGGGAGGTCCTGAGCCTAGTATGGGGAGTAAAAAAATTCAACCACTATCTGCATGGGCAGAAGTTCACCTTGCTGACTGACCACCAACCACTTGTCTCCATCTTTAATCCTAAGAAGGGCGTTCCAGTGATGACTGCACAGCGGTTACAAAGATGGTCCCTGTTTCTAGGGGCGAATCAATATGAAATAGAATATAAAGGCACGAAACAGCATGGGAACGTTGATGGGCTATCACGCCTGCCACTGCCTACTGTGGAGGAAGCACCAGCAGTGGACCCTATCGAGATATTTTATTTGTCAATAATTGAACGATTGCCAGTAACGAACGCGGATATAGAGAAGGAGACCCGCAATGATCCGACGCTGTCTCGGGTATATGAATTGACGGTGAGGGGATGGCCAACTCATGGCGACTCACTGTTGCCAGCATTCTCATCCAGAAGAGAACAGCTGTCAGTATGCCAGGGGACAGTGATGTGTGGATCCAGAGTGGTGATTCCACCCAAGTTAAGGGAGAGAGTGCTAAATGAGCTACATGAAGGTCATCTGGGGGGAGTGAAAATGAAAAGCCTTGCTAGGGCTTATGTGTGGTGGTCGGGAATCGATCAACAAATCGAAGATCTAGCTAAGAGCTGCTTAGGATGCCAGAAGGTCCAAAATGCACCACCACATGCCCCTCTACACCCATGGGAGTGGCCCTCCTCTCCATGGCAACGGGTGCATATTGATTTCGCTGGTCCATTCATGGACTTAATGTTCTTAATAGCAGTGGATGCTCATTCAAAGTGGCCTGAGGTGATAAAAATGTCTTCAACCAATACAGAGAAAACGATTGCAGTCCTACGGACCATATTTGCCAGAAACGGTTTGCCAGAGCAGATTTGCTCTGATAATGGACCACAGTTTGTGTCCGACGAGTTGCAAAAATTTATGAGATGGAATGGGGTAAGGCATTACACATCCGCCCCGTATCATCCAGCCACAAATGGATTGGCTGAGAGGTTCGTACAAACCTTTAAGAAGGAGATAAAGGCCATGTGTGACGATGAAATTCCACTACAGCATAAGATGGACAATTTCTTATTAGCCTACCGAAACGCGACACATGCAGTTACCAACCAGACCCCGGCCATGATGTTCTTTAACCGAAGGTTGAGATCTCGTCTGGACTTGCTCAGACCAAATGTGCGAAGAAATGTTGAGGACAAACAAGTCCAGCACATCAATGAGAAGCCGACAAGGAGCTTCAATGTAGGGCAACCAGTCTTGGCCCGTGACCATCGAACAGAGAAATGGCAACCCGGAACGATATGTACAAGGCAGGGGCCATTAATGTACACAGTGGATGTCGGGGAGAACATTGTGAGATGCCACGTCGATCAGATCTTAGCGTCACAGGAACGCGTCAACCCCATGTCTCAAGTACCTGGGGATGAACCCGACATACCGGTAGTAGCTACTTCAGACCCAGTAGCAGTGGAACCCGATGAACTACCCGATGAAAGGGGGTCAGAATCGCCTCTGCACCAAGAACAAGAACCTTCGGAAAGGCGCTATCCCGAAAGGGTCAGGAAGCCGCCCCAAAGACTGAATCTATAAATGGACTTTTGTTGTTTAATGTACATGTTGAAATGTCAATTGTTATTTGAATATTAGGGGTACTACTAATTTAAAAGGGGAGGAATTGTAGTGTATGTGCCTTTAAGTCAGAGCTACTTTTACAGCTCATGTATACTGTAGTACCGGCAGTGACCACACCTGTATATAAGCTTTGCGCATGCCTCTGTACCCCCAGTCTTGAGACTACCCTCCTCCAGTAAAGACCTGTTTATTGTTAATGTACGGCATCCGTGTGATTATTTAATAACAGCATATCCACTGAACCAAGGATCCAACAATTTCTGTTGCCATTACGTTGTCATGCTGGAAGGAAGCACTTGTTTGAAAATAAAGAAAACATTTTATTTACAATTGACCTGTACACTATTTAAATTCATCGGTGCCTTCATAGGCTTACAGCGAACCGGAGGGTGCTGTTCGAATCACAGCCACCATTCCGTCCGAGGGGCCTAGAACCGAGTCCTTATGAGCCTTTGACGAATGGCCCTTCCAGTTTCTGGAGCCCTCCCATCTTCCTGCTCCTCCTCCTCCTCCTGATCCTCCTCGCCCGCATGCTCCTCCTCCTCCTCCGCCTCCTCGTCCGCCTGCTCTGCTGGGCCTTGAGGGTCAGCTGGCATTGGCTGGGTGTGTCGAATGGCCAGGTTGTGGAGCATGCAGCAGACAACAACGATGCGCGCCACATGCTCCGGCGAGTACTGTAGGGCACCCCCCGAATGGTCTAGACAGCGGAAACGCTGCTTCAGCACACCAATTGTGTGCTCCACAATGTTCCTGGTGGCCTGATGCCTGCTGTTGTAAAGCTCTTCTGCCAGGGTGCCGGGCAAACGGAGCGGGGTCATGAGCCATGGGCAGAGAGGATAGCCCTTGTCGCCCAGAAGCCAGCCTCGTGGGTGAGCCGGGGCCTCAAAAATGTCAGCCACTGAGGTCTGCCGCAGGATGAAGGTGTCATGGCTGCTGCCAGGGAATTGTGCGTTCACCGCCATGATCATCTGCCGGTGATCACAGACCAGCTGCACATTAAGGGAGTGGAAGCCCTTTCGGTTACGGAACTCCTCCGGATTCTGCAATGGCGCCCGCAAAGCCACGTGTGTACAATCAATGGCCCCCTGCACCATGGGGAAGTCCGCAATAGCCGCGAAGCCCTGTGTGCGCTCCCCCTGCTTCTCCAGGGTCACAGGGAAGGTGATGAATTCGTGCCTCCTTTTGTAGAGGGCAGATGTAACTTGCCGGATGCAGCAATGCACCGCAAATTGAGAGATATTAGATATGTCCCCAGCTGTTGCCTGAAACGGTCCGCTGGCGTAAAAGTTGAGCGCAACAGTGACTTTCACGGCCACCGACAGAGAGGTCCTGCACTGTATCCGCGGCTGCAGATCCCCAGCAAGCAGGTGGCACAGCTCAGTGACAACATCCTTACCAAACCTGAGCCTTCGCAGACACTGCTCCTCTGACATGGTAAGGTAGGAGACCTGCTGCCTGAAAACCCTGGCAGCGTATGGTCGGATTTGGCGACGTCCATTGGCCCTCCTCCTTCTGGCCAATCCCGGCCCTCTCTCCCTCCGTCTCTGTGCCCTTGCCAGTTGTTCAGCCAGGATGACGTTCCCCTCCTAGGCAGCTCCCATTATTCTGGCCGACGAGTAAGATGCAGTCAGCTTTCTGGATCCAACTGTTCTGGACAGGGCTGAAGGTCCCAAGGCTCCTCTGGCTCAAAAAGAACAAGTCTGTGCCACTGAAGGTCTGCAACTCTCTCCAGCAGTGAGCAGTATGGCCAGGCCAAATGGCTGCCGGTTTTATACTAGTGCTGTCCCCTTTAAAGAGCACCCCCCGAGTCCGAGAAGGACCTGGTAACGTTCCATCCAACTGTCACTAATAGTGCCAGGCGGAACGGAGGGGGGTGCCACTGAATTTCCGGTACGGGGCGCCAAAAAGGCGTTGCACAATGAAATGATGTCATTATCTGGCTGCACCCGCGAACGGGCGCAAAGACTTAGCGCCGGTGCGACCAGGCTATTCAATATGGCCGGATGCGCTAGGATCACTGCGCACGTCCGAATATTGGGTAACACCCCAAATCTCGGGCTCTTTAGGCGCTAATCGCTGGCGCAACCAACCAAATTTCTTGGCCTCTGTATTTCACTTGGTCCTGACCCTGATTATGCAAATTCCCTGAGATGCATAGGAGGTGGTGCCTGTACAACCAGGAGTGTGTGTGCTCTGGAGATGACTGGGTTATTGATACCCACTGTTGCCAGGTGTGTTATTTTGGCAGATCTTTATTAGAAAAAGGAAGGGAAAATGTGTTACACTGGTTCCTGTATGAAATGGCTGTGTGCGCAGTTCCAGTGCTACTAATTCGATCCCAGTGCAGAGGCACCGGGAATGGTGCTTCCTGGGTGCTGCATGCACATTGTGCTGGCTTTACACTGTAAAGCAAGGTCAGTTCATTTAAATAAACTTCTGATGTTCTGGGAGTACGCAGGGGTAAAGGGATGGAATATTTGGTCTTAAAGGTGCACTGATGTCCTTAAAGGGGAATTGGCTCCAAATTTTAAAAAGGGCAGAGAAGCAGAATAAGGCACAGAGGCAGAATGAGAAGCTGCTTTCAAGATGCTTCTGCGGGAGGTGGTATACGGAAGGGTGGGTCTTTTATGATTGGAAGTGTACCTGGATGGGAGTTGTAGAGTGAATTAATGCAGACTCATCTGTGCCCCAAACCTGGGAGCAGCTGAGGAAGGTTGGACTACTTTGTTAGACCAGTTTTTAAAGTATATGTTTATATTCTGGTTCAGAACTCTCAGTGAAGGCATTCCACAATATAATCCTTTTTAAATGGCTATATTGATAAGTCAAATATTCCACAGCCAAACAGACCATAGTAAAGTCTTCCAAACAAACCATCTTCAATACACCAAAAAAGAGCAGATCATCATTACCGATCTGCTAACCGGGGCCAATTGTAACTTGCATACATACTCCTGTAAAGGTGTACTCGCCGGAGATACTCAAAACCTCCCTTTTTAAACTCTAAGGTCCTCGGTGTGCATGACCACTGGCACATCTGCCCATTATATGATTATATTGTAAGAGTTAAAAACAAGTTCATATATGGTAAAATTAACGAGCAAACATATATTTATCTACAAACCAGTTAATGAGATGAATAACATTTTTTTTACCAGTCACTTTATTGCACAACTGGTTACTGCTCAAGCTTGGAAATCTGTCGACCCTCCGGGTCTGTCTTTAATCCTGCATCTATCTTCCAGTGTTGATTCTACATTTTAGTACATTTGTTCTTTATTCCAGCATAAATTCTATATAGAAACATAGAAGATAGGAGCAGGAGTAGGCCATTCGGCCCCTCGAGCCTGCTCCGCCATTCAATTAGATCATGGCTGATCATCCAAATTCAGTACCCTGTCCCTGCTTTCTCCCCATATCCCTTGATCCCTTTAGCCTTAAGAAATATATCTAACTCCTTCTTGAATATATTTAATGAATTGGCCTTCACTGCCTTCCGTGGTAGAGAATTCCACAGGTTCACCACTCTCTGGGTGAAGAAATTCCTCCTCATCTCTGTCCTAAATGGCTTACTCCTTATCCTTAGCCTGTGACCCCTGGTTCTGGACTCCCCGGCCATCGGGAACATCCTTCCTGCATCCTGTCCAGTCCTGTTAGAATTTTATAAGTTTCAATGAGATCCCCTCTCATTCTTCTAAACTCCAGTGAGTATAAACCCAATCGACCCAATCTCTCTTCATACGTCATTCTTGCCATCCCAGGTACCAGTCTGGTGAATCTTCGCTGCACTCCCTCCATGGCAAGAACATCCTTCCTCAGAAAAGGCGACCAAAACTGCACACAATACTCAAGGTGTGGTCTCACCAAGGCCCTGTATAACTGCAGCAAGACATCCTTGTTCTTGTACTCGAACCCTCTCGCTATGAAGGCCAACATACCATTTGCCTTCTTAACCGCCCGCTGCACCTGCATACTTACCTTCAGCGACTGGTGCACAAGGACACCCAGGTCTCGTTGCACTTCCCCCTCTTCCAATCTATTGCCGTTCAGATAATAATCTGCCTTCCTGTTTTTGCCACCAAAGTGGATAACCTCGCATTTATCCACATTATACTGCATCTGCCATGCTTCTGCCCATATCTCATCAGGAAGAAATTTTCTGGTTTATAAATGTGATAAATGTGCACACATTGCATAATTTAAAAATAATGGCCCAGAAATTCGGGTCTCCATGGGTGAGTAGGGGTTCAGAGTTTGAACGCGTGCGCAGAAGAGGTTCGAACGTACGTTTTTTTTTACAGGTTTTCCCGGGAAGGTAAGTCTCCAGAATTTACACATATAAAAAGCAGGCGTAAGGCCTGCTTTTTACAAGGTAAGTGGTGAATTAATTAAAATTAAAACATTTTTTCCACAGGTTTATTATTTTTAGATACTTTAAAGAAAGGTAAGTTTATTTTTAGCCCTTTAGAAAATAAAACATTTTTTTCAAAAATTTAACTTATTGTTTAAAATAGTTATTTCATGTAATTTATAGTTTATTTTAAAAATGTGATTTAAAAAAAAAAAATTATTTGAAGATTTAGTGATGTTTTGGGGCCTGTAGTATTTATAGGTTTTGACAGCTCTTCCTGTCAAACTTATGAATGGAGCATTCCCTGCTCCGATTGGCTCCCCATGGCCCACGTGATCCCAGGGGACGCATTGAACTAACTGCGCCCCTGGGATACGCAAGCACTGCGCGCCGGCAGTTGGAGCAGGCCCAGGATCGGAATCCCACGCGGGCCCACAGCTCAACGGCCGGCGCGCTAGGTAAGTGCAGGTTGGGGGCCTATACCCGCGGGAAGCCCCCGACCCGAATTTCTGGGCCAATAAAAACACAAAATGCTGGAAATACTCAGCAAGTCAGGCAGCATCTGTGAAGAGAGAAACAGAGTTAACGTTTCGGGTTGATGTCCCTTCATCAGTTCTGAGGAAAGGTCATCGACCTGAAACTCTGGCTGGAATTTTCCCGTTGTCGAGTGTGCAGGTTTGGAGGTGGGTCGGCAGTAAAAATCACCGAAATTGCCAGTGCTTTGGGAACCTGCCGTCATCCCGCTGACTTCCGCTATTAACTTGGGCATGTTTCCCAGCGCGCCACGGACCCAATCGGCAGAGGTGGGTGACCTAATTCAAGTAATAATCTGCTTGTTGAGAGACCCTTAGGAGGGTTTTTAACACCAGCTTTTGGCTTTAACTTCAGGAGCACGGGATTCACCCACCTCGGGAACCTCACCTGTGATGGGGAGGCAGAAGCATAGTGGCCATTGTGCGAGGGCATTCATTGAGAACTGGGAAAAACACATAAATACGCCCACATTAAACCTGATTACTTGGCTAACGGAAATGACTCCATTTTGTGCAGAGGTTTAGCTGTCAGCAGTTTGTCGGTCATTTCTGCAACCTCGGAAGCCACACTCACCACATTGCTACTTACTATCACTACATTGAGGGATTGGGCCTCTGAGCTCCACTTTACCTGCCATCTATTACATCAGCATGGGTGCCGCTTGTATCGATTTGTATGTGGGTTCAATGACGACACATTCATGAAAGAGAATGACTTTTTATCTAAAGTATGTCCAACTCAGTTAACAGCATTACAGGAGACACCATCTTAGAGATCCATCTAAAATGAAAACCAAAACTAAACTGCTTGTCTCTCACATGCCCTCTGCTGGTCAGGCATAAATAATCAATCAGGCAAATACCATCACTATTTGCTGATATCATTACATCTCCCTTTCTTAAAACAAAAGTATTTTACTTTTATCTAACAACATGTTTTATTTGTATTAATCTGCATTTTAACTGTAACACTTAATGAACTTACATTATCATTATCACGATCAAAGTTTTTTAACCTTGTTTTGTTTGTTCACATGAAATATGTAAATACACTAGAACTTGAAGAAAGAATAAGATAACATTACTTCCTTCTATAACAAGAGTCCTTAAACTTGCTCAATGAGTCTCTCAGGAGGCTTCACGTGTCTTGAGGATTTTCTGATTGATTGTCCTTGAATCTGAGTTGTTGCCTCAGATGATGGTTTCTCAGCTGTGTGATCAGGTTGTTCAACAGTATCAGTCTTTTGACCTGCTGTGTGATCAAGTTGTTCAACAGTATCAGTCTTTTGACTTGCTGTGGCTGGTCCCATGAGAAGATCTCGACGATTTCTTCACAGAACAGCACCCTCATCTGTCTGAATGGTGTATGATCTTGGTTGAACTTCACTCAGGACAGTTCCCTTCTGAGTCCATATGTTTGTTTTGTCTTTGAACCTTACTTGGTCACCAGTGTGGAGTTCAGGTAGGTTTTGTGTTCCTCTGTCATAGTAGTACTTTTGCTTTTCTTTCTGTTGTTCTTTGAACTTCCTCACTTTCTCCCCCTCTTTTGTTTTCAGGAGGTTCTCCGGGATGGGTAGGTTTGACCTTAGCAGACGTCCCATAAGGAGTTGGGCTGGTGACATACCACACTCGAGCGGCGTTGTGCGGTATACAAGCATGCTCTGGTAAAAGTCAGTTCCACTGTCTTTTGCCTTGTACATCAGTCTTTTCACTGTCTGGACCGATTTTTCCACTAGTCCATTGGACTGTGGAAAGTGAGGACTTGACGTTGTGTGGACAAAGTCCCACTCTTTTGCAAAGTGTCGGAAACTTGCATTGTAAAACTGGGGTCCGTTGTCTGTGAAGACCTCGCTTGCCACGCCATATCTGGAGAATGTGGCTTTCATACATGTTATCACAGCATCTGCAGTGGTGGTGTACAGTCTACAAACCTCTGGATACAGGGAGTAATAGTCTGTGACTACACGATAGTCCTTCCCTTGACATACGAATAGGTCAGCGCCTACCTTCTGGTAAGGTCTGTCTGGCGCTAGGTGTGGCTTTAGTGGTTCTACCAGATTGCTTGCTCGATATTTCAGGCATATTGTGCAGTTTGACACCTCATTTGTCACATCTTGGTTGATTCGTGGCCAGTACATCACCTCTCGTGCTCTTTTCTTACACTTTTCGATTCCCAGATGTCCTCCATGGATCCTTTTTAGCATCTCTTTTCTTAGACTCTTTGGGATAACTATTTTACTTCCTTTGTAGATGATGTCTTCGACCACTGATAGTTCCGCCCTGCAGTTCCAGTACTCTGCCATGTCAGGTGAGCAGTCTTGCTTCATGTTGGGCCATCCATCCAAGATGCTTTTCCTCAGTCGTCTCATTGTTTCATCTTTGTTTGTCTCAGTCTTTATGAGCTCCATTTTTGCATCTGCTATGGGCAGTGCACTTGTGATCATGTCCACGTAGGCGTTCACTTTTTCATCCATTTTGGTGTTTGCGGGCTCTCCTGGGTCAACAGCTCTGGACAACGTGTCTGCTGTATACATCAGCTTACCTGGTGTGTACGCAACATTCAGTGTATAGCGTTGCAGCCTGATCATCATTCTTTGTATTCTAAGCGGACAGCTATTTAGTGGCTTTTGGAACAATGCAATCAAGGGCTTATGGTCAGTCTCTACACTGATTGCTTGTCCTGACACAAACTGGTGAAATCTTTCACAGGCGTATGTGATGCTGAGCAGCTCCTTTTCTGTTTGAGCATATCGCGTCTCCGCGTCTGTCATTGAGCGCGATGCATATGCAATAGGTTGCCAGTAGTCATGTTTTTGCAGAAGAACGGCACCGAGCCCACTCTGTGATGCATCTGATGATATCTTGATGGGTCTCGCTGGGTCATAAAACCTCAGAACTGGTTCCTCTGTGAGCAGTTTCTTTAGATCGCTCCATGACTTCTCATGCTCATGATTCCATTCCCATTCTATGTTCTTTTCAGTTAGTCGCCTCAGTGGCGCCATCTTTTCTGAGAGATTGGATATGAATTTACCCATGTAATTGATCATTCCATTAAACCTCTGCACATCCTTTTTGCATTGTGGCTTTGGCATATTCTCAATGGCGGACACCTTTCTGGGATCTGGTCTGATGCCCTCACTGCTAAGGATATCTCCCACGAATGTCAGTTCTGTCACCCCGAGCTGGCATTTCTCTCTATTCAGCTTCAGGTTTGTTTTCCTTGTTGCTTCTAGCACTTTTTTCAGTCTCTCGTCATGCTCAGTTCTCGTGGTTCCCCATACTATGATGTCATCCATTGATGTATCAACTCCCTCCAGGTGCTCATAGATCATATGGATAGTTTTGTGATACACTTCAGGAGCTGAGGCAATGCCAAATGGTAACCTTAGGAATCTGTATCTGCCAAATGGACTGTTGAACGTGCACAGTCTTGAACTTGCCTCGTCCAATTTCATCTGCCAAAATCCTGATGATGCATCTAACTTGCTGAAATACTTTGCATTTGCAAACTGTGACATGATTTCCTCACGTGTAGGAAGCTTGAAGTGCTCTCTCTTTATTGCTCTGTTTAGATCTCTTGGATCCAGGCAAATTCTGAGCTTTCCATTCTTTTTGTCCACAACGACGAGGGAACTCACCCACTCAGTTGGCTCATCTATCTTCTGAATCACATTCAGGCTTTCCATCCTGTCCAACTCTGCCTTCAGTTGCTTTTGAAGAGCAAACGGAACTTTTCTGCATGGATGTATGACCGGTGTCATACTTTTATCTACTCTGATCGTGTGTTCTCCTGGAAGGCAGCCTAGACCCTGAAATAGGTCATTGTACTCTTTCATGAGTTCATCACAGACTGTCTCTCCTTCGCTTTCCACAACGAGGACTCTCTTTACCAGGTTCAGTCTCTCACAGGCTATTAAACCTAGTATGGCCTGCACATCCTTTGGCACCACGATTAATGCTAACGTGTGCTCTCTGTCCTTGTGTGTCACTTTGACAATGCATCTTCCTTTCACTGGTATATCAGTACCTGAGTATCCTGTCACTTTCACTTTTATTCCATGTATCTTTGGTCTGGGTCTAATTTTCTTAAAATCAGTCTCTGATATCACATTAACTTGTGCTCCAGTATCCAATTTAAATGGAATGTGTATGTCATTCACTTTTAGTGTCAACATCCAGTCTCTTTTTTCTTTTTTGTTTTCAGACACAACATCTACATAGAACTCCTCTATCTCGCTTTCATCTACTGCATGGACCTTGCTTTGTCGCGCTTGGTTCTTGCAGCAACGGGCATAATGGTTGTTTTTGTTGCAACTATTGCATGTTTTACCATATGCTGGACACTTTTTTGGTGTATGCTGTGTACCGCATCGACTACATGACTTTCGATTGCCCCTTTCATTTTTGTTCACTGGCCACGCCTCTTTTTTCACATTGGCGCTCTTTTTGTTAAACGGTTTGTGTTCGTTCTTTCTCACTGCATCCACGTTGCAGCTATTGTCACCGAACAGCTCCTTTGCCTGCGACTTCACAGTCTCTGTAGCCCTACACAGTGCTATGGCTTTTCCCAGGTCTAGATCTTGCTCTCTTAGCAATCTTTCCCTTAGACCATTATCTGGAATACCACACACCAGTCTGTCTTTTATCAGCGAGTCTGTCAGTCCCCCAAATTCACATGTTTTGCTTCGGTTTCTCAGTTCAGTCACATACTGATCAATAGTCTCTCCCGTTTTCTGTACACATGTGAAAAATCTGTGCCTCTCAAACGTCACGTTACGTTTAGGTATGCAGTAGGCCTCAAACTGTTCCATTATTTTATCTAGCTTCATTTTGTCTCCATCAGCAGCGAATGTGAAGTTATTATACACCTCCAGCGCTTCATCACCCACGACATGTAAGAACACTGATGCTTTCATTTTATCACTTTTCTCGTCAGCTCCGATTGCTGATAAATACAACTCCAAACGTTGTTTGAACCTTCTCCAATTTTCAGCCGCATTACCTGTCAACTGAAGCTTCGCCGGTGGGTGTAAACCTTCCATTTTTCATTTCGTTAGCTATTCTCCAATGGTAAGTAACGATGTTCTTTTTTGGCTTGCTAATATGTGGAGAGCTGATTTAACTTCAGATTTTTCCTCTTCATCTCTTTCAATCACTTCTGACACCATGTATCGATTTGTATGTGGGTTCAATGACGACACATTCATGAAAGAGAATGACTTTTTATCTAAAGTATGTTCAACTCAGTTAACAGCATTACAGGAGACACCATCTTAGAGATCCATCTAAAACGAAAACCAAAACTAAACTGCTTGTCTCTCACATGCCCTCTGCTGGTCAGGCATAAATAATCAATCAGGCAAATATGCTGGTAAGGCATAAATAATCAAACAGGCAAATACCATCACTATTTGCTGATATCATTACACAGCTTAGGCTGTCTCACCTTGGACCTCAGAATCAGACCAAGATGAGCCCCAGCACCAACAACACCAGCCACAACACCAGCAGCAGCAGCAACCACAACAGCAGCCTTCTCCTCAATGACCTGAGGCTCCACAGGAGAGAGGGGGCACCACAGGGCTGCAGTGCGCCGGAGGCGATACCCCCAACTTAGGGTATACAGGCCGAGGATGAGCTTACTCGACATGACTGAGCAGCAGTGCTTCAGGAGGCTCAGGCTATCGAGCCAGGTCATTGCAGACATTTGTAGCTTGCCCAGAGATCCTGGTGGACCCATCTTACCAGTGGCTGTGAAAGTCACCACTGCTCTCAACGTCTTCACCTCAGGCTCCTTCCAGGGATCTGCAGCAGACATTTGCAGGATCTCGCAGTCAGCCACCCACAGATGTATCATCCAGGTGACTGATGCCATGTTTCACAAGTCAGACAATTATGTCAATTTTGCCACTGATGAAGCCAGTGTTACTGAGTGGGCGCTTGGCTTTGTGGCTCTGGCTGGCTTGCCACAGGTGCAGGGCATCATTGACTGCACAAATATGGCCATGAAGGCACCCTTTCATCACCCAGGAGTGTTTGTGAACCACAAGGGCTTCTACTCCCTCAATGGGCAGCTCGTCTGCAACCAGAAAAAGATAATCATGCATGTGTGCGCCAGATTCCCTGGCAGCTGTCATGATTCATTCGTATTGCGCCGGTCCACCCTCCCTCAGCTCTTTGCAACTTCAAACAGACTTACTGGCTGGCTGCTTGGAGACGAGGGCTATCCACTGAATACGTGGCTCATGACACCCTTGAGGACGCCAAGTACTGAGGCTGAGGAGTGTTATAATGTGAGCCACATGTCCACCAGATGTGTCATAGAGCAAGCAATAGGCAGCATAGCGCAGCAGCGAGAATTGGAGCTGCAGGAGGAGCAGGGCACAGAGCGCACAGCCTCTTCAGAGGAGGAGGAGCAGATGGAAGACAAGGAGAAGGAGGAACCTGAGGTGGAGATTGCTGCCTGGGAGGCCTGGGATGGCCTCAGCATGGCCAGATTTACTTAACTTGCTCCAATGCACCCATATGGCTGCCACATGCTGTACAGGTAGACTACCCTTTATCCGGACTTCCGAAAACCGAAACCCTCTAAAAACCGAAGGTTTTTTCGTTCAGCGTAAGTCGTGCGTACGAACGAAAAAACCTTCGGTTTTTAGAGGGTTCCGGTTTCGGAAGTTCGGATAAAGGGTAAGTCGTGCGCACGACCCCCCGCCGACCCCCCCGCGGACCCCGCCGGCCCCGACAACCGCCGACCCCCCCGCGGACCCCGCCGGCCCTGACAACCGCCGATCCCCCCCGCCAGCCCCGACAACCGCCGACCCCGCCAGCCCCGACAACCGCCGACCCCCCCGCGGACCCCGCCGGCCCCGACAACCGCCGACCCCGCCAGCCCCGACAACCGCCGACCCCCCCGCGGACCCCGCCGGCCCCGACCCCCGCCGACCCCGACTGACTTACGCTGAGCGTCAGCGTAAGTAATGCGCACGACCCCCCGCCGACCCCCCCCGCGGACCCCCGCCGACCCCCCCGCCGACCCACCTTCCGAAATCCGAAATTCTCCTTTATCCGAAACTCGGCTGGTCCCGAGGTTTTCGGATAAAGGATAGTCTACCTGTACTAAATTCCCCCCACCCAACAACACCATAAGCCATTCCTACAATGACCAAGCCATTCCTCTCACCCAAACTCCCAGTGCTCGAGTTTAATTAATGTCTTGTAGGAATTAACGAATTCCTACGAATAACGGAGATCGACACAAGAGAACAATTAAACAGGTCTTTACTCAACGGAGATGCCACAAGGACTGCCTGGGCATCCCCGTGGTTTGCGACGTGACGTCATCGCGTTTGCCCGCGCTCTTAAAGGGGCCACGCCCCGTACATGCAAACTCTATATACAAAACACAGTAATGCCTAACACAATGGTACAGATTTAGGCTGGTGTTAGAACATCGTTAAAGAGAATTAATTACAGTTAGCCAGAGTCATTCAGTGGTTCTGCCACAGTCTCACCATTCACTCCAAGTGACAAAGCCACTTCCCAAGTAGCAGGCAAGAATGGACAAGACTGCAAAGTGGTGCAAAGAAATACATTTATCTGTGTCATCAAAATAACTGAAACTTAACACTAACATTTTTTCATACGCCCACGTGCATACCCTTGTGCATCTACTTTTGTGTCTTTTTCCTATTCCGAGTGCTTCTACGAGGTGTAACCCCTGTGGCTTTAGCAAAGGTAGAGACAGGCTGCTCACTTACCTGCTGTGACTGGTTAGAAAGTTTTGGCGGACGTCCTCTGGGTTTTGGAGCCTGTGATGGCCCCGCCAAAGTCTGGTCCTCCTGCAACTGTGCAGGGGCAGACTTGGCTATCGGGATCTGAGGCATCATGTGGGGCTCTGACAGATGGGGAGGCAACAGGGGAGAAATGGGTGCGCTTTGAGCAGAGCCCCTCACTTCCATGTCCCCTCTCACCATTATCCCTCTCATGGTCCACCCACACTTCCCTGCTAGCAAGGAGCTGGAGAGCATCTTGTTGCACAGCAATGGTGTGAGGTACGCCCAAGTCTACGTTTATATCCCTCCTAGAGAGGAGGTCTATGAGCGCCTGCCATCTGTTGTCCACAGCTAGCATGTGCTCATGTGACTGACACATTTGCTGTTCCATGCAGGTGGCCGTCCTTCCCATGGAACAGCACATGGTCACCATCGCCTGTGATATGGTGGTGCTCATGTTGGAGATGGACTCCTCCATGCGGCTGCAAAAGCTGCCAGAGCCTCATGCAATTGTTGCTGCCCCTCCAAGATCGCCCTCTTTCTGGATGGCCCCCGAGGCTCAGCGTCTGCATGCAGCTGAGTAGAGCTTGGAGCGCCCTGCACCCTCCAGCGAGGAGTCTCCACTGCTGTTCCTGTCTCCACCATCTGGTCTTGCTCACTTCTAAAGTGTGAGACACCAGGTGACAACACGACTCGCACAGGATCCATCGAGGTGCGCGTATCCTCGCTGGCGCTGGGTGTGCTTGGGTCTGCTGACGGTGCACCCTCAGAGGCTGGAGCTTCCTCTGGAGCCATCTTCCTCCTCTGGCTGGACTATGGTGGGGAAGGGGGAGGTCTTGATGGACCTGTGGGAGAGTAAAGAGGTGATTTAGAAATGTTATAATAAGAATGGGTAACGTTGCCATTATGCACATGATGAAAATTCACTGGCTCCTGACATCAGTCACCATACTGCTGTATGCTGTATGAACATAAGAACATAAGAACATAAGAACTAGGAGCAGGAGTAGGCCAATCGGCCCCTCGAGCCTGCTCCGCCATTCAATAAGATCATGGCTGATCTGATCCTAACCGCCAATCTACTATCACTGAACCATCTCCTGAATCTAACAGAATTAGACACACGAAATAGGAGCAGGATCAGGCTACACGGCCCCTGGGCCCGCTCCGCTACCCACAGGGCCATGACCGATCCGAACCTAGACTCATGTCCAAATTCCTGCCCGCTCCCCGTAACCCTTTATTCCCTTTACTTCTAGGAAACTGTCTATTTCTGTTTTAAATTTATGTAATGATGTAGCTTCTACAGCTTTTTGGGGCAGCATATTCCATGGACCTACCACCCTCTGAGTGAAATAGTTCCTCCTCATCTCAGTTTTGAAAGAGCAGCCCCTTATTCTAAGACTATGCCCCCTAGTTCTAGTTTCACCCATCATCGGGAACATCCTCCCCACATCCACCCGATCCAACCCCTTCACAATCTTATATGTTTCAATAAGATCGCCTCTCATTCTTCTGAACTCCAATGAGTAGAGTCCCAATCTACTCAACCTCTCCTCATATGTCCATCCCCTCATCCCCGGGATTAACCGAGTGAACCTTCTTTGTACTGACTCGAGAGCAAGTATGTCTTTTCTTAAGTATGGACACCAAAACTGTATGCAGTATTCCAGGTGCGGTCTCACCAATACCTTGTACAACTGAAGCAATACCTCCCTATTTTTATATTCTATTCCCCTAGCAATGAAAGCCAACATTCCATTGGCCTTCTTAATCACTTGCTGCACCTGCATACTAACCTTTTGAGTTTCGTGCACCAGGACCCCCAGATCCCTTTGTACTTCAGTACTTTCCAGTTTCTTGCCATTAAGATAATAACTTGCTCTACGATTTTTCCTGCCAAAGCGCATAACCTCACACTTTCCAGTATTGTATTCCATCTGCCAAATCTCTGCCCACTTACTTAGCCTGTCTATGTCCCCTTTCAGGTTTTTTATGTCCTCCTCACTCACTACTTTCCCTCCCATCTTAGTATCATCTGCAAACTTTGATATGTTACACTCGGTCCCCTCCTCCAAATCGTTAATATAGATTGTAAAGATTTGGGGACCCAGCACTGACCACTGTGGAACACCACTAGTTACTGATTGCCAGTCCGAGAAAGAACCATTTATCCCAACTCTCTGCTTTCTGTTCGATAGCCAATCCTCTATCCATGCCAGAATATTACCCCCAATCCTGTGATTTTTTATCTTAAGCAATAATCTTTTGTGTGGCACCTTGTCAAATGCCTTTTGGAAGTCTAAATACACTACGTGCACTGGTTCCCCTTTATCCACCCTATATGTTACTTCCTCAAAGAACTCCAGCAAATTTGTCAAACATGACTTCCCCTTCATAAAACCATGCTGACTTTGTCCTATTAAATTATGATTATCCAAATGTCCTGTTACTGTCTCCTTAATAATGGACTCCAATATTTTACCTACCACAGATGTTAGGCTAACCGGTCTATAGTTTCCAGCCTTCTGTCTACTGCCCTTTTTAAATAAGGGCGTTACATTAGCAGTTTTCCAGTCTGCCGGGGCCTTTGCTGATTCCAGGGAGTTTTGGAAAATTATTACCAATGCATCCACAATCCCTACCGCCACTTCCCTCAAGACCCTAGGATGTAAGCCATCAGGTCCAGGTGATTTATCTGCCTTGAGTCCCATTATTTTACCGAGTTCCACTTCCTTAGTGATTTTGATCGTGTTTAGCTCCTCCCCCCCTATAGCCCCCTGTTTGTCCAGTGTTGGGATGTTCTTAGTGTCTTCTACTGTAAAGACTGATACAAAATATTCATTCAGTGTTTTTGCCATCTCCATATTTCCCACCATTAATTTCCCGGTCTCATCCTCTAAGGGACCAACATTTACTTTAGCCACCCTTTTTCTTTTTATATAACTATAAAAACTCTTACTATCTGTTTTTATATTTTTTGCTAATTTACTTTCATAATCTAGCTTCCCTTTCTTAATCAATCTTTGTTATTTTTTGCTGTCTTTTAAAGTTTTCCCAATCCTCTATCCTCCCACTAGATTTGGCTACCTTATATGCCCTTGTTTTTAGTCCAATACTATCCTTAATTTCTTTACTTAGACACAGATGGCTGTCTTTTCTTTTACACCCTTTTCTTCTCAGTGGAATATATATTTTTTGGAAGTTGTAAAATAACTCCTTAAATGTACACCACTGATCATGTATCGTCTTACCCTTTAATCTATTTTCCCAATCCACTCTACTCAATTCCGCTCTCATACCTTCATAGTCTCCTTTATTCAAGCTTAGCACGCTTGTTTGAGATCCAACCTTCTCACCCTCTAATTGAATATGGAATTCAACCATGTTATAGTCACTCATTCCAAGGGGATCCTTTACTAGGACATTTTTAATTAATCCTGTCTCGTTACACAGGACCAGATCTAAGGTTGCTTGCCCCCTGGTCGGTTCAGTTACATACTGCTCAAGAAACCCATCCCTAATACACTCAATGAACTCATCCTCAAGGCAGCCCTGCCCAATTTGATTTGTCCAATTAATATGATAGTTAAAATCCCCCATAATTATAGATGTTCCCTTATTACAAGCCTCAACTATTTCCTGATTGATACTCCGTCCAACAGAGTTGCAACTGTTCGGAGGCCTATAGACTACGCCCACTAGTGTTTTTTTCCCCTTATTATTCCTCACCTCCACCCAAACTGTTTCATTATCCTGATCTTTTGACCCAATATCATTTCTCTGTATTACAGTGATTCCTTCCTTTATTAACATAGCCACCCCACCTCCCCTTCCTTCCTGCCTGTCCTTCCTGATTGTTAAATAACCTGGTATGTTTAATTCCCAGGCATTGTCACCCTGCAGCCATGTTTCTGTAATGGCCACAAGATCATACCCATATGTAGTTATTTGTGCCATTAACTCGTCTATTTTGTTACGAATGCTACGTGCATTCAGATAGAGAACTTTCAAATATGTTTTGTGACACTTAGTTCCTGCTTTTGCCCTTTTTATTACTTTACCTTTTACTCCATACCTTCTGCCCCTTCCTGACACACTCTGGTTTTTAATTTCCCCACTGCTACCTAAGTCTATGACCTTCTCTGTTGTCATGTTTGTTATTTGCTCTCTAGGAACCTCCCCCCCACTAGTTAGTTTAAAGACCTCTCTACAGCCCTAGTTATATGATCCGCCAGGCTGTGTGAGATGTAATTCTGTCATCAGGTTGCTGGGAGAGCCCCATCTCTCCATCTCCCACTGCCAGCAGCTCTGCAACTCACGATATCTCCAGGGCCCCCTCCTCTGTTGGAGTCAGTTGCATCAATACTGGAGGGCCACCTCCGGTTCTCTGCCTCTCCCTATTGTTCTGCGCTCTCTTCTCCTGCAAGGAGGGAAAGAAGCGAACTTTGAGTGAGAGTGATGGAATGAGTGTAAGGAATGGATGGGTTACATCTGTAGAGGGTGACTATGAGGGAGTGGGGTGACATTGACAAATGGCCTCCTTCTGTGGTGTTACTTGCTATGATTGAATTAGGATGAGGGTGAGTGTCGGGGTGGTTAGTCAGATGGGGATGTGAGTATGTAGATAGAGAGAGAGAGGGATGGGTGGACCTGGAAGGTAGGTTGGTGTGAGGAATGAAGTGCAGGAGTAGGCTTGGGAAGGCAGAGTGATGGGGATGTGGTGACAGGCACATCAGGATTATGGTGAGTGTGGCATTGTACTCACCTTTCCTGACCTCATCAGATCATTGAATCTCTTCCTGCACTGGATCCACGTCCTCCTGACCACATCCCTGCTGCTGACCTTCTCTGTAATCTCCACCCAGACCCTTTTGGTGTCTTTGGAAGGTCTCTTGCGCCTATCTGCAGGGAACAGGACCTCCCTGCGTGCTCTCACTCCCTCCACCAGAATATGCAGGGATGCATCACTATATCTGGATGCAGCCTCTGCCTTTATGTAGCCATCATTTAACGTGTGGGACAGTTCTCAGACGTTTGTAATTGACCTTGCACACTCCTTTAGCAACCTTCAAGTGTGTTGTGTGCAAGGCTGCTTTAAATATCAGCGCTGGAAACGAGTCAATGATGACGTCATCAGACCCACTCCATTTAATTAGGCTGGGAAACGCGCATGACTGCTTTCAGTGGGGCCATTAAGTTAGAGTCACACTGAACCACACGCTGAGCAAAACATCGCGTTCCCAACCCACTACGCGGCCCGCACGCACGCGACCCGACTCCAAGGTAAAAATTCCGGCCATTAACTCTGTTTCTCTCTCCACAGATGCTGCCTGACCTGCTGATTATTTCCAGCATTTTTTGTTTTTATTTCAGATTTCTAGGAGCTGCAGTATTTTGCTTTCGCATAATTTAACAATGTTGACTTAAAAGACATGGGAATGGCACTTTACTCTTAAGCTTGGCGCAACATCACGGATATTTCTGTGTCACTGAGTGCTGGTCAGATATATGTGTCTGAAACATTCTGTAGGGGGTGGCGGGTGGCGCATGCGCCCAGTCGGTTATGCCCCTGACTGCCTGTGAGCGGTTCGAATCGCTCCCATGCCCCTGGGTTCTAGGCACCGGACTTAGGTACAGGCGGCGATACAGAAAACTCGAGTAGACAAGTGGTTTGGTGTAAGAAAACCAAGATTTTATTAAAATAGAAACAAAAACACAGTCTTATGAGAAAATTACTGGTAGAGAACAATTACAGGCATATAACAATAATTATACTTATACAGGGAATGGGGAACACACGGCACATCGAGGGAACAACAACTACTTTAACAATCCCCTTATCCTTATCCCACCCCTATACCTAACTAGATTAAGCTATGAGGGGCCAGGAATTCATGCTCACCAATCCCAAGCAAAGCCTGTTGTTTTGGCAATTACGTTTTGAGGTTTGGTCTCTTGTCCTTTGGGGTACTCTGTCGCCATGTGGTCTCAGGACGCGGTGCTGGAGCTGCTGCTGCGACATACCTTTCTTCTCCTCAGCTACCGTAGTCGTCGTCTCGTCGTGATGGGTTCTCTTCTTCTTCTCCCTTGGGCGGTAACGTTGCATCAGCGAGACGGTTGGCAGTCTTCACTGCTTAGATTTTACTACCCATTCTTTGAACGTTGGTATATTCATTATGGCGTGGACACCTGCGTTTAATGCCAGTTCATTCGCAGTGTTCAACTAGCCAACTTAGTCTCACTGTCCTCCGATATTTCCTTCCCCAAGCGTCAGCTTATAACTCGGCGCTCGGTCTTAACTAATGTGTCTTCTGCTTCCCTTCTCTGCTCTTTGTCGGGTCTACCTTACTCTTCGTCTCAGTTCGTTTCGCCTCATTTCCTCTGCCCTTTCTCGTGACTCGGGTGTCCTGGGTAACTTTGGACTCGGGTCTCGTTCCCCTCTCTCCCGCATTTGGTATGGATGTCCTTGGCTGCTCACACAATGTGGGGAGCGAGAAGACAACCCGCCACGAGGCCAGGGCATGAGTGCGGGCGGCAGCAGCCCACAGCCCGACGAGTGGTCAGAGTCCAGCAGTGAGCAGAGAGCAAGAGAGAGATGAGAGACAAGAGACATGAGGGACAAGAGAGCGATTGCTACTAAGGGCCTACAATTATACTCCTTTCGATGGCCCTTATCTGCGCACCAAATCAGGTCAGTCCATTGTTTCACTTTTGGCAGGCTGTGTTAAATGATTGTACCAATCTAAAATAACTAGTTTTAGATGGCCGTTTATCGCACCTAATGGCCTGATGTCCGGGCTGTATTGTCATTAATGCATTTTAATCAGCCTGTCCAGCCTTGATGGCTTCCTTAAGCTGTTTCTGATTATTTATGTGGACAAACTAATGGCCTCATGCTTAGGCCTAACTGGGTTGATCTGTTCCAATTTGACGAAAATGCATATTCAATGTTTGCTTAGCTGTCTGACCCTTCAAACACAAAAGTCCTTTTCACAGAAATGCATTTTAAGTTTCGATTTCCCAAAGCAGCTTGTTCTGTGCTGCAGAGTCCAAGCTATTCAAAATCTTACAGGCTTTTGGTCACAAGGTGCGGATGCCATCTTTGGCTACCCTTTTTAAATTGTCCATAAGGTCCCTTTTATTAATAACCTTGGGAGAATGTGGAAATTTTGCAAATCCTACACTCCCCCCTGTGATACTAAAACTTGCTTGAAGTATCATCCTTACAAGGTGAGCAAAATTTTCTGACCCTCCGTAGTCAACCTTCCCCTGTAATTACCTATCTAATATACCCACGACACATGCACTTCCCATTCCGCGAAAATGTAGTGTACATAAGTATACATAGAATAACCACATTCGTTTACACACATCCAAGCATGGAGGGGGTCCAACACCCCTGCACCACTTGGTACACATACATCTTTATTATCAACGCGTCGCAAAAATCTTTATTAAAAACACCAAACACAAAGAAACAACAATCTTTAAACAAAAATACAAGGAAAAAAACTCAAACAGGTGTATCTCCCTCCACCTTCACATAATGTTCCTTCCAGATCCTCTGGTTTCAGAACTCTAACAACTGACCTTTTACCTTGCATTGGATGCAGACTAGATACAACACTATCCCTAACTGGCAAACCACGAGAATGTGGGAAGCCAGTCTGATCCACGAAGGGACCTCTATGTTATTGAAAATGTCCCACCAGGGTGGAATCACAATATCCAATATCTTAGCCCCTATCTCTATTGTTTTCTGCTCTAGAGTGTAAAAAAGTTTCTGCGAAACTATAATGGCTTTGATTATTTTGGTAAGGTGTTCAGGGAGAGGGGGAATTTCGTAGCCAAAATGCACTACATACTTCTGCAAATTGGTAAAATTCTCCTTCACAGTGAGGTGAACAGTGGAGGGTTCAGGAATGGGGACAATTCGCTCCTGGGCCACTTGAACTTCTGCCTTGGGTTTAAAACAGAAACTGCTGTCACTAACCGGACACCAGCTATGCTGTCCATGCTGGTAGTGGGACGCGCCAGTGGTGACACAATATGTCCCACCTCCTATATATGCTACCTGTGGGGGAACATGGCCTTGTGCCATTGCCTCCATGGTACAATTTATAGGTTTTGCGCCAGCAGCTCTGAACCCGCACTGTGGTTTTGAATAGGTGTTCAAGTGCTGGGGACATAGGATTATGTGTGCTCCCCGGCTCCGGCACCCTGAGAGGTCAGTACCTGTCATAGCGTGCTCCCACTTTATGATGTAAGGTGGGACCGCTGTGAAACGAATCTGTGCACCCCCTTGAATTACTCCAATGTTCTCTACCCTGTATACCGGTGCGGGTCGGGCTGTCCTACCCATGACCGTCATCCTAACTACTACTCCCATGATGGTGTGGTTGGACCACCCACAATCCACTGGGACTGGGTAGGCTTCGGAAGCTAGACGGAGTTGGCACGGGCTTAATGCATTCTCAAACGGATGGAGGGCTGCGAGGTGTTTGTTGCTGATCCAGGAGGGGACTAAACCCTGTTTTAAATCCTCCAGATTACTGTGGCCCTTGCCCAGCAACCACGCCCCATACAGCACGCACACCTCATTCTGCGCAGCCTGTTCAGAAGCATTTCTGTCCTCCCTTATGAGGGCATTCACTGTCTTTGCGTGCTTCTCCAACTCCACTATAATCTCCTTTAAATGACCGTCATGGCCTGGTCCTCATGCAACTCCGAATCCATTACCTTGTTCTCATCCATTAATATCTTCTTTAACTGTGTTTTTAAACCATTTATCTGGGTCTGCAGCTCTATGTCATCCAGACAGAGGACCCAGTGTTAAACGCAATAAAAACATCATTCCATACTCCCCTTCTTTGTCTCCCTGCATTACCCAAAAACTCGCGGTGTGTGGTATACAGTTCGGTTTTGTCAACATTGGCGAAATTGAACTCATAAAACTTCGTGAACATGTCCTTCAATAGGGCCTGGTATAGCTGCTCTGTTTCTTTGGGACACCACTCCGGTAAATTTACCTCGGTGAGATTTAAAATCACGGAGGCTACCGCGTAGTGTACCCCCTGGTACAGCACCTGATCGGTAGGTACTAGTACCAACCCATTCCCTGGTCCCTTGGTGGTGGTGGGGCACCCTTCCCTGGGTAACCTCGCTGCCGGCACCGTGGGCAGGGGCTTATGGGGGCGGGTTACAAGCTCAGTGGCATTGACTGGGATCAGGGAGAATGGGACCGCGCATGCCTTCAGGCTGGTTTCCCACTTCATCCCCTCCCCGGCGTCTTGCCACTGCCGGTGGAAAATGATGGATATGCCTGCGGGGCAGACCCTCTCTGACCCCCACATACAGATGTAAATCCCTTGATCCGGTTCCCACCACTTGTCCCAACACACACTTAATCCTCCGTGAGTCCCTGTAATCGTCCAGTGGGTATTGTTCCCCAACCGTTCCCACTCGACTGCGGGGTTTCTCATATCTTTGCTCAGTTTCCTGAGCCACCACCACCTATCCAGGGGAATGTTTCCCTTGCACGTTAAACATATACGTTTTCCTACAGTGATGCTGACCCTTGTGGTAACGACCCGTACCCTGGGGCACAGGAGGGAGACCTCCCCGGTTTGGCTGGAGTACTGGGACGAATTGGACCCCAGCCATCCTGGCCACCTTCCCTCATGGACGTAGACGGCGGTCTCCTCTGCATCCCGTTCACCGCTTCCATCGGTCGCTATAGGTGCTCTATCTCCCGAGCACCCGTAGATGTGGGAGTCTTCTACATCGCCCATCTTTCCCAGGCTCAGTCCCATCAGGGCAAGTAGGAGTACGATCCCCTTCATCCCGACAGTCTTTCTGTAACAGATACAAAAACATACAGCCCGGTCCCCAAGAGATTCTCTGGCTTGGGCGAAGCATGGTCGGGTCTCGCGACCTCGACCCAAATACACACTCTTAGCAGATTACTTACTTATCTAAAACTACCCATCACCTTATTTAACTTAAGCTAAAACACCCAAACTTAAGCTAAATACATAAACTTAACAATATAAACTTACATTACTTAAACTATATACATCCGCCGCCCGTCTCTGGGCGGCCAGGCTAATTCCTGGTTGGACTGCGACACACCGCTTCCCCCGGCGTGGCCACACCGTCCTTCACTGTTGGTCCCTCGCCGCCCGTGGCGACTAGCTGTGGACCTCTGTCCTTTGACTTCCCCCTGACTCGGGAGTCTGTCCCTTTAAACTGGGGAGCTGGTGACCATGGCTTTCTCAGCTGGGGCGTCCGTGGGGACCTTCTAGGGACTTTGGCAGGTGGGGCTTTCTTGGCCGATGTCCCTTTAACCCGGACCGCTGTCCCCTCCGGTGCGGCCTGTGGGCTAACCACTGCCGCTGGCCAGGGATCTTCTTCCTTAGTCTTGACCTCTCCCAAACCTGGGCTAGGGGCAGGTAACTCTCCGCAGCCTGTTGCTGTAGGCTGAGGGTCTCCGCCCCCCAGGTCCCAAAACTGGGTCCGGGGCGGGGTCTTCACCCTCGGGTCCCTCCTCCTCTACACCTGGGTTAGGGGCGGGGTCTTCACGCTCGGGTCCCTCCTCCTCTACACCCGGGTTAGGGGCGGGGTCTTCACCCTCAGGTCCCTCCTCGTCTGGATCCCAGAAGTGTGGGGGAGTGTCCCAATCGATGGGCGGGATGGCCGCTCCCTTTAAGCAAGCCACTGCGCCTGCCTGCGCTGTTTGTGAACTCGCTTCTGCTGCAGGCTGAGGAATTTTATCCTCAGACCTCACCCCAACTGGCTGTTTTCCCCTCTCAGATTTAAACAGTTTGCACTGGTTAATATAACCAGCAGCCTGTTTTAAAACCTCGTCCGCTGCCCCGAGCAGGCCTTCTAGGGATTCCCCGTCCTCTTCTCTTACCTGGACGGCCTTACAGACGGGATCTTGGGCTTGGACCTGCTTTAGGTCCGGGGCCAAAGCTACCCCGTGTGCCTCCCTTGTCCCGGACTGCGGCTACCGGGCCTGCTCTACAGGGATCCCATAACTCTCCTTCCCTAGCCCTCTGCTCGGCCACTTCGTTGGTCCTTTGGTTACCCTCCCACGTGGTAGGGAGGGATCCTAAAACTATGGCCAAAAGTTTGGCCATTTCCCCAGCCTGCTCGTTCCCTGTGACTCCCATTGGGCTAAATGGGACCTCGTAAGACCGGGGTGGATTGGGCGGGTCTTCCGAATGGACCACCGTGCTGGAAGCTCCAGTGTCCACCGAATATCTCCCCTGCACCGTCTCCACCCGCATCTTAACACAGGACCTGTTCCCCTCATTGTTTTCAAGGGGACACAGGTCGACAGGCTGCGCTGGTTCTAGTCATGGCTGTGGGTTGGATGGGGCTGATGGGGTCAGAGCACCGGTAGCGGCTGCTACTCTCCCGTGGCCAGTCAATCAGGACCTCATGGTGTCCAAAAGTGACTTGATCTCTGCGGGAGGGATTCCTGCCCCCACCCTTTGGGCTGGGGCTGTGGAATTCTTTCCCTTGTTATCTTTCCAAGGGTCTTTGCACTCCTTCCGCCAATGTCCATCCTTCCCACACCTGTAGCAATGGAGTTTTGTGTTGGGGGGGTTGTTCCCTTCCTGGTGCCACTCTTTCCTATCCGGTCCGGGTTTTACCTCATGCACCTTCCCCTTGGGTGGGTGTGCATTGGTTCCCCTACCGTTTTTATAGGCTAGAGTTAGCTGTCTGATCACCGTAAGTTCGGTGGTCTGGGGGTTCTTGGGGTCAAACCAGACTTCTGCCTTGGCCCGGACCTGTGGCAAGCTGTTTGCCAACCAGGCAACGGAGCCAGTGGGCCAGGTGATCCCCATTCAGGAACCACCGGTTCAGCGCCCCCAGACAGGCCCTCCGGTACACCGGCCATAACCGGTCCGCGAAAGCCTGTGGGGTTTCCCCTGCAAGCTAGACCGTCTTCTCCACACGGGAGAAAGGACTTCCCTCATTCATCCCCATGGCCTCCGGAACTGCATCCCTGAGCTCCTCATACCCGCTCTGCCCCCTCTTACACTCGTCAGAGAGGGATTGGAGGAGACTACTCTCCAGGGAGATTAGCAGCATCTTGGCCTGCTCAGCGCCATCACAGTCGTTGACGCTGGCTGCCTGCTCTATGTCCCTGAAGTGGATCGAGGGATCTCCCTTTTCGGACAGCTTCGGGATATGGTTGACCATAGCCCTAAGCTGTTGGGTGCTATAGGGTAATATGAACTGGTTTTGGAGAGGTCCCTCATCGTCGCCATTGACGGGTGGGCCGAACCTCCGATGCCGTGCTGGGCACATCGGTCCCAGCTCCGACCTCTCTGGCGGAGGTTGCTCCACCTCCACTTCCACCTCTGGCTCCACCTCCCCTTGCTGCCAAGCCTCGCTGAAACTTGGCGCTATGGGTGGTGGTCGTGAGATCTCCTGTCCCTCAACCGGGTCGTCTCTGGGCACTACCGGTGACATTGGAACTGTCCTCCACTCGTTCCCCATAAAATCCGCCTGACCTGCCTTTGGGCTTATGAGGCATAACATGCCTTTTGCCTTCCAGAAGGCTCGGCTCAGATTTTCTATCCGCTCTTTACAGGGGCCGTGGTCTGCCTCCTCAAACCCCTGTTCGCTCGCTAGCTTGTAGGCTGCTTTTACCTCCTGTACTTTCTCTTCCTGTTCCCTAATCTGCCTTGCCAAGCGGGCGTTCTTCTCCCGCAACCTTAACTCATTTCCCTTGGCCTCGGTGACTTGGCATCGTAGGTATTCCAACTGGGCCTTGTGTTCTCCCATTAAATGCATTCTCTCCTGATTCAAGGCCTGCAATGCTACCAATAACTTCTCCCCTGCTAATCCTTATCCTGGATCTCCAGGGCTGACTCCTTTAACTCGGCTGCCTGTGCTGCAACGAGCTTGTCCAAAAGCTGGACCTGCTTTTTGAAACACGTCAGCCAAACTGCCTTCTCTAAGGATTTCTTGTGTTCCTTTCCCTCTGCCCACTTAGCTGCTGCATCTACCAGATGCCCAGCCCTTAACAGAGTGGTGATCCACTTCTTAGTGATATTCACCTTGCTAAACACGTAATCAGAAATCCTTTCCTCCATCATGGTTTGCTCATCCGAACCATTGTCTACTGTATCGCAACCGTGTTGCCGGTGTCCTGCCGTGGTCGCCATTTTCTGTAGGGGGTGGTGGGGTTGGTGCGTGCGCCCAGTCAGTTATGCCCCTGACTGCCTGTGAGCAGTTCGAATCGCTCCCACACCCCTGGGTTCTAGACACCAGACTTAGGTACAGGCGGCGATACAGAAAAGCTCGAGTAGACAGGTGGTTTGGTGTAAGAAAACCAAGATTTTATTAAAACAGAAACAAAAACACAGTCTTATGAGAAATTACTGGTAGAGAACCATTACAGGCATATAACACTATAACTGTACTTATACAGGGAATGGGGAACACACGGCACATCGAGGGAAAAACAGCTACTTTAACATTCCCCTTATCCTTATCCCACCCCTATACCTAACTAGATTAAGCTATGAGGGGCCAGGAATTCATGCTCACCAATCCCAAGCAAAGCCTTTTGTTTTAGCAATTGCGTTTTGAGGTCTGGTCTCTTGTCCTTTAGGGTACTCCGTCGCCACGTGGTCTCAGGGCGCGGTGCTGGAGCTGCTGCTGCGACACACCTTTCTTCTCCTCAGCTACTGTCGTCGTCTCGTCGTGATGGGTTCTCTTCTTCTTCTCCCTCGGGCGGTCGTTGGCGGTAACGTTGCATCAACGAGACGGTTGTCAGTATTCACTGCTTAGATTTTACTACCCATTCTTTGAACGTCGGTATATTTGTTATGGCGTGGACACCTGCGTTTAATGCCAGTTCATTCGCAGTGTTCAACTAGCCAACTTAGTCTCACTATCCTCAGATATTTTCGTCCCCAAGCGTCAGCTTATAACTCGGCGCTCGGTCTTAACTAATGTGTCTTCTGCTGCCCTTCTCTGCTCTTTGTCGGGTCTACCTTACTGATGCGCTATCAACAATACCAAAGACTACGAGATGGACTTAAATGAAGTAGGCTTTTATTGACTAAGAATTAGAGCATGCCTCTGCTAGTGAATCCATCCTAAGAGCTCTCGGGGGAAGGGTGGTGAGTCACCTTTATACCCGGGCTTAGGGGTGGAGCCAGGGGCTGAGACATGCCTGGACTTGTACAGGGTTAACAGTGGTTTACCACACAGGCATGTACAGGTTAACAGTGGTTTACCACATTCACCCCTCGTTTAAAAAAGAGTCCGGCGGGGTGAAGTGTTTCAAAAGTTCGTATACGAAAGTCTCTCCGGGGGTCTTGTCTGCCGTAATGATCTTCGTGGTGCCGGTTGCGGTGGTTCTTTGCCCGCGGCCGCTTCTCGCGTGGGACGGAGCACTGGCGTGTTGTCCTCTCGGGGTAGGGATGGCACCAGCATGTCGTCAGTTCGTGGTAGACACCCCAGTGGTGCGTCGTGGGTAGTGGTGGTGGGTGGAGGTAGTGGATGGTGATCGATGGTGTTTTGGGTGGTACCTGAGGGTGCGAGGTCTCGAATTGAGACTGTGTCCTCCCGCCCGTCAGGATACGCCACGTAGGCGTACTGTGGGTTGGCGTGGAGGAGGTGAACCTTTTCGACCAGGGGGTCCGTCTTATGGCTCCTCACATGTTTCCTGAGCAGGACGGGTCCCGGAGGCGTCAGCCATGGCGGTAGTGATGTCCCCGAGGTGGATTTCCTGGGGAAGACGAACATCTTCTCGTGAGGGGTGGCGTTTGTGGCAGTACAGAGCAGTGATCGTATGGAGTGGAGCGCATCGGGGAGGACATCTTGCCAGCGGGAGATTGGGAGGCCCTTGGATTTTAGGGCGAGCATGGCGGTCTTCCACACCGTTGCGTTCTCCCTCTCTACCTGTCCGTTACCCCGGGGGTTGTAGCTGGTAGTCCTGCTCGTGGCTATGCCCTTCTCGAGCAGGTACTGGCGCAGCTCGTCGCTCATGAACGACGAGCCCCTGTCGCTGTGGATGTAATTGGGGAAGCCAAATATGGCGAACAGGTCGTGGAGGCACCTGATGACTGTGGCGCTGGTCATGTCCGGGCAGGGGATGGCGAAGGGGAAACGGGAGTACTCGTCAATAATATTGAGGAAGTACGTGTTGCGGTCAGAGGAGGGAAGGGGCCCCTTGAAATCGACGCTGAGACGTTCGAAGGGGCGGGTGGCTTTAATCAGGTGTGCCCTGTCTGGCCTATAAAAATGTGGTTTGCATTCGGCGCAGACCTGGCAGTTCCTGGTCATGGTCCTGACCTCCTCGATGGAGTAATGCAGGTTGCGAGCTTTAATAAAGTGGAAGAACCTGGTGACCCCCGGGTGGCAGAGATCATTGTGGAGGGTCCGTAGCCTATCGACTTGTGCGTTGGCACATGTCCCACGGGATAGGGTGTCTGGGGGCTCATTAAGTTTCCCGGGCCGGTATAAGATATCGTAGTTGTGGGTGGAAAACTCGATCCTCCACCGCAATATCTTATCATTTTTGATTTTCCCCCTTTGTCTGTTGTTAAACATAAATGCTACTGACCGTTGGTCAGTGAGCAGGGTGAAACGTTTACCGGCCAGGTAATGTCTCCAGTGACGTACAGCCTCCACTATCGCCTGGGCCTCCTTCTCGACTGAGGAGTGTCGAATTTCGGGGCCCTGGAGGGTCCGTGAAAAGAAGGCCACGGGTCTCCCCGCCTGGTTAAGGGTTGCGGCTAGGGCGAAGTCGGATGCATCGCTCTCCACTTGGAAAGGGATGGACTCATCCACTGCATGCATTGTGGCCTTCGCAATGTCCTCTTTTATGAGGGTGAAGGCCGCATGGGCCTCTGCCGTCAGGGGGAAGGAGGTTGACTTGATGAGGGGCCGGGCTTTGTCCGCATAGTTGGGTACCCACTGGGTGTAGTAAGAGAAGAACCCTAGGCATCTCTTCAGGGCTTTTAGGCAGTGGGGGGGGGGTAGTTCCAGGAGGGGGCGCATTCGGTCGGGGTCGGGGCCGATGACTCCGTTTTCCACCACGCAGCCAAGAATAGCGAGGCGCGCGGTGCGGAACATACATTTTTCTCTGTTGTATGTCAGATTCAGCCGTTGGGCCGTACGGAGGAATTTTTCTAGGTTGGCGTCGTGGTCCTGCCGGTCATGGCCGCAGATGGTGACGTTGTCTAGATAGGGGAAGGTGGCCTGCAGCGCGTTCTGGTCAACCATCTGGTCCATCTCCCTTTGGAAGACCGAGACCCCGTTGGTGACGCCGAAGGGGACTCGGAGGAAGTGGTAGAGGCGACCGTCAGCCTCGAAGGCCGTGTACTGGCGGTCCTCAGGCCTGATGGGGAGCTGGTGGTATGCCGACTTCAGATCAATCGTCGAGAATACCCGGTATTGTGCTATCTGGTTGACCATGTCAGATATGCGGGGAAGTGGGTATGCGTCTAATTGCGTGTATCGATTGATCGTCTGGCTGTAATCAATAACCAGGCGCTGTTTTTCGCCGGTCTTTACTACCACCACTTGGGCTCGCCATGGGCTGGTGCTGCCCTCGATAAGCCCTTCCCTCAGGAGCCTTTGTACTTCTGATTTAATAAAGCTCCTATCCCCGGCACTATACCGCCTGCTTTTAGTAGCAATTGGCTTGCAGTCTTTGGCGAGGTTAGCGAACAACGGGGGGGGGTTTGACCTTCAGGGTGGACAGGCTGCATACTTTGCGCGGCGCCGTGTTTAAATTCTGCTGGCTGCAGACTGTAAGTGGGGGCAGGGGCCCACCATATGCCATCGTGACGCTCTCCAGATGGCACTGGAAGTCTAATCCTAGCAGTACGGGAGCGCAGAGCTGTGGCAGGACGAGGAATTTAAACTCTCTGTACTCCACGCCGTTCACTGTCAGAGCCGCTACACAGTAGCCGCCGACGTCCGCCGTATGTGACTTTGAGGCCATAAAGACCTGGTGGCGTGTGCGCATAACCGATAGGGAGTAGCGTCGCACCGTGTCGGGGTGGATGAAGCTCTCCGTGCTTCCGCAGTCGAAAAGGCAATTTGTGGCATGGCCATTTACCTTTACGTTCATCATGGACCTGGCTAGTTGATGGGGCCTAGATTGGTCCAGGGTGATGGAGGCCATCGTCGAGGTCGGTGGGTCGCTGTAGCATTCGCCCGCGCCGAGGGCCTGGTCCCGAGATGGTGTCCAAGATGGCGGCTCCCCCTCAGCTGGTGGTGTCCAAAATGGCGGCCCGCGCGGCTCACACGTGGTTGGTGGGGTCCAAAATGGCGGCCTGTACGGTTCACACGCGGCGCTGCTGGAATTGGGGGTCGATTTCGCCTTGCACACTCTCGCGTAGTGGCCTTTCTTGCCGCATTTGGAGCAGGTCGCGTCCTTTGCTGGGCATTGCTGTCTGGGGTGCTTGGCCTGGCCGCAGAAGTAGCATTTCTGGCCTCTGGTCATTGCAGCTGTAGTTGGGCTGCTGGCGGCTTGTGACCTTACCGGGTCCCAAGATGGCTGCTCCCGTGGCATCCACGTGGCCATCCGGTCAGGGGGGTAGGCGTCCATGTTCTGGAGGGCCACGTCTAACGAGTTAGCGAGGGCCACCGTCTTCTGCAGGTTGAGCCCCCTCTGTTCCAGCAGCCTCTGCCGAGAATAGTTGGACCTGATGCCGGCTACGTAGGCGTCTCGGATCAGGTCTTCCGTGCATTCCTTGGCCGTCACCGCTTTGCAATTACAGTCCCGGCCGAGGACTCTCAGTGTCAGTAAATATTCAGCGCCCGATTCCCCGGGGCGCTGTTTTCGGGTAGCCAGGAGGTGTCTGGCGTAGACCTCGTTAACAGGCCTCACGTATTGTTCCTTTAGCGTCGCGATGGCGGCCGCGTAAGTAGTGGCGTCTCGGATGATCGAGTAGACTCGATGGCTCACCCGCGAGTTCAAGACAAGCCGTTTCGCGTCATCTGTAGTGACAGTAGTGCTGGAGGCCTCCAGGAAGGCTTCGAAACAGCTCAGCCAGTGTTCAAAGTTATTGGCTGCACCTGCTGCTTGAGGATCCAGGTCTAAATGTTCTGGCTTCAAGATTTGCTCCATGTTGAAAATTAGTCAATAAAATTGATGCGCTATCAACAATACCAAAGACTACGAGATGGACTTAAATGAAGTAGGCTTTTATTGACTAAGAACTAGAGCATGCCTCTGCTAGTGAATCCATCCTAAGAGCTCTCGGGGGAAGGGTGGTGAGTCATCTTTATACCCGGGCTTAGGGGTGGAGCCAGGGGCTGAGATATGCCTGGACTTGTACAGGGTTAACAGCGGTTTACCACACAGGCATGTACAGGTTAACAGTGGTTTACCACACTTACTCTTCGTCTCAGTTCATTTCGCCTCGGTTCCTCTGCCCTCTCTCGTGACCTGGGTGTCCTGGGTAACTTTGGACTCGGGTCTCGTTCCCCTCTCTCCCGCATTTGGTATGGATGTCCTTGGCTGCTCACACAATGTGGGGAGCGAGAAGACAACCCGCCACGAGGCCAGGGCACGAGTGCGGCCGGCAGCTGCCCACGGCCCGACGCGAGGTCAGAGTCCAGCAGTGAGCAGAGAGCAAGAGAGAGATGCGAGACAAGAGACACGAGGGACAAGAGAGCAATTGCTACTAAGGGCCTACAATTATACTCTTTTCGATGGCCCTTATCTGCGCACCAAATCAGGTCAGTCCATTGTTTCACTTTTGGTGGGCTGTGTTAAATGATTGTACCAATCTAAAATAACTAGTTTTAGATGGCCGTTTATCGCACCTAATGGCCTGTATTGTCATTTTAATCGGCCTGTCCAGCCTTGATGGCTTCCTTAAGCTGTTTCCGATTATTTATGCGGACAAACTAATGGCCTCATGCTTAGGCCTAACTGGGTTGATCTGTTCTAATTTGACGAAAATGCATATTCAATGTTTGCTTAGCTGTCTGACCCTTCAAACACAAAAGTCCTTTTCACAGAAATGCATTTTAATTTTTTATTTCCCAAAGCAGCTTTTTCTGTGCTGCAGAGTCCAAGCTTTTCAAAATCTTACAGGCTTTTGGTCACAAGGTGCGGACGCCATCTTTGGCTACCCTTTTTAAATTGTCCATAGGGTCCCTTTTATTAATAACCTTGGGAGAATGTGGAAATTTTGCGAATCCTACTGTTCCTGACACTAAAGTTGGTTCCAACATCATTAAATAAGATATGAAGGTTAATGAAAGAGGTAGCAGATGGGTTACCAGTTCCCTTACATGAAAACCATCATTTACACGTTTATGCAGTCAAATTAATAAGATTATAGCAGGGCCTGTGTGGTACCCTCTGTTACACAAATGTTCAACATAGCGGATGTACTATATGTGGTGATTATTCTTTATGTTTAGTAAGAAGTATTGTGATTGGTTGTTTGTTTCCTGCCTTGGGATATATGCTGTAATCTCATTGGTAGTTGATGTCATGTGATTTGTGGTGGCCATCTTAAATTCAGTTCTTTCCAGCCTTTAGTTGGGACTGGGTGTTGAAGATGTGCTACAGGATTTTTAAGTTAATAAAGCCTAGATTAGAAAGGCAAATCTATTCTTTATTTCAATTTATTAACTTTATGTCAGAATGGAGCGATATCTTCAACCAGAACGATTCAATGCTGACCCTAATTCTGCAGGAGTGGATGATAAATGGAAACATTGGTATTGTACATTTAAAAACTTTTTGGGCGTGTTGGATCAAGAGTCTCTAAATAAGCTGAATATGCTGATCAACTACATTGCTCCGGATGTTTATAAGTATATTTTGGACTGTAAAACTTACAAAGTGGCTATTTCTACATTGGAAAAGATTTTTGTTAAACCAAAGAATGAGGTATTTGCACGTCACCTTCTATCTGCCCGTAGGCAGCAGGTGGGAGAATCTTTGGATACTTATTTACAAGCACTTCGGTGCCTTAGTGTTAGCTGTAATTATAAGGCCGTGACGGCTGAAGAATATAAGGAAGAATCGGTACGGGATGCTTTTATTAATGGATTACTGTCTAGATCAATTCATCAGACGTTGTTAGAAAATAAGACTTTGGATCTTAAGAGTGCTTTTGAGCAAGCTTCTACATTGGATGTGGCTCAGAGAAGTTCGGATTCTTATGCTCTTTTTAATCGGCCTGTGACTGTGGTTTCGGCAGTTTCGGATGAAAAGGAATTATGTGGACTTAATAGGAGTGGTTTACTAGATTCTGAAACAGTTTCTACTTCAGCAGCTGTTGCCTCTAGGATTCAGAAGTGTTATTTTTGTGGGAATGTCCGGCACCCTCGTCTGAAGTGTCCTGCTCGGGAGGCTGTGTGTAGTAAATGCGGCAAGAGAGGTCATTACGCACGTGTGTGTAAATCATCAGGTTCAATTACCTCCTCTGTGACTATTCAGCCTTTAGATAGGGCGTTTATTGCATCAATTTCTGCTGCATTTGCTCATGGCCTAAACAAAGCTATAGTTACGGCCCAAGTTAATGGGTTGGAAGCGAAGGCCCTTATAGATACGGGCAGTACCGAGAGTTTTATAAGTCTTCAGTTTGCAAAGGAGAAGCATTTGAAAATTTTGCCTGTTTCCTATCAGGTGTGTATGGCTCAGACGACTCTCACTTCACAAGTAGCTGGTTGTTGCCTTGTGAAATTGATTCTTCTAGGTAATACGTATACTGATATACGCCTATCTGTTTTGCCTAATCTCTGTGCGGATATTTTGATTGGTCATGATGTGCTGTTACACGAGTCTCTCAGTCTTTCATTTGGCGGGACTAAGCCACCTTTATCTATTTGTGGATTAACCTCTTTATCCATTTCTCCATTATCACTTTTTTCCAATTTGATGCCGGATTGTAAGCCAATTGCTACCAAGTCAAGAAGGTATAGCAGTCAGGATAGAGAATTTATTAATTCTGAAGTTCAACGTCTCTTATTGGAAGGAATCATTGAACCTAGTTGTTCGCCTTGGCAGGCACAGGTAGTTGTCACGACTAACGAGAGACATAAGAAACGAATGGTGATAGACTATTCCCAAACTATTAATAGGTATACTCAATTAGATGCGTACCCTTTGCCTAAGATTGATGAGCTTATCAATAAAGTATCTCAGTATAAGGTTTTTAGCACTATTGACCTAAAGAGTGCTTATCATCAGATTCCTATTGTTAAGAAGGATCAACCATATACGGCCTTTGAGGCTGGTGGAAAGCTGTATCAGTTTTGCCGAATACCATTTGGTGTTACTAATGGTGTTGCTTGTTTTCAACGGGCAATGGATGCTTTTATAAGTGATAACTCTCTCTCTGACACCTTTTCATACTTAGATGACATCACGGTGTGTGGCAAATCAAGGGTGGAGCATGATTCTAATTTAGAAAGATTCCTTCAAGCTGCGGAAAAAGTTGGTTTAACTTTCAATAAAGAGAAGTGTACCTTTTCGACCACTGAGGTAAATCTACTGGGGTACATTATCTCGGGAAACAAGATTAAACCAGACCCAGAACGTCTGCGACCATTGATTGATTTACCTTGTCCTACTAATTCTAAGGCTTTGCAACGAGTTGTTGGACTGTTTTCTTACTATTCTAATTGGATTGCAAATTTTTCACAGAAGATCCGGCCTCTTATTCGGGTTACGACATATCCTCTATCATGGGAGGCCAGGACGTGTTTTGATAATTTTAAAAAGGATATCCTTGGAGCAGTTGTGCATTCTATTGATGAGCAGGTTCCTTTTGTGATTGAGACGGATGCTTCTGATTTTGCAATTGGGGCTACTCTGAACCAAAATGGAAGACCTGTGGCCTTTTTCTCACGTACCTTGAACAATAGTGAAAAAAGGCATTCTTCAATAGAGAAAGAGGCGTATGCAATAGTAGAAGCACTGCGTAAATGGAGACATTATTTATCGGGGCGACATTTTACGTTGGTAACTGATCAAAAGTCTGTGTCCTTTATGTTTGATGTCAAACATTTTGGAAAGATTAAGAATGATAAAATAATGAGGTGGAGGATTGAGTTGGCATGTTACCATTTTGATATAGTTTATCGTCCGGGGAAGGATAATGTTGCTGCTGATGCGCTGTTGAGAGCTTATTGTTCTGTGATTCACGGAGATACGCTTATTAATCTTCACAATGCCTTATGCCATCCTGGGGTTACGAGGATGATACACTTCGTACGCAGTAAGAATTTGCCCTTTTCAGTTGAAGACGTCAAGCGGATGACTTCATCATGTTCTATCTGTGCTCGGTATAAACCGAATTTCTTTAAGCCTCAACGAGCTCATCTTATAAAGGCTACTTCTCCTTTTGAACGTTTGAGCGTCGATTTCAAGGGGCCTCTTCCTTCAACTACTCAAAACCGATATATATTTACTGTTGTGGATGAGTTTTCAAGGTTCCCTTTTGCTTTTCCTTGCGCAGATGTATCAGCTGCTACAGTTATCAAATGTCTGACTCAACTTTTTGTCATCTTTGGGATGCCTGCGTATATCCATTCGGATCAGGGAAGTTCTTTTATGTCTTCCCAGTTGAAGGAATACCTTCAGAGTCGGGGAATTTCTACTAGCAGAACTACCCCGTATAATCCCCAGGGTAATGGACAGTGCGAACGATACAATGGGGTGATCTGGAAGGCAGTTATGTTGGCTTTGACATCCCGGAACCTTAAGAATACACAGTGGGAAATGGTACTGCCTGATGCCCTGCATTCCATTAGATCATTGCTTTCAACGGCTACTAATGTGACCCCCCATGAAAGGCTCTTTAACTATCCGCGGAGATCTACTACGGGATATTCGGTACCTTCATGGCTTACTATGCAGGGACCTGTGCTGCTTCGACGCCATGTTAGATTGTCAAAATATGATCCTTTAGTGGAGGAGGTGGAGCTGTTGGAGGCAAATTCCCAATATGCTCATATTCGATTCCAAGATGGGAAAGAAAGTACCGTTTCAATTAAAGACTTGGCTCCTTGTGGTGGCCAGCCCTCTTCTGAGGATATTAACAATAGTCATGATTCAGATAATGTGGATGCTGTTACAGATACTACGAATATTTCCAATCCGACTGCAGATAATTATACTTCTATTAGTCAGCCCTCGATGGATGTTCATGACTGTCCCAGTTTACCTCCTGATGGGATTTCTAATCTGGAAACCGTTGAAAATCGGGATATGGATAGCCTTCCTGCAGAAGATACTTCTGTGTCTCCTGGTGTGGGAGGGCAAGGAATTTCACCAAGGTTGAGAAGGTCGACACGAACAAGATATCCGGTCGACCGATTGAAAATGGACTTTTAAATTGATAGTAATGTTTTAAAATTGTTGAAATATTATATTATATTGTTTTAGTTGAGAGATACTTAATACTTATGTGCAATGTTACTATTTGTTGTTGCTCACTTAGTATTGTGTCATGTTGAATAGTTTTATTTTGTCTGTGCATAGTTTTAGTTGTAAATAATTAATTATAAATTGTAAAGGTTATTAGGTTGGGGTATATTTTAAAAGGAGGGGTGAATGTGGCGATTATTCTTTATGTTTAGTAAGAAGTATTGTGATTGGTTGTTTGTTTCCTGCCTTGGGATATATGCTGTAATCTCATTGGTAGTTGATGTCATGTGATTTGTGGTGGCCATCTTAAATTCAGTTCTTTCCAGCCTTTAGTTGGGGCTGGGTGTTGAAGATGTGCTACAGGATTTTTAAGTTAATAAAGCCTAGATTAGAAAGGCAAATCTATTCTTTATTTCACTACCCCAGCACATTTGTTTATGGTTTTCAGATTTTCTTAATGTTGGCTTAGTATTAAATAACATTTGCATTGTTCAATCACTTCCATTGAAAGTATGCACCACGGCTGGGAATTTCGTTAGAGTTGCTCCTGCTGTAACTTTGCCATCTACTACTTATTATATCAAATGAGCATTATGCCATAACATCCTAACAGGCCATGAAGAATATTCAGTACAATGCAATTGACTGACTTGCGACGCTACTTGGGCACTGCATTTTCACCATAGAATGCAGCACTGTTGCTTAAATCTAATGTGTTTTTTTAAACCATTAATGCCATGGAAATATTCTCATTTTTCAGCATTTCCATGTTATGAACAACACAGTAAAAACAGTGGTAATTACATCTTCAGAACCAATGATTTGATTTGTTATACACCAAGCTGGTAGCACCAATGTGTGGTGTATGAATAATAGCTGATGTGTGGGGACATGAACAGGAACACAGTGAGCTGATGTGTGGGGACATGAATGGGAGCACAGTGAGCTAATGTTGGGGCATGAACAGGAACAGTGAGCTGATGTGTGGGGACATGAACGGGAGCACAGTGAGCTGATGAGTGGGGACATGAACGGGAACACAGTGAGCTGATGTGTGGGGACATGAACGGGAGCACAGTGAGCTGATGTGTGGGGGCATGAACGGGAACACAGTGAGCTGATGTGTTGGGGCGTGAACGGGAACACAGTGAGCTGATGTGTGGGGACATGAACGGGAACACAGTGAGCTGATGTTGGGACATGAACGGGAGCACAGTGAGCTGATGTGTGGGGACATGAATGGGAACACAGTGAGCTGATGTTGCGGCATGAAAGGGAACACAGTGCGCTGATGTTGGGACATGAACGGGAGCACAGTGAGCTGATGTGTGGGGACATGAATGGGAGCACAGTGAGCTGATGTGTTGGGGCGTGAACGGGAACACAGTGAGCTGATGTGTGGGGGCATGAACGGGAATACAGTGAGCTGATGTGTAGGGACATGAACGGGAACACAGTGAGCTGATGTGTGGGGACATGAACGGGAGCACAGTGAGCTGATGTGTGGGGGCATGAACGGGAACACAGTGAGCTGATGTGTGGGGACATGAACGGGAACACAGTGAGCTGATGTGTGGGGACATGAACGGGAACACAGTGAGCTGATGTGTGGGGACATGAACGGGAACACAGTGAGCTGATGTGTGGGGACCTGAACGGGAACACAGTGAGCTGATGTGTGGGGACATGAACGGGAGCACAGTGAGCTGATGTGTGGGGACATGAACGGGAACACAGTGAGCTGATGTGTGGGGACATGAACGGGAACACAGTGAGCTGATGTGTGGGGACATGAACAGGAGCACAGTGAGCTGATGTGTGGGGACATGAACGGGAACACAGTGAGCTGATGTGTGGGGACATGAACGGGAACACAGTGAGCTGCTGTGTGGGGACATGAACGGGAACACAGTGAGCTGATGTGTGGGGACATGAACGGGAGCACAGTGAGCTGATGTGTTGGGGCGTGAACGGGAGCACAGTGAGCTGATGTGTGGGGACATGAATGGGAACACAGTGAGCTAATGTTGGGGCATGAACGGGAACACAGTGAGCTGATGTGTGGGGACATGAACGGGAGCACAGTGAGCTGATGTGTTGGGGCGTGAACGGGAACACAGTGAGCTGATGTGTGGGGGCATGAACGGGAATACAGTGAGCTGATGTGTAGGGACATGAACGGGAACACAGTGAGCTGATGTGTGGGGACATGAACGGGAGCACAGTGAGCTGATGTGTGGGGGCATGAACGGGAACACAGTGAGCTGATGTGTGGGGACATGAACGGGAACACAGTGAGCTGATGTGTGGGGACATGAACGGGAACACAGTGAGCTGATGTGTGGGGACATGAACGGGAACACAGTGAGCTGATGTGTGGGGACATGAACGGGAACACAGTGAGCTGATGTGTGGGGACCTGAACGGGAACACAGTGAGCTGATGTGTGGGGACATGAACGGGAGCACAGTGAGCTGATGTGTGGGGACATGAACGGGAACACAGTGAGCTGATGTGTGGGGACATGAACGGGAACACAGTGAGCTGATGTGTGGGGACATGAACAGGAGCACAGTGAGCTGATGTGTGGGGACATGAACGGGAACACAGTGAGCTGATGTGTGGGGACATGAACGGGAACACAGTGAGCTGATGTGTGGGGACATGAACGGGAACACAGTGAGCTGATGTGTGGGGACATGAACGGGAACACAGTGAACTGATGTCTGGGGACATGAACGGGAACACAGTGAGCTGCTGTGTGGGGACATGAACGGGAACACAGTGAGCTGATGTGTGGGGACATGAACGGGAGCACAGTGAGCTGATGTGTTGGGGCGTGAACGGGAGCACAGTGAGCTGATGTGTGGGGACATGAATGGGAACACAGTGAGCTAATGTTGGGGCATGAACGGGAACACAGTGAGCTGATGTGTGGGGACATGAACGGGAGCACAGTGAGCTGATGTGTTGGGGCGTGAACGGGAGCACAGTGAGCTGATGTTGGGGCATGAACGGGAACACAGTGAGCTGATGTGTGGGGACATGAACGGGAACACAGTGAGCTGATGTGTGGGGACATGAACGGGAACACAGTGAGCTGATGTGTGGGGACATGAACAGGAACACAGTGAGCTGATGTGTGGGGACATGAACGGGAACACAGTGAGCTGATGTTGGCACGTGAACGGGAACACAGTGAGCTGATGTGTGGGGACATGAACGGGAGCACAGTGAGCTGATGTGTGGGGACATGAACGGGAACACAGTGAGCTGATGTGTGGGGACATGAACGGGAACACAGTGAGCTGATGTGTGGGGACATGAACGGGAACACAGTGAGCTGATGTGTGGGGACATGAACGGGAACACAGTGAGCTGATGTGTGGGGACATGAACGGGAACACAGTGAGCTGATGTGTGGGGACATGAACGGGAATACAGTGAGCTGATGTGTGGGGACATGAACGGGAACACAGTGAGCTGATGTGTGGGGACATGAACGGGAACACAGTGAGCTGATGTGTGGGGACATGAACGGGAACACAGTGAGCTGATGTGTGGGGACATGAACGGGAACACAGTGAGCTGATGTGTGGGGACATGAACGGGAACACAGTAAGCTGATGTGTTGGGGCGTGAACGGGAACACAGTGAGCTGATGTGTGGGGACATGAACGGGAACACAGTGAGCTGATGTGTGGGGACATGAACGGGAGCACAGTGAGCTGATGTGTGGGGACCTGAACGGGAGCAGAGTGAGCTGATGTGTGGGGACATGAACGGGAACACAGTTAGCTGATGTGTGGGGACATGAACGGGAGCACAGTGAGCTGATGTGTGGGGACCTGAACGGGAGCAGAGTGAGCTGATGTGTGGGGACATGAACGGGAACACAGTGAGCTGATGTGTGGGGACCTGAACGGGAGCAGAGTGAGCTGATGTTTGGGGACATGAACGGGAACACAGTTAGCTGATGTGTGGGGACATGAACGGGAACACAGTGAGCTGATGTGTGGGGACATGAACGGGAACACAGTGAGCTGATGTGTGGGGACATGAACGGGAACACAGTGAGCTGATGTGTGGGGACATGAACGGGAGCACAGTGAGCTGATGTGTGGGGACATGAACGGGAACACAGTGAGCTGATGTGTGGGGACATGAACGGGAACACAGTGAGCTGATGTGTGGGGACATGAACAGGAGCACAGTGAGCTGATGTGTGGGGACATGAACGGGAGCACAGTGAGCTGATGTGTGGGGACATGAACGGGAACACAGTGAGCTGATGTTGGCGCGTGAACGGGAGCACAGTGAGCTGATGTGTGGGGACATGAACGGGAACACAGTGAGCTGATGTGTGGGGACATGAACGGGAGCACAGTGAGCTGATGTGTGGGGCCATGAATGGGAGCACAGTGAGCTGCTGTGTGGGGACATGAACGGGAACACAGTGAGCTGATGTTGGCGCGTGAACGGGAGCACAGTGAGCTGATGTGTGGGGACATGAACGGGAACACAGTGAGCTGATGTGTGGGGACATGAACGGGAACACAGTGAGCTGATGTGTGGGGGTATGAACGGGAGCACAGTGAGCTGATGTGTGGGGACATGAACGGGAACACAGTGAGCTGATGTGTGGGGACCTGAACAGGAGCACAGTGAGCTGATGTGTGGGGACCTGAACGGGAACACAGTGAGCTGATGTGTGGGGACCTGAACGGGAACACAGTGAGCTGATGTGTGGGGACCTGAACGGGAGCACAGTGAGCTGATGTGTGGGGACATGAACGGGAGCACAGTGAGCTGATGTGTGGGGACATGAACGGGAACACAGTGAGCTGATGTGTGGGGACATGAACGGGAGCACAGTGAGCTGATGTGTGGGGACATGAACGGGAACACAGTGAGCTGATGTGTGGGGACATGAACGGGAACACAGTGAGCTGATGTGTGGGGACCTGAACGGGAACACAGTGAGCTGATGTGTGGGGACCTGAACGGGAACACAGTGAGCTGATGTTGGCGCGTGAATGGGAACACAGTGAGCTGATATGTGGGGACATGAACGGGAACACAGTGAGCTGATGTGTGGGGACATGAACGGGAACACAGTGAGCTGATGTGTGGGGACCTGAACGGGAACACAGTGAGCTGATGTTGGCGCGTGAATGGGAACACAGTGAGCTGATGTGTGGGGACATGAACGGGAGCACAGTGAGCTGATGTTGGCGCGTGAATGGGAACACTGTAAGATTCGCAAAATGTCTGCATTTCCCCGAAGGCTGTTATTAATAAATGGGACCCTGCGTGGACATTTTAAATCAAAAAGTGTACCCAAGATGGTGTCCGTGCCTCGTGGCAGAAAGCCTTTGGGATTTTAAAATTGCCTCTGCAACGCAAACAGCTTGTGAAGAAATCGAAACCAAAGCTGCAGGTTTTCTGTGAAGAGAGACTTTGTATTTTGCAACCAGACAGGACTCTGAATTGGAGACAAATCTAAATTCAGTTTAGGCCTATAGTTAAGGCCATCAAACGGTCTACATATATTATCGGAAACAGATTAACACAGCCATCGAGGCTGGACAGGCCCATCAAGGAACTTTCATGACAATAACAAGTCAATTATCGGGCCGGTAGATGTGATTACCGGCCATCTAAGAACAGTTAGTATGGATTGCTACCATTATTTAAACTAGCCCACCAAAATCAAGACAAAGAACTAACCTGATTTGGCGTGCAGATAAGGGTTTTCGACAAGGGTATAATTGAAGGCCCCCGGGTAGCAATCACTCTCTTCTCTTTTCTCTCCACTCTTCGGCCCCTCGCCCTCATGGCTACCGCTCTTTCCCCGTCCCACGCTTACCCCCTGGCCTTTGCCCGTGCCTTTTTCCCACTCCATCTGGACTCGCCCCGGCACCGGGTCGGGCGGACATGGACAATTCAGGCCAGGCGAGGCGGGACGTGACGAGGGGAGGAGGGAAGACCACTGGAGGGAAGGCCACTTGAGGAAGACTGGCTGAAGAAGACCAACTGAGGAGACGAACTGAGGGGAGGCTTCGCATTATCGGGCCTTCAGCCTCGGCCGACCTTCGAACATCTGCACACTAACTCAAACTGGCGGCTGTCGACGAAGAGTCATTCCTGCAAGGTAAAGTACCCAAACAGAGACTTTAGCTTTGGGGTACGCGAACCTGGACAACGCCCTTGCAGCGCCCGGAGACCACGTGATGACGGCAGGCTCCAGAGAGCACCAAGAATGAACCCCAAACCCAACCGCTGTTTTGAGCCTAACAAACCCTTTTGATTGGTGAGCATGAAGTTCTGACCCCTCATAGCTTAATCTAGTTAGGTATAGGGGGTGGGATAAGGATAAGGGGATTGTTAAGATAGTTGTTTTCCCTCGATGTGCCGTGTGTTCCCCATTCCCTGTATAAGTATAGTTATTATTATCCTTTTGTATTTTTTTTGCCTGTAGAAGTGTACACTGGTAATTTTTCCATAAGATTGTATCAAGTTTTTCCTCTTCAATAAAATCTTGGTTTCATTTACATCCAACCACCTGTCTACTCGAGTCTTCTCTGTACCGTCGCCTTGTACCTAAGTCCGGTGTCTAGAACCCAGGGGCGTGGGAGCGTTTCGAACCGCTCACAAAACAGTCAGGGGCACAACTGACTGGGCGCACGCGCCAAACACCATCACACGCCACCCCCTACAACACAGTGAGCTGATGTGTGGGGACATGAACGGGAACACAGTGAGCTGATGTGTGGGGACATGAATGGGAACACAGTGAGCTGATGTGTGGGGACATGAACGGGAACACAGTGAGCTGATGTGTGGGGACATGAACGGGAGCACAGTGAGCTGATGTGTTGGGGCGTGAACGGGAGCACAGTGAGCTGATGTGTGGGGACATGAATGGGAACACAGTGAGCTAATGTTGGGGCATGAACGGGAACACAGTGAGCTGATGTGTGGGGACATGAACGGGAGCACAGTGAGCTGATGTGTTGGGGCGTGAACGGGAGCACAGTGAGCTGATGTTGGGGCATGAACGGGAACACAGTGAGCTGATGTGTGGGGACATGAACGGGAACACAGTGAGCTGATGTGTGGGGACATGAACGGGAACACAGTGAGCTGATGTGTGGGGACATGAACAGGAACACAGTGAGCTGATGTGTGGGGACATGAACGGGAACACAGTGAGCTGATGTTGGCACGTGAACGGGAACACAGTGAGCTGATGTGTGGGGACATGAACGGGAGCACAGTGAGCTGATGTGTGGGGACATGAACGGGAACACAGTGAGCTGATGTGTGGGGACATGAACGGGAACACAGTGAGCTGATGTGTGGGGACATGAACGGGAACACAGTGAGCTGATGTGTGGGGACATGAACAGGAACACAGTGAGCTGATGTGTGGGGACATGAACGGGAACACAGTGAGCTGATGTGTGGGGACATGAACGGGAATACAGTGAGCTGATGTGTGGGGACATGAACGGGAACACAGTGAGCTGATGTGTGGGGACATGAACGGGAACACAGTGAGCTGATGTGTGGGGACATGAACGGGAACACAGTGAGCTGATGTGTGGGGACATGAACGGGAACACAGTGAGCTGATGTGTGGGGACATGAACGGGAACACAGTGAGCTGATGTGTTGGGGCGTGAACGGGAACACAGTGAGCTGATGTGTGGGGACATGAACGGGAACACAGTGAGCTGATGTGTGGGGACATGAACGGGAGCACAGTGAGCTGATGTGTGGGGACCTGAACGGGAGCAGAGTGAGCTGATGTGTGGGGACATGAACGGGAACACAGTTAGCTGATGTGTGGGGACATGAACGGGAGCACAGTGAGCTGATGTGTGGGGACCTGAACGGGAGCAGAGTGAGCTGATGTGTGGGGACATGAACGGGAACACAGTGAGCTGATGTGTGGGGACCTGAACGGGAGCAGAGTGAGCTGATGTTTGGGGACATGAACGGGAACACAGTTAGCTGATGTGTGGGGACATGAACGGGAACACAGTGAGCTGATGTGTGGGGACATGAACGGGAACACAGTGAGCTGATGTGTGGGGACATGAACGGGAACACAGTGAGCTGATGTGTGGGGACATGAACGGGAGCACAGTGAGCTGATGTGTGGGGACATGAACGGGAACACAGTGAGCTGATGTGTGGGGACATGAACGGGAACACAGTGAGCTGATGTGTGGGGACATGAACAGGAGCACAGTGAGCTGATGTGTGGGGACATGAACGGGAGCACAGTGAGCTGATGTGTGGGGACATGAACGGGAACACAGTGAGCTGATGTTGGCGCGTGAACGGGAGCACAGTGAGCTGATGTGTGGGGACATGAACGGGAACACAGTGAGCTGATGTGTGGGGACATGAACGGGAGCACAGTGAGCTGATGTGTGGGGCCATGAATGGGAGCACAGTGAGCTGCTGTGTGGGGACATGAACGGGAACACAGTGAGCTGATGTTGGCGCGTGAACGGGAGCACAGTGAGCTGATGTGTGGGGACATGAACGGGAACACAGTGAGCTGATGTGTGGGGACATGAACGGGAACACAGTGAGCTGATGTGTGGGGGTATGAACGGGAGCACAGTGAGCTGATGTGTGGGGACATGAACGGGAACACAGTGAGCTGATGTGTGGGGACCTGAACAGGAGCACAGTGAGCTGATGTGTGGGGACCTGAACGGGAACACAGTGAGCTGATGTGTGGGGACCTGAACGGGAACACAGTGAGCTGATGTGTGGGGACCTGAACGGGAGCACAGTGAGCTGATGTGTGGGGACATGAACGGGAACACAGTGAGCTGATGTGTGGGGACATGAACGGGAGCACAGTGAGCTGATGTGTGGGGACATGAACGGGAACACAGTGAGCTGATGTGTGGGGACATGAACGGGAACACAGTGAGCTGATGTGTGGGGACCTGAACGGGAACACAGTGAGCTGATGTGTGGGGACATGAACGGGAGCACAGTGAGCTGATGTGTGGGGACATGAACGGGAGCACAGTGAGCTGATGTGTGGGGACATGAACGGGAACACAGTGAGCTGATGTGTGGGGACATGAACGCGAGCACAGTGAGCTGATGTGTGGGGACATGAACGGGAACACAGTGAGCTGATGTGTGGGGATATGAACGGGAACACAGTGAGCTGATGTGTGGGGACCTGAACGGGAACACAGTGAGCTGATGTGTGGGGACCTGAACGGGAACACAGTGAGCTGATGTTGGCGCGTGAATGGGAACACAGTGAGCTGATATGTGGGGACATGAACGGGAACACAGTGAGCTGATGTGTGGGGACATGAACGGGAACACAGTGAGCTGATGTGTGGGGACCTGAACGGGAACACAGTGAGCTGATGTTGGCGCGTGAATGGGAACACAGTGAGCTGATGTGTGGGGACATGAACGGGAGCACAGTGAGCTGATGTTGGCGCGTGAATGGGAACACTGTAAGATTCGCAAAATTTCTGCATTTCCCCGAAGGCTGTTATTAATAAATGGGACCCTGCGTGGACATTTTAAATCAAAAAGTGTACCCAAGATGGTGTCCGTGCCTCGTGGCAGAAAGCCTTTGGGATTTTAAAATTGCCTCTGCAACGCAAACAGCTTGTGAAGAAATCGAAACCAAAGCTGCAGGTTTTCTGTGAAGAGAGACTTTGTATTTTGCAACCAGACAGGACTCTGAATTGGAGACAAATCTAAATTCAGTTTAGGCCTATAGTTAAGGCCATCAAACGGTCTACATATATTATCGGAAACAGATTAACACAGCCATCGAGGCTGGACAGGCCCATCAAGGAACTTTCATGACAATAACAAGTCAATTATCGGGCCGGTAGATGTGATTAGCGGCCATCTAAGAACAGTTAGTATGGATTGCTACCATTATTTAAACTAGCCCACCAAAATCAAGACAAAGAACTAACCTGATTTGGCGTGCAGATAAGGGTTTTCGACAAGGGTATAATTGAAGGCCCCCGGGTAGCAATCACTCTCTTCTCTTTTCTCTCCACTCTTCGGCCCCTCGCCCTCATGGCTACCGCTCTTTCCCCGTCCCACGCTTACCCCCTGGCCTTTGCCCGTGCCTTTTTCCCACTCCATCTGGACTCGCCCCGGCACCGGGTCGGGCGGACATGGACAATTCAGGCCAGGCGAGGCGGGACGTGACGAGGGGAGGAGGGAAGACCACTGGAGGGAAGGCCACCTGAGGAAGACTGGCTGAAGAAGACCAACTGAGGAGACGAACTGAGGGGAGGCTTCGCATTATCGGGCCTTCAGCCTCGGCCGACCTTCGAACATCTGCACACTAACTCAAACTGGCGGCTGTCGACGAAGAGTCATTCCTGCAAGGTAAAGTACCCAAACAGAGACTTTAGCTTTGGGGTACGCGAACCTGGACAACGCCCTTGCAGCGCCCGGAGACCACGTGATGACGGCAGGCTCCAGAGAGCACCAAGAATGAACCCCAAACCCAACCGCTGTTTTGAGCCTAACAAACCCTTTTGATTGGTGAGCATGAAGTTCTGACCCCTCATAGCTTAATCTAGTTAGGTATAGGGGGTGGGATAAGGATAAGGGGATTGTTAAGATAGTTGTTTTCCCTCGATGTGCCGTGTGTTCCCCATTCCCTGTATAAGTATAGTTATTATTATCCTTTTGTATTTTTTTTGCCTGTAGAAGTGTACACTGGTAATTTTTCCATAAGATTGTATCAAGTTTTTCCTCTTCAATAAAATCTTGGTTTCATTTACATCCAACCACCTGTCTACTCGAGTCTTCTCTGTACCGTCGCCTTGTACCTAAGTCCGGTGTCTAGAACCCAGGGGCGTGGGAGCGTTTCGAACCGCTCACAAAACAGTCAGGGGCACAACTGACTGGGCGCACGCGCCAAACACCACCACACGCCACCCCCTACAACACAGTGAGCTGATGTGTGGGGACATGAACGGGAACACAGTGAGCTGATGTGTGGGGACATGAACGGGAACACAGTGAGCTGATGTGTGGGGACATGAACGGGAACACAGTGAGCTGATGTGTGGGGACATGAACGGGAACACAGTGAGCTGATGTGTGGGGACATGAACGGGAACACAGTGAGCTGATGTGTGGGGACATGAACGGGAACACAGTGAGCTGATGTGTGGGGACATGAACGGGAACACAGTGAGCTGATTGTAATGTCCGAGGATCAATAATACTCAGACTGCAGGAGAACAATAAAACAGGTATTTACTTGAACAAAGGGTAACATAAGACTGAAATACAGAAGCCTGCTATGGCTTTATATACAGGGGTGGTCACTGCCGGTACTGCAGTATAGAATCAGTTCTTCTCTTAAAGGTACATACACAAGAATTCCTCCCCTTTTAGATAAACATTACATAACATTCATTTAACAACTAAATAATAACTAATTACAATTACAATTTTCTCTGTACTATATACATCAACTGAAATAATCATTTATAAGTTCAGTCTTTGAGGAGGCTTCCTGAGCCTGACTGGATAGCGCCTTTCTCGAGTATCCTGTTCTTGCGGCGGAGTTGATTCTGGCTCATTGTCATTGGTTGGTTCGTCAGCTTCCAATACCACTGCTTCTGAGGTAGACGCAATCTGTACTTCGGGTTGATTACCAGGTGCACCTGCTCGTGGTATGGGTTTGGCTTGTTCCAGTGACTCTAGAATCTGGTCAGCATGGCGTCTCACGATGCTCTCTCCAACGTCCACTGTGTACATTAGTGGTCCCTGCTGTGTGCATATCGTTCCTGGCTGCCATTTTTCTGTTCGGTAATCGCGGGCCAAGACTGGTTGCCCTATCTTGAAGCTGCTCGTTGGCTTCTCATTTATGTGCTGGAATTGCTTATCCTCAACATCTCATCTTGTGTTTGGTTTTGAGCAAATCCAGGCGACATCTTAGCCTTCGGTTGAAGAACATTATGGCTGGAGCTTGGTTGGTGACTGCTTGTGTCGCATTCCGGTAAGCAAACAAGAAATTATCCACCTTGTGTTGTAGTGGTATGTCGTCATTATGCATTGCCTTTATGGCCTTTTTAAAGGTCTGAACAAACCTCTCAGCCAATCCATTTGTGGCTGGATGATATGGGGCAGATGTGTAATGCTTCACCCCATTATTCCTCAGAAACCTCCGGAAATCCTCTGACATAAACTGTGGCCCATTGTCGGAGCAAATCTGTTCTGGCAAGCCATTCCTGGCGAAGATGGTCCGTAGGACTGCAATAGTTTTCTCCGTGGTGGTGGAGGACATTTTGATCACCTCTGGCCATTTCGAATGGGCGTCCACAACGATTAGGAACATTGAGTCCATAAATGGACCCGCAAAATCAATGTGTACCCGTTGCCATGGAGATGAGGGCCACTCCCATGGATGTAGCGGGGCCTGTGGTGGAGCGTTTTGGACCTTCTGCCATCCTGTGCATCTCTTGGTCATATCCTCGATTTCTTTATCGATTCCCGGCCACCACACAAACGCCCTGGCTAGGCTCTTCATTTTTACCCCTCCCAGATGACCCTCATGAAGCTCATTGAGCACTCTATCTCTCAACTTGGGTGGAATTACCACTCGGGATCCACACATCAAGGTCCCCCAGCACACTGACAGCTGTTCTCTCCTTGGCGAGAATGCTGGCAACAGTGAGTCGCCATGTGCTGGCCATCCCTTCACCGTCAAATCATAGACCCGAGAAAGTGTCGGGTCATTTCGGGTTTCCTTCTCTATACTTGAGTTTGTAACAGGTAGACATTCGACTATGGTCGCATGGAATATCTCAACAGGGTCCACTGCAGGTGCTTCCTCTACCGTAGGCAACGGTAGGCGCGAAAGCCCAGCAGCATTTCCATGCTGTTTCGTACCCTTGTACTCTATGTCGTACTGATGTGCCCCTAGAAAAAGTGACCATCTTTGCAGCCGTTGCGCCGTCATCACCGGAACGCCCTTCTTTGGGTTAAAAATGGAGACCAGGGCTGATGATCAGTCAGTAGGGTGAATTTCTGCCCGTGCAGATAGTGATTGAACTTCTTCACCCCCCACACCAGGCTGAGGGCCTCCCTGTCAATCTGGGCGTAGTTACGCTCAGCTGAGGTTAACGAGCGCAACGCAAAGGCTATTGGCCTCTCTGAACCGTCACGGAATTTGTGTGACAGCACCGCTCCGATGCCGTAGGGAGATGCATCACATGCTAACCGAATCAGTAGTGTTGGATTGTAGTGGGTCAATACTTCTTTTGAAGTGATTAGGCATTTACATTTCTGAAAGGCACGCTTACACTCATCACTCCATTTCCATGTTACTCCAGTTTGCAGTAGGGCATTCAGTGGGTGCAGAATTGTAGATAAATTCGGCAAGAACTTATGGTAGTAGTTCACCAACCCGAGGAACGTCCTCAGTTGCGACACATTTTCCGGTGCTGGAGCCTTGACTACAGCCTCAATCTTGTCCGGCGACTTATGCAACCCTTCCTCATCAATCATGTGGCCACAATACGAGATTTGTCTCCTGAAGAACTCGCATTTGGGGCGGTTGGCTCATAGCCCATATTCCTGTAATCTCGTGAGCGCCTGCTCCAGGTTGGCAAGATGTGCACTGTCATTTACGCCCGTAACCAGGATGTCGTCCAAATAACACTGGGTCCCCGGGATCCCTTGCAGGACTTGTTCCATCGCCCTCTGCCAAATAGCCGGGGCTGATGCTACCCCGAATACCATTCGATTGTACTGGTAAAGGCCTTTGTGAGTGTTTATCGTGAGGTATTTCCTAGACGCTTCTTCCACCTCCATTTGTAGATACGCTTGGGCCAGATCAATCTTTGTAAAGCGTTTCCCTCCAGATAGTGAGGCGAAAATATTTTCTATCCGTGGAAGTGGATATTGTACTGTGTGCAGGACTGGGTTCACAGTTACCTTGAAGTCCCCACAGATGCGAACCTTCTTCGGGTCCCCAGGCGTGCTGCTCAAATGATTTCTTCATTACAGGAACGATGGGTGTGGCCCACTCGCTCCAGTCCACCTTGGACAGCACACCCGAACGCTCCAGACTCTCCAGCTCTGCTTCAATGGCTGGGCGGATCGCGTAAGCTACCGGTCTGGCCTTAAAAAATTTTGGGTTTGCGTTATCTTCGATTTTTATCGTTGCCGTTACTCCTTTTAGAGTCCCAAGTCCTTGTTGGAACACCTCTTTCGCGTCAGTTAGAATTTTTGACAGTCATCCAGGTGTGACGTCATCATCCTTTTTATCAGTCACAGTTAGCGCCTGAATGGAATGCCAATCCAATTGTATTTTTCGGATCCATTCACGTCCCAATAATGGTGGTCCTCCATCTGGTAGTATATATAGATACAGTTTCTGTGTTTCCTTGCCGTTGTATTCAACTGGCACCTTTATTTTTCCTCTTTGGTAGACATTTTGCCCCGTGTATGTCTTCAATACAATGGACGTGTCCTTCAAGTGTATGTGTGAGAATAGCCGCTCATAGTCTCGTCGATTCATGACAGTTAGGGCTGATCCTGTATCCAATTCCATCTTTACTTGGGACCCTGCTATCATGAGGGTGACCCAAATGGTTCGGTGATCCTCCTTTGCGATCACGTTGTGTAACTTTAGACAACTTAGTCTCCTGCTCCCGGAGTCATTATCACTCTCCTGATCTTCTGAACTACTGTCTGTCATTTTTTTTACTTTCTTGTACTTTTCCTTAGTAGTTCTTGTAGTGTTGGTTTTCTTTCCTGACCTGCAGACTCTTGCTATATGTCCCATTTTCCCGCATTGCCTACATACTTTGTCCTTAAACCAGCAGTCCTTCTGATCATGGGTTGTTCTGCCGCAGCGATAGCACTTTTCTGCTCCATACGCCATTTCGTTAGCGCTGTATTTTTGTGGTTTCTGTTGTATTTCCGCAGCTCGTCGTGCTGCTGCTTCGTAGGGTACTGCCACGCTGAAAGCCTGTTCTAGCGTCAGGTCCTTTTCCGAAAGTAGTCGTTTCTGGGTTCCTTCACTCTGGAGCCCGCAGACAAACTTATCCCGTAAGGTGTCTGCCAGTCCTGCTCCGAACTGGCAGTGCTTCGATAACTTGCGTAGTTCCGTAAGATAGTCAGCATTGCTCTCATCTTGTTGCTGGTTTCTTTTATGGAACTTGAATCTTTCTGCTATCAGCAGCGGTGTAGGGTTTAGGTGTTCCTGTAAGATATTAACAATCTCCTCAAAACTTTTCTCCATTGGTTTAGCCGGGGTAATTAAATTCCGCAATAGGCCGTACGTTCTCGCGCCCATCAAATTTAATAATACCGACGCCTTCTTTCCATCGGCCACCTCATTTGCCTCGCAGTACACTTCAATTCTTTCTACATACGTGGTCCAGTCTTCTACCTCATTGTCGAAAGCAGTGATACTGCCACTTTTCGGCATCTTGGGTGATTCAAAATGGCGCCTCCCGCGCTTTTTCTTCTTCCCCAATGCAATAAAATGGCGCCTCCCGCGCTTTTCCTTCTTTCCCAATGGAATAAAATGGCGACTCCCCCGCTTTTCCTTCTTCCCCTTGCTGCCACGCTGCTCCTAGCATTCTGCAGGGTAATGGCGGTGACCCACGGCTTCGGCGCGTCTCACTTTTCCTTCCCCGCGTTCTATCCTCTCCACGCTGCCCTGTTCTTGAGCACCGACCGCGCCGTGCGCTCCACCCTCTCTCTCTCTCTTCCTCCCGACAACGCTGCACGGCCCCTTTGCAGAGCCGCTCGATCGAGCCCGAGCCCACCGCAGTCCGGAAGGGTCAGTGCACTACCTGCGACCAGCACAACTTGCTGGAACACCTCGACTGGGGAGCCAGGCCCAGCTCTCCACAGCCTCCCCTGCAACTCTCCGATGGATCCCTGGGCGGTTGCCCGTGGTCGACGCCCGCCGTTCTGACTTCGACCTCCAAGAAGCTTCTCTTCAGGGAAAAGATCCCCGTGAGGTGATGCAGTACTGCAGGTGAGTTCAAACCTGCCCGTCGCCAGTGTAGTGTCCAAGGATCAATAATACTCAGACTGCAGGAGAACAATAAAACAGGTATTTACTTGAACAGAGGGTAACTTAAGACTGAAATACAGAAGCCTGCTATGGCTTTATATACAGGGGTGGTCACTGCCTGTACTGCAGTATAGAATCAGTTCTTCTCTTAAAGGTACATACACAACACTGATGTGTGGGGGACATGAACGGGAACACAGTGAGCTGATGTGTGGGGACATGAACGGGAAAACAGTGAGCTGATGTGTGGGGACATGAACGGGAACACAGTGAGCTGATGTGTGGGGACATGAACGGGAACACAGTGAGCTGATGTGTGGGGACATGAACGGGAAAACAGCGAGCTGATGTGTGGGGACATGAACGGGAACACAGTGAGCTGATGTGTGGGGACATGAACGGGAACACAGTGAGCTGATGTGTGGGGACATGAACGGGAACACAGTGAGCTGATGTGTGGGGACATGAACGGGAGCACAGTGAGCTGATGTGTGGGGACATGAACGGGAACACAGTGAGCTGATGTGTGGGGACATGAACGGGAGCACAGTGAGCTGATGAGTGGGGACATGAACGGGAACACAGTGGGCTGATGTGTGAGGACATGAACGGGAACACAGTGAGCTGATGTGTGGGGGCATGAACGGGAGCACAGTGAGCTGATGTGTGGGGACATGAACAGGAACACAGTGAGCTGATGTGTGGGGACATGAACGGGAGCACAGTGAGCTGATGTGTGGGGACATGAACGGGAGCACAGTGAGCTGATGTGTGAGGACATGAACGGGAACACAGTGAGCTGATGTGTGGGGACATGAACGGGAACACAGTGAGCTGATGTGTGGGGACATGAACGGGAACACAGTGAGCTGATGTGTGGGGACATGAACGGGAGCACAGTGAGCTGATGTGTGGGGACATGAACGGGAGCACAGTGAGCTGATGTGTGGGGACATGAACGGGAACACAGTGAGCTGATGTGTGGAGACATGAATGGGAACACAGTGAGCTGATGTGTGGGGACATGAACGGGAACACAGTGAGCTGATGTGTGGGGACATGAACGGGAACACAGTGAGCTGATGTGTGGGGACATGAACGGGAACACAGTGAGCTGATGTGTGGGGACATGAACGGGAACACAGTGGGCTGATGTGTGGGGACATGAACGGGAACACAGTGAGCTGATGTGTGGGGACATGAACGGGAACACAGTGAGCTGATGTGTGGGGACATGAACGGGAACACAGTGAGCTGATGTGTGGGGACATGAACGGGAACACAGTGGGCTGATGTGTGGGGACATGAACGGGAGCACAGTGAGCTGATGTGTGGGGACATGAACGGGAACACAGTGAGCTGATGTGTGGGGACATGAACGGGAGCACAGTGAGCTGATGTGTAGGGACCAGAACGGGAACACAGTGAGCTGATGTGTGGGGACATGAACGGGAACACAGTGAGCTGATGTGTGGGGGCATGAACGGGAACACAGTGACCTGATGTGTGGGGGCATGGGTGGTGCAATTTCCCACTCCACTGTATTTCTCGGCCTCGATTTGTTTTCAGGCCGAGATCAGTGAATGCTGTGGGGCCAGGCTGAGTGATAAGCTTGCATGCTGAGGCCCCGATAGAGTTTAGATCCCAGGCTTCATTTACGTATGCAAGGTCGGAGTCTCTGCCTGGCTGGTGGACTGGATCGAGAAATCCGGAGGCAGGGGGCCTTCGCCGGGGACCCACGGGACCAGTTTTCGGCGCAAGGCAAGTCCATCAGAATGCTCCGGGAGTGGAATCCCCGTCACGGGGAGTGAGGGACGGGAAGCTGGGGCAGGGGTGGCCCATGGTTTTATTGTGGGGCCCAGAGAAGTACTCGCGCTCTTCCTGATCCACAAGTACATTTTTTTTTAAAGTTGAAACTTACGCCGCTGGGCCTCTTCTGATCCTGGCTGCTGTTTTGGGCAGGTTTGGCCTGGCAGAGGAGCCACCACCGTTCCCCGCTCAGGCCTCAGGTTAAAATGGCAGATCGGGCCCCGTTGATGATGTCACTGGAGCACGACCCTCCTTTTTAAAGAGGACTCCGCCGGCTTTGGGGCCGGTGCCCTTGCCGCCTGCAATTTAATTTTGCAGTCGGACAGGTCGGGGCAGATCAGGAGTGGGTAATGTAAAGTCCGCGCCTCAATAATACACGGACTTCGGGAGAACAGTTTAACAGGTACTTTACTGAAGAAGAGGCAGCTTGAAACTGAAACTACAGAAGCCTGCTAGGGCCTTTTAGACAGGGGTGGTCACTGCCGGTACTGCAGTCTAAGACCAGTTATTCCCTTAAAGGGACATACACAACAGGTAAGTCCCCCACTCCATTTTAACCGCCTCTCCCCCCACGCGTACTTTGCACCAGGTGGTGGTGGGATATGGGGGAGGGGGGGGGAGTTCAAATAGAGACCCTCATCTCAGGAGCACTGCTGATTGAGAATCAAAACATCTTCTGTTTAATTTCGTCCATTCTCAATAAGTAACTATTATCTAATAAATAAGCTTGAACCTTGCCGAGATTAATATCACCAAAAATATAATTAAAAATGGCTGTCAGTCCGAATATGTTCAACTATATTACATATATACAAGGACAAACCATACTCAGCTATTTTTATCACATGCCGGTTGTAAATTAGAAGGTATTATTTCAGCAGCTCAGCTCTGCCTGTGAGCTGAACTGGTTTGTGTTAATAATATTGAGTCAAATTCAAAAGAAATTTTTCCAGGACATGGAAAGCCACAAAAAGCCAATAGCGAAAGGAATTGAGATGCTTTTAAAATGTGAAATCTACTCTCTTGTTATCAATTCTCACTTCAGAGTGGTCGAGTGAGCATCCTTTAGCATTAACATAGTTACATAGATGCCAGCCGCGAATGTGCCGGTGCTCAGAGGGCGGGTTTGGAGGCGGGTCGGGAGTAAAAATCAAAATGATTGACGGCGGGTTGTGAACCTACTGCCATTCTGCCTCCATGCAACTTTGCAACGTGTCGGATCTGGGAGTCCCGATCAGACCTGACACCAAATGGCGGGAGAGGCACTTAAGGCAGTTAACAGCTTGTAAACTGCCGACATAATGCCTTTTTAACTGGCTCTTCCCGTTTTAAGAAATTTTCAGCGTGTTGCCCGTCGTGCGACAAACACACTGATTGTGCCGGGTTCAGCAAGGATCTGAATTGTTGACAGCTGCTCCTGCAGCATAAAAGCGGACATACAACATGGCTGACTTTCAGATGACAGAACTTTGTGCTTTGAGGTTTTGGAACACTTTTTGCAGGTCTTTTGAGCTTGTAAGTGTTTAAGCTGAGATCCATATGCACTGTGATATCCTTGGAAAACCCTCTGCCCACATTGACTGAGTGCTTATAACATCTCTTCCTCAACTGAGATATATACCAGCGGGATGGGAACCATTTATATCCTCTCATCCTGGTCCTCAGAATTGGAGGAAGAGCAGCCGCGGTAGCAGCAGAACCAGGCACCACAGCTGCGTCAACAACAGGAGCGCCAACATCTCCTCATCCACCTGATGCTGCATAGGGCAGGGGCCGTCAGCGCAGGGCTGCACCTCGCCGCAGGAGATACCCCCAATACAGGGTTTACAGGCCGAGGATCATCAGCCAGGGATCATCAGCAGACATCAGCGGCATCTCCCAGTCAGCCGCACACACTTGCATCATGCAGGTTACCGATGCCCTCTTTGCAAAGGCGCACAATTACATCCATTTCTCCACGGATGAAGCAAGTGTTACCGCGCGTGCGGTTGGCTTTGCAAATATGGCAGGTTTCCCAAGGGTGCAGGGCATCGTAGACTGCACACATGTGACCATTAGGGCACCCCATCACAACCCAGCTGTATTTGTCAACCACAAGGGCTTCCACTCCCTTAACGTCCAGCTGGTGTGTAACCACAGGAAGAACATTATGCATGTTTGCGCCAAGTACCCTGGCAGTTGCCATGCCTCGTTCATCCTGTACAATAGCAAAATACTGCGGATGTTGGAAATCCGAAATAACAACAGAAAATGCTGGAAAAACTCAGCAGGTCAGGCAACATCCGTGGAGAGAAATTTGAGTTGATGTTTCGGGTCAAACCCTTCTTCAAAACTGGAAAGAAAAGAAGATAGATCGGAGGCAGGGCTGCGATCGGACAAAAGAATAAAAGAAACAAAAGAAGTAAAAGAGACAATAAAGATGGCTACTTGGAGACAAGGGCTATCCCATGAAAAAGTGGCTCATGACACCGATGAGGAGGCCATCAAACGAAGCTGAGGAGCGGTCCAACGTGAGCCACATTTCCACCAGAAGCATCATAGAGCAAACCATCAGCTTGCTCAAAATGCGAATCAGATGCCTCGACAGATCTGGTGGAGCCCTACAGTATACACCAGCCAGGGTCTCCAGAATCATCGTCGTCTGCTGTGCCCTGCACAACATCGCACAGCAGCATAGCTTAGCGCTGCCTGAGGAACAAGTGGCTCAGTGCACAGCATCCTCAGAAGAGGAGGAGGAGGAGAAGGAGGAGGCAGCAGATGAGGGACACCTTGCAGGGGTGGATGTGCCAATTCCACCAGCACGCGACCACATTGCTGGCTGTGAGGCAAGGGATGCACTCATCCATGCCAGATTCGCGTAAGTTTACACATCAACCACATGTGACTGGCACATGGAAATGAATGCCTGGACGACCATACATATATCATCTGTACAATAAACTGTGGTTTCCTGTCACTCTCACCACCATGATTACACATGAAAGGCGCCCTGACCCCTCACTGTGGAACTTCCATTTCTGAGCACACATAGGCCATTTGATTCTTTGCCATCGCTTTAGTTTAATAAAGTTACAATCAGGATGACAAACTTTACTTTGTAAGATAAGAAAACACCCAAGTGACTACCCTTGTGACTATTTGTGTGTTGACTTTCTCTTACACGTGCTTCCCCTATGGCTTCAGCAAATGTAGAGGCACCTTGCTCACTTCTATGCTGCACCTGCTTAGACACCTTTAGCGGGCATCCTCTGGGTTTTGGAGCCTGGGAGGGCTCCGCAACAATCTGCTCTTCCTGCGGCTGTGCAGGGGCTGAGACGGCCATCTCAGTTGGGTGCAGAATATGGGGCTCTGACTGAGGGCTCCGCAGTGACATGGTCGTGTGAGCGCTTGGAGAGGAGCCCACACTTCCTTGTTGTCGACCACCAACATCCCTCTCATGGGTCACCCGCTCTTCACTGCTAGCAAGTGGCTGGAGAGCACCTTGCTGCACATCAGTGGGGATATGAGGACCCATCTCTGTACTGACAGCCCTCATATCGGGGACGTCCATGTATCTCTGGTTCCTCTCCTCAATAGATGCCCATCTATCCTCCATAGCAGACCATCTATTTAGAAGAGTCACCATGCTCTGTTGAGTCTGGCGATTTATGTCCTCCACGGAGGTTGCCATCCTTTCCATGGCGGCACATTCATTCGCCATTGCGTCCACCACGGCAGTGCTCATGTTTGAGATGGACTCCTCCATTCTTTGCACACTCACAGTTACCATGGATGTAAACCCTGTCAGAGACTCCTGCACTTGTTCCTGAAGTTCCAGCACCGCTCTCTTTCTGGATGGCCTCAGAGGCACAGTGTCTACATGCAGCTGAGCAGAGCTAGGAGCGTACTGCGACCTCCAACGAGGAGTCTCCACTGCTGTCGCTATCTCCACCATCTGCTGATGCTCACTTGTGAGCTGTGATACACCAGGTGACAACACTACTCTATGTCGCGAAGGACCCACCGAGGTGTGAGTGTCTGCACTGGAGCTGGGTGCGCTGATTTGTGGTGACTCTGCTCCCTCAGAGGCTGCAGCTTCCTCTGAGGAGTCGTCTGGCTCTTCCTCCTGGACAGTGGGGAGGGGGGCTCTCGGTGGGGGAGTAAAGGCATGAGTTAGACATGTGATATTTAGGTACCAGAAACATCCTATTGTGCAGATGATCAGAACTCAATCTCTATGAACATCAGATGCCATATCAGTCACTCATGAAATCTAAATGAGAGGGTTGCAAATCTATTCTGTCAACAGCTTGCTCTACTGCACCTGTCTCTCCGTCCCCCACTTCCAGCTCCTCTGCATCTCCAACAATATCGAGAGCAGCTTCCTCAGCGCTTGTTAAAGTGGTCAGGAATGGTGGACCTCCTCCTGTCCTCTCTCTCTCCCTCTTATTGTGGGCACAAGGGAGTATGGCAAGGCTGGATGGTATTTATTTTAACGCAAGGAGTCTTGCGAGTAAGGCAGATGAATTGAAGGTGTTGATGAACACATGGGAGTATGATATTGTTGCTATCACAGAGACATGGTTGAGGGAGGGGCAGGACTGGCAGCTCAATATTCTGGGGTATAGAATCTTCAGGCGAGACAGAGGGGGGTGTAAAAGAGGAGGGGGTGTCGCAATATTAATCAAGGAGTCAATTACTGCTGTAAGGAGGGATGATATCTTAGCAGGTTCCTCTAATGAGGCCATATGGGTAGAACTTAAAAACAAAAAGGGGGCAAGCACTTTGCTGGGAGTGTACTATAGGCCCCCAAACAGTCAGGGGGAGATAAAGGAACAGATATGTAGGCAAATCTCAGAGAAGTGTAGAAATAATAGGGTAATAATAGTAGGGGATTTAAACTTCCCCAATATTAACTGGGATAGTCAGAGTGTGAAAGGCTTAAAGGGTGCGGAATTCTAAAGTGCATCCAGGAAAGCTTTTTGAGCCAGCATGTAGAAAGTCCTACAAGAGAGGGGGCGGTACTGGACCGAACTCTAGGGAATGTAGCCGGGCAAGTGGTAGAAGTGTCAGTAGGAGAGCATTTTGGTGACAGTGACCATAATTCGGTGAGATTTAAGGTAGTCATGGAAAAGGACAAAGATGGACCAGAAATAAAGGTTCTAAATTGGAGGAAGGCCAATTTTAATATGATAAGGCAAAATCTGGCCAAAATGGATTGGGATAAGCTACTTGTAGGAAAATCCACATCAGAGCAGTGGGAGTCTTTCAGAAAGGAAATAGAGAGAGTACAACACCAACATGTTCCCGTAAAGGTCAAGGGTGGGACCAACAAGCCCAGGGAACCCTGGATATCAAGGGATATACAAGAATGGATTAGAAAAAAAAGGGAGGCTTTTGTCAGATACAAAGGACTAAAAAACAGTTGAAGCCCTAGAGGAGTAAAGAAAATGCAGGGGGGTACTTAAAAAAGAAATTAGGAGAGCAAAGATGGGCATGAAAAAACACTGGCGGGCAAAATAAAGGAAAATCCCAAGGTGTTTTATAAGTATATTAAGGGCAAGAGGATAACCAGGGAAAGAGTAGGGCCCATTAGGGACCAAAGTGGCAATCTGTGTGTAGAGCCCGAAGATGTGGGTGAGGTTTTAAATGAATATTTTGCATCTGTGTTCACTATGGAGAAGGACGATGTAGTCATAGAAATCAGGCAGGGGGATTGTGATATACTTGAACAAATTAGTATTGAGAGGGAGGAGGTACTAGCGGTTTTAGTGGGCTTATAAATGGATAAATCCCCAGGCCCAGACGAGATGTATCACAGGCTGCTGTGTGAGGCAAGGGAAGAGATTGCAGGGGCTCTGACACAAATTTTCAGAACCTCTCTGGCCACAGGGGAGGTGCCAGAGGACTGGAGGACAGCTAACGTAGTACCATTATTCAAGAAAGGTATTAGGGATAAACCAGGGAATTACAGGTCACTGAACCTAACATCAGTGGTAGGGAAATTATTGGAAAAAATTCTGAGGGACAGAATTAGTCTCCACTTGGAGAGGCAAGGATTAATCAAGGATAATCAGCATGACTTTGTCAGGGGGAGATAAGAACATAAGAAATAGGAGCAGGAGTAGGCCAATTGGCCCCTCGAGCCTGCTCCGCCATTCAATAAGATCATGGCTGATCTGATCCTAACCGCCAATCCACTATGACAGGACTATCTCCTGAATCTAACAGCATTAGACACACGAAAACAGGAGCAGGATCAGGCTACACGGCCCCTGGGCCCGCTCCGCTACCCACAGGGCCATGACCTATCCGAATCTAGACTCATGTCCAAATTCCTGCCCGCTCCCCGTAACCCTTAATTCCCTTTTCTACTAGGAAACTGTCTATTTCTGTTTTAAATTTATGTAATGATGTAGCTTCGACAGCTTTTTGGGGCAGCATATTCCATGGACCTACCACCCTCTGAGTGAAGTAGTTCCTCCTCATCTCAGTTTTGAAAGAGCAGCCCCTTATTCTAAGACTATGCCCCCTAGTTCTAGTTTCACCCATCATCTGGAACATCCTCCCTGCATCCACCCGATCCAACCCCTTCATAATCTTATATGTTTCAATAAGATCGCCTCTCATTCTTCTGAACTCCAATGAGTAGAGTCCCAATCTACTCAACCTCTCCTCATATGTCCATCCCCTCATCCCCGGGATTAATCGAGTGAACCTTCTTTGTACTGACTCGAGAGCAAGTATGTCCTTTCTTAAGTATGGACACCAAAACTGTATGCAGTATTCCAGGTGTGGTCTCACCAATACCTTGTACAACTGAAGCAATACCTCCCTATTTTTATATTCTATCCCCCTAGCAATGAAAGCCAACATTCCATTGGCCTTCTTAATCACTTGCTGCACCTGCATACTAACCTTTTGAGTTTCGTGCACCAGGACCCCCAGATCCCTTTGTACTTCAGTACTTTCAAGTTTCTTGCCATTAAGATAATAACTTGCTCTACGATTTTTCCTGCCAAAGTGCATAACCTCACACTTTCCAGTATTGTATTCCATCTGCCAAATCTCTGCCCACTTACTTAGCCTGTCTATGTCCCCTTGCAGGTTTTTTATGTCCTCCTCACTCACTACTTTCCCTCCCATCTTAGTATCATCTGCAAACTTTGATGTGTTACACTCGGTCCCCTCCTCCAAATCGTTAATATAGATTGTAAAGAGTTGGGGACCCAGCACTGACCCCTGCGGAACACCACTTGTTACTGATTGCCAGTCTGAATATGAACCATTTATCCCAACTCTCTGCCTTCTGTTAGATAGCCAATCCTCTATCCATGCCAGAATATTACCCCCAATCCCGTGATTTTTTATCTTAAGCAATAATCTTTTGTGTGGCACCTTGTCAAATGCCTTTTGGAAGTCTAAATACACTACGTCCACTGGTTCACCTTTATCCACCCTATATGTTACTTCCTCAAAGAACTCCAGCAAATTTGTCAAACATGACTTCCCCTTCATAAAACCATGCTGACTTTGTCTTATTAAATTATGATTATCCAAATGTCCTGTTACTGTCTCCTTAATAATGGACTCCAAAATTTTACCTACCACAGATGTTAGGCTAACCGGTCTATAGTTTCCAGCCTTCTGTCTACTGCCCTTTTTAAATAAGGGTGTTACATTAGCAGTTTTCCAGTCTGCCGGGACCTTTGCTGAGTCCAGGGAGTTTTGGAAGATTATTACCAATGCATCCACAATCCCTACCGCCACTTCCCTCAAAACCCTGGGATGTAAGCCATCAGGTCCAGGTGATTTATCCGCCTTGAGTCCCATTATTTTACCAAGTACTACTTCCTTAGTGATTTTAATCATATTTAGCTCCTCCCCCCCTATAGCCCCCTGCTTGTCAAGTGTTGGGATATTCTTGGTGTCCTCTACTGTAAAGACTGATACAAAATATTCATTCAGTGTTTTTGCCATCTCCATATTTCCCACCATTAATTTCCCGGTCTCATCCTCTAAGGGACCAACATTTACTTTAGCCACCCTTTTTCTTTTTATATAACTATAAAAACTCTTACTATCTGTCTTTATATTTTTTGCTAATTTACTTTCATAATCTATCTTCCCTTTCTTAATCAATCCTTTTGTTATTTTTTGCTGTCTTTTAAAGTTTTCCCAATCCTCTATCCTCCCACTAGATTTGGCTACCTTATATGCCCTTGTTTTTAGTCGAATACTATCCTTAATTTCTTTACTTAGCCACGGATGGCTGTCTTTTCTTTTACACCCTTTTTTTCTCAGTGGAATATACTTTTTTTGGAATTTGTAAAATAACTCCTTAAATGTACACCACTGATCATGTATCGTCTTATCCTTTAACCTATTTTCCCAATCCACTTTACTCAATTCCGCTCTCATACCTTCATAGTCTCCTTTATTCAAGCTTAGCACGCTTGTTTGAGATACAGCCTCCTCGCCCTCTAACTGAATATGGAATTCAACCATGTTATGGTCACTCATTCCAAGGGGATCCTTTACTAGGACATTTTTAATTAATCCTGTCTCGTTACACAGGACCAGATCTAAGGTTGCTTGCCCCCTGGTTGGTTCAGTTACATACTGCTCAAGAAACCCATCCCGAATACACTCAATGAACTCATCCTCAAGGCAGCCCTGCCCAATTTGATTCGTCCAATTTATATGATAGTTAAAATCCCCCATAATTATAGATGTTCCCTTATTACAAGCCTCAACTATTTCCTGATTGATACTCCGTCCAACCGAGTGGCGACTGTTCGGAGGCCTATATACTACACCCACTAGTGTTTTTTTCCCCTTATTATTCCTTATCTCCACCCAAACTGTTTCATTATCCTGATCCTTTGACCCAATATCATTTCTCTGTATTACAGTGATTCCTTCCTTTATTAACATAGCCACCCCACCTCCCCTTCCTTCCTGCCTGTCCTTCCTGATTGTTAAATAACCTGGTATGTTTAATTCCCAGGCATTGTCACCCTGCAGCCATGTTTCTGTAATGGTCACAAGATCATACCCATATGTAGCTATTTGTGCCTTTAACTCGTCTATTTTGTTACGAATGCTACGTGCATTCAGATAGAGAACTTTCAAATATGTTTTGTGACACTTAGTTCCTGCTATTGCCCTTTTTATTACTTTACCTTTAACTCCACACCTTCTACCCCTTCCTGACACGCTCTGGTTTTTAATTTCCCCACTGCTACCTAAGTCTTTGACCTTCTCTGTTGTCATTTTTATTATTTGCTCTCTAGGAACCTCCCCCCCACTAGTTAGTTTAAAGCCCTCTCTACAGCCCTAGTTATATGATCCGCCAGGACTCTAGTCCCAGCACTGGCCAAGTGAAGCCCGTCCCAACGGAACAGCTCCCTCCTGTCCCAGTACTGGTGCCAGTGTCCCAGGAAGCAAAACCCATTTCTCCCACACCAGTCTTTGAGCCACGCATTTAACTCTCTTATTTTATTTGTCCTAGCCAAATTCGCTCGTGGCTCAGGTAATAATCCAGAGATTATTACCCTTGTGGTTCTGCTTTTTAATTTGGCCCCTAGCTGCTCAAACTCCCTCAGCAGAACCTCCTTCCTTGTCCTATCTATGTCGTTGGTACCAACATGGACCACGACAACTGGATCCTCCCCCTCCCACTCCAAGTTTCTGTCCAGCCCAGAGGAGATGTCCTTAACCCTGGCACCGGGTAGGCAACACAGCCTACGGGACTCTCGCTCTTGGCTGCAGAGAACTCTATCTATCCCCCTAATAATACTATCCCCTACCACTACAACATTTCTATTTACTCCCCCCTCTTGAATGGCCCCCCTCTCCACGGTGCTGTGGCCAGGTTGCTCATCCTCCCTGCAGCCCCTGCTTCCGTCTCCACAGGGAGTAAGAAGCTCGAACCTATTGTACAAGAGCAAGGGCTGCGGCTCCTCCAACACTACCTTCTGGATCCCCGTACCTGCCTCACTCGTGGTCACACCGTCCTGTCCCTGACCATGGGCTACATCTGAATTAATTAACTTCATAGGTGTGACCACCTCCTGAAACACAGAGTCCAGGTACTTCTCCCCCTCCCTGATGTGTCGCAGTATCTGAAGCTCAGACTCCAGCTCATCAACACGGAGCTGGAGATCCTGTAGCAGCAGACACTTGTCACAGATGTAATCACCGTTAGCCTCAATGGGGTCTACCGGCTCCCACATCTCGCAACAGTAACACATCATCTGCTCCATTCTATGTAATTAATTATAAATTTTTATTTAATTAATTGGATTTAGATTAAATCAATCCCTCTAAATTACACCAGTTTAATGGTTAACCAACTGTCTCCCTTACAGCACAGACCCTAGAAAAAAACCGCCGAATTTAAGCTTGTAATGAAAAGAAGAAATACTCACCAACCAATCCAACCAATCACTTACCTGCTTCCTGGTGACGTCACTCTTGGACTATTTTTTACCTCTCTCCTCTGCTGTTGATTTGGTATGCCTCTGGTCGCTGCCGCTGGTTTTTATGCCGGGTTATAGCTCCTCCTCCTGACCTCGCTGCTCACTCCTAGGTCCGATGCTGGTCTCGGGCCTCTGGTCGCTGCTGCTGGTTTTTATGCCGGGTTATAGCTCCTCCTCCTGACCTCGCTGCTCACTCCTAGGTCCGATGCTGGTCTCGGGCCTCTGGTCGCTGCCGCTGGTTTTTATGCCGGGTTATAGCTCCTCCTCCTGACCTCGCTGCTCACTCCTAGGTCCGATGCTGGTCTCGGGCCTCTGGTCGCTGCCGCTGGTTTTTATGCCGGGTTATAGCTCCTCCTCCTGACCTCGCTGCTCACTCCTAGGTCCGATGCTGGTCTCGGGCCTCTGGTCGCTGCCGCTGGTTTTTATGCCGGGTTATAGCTCCTCCTCCTGACCTCGCTGCTCACTCCTAGGTCCGATGCTGTCTAACCAATTTAGAGGCAGGAACCCTCACAACATTCAAGAAGCATTTAGATGAGCACTTGAAATGCCATAGGCTACGGACCAAGTGCTGGAAAATGGGATTAGAATAGATAGGGCTTGATGGCCGGCGCGGACACGATGGGCCAAAGGGCCTCTTTCTGTGCTGTATAAATCTATGACTCTATGACTCTTTTCCTGCAATGAGGGACACAAGTGGAGTTTCAGCGAGATTGATAGAGTGAGTGTAAAGAATCCAAAACATAGAAGCTTAGAGGGAGACAAAGATGGAGTGAGGTGCCAATACCAAGGAGCCTCCCTGTGTGTTGTTAGATTTTGTCATTGCATAACACTGAGAGCGAGTATGAGGGGTGCATAGTAGGATGGTGAAGTGATTCTGTACATAGAGAGAGGGATGGTTAAGGTTGCAAGGGATGTAAGGTTAAGGTTGGATGTGGAGGAGTAGGTTGACAATGCAGAGTGCTGGTGATGAGAACAGATGGGAAACAGATTGAAGGTTAAGTGTGATGTTATACTCACTTTTGCTGAGCGTAGCAGATCATTGAACCGTTTTCGGCACTGCACCCAGGTGTGTGAGCACAAGGACCTAGCACTTACCTCCTCAGCAATTTGCAGCCAGGCTGCTTTTTTCTGCTGAGGAGGCTTCCTCCAGCCATCAGGAGGGAACAGAACCTCCCTGCGCCCGCTTACTCCCACCACAAGAGCATGGAGGGAGTCCTCATCAAAATGAGGAGCAGTCTTACATCTTGGAGCAGTCATGTTGCAGTGGGCCATTTTCAGGAGCAGCACAAAGGAAATGAAAAGCAAAGGCTACATGGACCCCTTAAAACCAACTGAATCGATGACATCAGCAGAGGCGAGCAGCAGACCCGCACCCACTGATTGGGCCGGGTAGCACGCATGGCGGGCTTAATGAGCCCAGTTAAATCAAAATTGATATTTGGGAGCGGCTGAAACCAGCAGCGGGACCGGAACCCGCCCACCAGCCAACCCGACTCCAACCCGCCATCTCTGTGATTGTAAATTGAAGGTAGTGATGTGCAAATACCTTCCAAACGGCTCAGGTATGCTGATTCCAGAACTGGAATTAGGAACTTCTGATCTGAAAACTCAGGATGTTAATCTACAATTTCATATATTTTTGACCATTTTAAACTGTGAGGTTCTCTTCTCTTACATGTCCAAAATGACTGGAGGCAAGTTTGACTATAACTGTCTAACTGTCACTAAGCAACTCACTGAAATTTTACACCATGTTTAAGACGATAGTAGAATTGGAACCAGATCTGAATTGCAAAACCTAATCCCATGTGGAGAATAGGATTCAGAACCAGTTTAAGATTTTTTGTGGATTCTGTCATCATTATTTGAGGGTTGGAACCAATGTTCACTCTATTATTTTTTGTGCGCCGTCCCTTTAAGTGGATGTGCGGCCCATTCAAATTTTCACGCGTGTGCTGTTCCTTCCATTTAAAATCTATTGAGCGGCCTGCGCAGGACCTCCGACCGCCGCATGGCCGTGCAGCTTAGCAGGAACGTTGGACATAACCCCGCCCCAGTATCCCCCTCCCCACTGCGTCCCTTTCCTTAAAATACTAGATTTAAGGAGTAGGCAAAAAAGAGAAAGAGTAAAAAAAAAGACAGAAAAATAACGTGTGACATGTCATTAGTTATTTTTCTGGATATTTACTGGATTGTTTGGGATTTCTTTCCAGTTACACTGGGTATTTGAGATCTGACTGGCAAATGAGGCTGACTCTTGATCTAAGGATTACTTAACATGTCTGCAGCTGATGCAAATCTGATTTGCATGAACATTCCAAAATATGAACAGAGCTTTAAAATACTATTGTCACCTGCTAAAATGTATTGTGTAATAATGTTGGGGGGTGGGGGGGTGGGGGTCACCAAATTATAATTGCAGCTGGCTTGGCAAACCTTTGACTTTCTCCCTGTATTTCTCGAGCTAGGTTGAGATATGTAGGAGTGGTCCAGGTTAATATGATTGTTGATTTTCCCTGTCTCCTGGGGGCGTATCTTGCTTTTATTTTCGTCCCTTCCCTGCCAGTTCACAGAACACCTAGCTAAGATTTGGAGTTTATGCCCTGGGAAATTATGGGCGTGAACATACTCCTGCTTTTTTGAATAGGAGAAACCTGTTGGGTCTTGTATGGCAGAATTAAAAATGGCAGGAAAAATTGAATTTTATTCTCTTCTCCCTGCTAATATTAGACATTTTAAGCACTACTTTTCAAGAAGTTGGTAGCAATTAACATAATTAAGATGACTGCCTTCAAGCAGTTTGAACAAGCTATACCCAAAAGACATCAAGTTGCCTGCGCGTCTTAGTTACACATGCTTACAGTGCATTCTGGGAGCTTCATTCTGTTCCCTGGCAACAATGTTGGCACATCACAATAACACAACAGGAAGACTTCTCGTTGGAATCTAAAACTTTTAATTGTGACTACAATTCGCTTTTGGGATTTGGGCACATTCCTGATACTAAGCCTGTGGTAAACCACTGTTTGTATTCCTGTTTGTCCTGTTTGTATTCCACTGTGTACATGCCTGGACATGCCTCGGCTGACTCCTCCCACAGATCCTAGTATAAAGGTGACTGCTCCCCAGCCCTTTGTATCCTGGACCGGTCGACCACGCGAGGCAGACCTCCATTCTGTTGTTAATAAAAGCCTTTAGTTACTCTTCTAACTCTCAGTCTTTTATGAGTAATTGATAGCGCATCAATTTTATTAACAACATTTTTATAATGGAGAAGATCCTCACACCAGCATGCCTGGACTTAGATCATCGGGAGGCGGACTCATCCACCAAGTTTACTCACTGGCTTAAGTGTTTCGAAAAATTCCTGACCGCCTCCGAAGCAATCAAATCGGACGAGGACAAACTGGATGTCCTGACCTCCAAAGTGAACCACCGAGTGTACTCGGTCATTCAAGACGCGACCTCGTACGCGGACGCTATCAAGCTCCTCAAGGACCAGTACACGCGCCCAGTGAACGAAGTGTACGCCAGGCACCTCCTGGGGAGTTGTAAACAACAACCGTGGGAATCGACCGTGGAATACCTTCAGGCACTGTCTGTGCTTGGCCGGGCCTGTGGTTGTAAGGATGTAAAGGCCGCCGTGTACACAGGGGAACTTATCCGGGACGCTTTTGTAGTGGGCCACAGATCCAATTACACCCGACAGCGACTGTTGGAGCTGAGTAACCTCGACCTCAACAAGGCCTCTGAACTCGCACTATCGTTGGATGCAGCCTACCAGGGCATGGATGCCTACTCCTCTGCACCGTGGACGCCGCGGGGAATGACAGCCTGGGACACGGTAGGACCGCCTCATAGCGCCGTTCCACCCCAGCCACACCCCAACAACGGCCCAACTACCGCAGCAGTGTCCCAAGACCAGACAGCAGTGCCCCAAGGCCAGAAATGCTACTTCTGTGGCCAGGCAAAACACCCCAGAGCGCGCTGCCCGGCGAAAAACGCGATCTGCTCGGGCTGCGGGAAGAAGGGACACTACGCTAGCGTCTGCAGGGCCAAAGCCACCCCGAACTCCAGCAGCGCCGCGTGTGGGCCATGCGGGCCGCCATCTTGGACCTCCCCGGCCATGTGCGAATCACCGGTACAGCAGCCATTTTGGACGCCTCCAGCCACATGGGGATCATGGACGCCGCCATCTTGGACGACAGTCGGGACGCAGCAGGCCCCCGACACCGCCTCATCTGATACCCGCAGCGACACACCGACCCCTACGCTGGCATCCGTTACACTGGACCAAGCGAGACCGCACCAACTGGCCAGTTCCACAATGGACATTAAGGTAAATGGTCACGATACAATCTGCCTTTTTGACTCTGGGAGCACGGAGAGCTTCATCCACCCCGACACGGTGCGGCGTTGCTCTCTCCCAGTCCTGCCTGCGCAACAGCGGATTTCTATGGCCTCCGAGTCCCAGTCGGCGGACATCGGCGGCTACTGCGTGGTGACACTCGTAGTAGACGGGACCGTGTACGATCATTTTAAACTTCTGGTCCTGCCTGACCTCTGCGCTGCCGTCCTGCTGGGGTTAGATTTTCAGTGCCACCTTAAAAGTGTTACGATGGCGTACGGTGGACCCCTACCCCCACTCACAGTCCGCAGCCAGCAGCTTCCAAATTGCCCGCCGCGCACCAGGTGCAACCTCTCCACACTCAGAGTCACCCCCCCACCACTGTTTGCTAACCTCACCCCCGACTGTAAGCCCATCGCCACAAAGAGCAGGCGATACAGTGCCGGGGACAGGGTTTTCATTAAAACCGAAGTGGAGCGGCTCCTGAAAGAAGGGATTATTGAGGGCAGCACCAGCCCCTGGTGAGCCCAGGTTGTGGTCGTTAAGACCGGCGAGAAGCAGCGCCTGGTCATCGACTACAGCCAGACAATAAATCGCTACACCCTGCTGGACGCCTACCCACTCCCCCGTATAGCTGATATGGTCAACCAGATCGCGCAGTACCGCGTCTTCTCAACCATTGACCTGAAATCAGCGTACCACCAGCTCCCCATCCACCCTGAGGACCGCCAGTACACTGCCTTTGAGGCAAACGGCCGCCTCTATCACTTCCTTAGGGTTCCCTTTGGCGTCACCAACGGGGTCTCCGTCTTCCAAAGGGAGATGGACCGGATGGTAGATCAAAATGCATTGCAGGCCACTTTCCCATATCTGGACAATGTGACCATCTGCGGCCGTGACTTGCAGGACCATGACGCAAACCTCGAAAAATTCCTCCGCACCGCCCAACTCCTAAACCTGACATATAACAAGGAGAAGTGCATATTCTGCACAAACCGCCTCGCCATCCTTGGCTGTGTTGTGGAACACGGAGTCATCGGCCCCGACCCCGACCGGATGCGTCCCCTTATGGAACTTCCACTGCCCCACTGCCTCAAGGCCCTGAAGAGGTGCCTAGGGTTTTTCTCCTATTACGCCCAGTGGGTCCCCTACTATGCGGACAAGGCCCGTCCGCTGATCAAGTCCACCTCTTTTCCCTTGACGGCAGAGGCCCGCTTAGCCTTCCACCGTATCAAGGAGGACATTGCCAAAGCCACCATGCACGCAGTGGACGAATCCATCCCCTTCCAGGTGGAAAGCGACGCGTCCGACTTTGCCCTGGCCGCTACCCTCAATCAGGCGGGGAGACCCGTGGCCTTCTTTTCACGAACCCTCCAAGGCCCGGAGACCAGACACTCCGCTGTTGAGAAGGAGGCCCAGGCGATTGTGGAGGCTGTGCGTCATTGGAGGCACTACCTGGCCGGAAAACGATTTACCCTGCTCACTGACCAGCGTTCGGTTGCTTTTATGTTTAACAACAAGCAGAGGGGCAAAATCAAAAATGACAAGATCTTGAGGTGGAGAATCGAACTTTCCACCTACAACTACGAGATCTTGTACCGGCCCGGGAAGCTAAATGAACCCCCGGATGCGCTATCGCGTGACACCTGCGCCAGCGCGCAGATCGATAGACTGCGGGCCCTCCACAATGACCTCTGCCACCCGGGGGTCACCAGGTTCTTCTACCTCATCAAGGCCCGCAACCTGCCTTACTCTATTGAGGAGGTCAGGACCATGACCAGGAACTGCCAAGTCTGCGCTGAGTGCAAACCGCACTTTTATAGACCAGACAGGGCCCACCTGATAAAAGCCACTCGCCCCTTCGAGCGCCTGAGCGTTGATTTTAAAGGGCCCCTCCCCTCCTCCGACCGCAATGTGTACTTCCTCAATATTATTGATGAGTACTCCCGTTTCCCGTTCGCCTTCCCCTGCCCGGACATGACCAGTGCCACGGTCATTAAATGTCTGAACAACCTCTTCACCCTGTTCGGCTTCCCCAGCTATATCCATAGCGACCGGGGCTCATCGTTTATGAGCGACGAACTCCGTCAGTACCTGCTAACTAGGGGTATTGCCACAAGCAGGACCACCAGTTACAACCCCCGGGGGAACGGACAGGTGGAAAGAGAAAATGCGACAGTTTGGAAGGCCGTCCTGCTAGCCTTAAAGTCTAGGGGCCTTCCAACCTCCCGCTGGCAGGATGTGCTCCCCGATGCGCTCCACTCTATTCGGTCACTGTTCTGCACTGCCACTAACGCCACCCCTCATGAGAAAATGTTTGTCTTCCCAAGGAAGTCCACATCGGGGACATCGCTACCGCCATGGCTGGCGTCCCCAGGGCCGGTCCTACTGAGAAGACACGTGAGGACCCATAAAACGGACCCCCTGGTCGAGAGGGTCGACCTCCTCCACGCCAACCCCCAGTAGGCTTACATCGCATACCCGGACGGGCGGGAGGACACAGTCTCCATAAGAGACCTTGCACCCTCGGGGGCCACAGTAACCCACTACCCACGACCACCCCCCCCCCACGATCCGATATCCAGCCCCAGCAGACGGCAGGCCTGGGCCCCGTGACCCGCTCGACATCTACGAGGACGACACGCCTGTGCCACAGCCTACGCTGGACTCGACGCCGGAAGCTTCACTACCCCTGCCGTCGCCACGCCGATCACAGCGGCAGACAAGACCTCCGGAGAGACTCCAATACACTAACTTTTAATACACTTCACCCCGCCGGACTCAATTTTAAACAAGGGGTGAATGTGGTAAACCACTGTTTGTATTCCTGTTTGTCCTGTTTGTATTCCACTGTGTACATGCCTGGACATGCCTCGGCTGACTCCTCCCACAGGTCCTAGTATAAAGGTGACTGTTCCCCAGCCCTTTGTATCCTGGACCGGTCGACCACGCGAGGCAGACCTCCATTCTGTTGTTAATAAAAGCCTTTAGTTACTCTTCTAACTCTCAGTCTTTTATGAGTAATTGCGCATCAAAGCCCTCTGATATTAGAGGACTGAATACCTGCTGCTCAGAATGGAAATAAAATAGAAACTGGTGAAAAATTCCAGTGAGGAAAGAGGGGAACAATGTCTTTTTTCCATGTTTTTTTGAGTCTGAAAATACTTAATTATTTGGGAAAGTTCTTGCAGTTAACACAACTTCAGCTTTACAGAGTTAGACTGAATTTGACAAAATATCATTATGCAAGATTTTGCTGTCGAAATAAGGGTGAGGCGAACAACCTTCACCGTTATTAAAGTGTAAATCGGACAGCAACTTCCGGCAAACGGACATTTGCAGTTAAACGCGGAAATCAGGAAGTTGCTGTCCGAGTTCCCCTGCTCCTACAGAAGCTGTGTGATAACAGTATCTTGCCGAGAGATTTGGCATTGAAATACATAGAACAGCGTTAAGTTGCTGTACTTATGTGTTAGATACATACTAAACGCACCAGAAAAAGTTAGGGCTTGTCCATTCTGGTGTAGGTAACTTTTTAATGCCATGATAAGTCTTAATTACTGCCAAACAACCTCTCTGGCATTGAAAATTAACTTTTACAAGTGTGGACTCTCATTCCTCCAGATTTTAATTATTGCTGGAGATTTAAAAAATAAAATAATTTAAATAAAAGACTTTTTTCTTACTTTTCCTTTCTGTTTCTTTATCTCTTTTAATCCAATCTTTCTTTTCCTCTCTTTATTTTGCTTTCTGTACCTGATTTGACATTGAATTAAATATTCTGACACTTCCTGGTTCAGGTTCTGCGCTGCTCATTAACGATTCTTCAGTCTGATTGGTTAAGGAGACACACCATTGGTTGCCCAGTTCACACTGTAGAGGGCACTGCGTCAAAATGGCTTTCCAATGTACAGTAAGCTCCAATGCAAAATCCGATAGAAGGTCTGTGGGCAAGTGTAAGTGTAATGGCCGTTCGTTCGCCGCTGAAACCAAAATCCGGCCCAATGTCTTATATATCTTAATGTGTATATTGTAATGGTCTAAGTTTTGTACAGAGATCACAAAACAGAGGCCGGTATTTTCTGATCCCTACGGGTGTGTACGCGCTGTGTCCACACCCGTAGGGGCCTCGCAACTGGGGCTGGATTTTATCAATGGAGGCGTGTAGGAGGGAGGACTAAAACTTTTGGGGTTGTAGTCCTGCCTCCATCGAGTTGTGGCCAACCCACTCGATTTTCACTTGATTGACCTTGTTGAGCCCACCCAGCGGGCTCAGCAGGCCAATTAAGGGCCACCCGGCAACAGGTGACGTCACAGATTGACATTTCATCTGTCAAGAGCTTTTGACAGATGAAATATCAGCGTTTGACAGCTCTTTGAAGTTGTCAAACACTGACAATCTGTACTCTAAGTTAATTCCTTCCTCTCAGGCTGATTTAGAGATCGCCCCAGAACAGAAAGCAGAATGCTGCAGATTTTGACAGCTCGCGGCCATTCTGCTTTCTGTGCCGGTGAGATGAGGGACTCCCGAGGCCTGAAGGAAGGAAGGCTGCAAAGGTAAGTAAAACTTATTCAAACACATTACACACACCAAACACACTTACCTCTGCACTCATGCACCTATCACTCATCTTGTTGCGTCCGTGTATAATAAGACACAGACTGCGGAGAACGGTACAACAGATGTTTACTCAACGTGGCTCACAGTGGAACTGATCTGTACAGATTACTACTCAGGGCTATATACAGGTGTGGTCACTGCTGGTACTGCAGTATACATGAGCTGTAAAAGATAGTTCCCCACTTAAAGGTATATACATTACAATTCCTCCCCTTTTAGATTAACAGTACCATAACACTCATTTAACAATTAACTATCAAACTAATTACAATTAACACTTTTAACATGCAACATTAGCTGAAAATAGTCTATTTATATATTCAGTCTTTGGGGAGGCTTCCTGATCCTTTCTGGATAGCGCCTTTCCCGAGTGTCTTGCTCTTGGTGCGGAGGTGATTCTGGCCCCCTGTCGTCGGTTGGTTCATCAGCTTCCGATGCTACTGTTTCTGGGGTAGATGCGACCTGTACGTCGGGTTCATCACCAGGTACGTATGGGCGAGGCATGGGGTTGACTTGTTCCTGTGACTCTAGGATCTGGTCAGCATGGCGTCTCACGATGCTCTCCCCAACGTCCACTGTGTACATTAGTGGGCTCTGCTGTGTGCATATCATTCCTGCTGCCATTTTTCTGTTCGGTAGTCGCGGGCCAAGACTGGTTGCCCTACATTGAAGCTCCTTGTTGGCTTCTCATGGATGTGCTGGAATTGCTTATTCTCAACATCTCTTCGTACGTTTGGTCTGAGCAAATCCAGGCAAGATCTTAACCTTCGGTTAAAGAACATCATGGCTGGGGCCTGGTTGGTGACTGCATGTGTCGCATTCCGGTAGGCGAACAGGAAATTGTCCACCTTGTGCTGCAGCAGAATGTTGTCATTGTACATAGCCTTTATTGCCTTCTTAAAGGTTTGTACGAACCTCTCAGCCAATCCATTTGTGGCTGGATGATACGGGGCGGATGTGTAATGCCTTACCCCATTCTTTTACAAGAACCTCCGGAACGCTTCGGACACAAACTGTGGTCCGTTGTCAGAGCAAATCTGTTCTGGCAAGCCATTCCTGGCAAAAATGGTTCGTAGGACTGCAATAGTTTTCTCCGTGGTGGTGGAGGACACTTTGATGACCTCAGGCCATTTCGAGTGCGCATCCACGGCTATTAAAAACATTGAGTCCATGAATGGACCAGCAAAATCAATATGCACCCGTTGCCATGGAGATGAGGGCCACTCCCATGGGTGTAGAGGGGCCTATGGTGGTGCATTTTGGACTTTCTGGCATCCTGAGCAACTCTTGGTCAGGTCCTCGATTTGTTTATCGATTCCCGGCCACCACACATAAGCCCTGGCTAGGCTTTTCATTTTTACCCCTCCCAGATGACCCTCATGAAGCTCATTGAGCACTCTATCCCTTAACTTGGGTGGAATTACCACTCGGGATCCACACATCAAGGTCCCCCGGCACACTGACAGCTGTTCTCTCCTTGTCGAGAATGCTGGCAACAGTGAGTCGCCATGTGCTGGCCATCCCTTCACCGTCAAATCATATACCCGAGACAGTGTCGGGTCATTTCAGGTTTCCTTTTCGATACAAGCGTTAGTTACCGGTAGGTATTCAACTACAGTCGAATGGAATATTTCGATAGGATCCACTGCTGGTTCTTCCTCCGCAGTAGGCAGTGGCAGGCGTGATAGCCCATCAGCATTTCCATGATGTTTCGTGCCCTTATATTCATTCTCATAGTGGTGCGCCCCTAGAAAAAGTGACCATCTTTGTAGTCATTGCGCAGTCATCACTGGAACGCCCTTCTTCGGATTAAAAATGGAGACAAGAGGCTGGTGATCCGTCAGCAAGGTGAATTTCTGCCTGTGCAGATAGTGATTGAACTTTTTCATTCCCCACACTAGGCTGAGGGCCTCCCTGTCAATCTGGGCGTAGTTACGCTCGGCTGAGGTTAGTGATCGTGACGCAAAGGCTATTGGCCTCTCTGAGCCGTCTGAGAATTTGTGCGACAGCACCGCTCCAGCGCCGTAGGGTGACGCATCACATGCCAACCGAATTGGTAATGCTGGGTTGTAATGGGCCAATACCTCTTTCGATGTGATTAGTGTTTTGCTCTTCTGGAAAGCTCGTCTACATTCGTCACTCCACTTCCATGGCACCCCAGTTTGCAGTAGGGTGTTCAGTGGGTGTAGTATTGTAGACAAATTTGGCAAGAACTTATGGTAGTAGTTTACCAGCCCGAGGAACGACCTCAGTTGTGACACATTTTCTGGTGCTGGAGCCTTGACTACTGCCTCAATCTTCTCTGGGGACTTATGTAACCCCTCTTTATCGATAACGTGGCCACAATACGAGATCTGTTTTCTAAAAAACTCGCATTTGGGGCGGTTAGCTCGGAGCCCATATTCTTGCAATCTAGTGAGCACCTGCTCCAGGTTGGCAAGGTGATCACTGTCATTTTCGCCCGTGACCAGGATGTCGTCCAAATAACACTGGGTCCTTGGGATCCCTTGCAGGACTTGTTCCATTGCCCTCTGCCAAATAGCCGGAGCTGATGCTACCCCGAATACCAGCCGATTGTATTGGTAGAGACCTTTATGGGTGTTGATTGTGAGGTATTTTTTTGATGCTTCTTCTACCTCCATTTGCAGATACGTCTGGGCCAGATCAATCTTAGTGAAGCATTTCCCTCCAGATAGCAAGGCGAAAAGATCTTCAATCCGCGGAAGTGGATATTGTACGGTGTGAAGGACTGGGTTCACTGTTACCTTAAAGTCCCCACAGATGCGAACCTTCCTGGTTCCCCAGGCGTGCTGCTCAACGACTTTTTCATCACAGGGACAATGGGTGTAGCCCACTCGCTCCAGTCTACCTTAGACAGTACACCTGAACGTTCCAGACTCTCCAGCTCTGCTTCGACGGCTGGGCGGATCGCAGAAGGTACCGGTCTGGCCGTAAAAAATTTTGGGCTTGCGTTTTCTTCAATTTTAATCGTCGCTGTCATGCCTTTTAGTGTTCCGAGTCCTTGCTGGAACACTTCTTTCGCATCAGTTAGGATCTTTGACAGTCGCCCAGGTGTGACGTCGTCATCCTTTTTGTCAGCCACAGTCAGTGCCTGTATGGAATGCCAATCCAGTTGTATTTTCTGGATCCATTCACGTCCCAGTAATGGTGGTCCGCCATCTTGTAATACATACAGGTCTAGTTCTGGTGTTTCCTTACCGTTATATATAACGGTCACCCTTATTTTTCCTTTGGGGTAGACTTTTTGCCCCGTGTACGTCTTCAAAATAATTTTTGTGTCTCTCAAGGGTATGTGTGAGAATAGCCGCTCGTAGTCCCGTCAGTTTATGACTGTTAGGGCTGATCCTGTGTCCAATTCCATCTTTACCTGGACTCCTGCTATCTTGAGAGCGACCCAAATGGTTTGGTGATCCTCCATTGTGATCACATTATGTAGTTTCAGACAACTCAGTTTCCTGCTTTCGGAGTCGTTATCACTCTTTTGTTCGTCTGAACTATTCTCCGTCATCTTCTGTACCTTCTTGTACTTTTCTTTGGTAGGTTTCTTATTGCTGGTTTTCTTTCCCGACCTGCAGACTCGTGCTATGTGTCCTACTTTTCCACACTGTCTGCACACTTTGTCTTTGAACCGGCAATCATTCTGGTCGTGTGTTGTTCTGCCGCAGCGATAGCACTTCTCTGTTCCATATGACATTTCATTTGTGCCATATTCTTGCGGTCTCTGTTGTATCTCTGCAGCGCCCCGTGCTGCTGCTTCATATGATACCGCAATGCTGAAAGCCTTTTCCAGCGTAAGGTCCTTTTCAGATAAAAGCCGTTTCTGGGTTCCTTCACTTTGAAGCCCACACACAAACTTGTCCCTTAAGGTATCTGCCAGTCCCGCTCCAAACTGGCAGTGTTTCGATAGTTTGCGCAGTTCTGTTAAATAATCAGCAGTGCTTTCATCCTTATGCTGGTTCCGTTTGTGAAACTTGAATCTTTCTGCTATCAGCAGCGGTGTGAGGTTTAAATGTTCCTTTAGTATCGTTACTATGTCTTCAAAACTCTTTTCCATTAGCTTCATTGGGGTTACTAGATTTCGTAATAAACCATACGTCTTTGCACCCATTAAATTTAACAATACCGACGCTTTCTTGTCATCTGACACCTCATTTGCCTTGCAGTACACCTCTATTCATTCGACATGTGTAGTCCAATCTTCGACTTCATTGTCAAATGCGGTGATACTGCCACTCTTCGGCATTTTTGGGTGTGGTTTAAAATGGCGTCTCCCAATGGCTTAAAATGGTGTCTCCCGCGCTTTCCTTCCCCCCCCCGCTGCTGCCAACGCCGCTCCCGGCGGTTCTCATGGCAATGGCGGCACCCTGTAGGTTTCGCGCACTTCTCCTGTGCTGCTGTCAACGCCGCTCTCGGCGGTCCTCGTGGCAATGGCGGCGCCTCGCCGGTTTCTGCACGTCTCTCTCCCTCTCTCCGACGCTGCTTGGCCCCTGAACACCGGCTGCGCCCTGTGCACTCTGCCCTCTCTCTCTCTCTCCCGTCGACGCTGCTCGGCCCTTTGCTGTGCCGCTCGGTCAGGCTCTTTTCCGCCGCTGTCCGGGAAGCGTCTGCGCACTACCTGTTGCCAGCCTGTTTCGCTGGACCACCTCGACTGGAAAGCCAAGCCTGGCTCTCGACAGCCTCCCCCGCAATTCTCGAGTCTCTGCTGGATGACTGGGCGGTTGCCCGTGGTCGACGCCCGAGTCTCTGGCCTTGACCTCCAATCCACTGATCTCCAGGAACTAATCCCCGGGAGGTGATGCAGAGTTGCAGGTAGGTTCGAACTTGCCTCGTCGCCAATGTTGCGTCCGTGTATAATAAGACACAGACTGCGGAGAACGGTACAACAGGTGTTTACTCAACGTGGCTCACAGTGGAACTGATCTGTACAGATTACTACTCAGGGCTATATACAGGTGTGGTCACTGCCGGTACTGCAGTATACATGAGCTGTAAAAGATAGTTCCCCACTTAATAAAGGTATATACATTACACACCTGAACACCGGACATCTCGAACCCTCCAAGCCCTTCAGCCCGAAGGTCCGTCTCGCTAACTTGACGTGGTTTGGAGCCGTTGGGAAGCCCACACTTCAGGGATAAAAATAGGGATTAGGCTAAAAACTGCCTGTTAACTACCTGTTAACAGGCAGTTAATTGGCACTAATCCCCTTCCCGCCTCGGCCCAGGGACCCGCCTCCTGTGAAACGGGCATGGAGGCGGGTTGGGGGCGGGATGGGTTCGTAGCCCCCGATTTCGCGATTTTAACCCCCCACACGCCTCCAATCCGCCTCAACAGCCCGATGAAATTCAAGCCCGTGAAGTGCATGCGCTGAAAACCGGCATTTCCGATCTGTCAAGAATTCTCTTGACAGGTCCTCTGCCTGCCCGGGAGAAGGGCCTCTGCGGGTGGAGAGTTCCGCCTTCTGCAGAACCTCCGCCCGCTGAAAACCTTTAAAAAGCTTATGCCTGGTAAAGCGTAAGGCCTGCTCTTACCAGCATAAGAGTTTAAAAAAAATTAAAAATAATTTTTTATTCACTTATTTATAATTTAAAAAAACTTTTAAAAAAGGTAAGTTTATTTTTAGCCCCGTAAGAAACTTATTTTTCAAAAAATTTAATTTTTGTTTAAAATATTTAATTCAATGTAATTTTAACTAATTTTAAATATGTGATTTAAAAAACATTTATTTAATGTTTTAGTGTGTTTTTTGAGTGATTCCCCATTCATACTTTTGACAGGTCTAAGCTGACAGACCTATCAAAAGTGTGAAGGGGGATTCCCTTCTTCCATTGGTTCCCCATGGCACACGTGATCCCAGGGGCGCAGGCAGTTCACAAGCGTCCCTGGGATCACGTGGGCCCTGCACACGCGCACTAGGAGAGGCCCAGGAGCGGAAATGTCCAGACTTCCGGAGTAATCAGGTAAGGGCGTAGATTTTTTCCAGATTGGAGGCATCCACATGCAGGAAGCCTCCGATCGGAAAATACGGGCCAGAATATGCATTGTTTTAAATTTATGGAAAACATTTCTTCCCACATTGTTTGATAAGCCCCACTTGCTCATCACTTCTGTTCTCAGTGACCTACATTGACTCCCTGCCATCTCGTCTTCATCTTCAAATCTCATACATGACCTCACCCCACTCTATCATTGCAACCCACACCTTCGGTCCTCAGCTACCTTGGCATACTCTTTGGAATTTCATCCTTAAATCCCTCCTCCTCTCCACTTCTCTCGCCACCTTTAAAACTGTTCTTCAAACCAATCCTTTCAACCAAGTTTTGGTTACCTAGCCGTACTCTTGTACTAAAGCTTGTTATTCGTTCATAGAATCATACAGAATGATACATCACAGGAAGCCATTTGGCCCATCGTGCTTGTTTGAAAGAGATATCAAATTAGTCCCACCCCCTGCCCTTTTTTGATAGCCCCGCAAATGTTTCCCCTTGATTCCTTTTTTCCCCCTCTGTGAAGCACTATTGGACATTTTCTACATTAAAGGTGCAATAGAAATGCAAACTGTTGTTGATACAGAATGTATATATTTCAAAAATTACAACAGTAGTCTTTAGAGAGTCAACAATAACATTTCTCAGTGTTCAGGCTCTTGTTTTAAGTTTCAAAGAAATTGTTTTGTAAGTTTTAAAAACATGTGCATGTCATTATTTGTGTTTATCTGTCAAACAACAACACCAACTTGCATTTATATATTCAGTCAGCAAATATGCCCACAACATGGCACACAATCTATCATTTTCCAAACATGACAATAGGTATGTGTTGGTTTTGTTGGTTGCACTTAGTAAATGTGATATCCAGATACAGGAATAAATAAATAATTTTGGCTATTTATTGAACATTACAATTAAATATAAATACGTACTAGTTTTAACAGATTGCAGTTAGCAACAAAAAATAATTGCAATGTGGCCATACTGTTTTGTTTATTTTTATATACGAGGTATTGGAACAAGAAAATGCTGCCAGGAGAAAAATTGACCTGGTGGTTATTGGAACATAAAGATTTTGAAAAACTGTACCGGTATATCAAGTCGCAGATGTTCCATCGCTCAATTAATGCTCTAGCAACCCTTGCTGTGGGCTCAGCGAGTAATGGCCAACCCAGCAAACAAGGGACAAAACTTCAAGGGAGCCCCACAGAGAAGAAGAGCTGACTCTTCTTCATGCAGCAATTGCCAATGAAAAGTTAACCGTGTGCCCCTTTTTAAAGGTGCACAAACAATAAAGACTGTAACTTAAAACAAATAAACAGGTACCTTAACAAATCAAATTAAAATTTAGTTTCCAGTGGAGATTATGCACTCCAGTCCCTCCCAGTCCCTCCGGTGCCTACCGATCGCGGAAGGCATCGAGCACGCCGGTGGACACCGCGTGCTCCATCTCCAGGGACACCCGGGCGTGAACGTAGTCACGGAAGAGAACGAAGAGCTGTATGCAAAGCTTTGTTGCTGACACTCCATACAAACTACTTGCATTGATAGTGAATGCAAAGCAAAATCAGATTTTAATATTCATTGTTGCTAACCTTGAAATGAACATGGAGATCTTGCCTAAGTTACACAGCTTCTGTGGTGTTGCTCAATCTGACACGAGTATGCAAGAAATTTATTTTAAAAACATTTTCTCCTTTGTCAGACAACTTACTCCCTTCCTGCGGGGATTAACTCCTTGCTGGGTTCAGTTCCTTGGAGCTCATCTTCCATACCTCACCTGTGTGTAGTCTTCATGAAATAACAACAGAAAATGCTGGCAAAACTCAGCAGGCCAGGCAACATCCGTGGAGAGAAAATAGAGTCAACGTTTCGGGTGAACCCTTTGTCAAGACTAAAGAAGCACAGGAAATTAAATAGGTTAAGAGGCCAGGCTGGGAGAGAACAAAAGAGAAGTGAAGAGACATTAAGAAGTATTCAAAACGAGACGAGATGGTGATAGGACTAGTGGAGACAAAAGACGGCTCTAGATTAGGTGTGAAATGCGCTGGCAGAATGGGAGACAGCTGCCATGTGGGAGAGAGAAAAAAAAAAGAAAGGGGGGGGGCGGTGAAAGGGCCAAAACAAAGGTGTGGATAAAAAATATAAGTAAAAATGTAATAGGGGCCGAGGTTATGATCTGAAATTGTTGAACTCGATATTGAGTCCGGAAGGCTGTAAAGTGCCTACTCGCTCCTCGAGTTTACGGTGAGCTTCCGTGGAACAATGCAAGAGGCCGAGGACGGTGAGGTCCAAGTGGGAATGGGGCGGTGAATTAAAATGACAGGCGACCGGAAGCTCGGGGCCACCCTTACGGACTGAAGTCTTCATCTGTGAGCCTAGATAATGAATGTTAGCAGGCTATTCAAGCATGGGGATTTCATAGTTGAACCTCATCCACATATGTGCATTTCCAGCAGAGGTTGCAGGTTAGTGATCTGGAGCAGGAAACATGGTTTAATTTGCCATTCATGACACAGTGGTGCTGAGCCCAATTGTAATGCCCCTACTGTCACTCCTGAGATCAGCTACCTCAGAACAGACCAAGGGTTACTCCTAGGATCTTCTTGGTCAACTACTCAACACCTTAACTGGCTGAGCGTTCGGGGAAAGACCACACACGCAAAAGATTTCAAAGCTCCTGTAGCCATTTTTTGTTAACATATAGGAAACTACTATTCTTTTCTATTTATTATAAAGAATACAGAGCTGAAGTAATAAAATGGTACATTGTTCGCATGATATGAATGATCCTGGAGAAAAACATTAAAAAAAAAATCAAAAATTGATTTTATTCAGTAATCAGTGAAAATGTAGAAACATGATCAAATACTCTACAGTATACCCTCTTGCAGTAAGGTCTCTTGTGTATCCCTGATTTTGATCGCTCATTGGCTGCCGTGTCTTCAGCTGCCTTGGCCCTCTCTGGAATTCCCTCCCTAAACCTCTCTGTTTCATAGATACATAGAAGATAGGAGCAGGAGTAGGCCATTCGGCCCTTCGAGCCTGCTCCACCATTCAATGAGATCATGGCTGATCATCCAAATTCAGTACCCGGTCCCTGCCTTCTCCCCATATCCCTTGATCCCTTTAGCCTTAAGAAATATATCCAACTCTTTCTTGAATATACTTAATGAACTGGCCTCCACCGCCCTCTGTGGCAGAGAATTCCACAGGTTCACCACTCTCTGGGTGAAGAAATTCCTCCTCATTTCAGTCCTAAATGGCTTACCCCTTATCCTTAGACTATGACCCCTGGTTCTGGACTCCCCGGCCATCAGAAACATCCTTCCTGCATCTAGTCTGTCCAGGCCTGACAGAATTTTATAGGTTTCGATGAGATCCCCTCTCAATCTTCTAAACTCCAGTGAGTATAAGCCCAATCGACACAATCTCTCCTCATACGTCATTCCTGCCATCCCAGGTATCAGCCTAGTGAATCTTCGCTGCACTCCTTCCATGGCAAGAACGTCCTTCCTCAGGTAAGGCGACCAAAACTGCACACAATACTCAAGGTGTGGTCTCACCAAGGCCCTGTACAACTGCAGCAGGACATCCTTGTTCTTGTACTCGAACCCTCTTGCTACGAAGGCCAACATACCATTTGCCTTCTTAACCGCCTGCTGCACCTGCATGCTTACCTTCAGCGACTGGTGTACAAGAACACCCAGGTCTCTTTGCACTTCCCCTTCTCCCAATCTATTACCATTCAAATAATAATCTGCCTTCCTGTTTTTGCCACCAAAGTGGATAACCTCACATTTATCCACATTATAGTGCATTTGCCATGTTTCTGCCCAATCACCCAACCTGTCCAAATCGTGCTGGAGTTTCACGACATCCTCCTCACAGCATACCCTCCCCCCCAGCTTTGTGTCGTCTGCAAATTTGGAGATATTACATCCAATTCCCTCGTCCAGATCATTAATATATATTGTGAACAGCTGGGGTCCAAGGACCGATCCTTGCGGTACCCAACTAGTCACTGCCTGCCACTCGGAAAACGACCCGTTTATTCCAACTCTTTGCTTTCTGTCCGCCAACCAGTTCTCTATCCAAGTCAATACCTTGCCCCCAATCCCATGTGCCTTAATTTTGCACGCTAATCTCTTATGCGGGACCTTATCGAAAGCCTTCTGAAAGTCCAAATACACCACATCCACTGGTTCTCCCTTATCTATTTTACCAGTTACATCCTCAAAAAATTCCAGTAGATTAGTCAAGCATGATTTACCTTTTGTAAATCCATGTTGACTTTGTCCGATCCAGTCACTGCTTTCCAAGTGCTCTGCTATTACATCTTTTATAATGGACTCTAGCATTTTCCCCACTACCGATGTCAAGCTTACCGGTCTATAATTCCCCGCCTTTTCTCTACCACCTTTTTTGAATAGTGGGGTAACATTAGCTACCCGCCAATCCATGGGTACCGTTCCAGAGTCTATCGAGTTCTGGAAGATGACCAGCAATGCATCTACTATTTCTAGGGCCACTTCCTTAAGTACCCTGGGATGTAGATTATCAGGCCCTGGGGATTTATCGGCCTTCAGTCCCATCAATTTTCCTAACACCATTTCCCTACAAATACTGATTTCTTTCAGTTCCACCCTTTCATCAGACCCTATGTTCCCCGGCACCTCTGGGAGGTTTTTGTGTCCTCCTTTGTGAAGACAGAACCAAAATATGTATTTAGTTGGTCTGCCATTTCTTTGTTCCCCATTATAAATTCCCCCGATTCTGACTGCAAGGGACCTACGCTTGACTTCACCAATCTTTTTCTCTTCACATATCTATAAAAGGTTTTACAGTCAGTTTTTATGTTCTCTGCAAGCTTACTCTCATATTCTATTTTCCCTTTCTTAATTAATCCCTTTGTCCTCCTTTGTTGAATCCTAAACTGCTCCCAATCCTCAGGATTATTGCTTTTACTGGCCAATTTATATGCGCTCTCCTTGGACCTTATGCTATCCCTAATTTCCCTTGTTAGCCACGGTTGGGTCACCTTTTTTGTTTTATTTTTATGCCAAACTGGGATGAACAAATTCTGTAGTTCATCCATTCGGTCTTTGAATGTTTGCCATTGCCTATCCACCGTCAACCCTTTGAGTGCCATTCCCCAATCAATCCTACCCAACTCGCTCCTCAGACCATCATAGTTTCCTTTATTTAAATTGAGGACCCTAGTCTCCGAGTCAACTACTTCATTCTCCATCTTAATGAAGAATTTGATCATATTATGATCGCTCCGACCCAAGGGGCCTCTTACAACAAGATTGCTAATTAATCCTTTCTCGTTACATAATACCCAGTCTAAGATGGCCTGATCTCTGGTAGGTTCATAGAAACATAGAGATAGGAACAGGAGTAGGCCATTCGGCCCTTCGAGCCTGCTCCGCCATTCAATGAGATCATGGCTGATCTTCGTCTGAGATCATAGCTGATCTTACCAGTTCAGTACCCCGTCCCCGCCTTTTCTCCGTAACCCTTAATCCCCTTAGCCTTCAGAAATATATCCAATTCTCTCTTGAAAATATTTATTGAATTAGCCTTCACAGCCCTCTGTGGCAGGGAATTCCACAGGCTCACCACTCTTTGAGTGAAGAAATTCTTCCTCATCTCTGTTTTAAATGATTTGCCCGCTATTTTTAGACTGTGGCCCCTGGTTCTGTGCTCCCCGGCCATTGGAAACATTCTCTCTGAATTCAGCCTGTCCAGGCCTGCCATAATTTTATATGTTTCGATGAGATCCCCTCTCAATCTTCTAAACTCCAGTGAGTACAAGCCCAAACTATTTAATCTCTCTTCGTAGGTCATTCCCGCCATTCCAGGTATCAGCCTGGTGAATCGCCGTTGCACTCTTTCCATGGCAAGAACATCCTTCCGCAGATGGGGCGACCAAAACTGTACACAATACTCCAGATGCGGTCTCACCAGCACCTTGTACAGCTGTAGTAAGGTATCCCTATTCCTATACTCGAACCCCCTTGATATGAAGGCCAACATACCATTTGCCTTCTTAATCGCCTGTTGCACCTGCATGCTCTCCTTCAGTGACTGGTGCACAAGAACACCCAGGTCCCTCTGCACTTCCCCATCTCCCAATCTATTGCCATTTAGATAATAATCTACCCTCCTGTTTTTACCCCCAAAGTGGATAACCTCGCATTTATCCACATTATAGTGCATCTGCCACGTATCCGCCCATTCCCCCAACCTGTCCAAATCGCACTGTAGCCTCCTGACATCCTCATCAGAGCCCACCCCTCCTCCTAGTTTAGTGTCGTCAGCGAATTTGGAAATATTGCATCCAATTCCCTGATCCAGATCATTTATATATATTGTGAACAGCTGGGGTCCCAGGACAGATCCTTGCGGCACCCCGCTGGTCACTGCCTGCCACTCCGAAAACGAGCCGTTTATTCCAACTCTCTGTTTTCTATCCGCCAGCCAGTTCTCTATCCACGTTAATACTTTGCCCCCAATCCCATGAGCCTTAATTTTGCATGATAATCTTTTGTGTGGAACCTTATCGAAGGCTTTCTGGAAGTCAAGGTACACCACATCCACTGGCTCTCCCCCATCTATTTTACCAGTTACTTCCTCAAAAAATTCCAGCAGATTAGTCAAACACGATTTACCCTTTGTAAATCCATGTTGACTCTGTCCGATCCTTTCCCCATTTGTCAAGTGCTCCGCTATTTTATCCTTAATAATGGACTCTAGCATTTTGCCCACAACCGATGTAAGGCTTACTGGTCTATAATTCCCTGCTTTCTCTCTAGCCCCCTTTTTAAATATTGGGGTAACATTAGCTACCCTCCAATCCACGGGTACTGTTCCCGAGTCAATGGAGTTCCGGAAGATGATCCTTAGAGCATCTGCTATCTCCAGGGCCACCTCCTTAAGTACCCTAGGATGTAGTTTATCAGGCCCCAGGGATTTGTCGGCCTTCAGTCCCCTCAACTTACCCAACACCATATCCCTAGAGATACTAATTTCTGTCAGCTCCTCCCTCTCATTAGTCCCTATGTTTGCCGATATTCCTGGGAGGTTATTTGTGTCCTCCTTTGTGAATACAGAACCAAAGTATGAGTTTAATTGGTCTGCCATTTCCTTATTCTCCATTATATATTCTCCCGAATCGGACTGCAAGGGACCGACTTGGGATTTTACCAGTCTTTTCCTCCTGATATACCGATAAAAGCTTTTGCAGTCTGTCTTTATGTTTGCTGCAAGTTTACTTTCGTATTCTATTTTCCCCTTCCTGATTAATCCCTTTGTCCTCTTTTGCTGTATCCTGTACTGCCCCCAATCTTCCGGTCTGGTGCTTTTTTTTGCCAGTTGATATGCCCTTTTTTTTGATTTTATGCTGTCCCTAATTTCCCTCGTTATCCACGGTTGAGTCACCTTTTTAGGTTTATTTTTATGCCAAACCGGTATAAACATGTTCTGGAATTCTTCCATTCTATCTTTGAATGCTTGCCATTGTCTATCCACTGTCAATCCCCCCAGAAACACCACCCAATCAATCTTACCCAATTCCCGTCTCATACCCTCGTAATTCCCTTTATTTAAGTTCTGGACCTTAGTCTCTGATTCAATTTCCTCACTCTCCATCTCGACTGAGAGCTCGATCATATTATGATCGCTCTGACCCAAGGGGCCTCGTACAAGAAGATTGCTGATAAGTCCCTTCTCATTGCACAATACCCAGTCTAAAATGGCCTGATCTCGAGTCGGCTCCTCGACATATTGGTCCAGATAACCGTCCCGAAAACATTCCAGGAATTCCTCCTCCTCAGAATTTTTACTAATTTGGGTAGTCCAATCAATATGTAAATTAAAGTCACCCATGATGACAGCTGTGCTCTTATCGCACGCTTCTCTAATTTCCCTTTTTATGCCTTCCCTCACCTCCATATTACTATTTGGAGGCCTATATATCACACCCACTAACGTTTTCCTCCCCTTGCTATTTCTCATTTCTACCCATACAGATTCCGTTTCATCCGAGTTAATATCCTTCCTTTCCATTGCATTAATCCCCTCCTTTACCAGCAATGCTACCCCACCTCCCCTACCTTTTTGCCGATCCTTCCTAAATATTGTATATCCCTGGATGTTAAGTTCCCAGCCTTGCCCACCCTGCAGCCACGTTTCTGTAATCCCAATCAAATCATACTTGTTTACCTCTATTTCCACAACTAATTCATCCACCTTGTTCCTAATGCTTCTAGCATTAAGATACAAAGCCTTCAGGCTTGCTTTTTTCACACTCTCATTATGAATTAGTTTGGCCCTTTGTGTTTCTCTCCTTTGCTTATTGCTTCTCACCTTTCTACCATCTATTTCTGACATATTGGTCCAGGAAACCATCCCGTAAACACTCCAGGAATTCCTCCTCCACAGTATTGTTACTCATTTGGTTGGCCCATTCTATATGTAGATTAAAGTCACCCATGATGACTGCTGTGCCCTTATTGCACGCTTCTTTAATTTCTCTTTTAATGCCATCCCCAACCTCCGCCTTACTGTTTGGAGGTCTATAAACCACTCCCACTAACGTTTTTTTCCCTTTAGTATTTCTCAATTCTACCCATACAGATTCCACCTCATCAGAGCTAATATCCTTCATTACAATTGTGTTAATCCCTTCTTTAACCAGTAATGCTACCCCACCTCCCTTTCCTTTTTGCCTATCTTTCCTGAACATCGAATACCCCTGGATGTTGAGTTCCCAGTCCTGGCCTTCCTTGAGCCACGTTTCCGTAATCCCAACCAAATCGTATTTGTTTACTTCTATTTGCGCAGCCAATTCATCCACCTTATTACAAATGCTCCTCACATTAAGACACAAAGCCTTCAGGCTTGTTTTTTTAACGCTCTTAGACCTATTAGAATTATTATTTACTGTGGCCATGTTTGATTTAAACCGTTGATTTCTCTGACTGCCACTTTTGTTTTTCTCCTTCCTATCTTTTGCTTTTATCCTTGTTTCCCTTTCCTCTGTCTCCCTGCTCAGGTTCCCAACCCCCTGCCATTTTAGTTTAAACCCTCCCCCACAGCACTAGCAAACACTCCCCCTAGGACATTGGTTCCAGCCCCGCCCAGGTGCAAACCGTCCGGTTTGAACTGGTCCCACCTCCCCCAGAACCGGTTCCAATGTCCCAGGAACTTGAATCCCTCCCCCTGGCACCATTCCTCTAGCCACGTATTCATCTGAAGTATCCTTCTATTCCTACTCTGACTAGCACGTGGCACTGGTAGCAATCCTGAGATTACTACCTTTGAGGTCCTGTTTTTTAATTTATCTCCTAACTCCCTATACTCCGCTTTTAGGACCTCATCCCGCTTTTTACCTATATCGTTGGTGCCTATATGCACCACGACAACTGGCTGTTCACCCTCCCCTTCCAAGATGTTCTGGAGTCGCTCGGAGACATCCTTGACCCTTGCACCAGGGAGGCAACACACCATCCTGGAGTCTCGTTTGCGGCCGCAGAAACGCCTATCTATTCCCCTTACAATTGAATCCCCTATTACTATAGCTCTACCCCTCTTTTTTCTCCCATTCTGTGCAGCAGAGCCACCCCTGGTGCCAGGAAGTTGGCTGCTGCTGCCTTTCTCTGATAAGCCATCCCCCCCCAACAGTACTCAAAGTGGTGTATCTGTTGGAGAGGGGGATGGCCACAGGGGACCCCTGCACTACCTGCCTGCACCTAGTACTCTGCCTGTTGGTCACCCGTTCCCTTTCTTCCTGTCCAACCTCTACCTTCGTTACCTCTCCTCCTTTAAGACGTTCTTAAAACCTACCTCTTTGACCAAGCTTTTGGTCACTCGTCCTAATATCTCCTTATGTGGCTCAGTGTCAAATTTTGTCTTATAATGCTCCGGTGATGCACCTTGGGACGTTTTACTATGTTAAAGGCACTATATAAATACAAGTTGTTGTTGTTGCCATGTTTTTCTAAAATTTCAAAAAATAGATTTTATTCAGTAACAAGTGAAAATGTAGAAACATGATCAAATACTCTGCAGTATACAACCACCTCTAGTAAAAGCACTGCACCTAACCAGGATTGCATGTGACAAGTGGGATACTGTCCCTTTACGAGAACAGCGGGAACCTGTTCGTGGTGTGAGTTTAAATAAAGTTTTATTCGCGGAGTCCGGCTGAACCATTCCTCTGGCAGGGAGGTACTCAATATATAAACATTTACAAAAATGACTGTATTGAAAAAACCTCCCTCGAATTGCAGCCTTCTTGCGCATTGATATGTTGTGTGAATGATTAGAGGTGTTAGTGGCGGGTGGCGGCTCTCGCTTCCCCAGCCGTTCCTGCTGCCCGAGACACCCCCTCCCCCGCGGGCAGTGAGTGGCTCGGCCCGGCGCGGGAACATGGCGGCCGCTTACCCGATGGAAATTCAGGAACATTTCAAAAATAACGGCCGCACCAAAGAGTTCTCGGCGCACGCGGCCAAGGTGCACTCGGTGGCGTGGAGCTGCGATGGGCGCAGGCTTGCGTCCGGCTCCTTCGACAAGACCGCCAGTGTCTTCGTGTTAGAGAAAGACCGGCTGGTGAGGAGCGCGGGGAGAGAGAAGGGGGAGCGAGAGAGAGAAGGGGGAGCGAGAGAGAGAGGGGGAGAGAGAAGGGGGAGGGGGGGGGGAGAGAGAGAAGGGGGAGGGGGGGGGGGAGAGAGAGAAGGGGGAGGGGGGGGGGAGAGAGAGAAGGGGGAGGGGGGGGGGAGAGAGAGAAGGGGGAGGGGGGGGGGAGAGAGAGAAGGGGGAGGGGGGGGGGAGAGAGAGAAGGGGGAGGGGGGGGGGAGAGAGAGAAGGGGGAGGGGGGGGGGAGAGAGAGAGAGAGGGGGGAGCGAGAAGGGGGAAGGGGGGAGCGAGAAGGGGGAAGGGGGGAGCGAGAGAGAGAAGGGGGAGGGGGGGAGCGAGAGAGAGAAGGGGGAGGGGGGAGCGAGAGAGAGAAGGGGGAGCGAGAGAGAGAAGGGGGAGCGAGAGAGAGAAGGGGAGCGAGAGAGAGAAGGGGGAGCGAGAGAGAGAAGGGGGAGCGAGAGAGAGAAGGGGGAGGGGGGGAGAGAGAGAAGGGGGAGGGGGGGGAGCGAGAGAGAGAAGGGGGAGGGGGGGAGCGAGAGAGAGAAGGGGGAGCGAGAGAGAGAAGGGGGAGCGAGAGAGAGAAGGGGGAGCGAGAGAGAGAAGGGGGAGCGAGAGAGAGAAGGGGGGAGCGAGAGAGAGAAGGGGGAGGGGGGGAGCGAGAGAGAGAGAAGGGGGAGGGGGGGAGCGAGAGAGAGAAGGGGGAGGGGGGGGAGCGAGAGAGAGAAGGGGGAGGGGGGGGAGCGAGAGAGAGAAGGGGGAGGGGGGGAGCGAGAGAGAGAAGGGGGAGCGAGAGAGAGAAGGGGGAGCGAGAGAGAGAAGGGGGAGCGAGAGAGAGAAGGGGGAGCGAGAGAGAGAAGGGGGAGCGAGAGAGAGAAGGGGGAGCGAGAGAGAGAAGGGGGAGGGGGGGAGCGAGAGAGAGAAGGGGGAGGGGGGGAGCGAGAGAGAGAAGGGGGAGCGAGAGAGAGAAGGGGGAGCGAGAGAGAGAAGGGGGAGCGAGAGAGAGAAGGGGGAGCGAGAGAGAGAAGGGGGAGCGAGAGAGAGAAGGGGGAGCGAGAGAGAGAAGGGGGAGCGAGAGAGAGAAGGGGGAGCGAGAGAGAGAAGGGGGAGGGGGGGAGCGAGAGAGAAGGGGGGGAGAGAGAGAAGGGGGAGGGGGGGAGCGAGAGAGAGAGAAGGGGGAGGGGGGGAGCGAGAGAGAGAAGGGGGAGGGGGGGAGCGAGAGAGAGAAGGGGGAGGGGGGGAGCGAGAGAGAGAAGGGGGAGGGGGGGAGCGAGAGAGAGAAGGGGGAGGGGGGGAGCGAGAGAGAGAAGGGGGAGGGGGGAGCGAGAGAGAGAGGGGGGAGAGAGAAGGGGGAGGGGGGGGAGAGAGAGGGGGGGAGAGAGGAGGGGGGGAGAGAGAAGGGGGGGAGCGAGAGAGAGAGAAGGGGGAGGGGGGGAGCGAGAGAGAGAGAGGGGGGAGCGAGAAGGGGGAGGGGGGGAGCGAGAGAGAGAAGGGGGAGGGGGGGAGCGAGAGAGAGAAGGGGGAGGGGGGGAGCGAGAGAGAGAAGGGGGAGGGGGGGAGCGAGAGAGAGAAGGGGGAGGGGGGGAGCGAGAGAGAGAGGGGGGGAGAGAGGAGGGGGGAGAGAGAGAAGGGGGAGGGGGAGAGAGAGAAGGGGGAGGGGGAGAGAGAGAAGGGGGAGGGGGGGGAGAGAAGGGGGAGGGGGGGAGAGAAGGGGGAGGGGGAGAGAGAGAAGGGGGAGGGGGGGGAGAGAAGGGGGAGGGGGGGAGAGAAGGGGGAGGGGGGAGAGAGAGAAGGGGGGAGGGGGGGGAGAGAGAGAAGGGGGGAGGGGGGGGAGAAGGGGGAGGGGGGGAGAGAGAGAAGGGGGAGGGGGGGAGAGAGAGAAGGGGGAGGGGGGAGCGAGAGAGAGAGGGGGGGAGCGAGAGAGAGAGAGGGGGGGAGCGAGAAGGGGGAAGGGGGAGCGAGAAGGGGGAGGGGGGAGCGAGAGAGAGAAGGGGGAGGGGGGAGCGAGAGAGAGAAGGGGAGGGGGGGAGCGAGAGAGAGAAGGGGGAGGGGGGGAGCGAGAGAGAGAAGGGGGGGAGGGGGGGGAGCGAGAGAGAGAAGGGGGAGGGGGGGAGCGAGAGAGAGAAGGGGGAGGGGGGGAGCGAGAGAGAGAAGGGGAGGGGGGAGAGAGAAGGGGGAGGGGGGTAGCGAGAGGGAGGGGGGGAGCGAGAGAGAGAGGGGGGAGCGGGAGAGAGAGAGGGGGGAGAGAGAAGGGGGAGGGGGGGAGAGAGAAGGGGGAGGGGGGAGAGAGAAGGGGGAGGGGGAGAGAGAAGGGGGAGGGGGGGAGAGAGAAGGGGGAGGGGGGGAGCGAGAGAGAGGGGGGGGGAGAGAGAAGGGGGAGGGGGGAGCGAGAGAGAGGGGGGGGAGCGAGAAGGGGGAAGGGGGGAGCGAGAAGGGGGAGGGGGGAGCGAGAGAGAGAAGGGGGAGGGGGGGAGAGAGAAGGGGGAGGGGGGAGCGAGAGAGAGAAGGGGGAGGGGGGGAGAGAGAAGGGGGAGGGGGGGGAGCGAGAGAGAGAAGGGGGAGGGGGGGAGAGAGAAGGGGGAGGGGGGGAGCGAGAGAGAGAAGGGGGAGGGGGGGAGCGAGAGAGAGAAGGGGGAGGGGGGGAGCGAGAGAGAGAAGGGGAGGGGGGGAGAGAGAGAAGGGGGAGGGGGGGAGCGAGAGAGAGAGGGGGGAGCGAGAGAGAGAGGGGGGAGAGAGAAGGGGGAGGGGGGGAGAGAGAAGGGGGAGGGGGGGAGAGAGAAGGGGGAGGGGGGAGAGAGAAGGGGGAGGGGGGGAGCGAGAGAGAGAGGGGGGGAGCGAGAGAGAGGGGGGGGAGCGAGAAGGGGGAAGGGGGGAGCGAGAAGGGGGAAGGGGGGAGCGAGAAGGGGGAGGGGGGAGCGAGAGAGAGAAGGGGGAGGGGGGGAGAGAAGGGGGAGGGGGGAGCGAGAGAGAGAAGGGGGAGGGGGGGAGGGGGGGAGAGAGAAGGGGGAGGGGGGAGCGAGAGAGAGAAGGGGGAGGGGGGGAGCGAGAGAGAGAGAGGGACGAGAGAGAGGGGGGGAGCGAGAGAGAGAAGGGGGAGGGGGGGAGCGAGAGAGAGAAGGGGGAGGGGGGGGAGCGAGAGAGAGAAGGGGGAGGGGGGAGCGAGAGAGAGAAGGGAGGGGGGAGCGAGAGAGAGAAGGGGAGGGGGGGAGCGAGAGAGAGAAGGGGGAGGGGGGGAGCGAGAGAGAGAAGGGGAGGGGGGGAGCGAGAGAGAGAAGGGGGAGGGGGGGGAGCGAGAGAGAGAAGGGGGAGGGGGGAGCGAGAGAGAGAAGGGAGGGGGGGAGCGAGAGAGAGAAGGGGAGGGGGGGAGCGAGAGAGAGAAGGGGGAGGGGGGAGCGAGAGAGAGAGAGAAGGGGGAGGGGGGGGAGCGAGAGAGAGAAGGGGGAGGGGGGAGCGAGAGAGAGAAGGGGAGGGGGGGAGCGAGAGAGAGAAGGGAGGGGGGAGCGAGAGAGAGAAGGGGGAGGGGGGAGGCGAGAGAGAGAAGGGGGAGGGGGGGAGCGAGAGAGAGAAGGGGGAGGGGGGGAGCGAGAGAGAGAAGGGGAGGGGGGGAGCGAGAGAGAGAAGGGGGAGAGGGGGAGCGAGAGAGAGAAGGGGGAGGGGGGAGCGAGAGAGAGAAGGGAGGGGGGGAGCGAGAGAGAGAAGGGGGAGGGGGGGAGCGAGAGAGAGAAGGGGGAGGGGGGAGCGCGAGAGAAGGGGGGGGGAGAGCGAGAGAGAGAAGGGGGAGGGGGGAGCGAGAGAGAGAAGGGAGGGGGGGAGCGAGAGAGAGAAGGGAGGGGGGAGCGAGAGAGAAGGGGGAGGGGGGGAGCGAGAGAGAGAAGGGGGGGGGGAGAGAGAAGAGGGGAGGGGGGGGAGCGAGAGAGAAGGGGGAGGGGGGAGCGAGAGAGAGAAGGGGGAGGGGGGGAGCGAGAGAGAGAAGGGGAGGGGGGGGAGCGAGAGAGAGAAGGGGAGGGGGGAGCGAGAGAGAAGGGGAGGGGGGGAGCGAGAGAGAGAAGGGGGAGGGGGGGGAGCGAGAGAGAGAAGGGGGAGGGGGGAGCGAGAGAGAGAAGGGGAGGGGGGGAGCGAGAGAGAGAAGGGGAGGGGGGGAGCGAGAGAGAGAAGGGGGAGGGGGGAGCGAGAGAGAGAGGGGAGGAGCGAGAGAGAGAAGGGGAGGGGGGGAGCGAGAGAGAGAAGGGGGAGGGGGGGAGCGAGAGAGAGAAGGGGGAGGGGGGGAGCGAGAGAGAAGGGGGAGGGGGGGGAGCGAGAGAGAGAAGGGGGAGGGGGGGGGAGCGAGAGAGAGAAGGGGGAGGGGGGGGAGCGAGAGAGAGAAGGGGGAGGGGGGGAGCGAGAGAGAGAAGGGGGAGGGGGGGAGCGAGAGAGAGAAGGGGGAGGGGGGGGAGCGAGAGAGAGAGAAGGGGGAGGGGGGGAGCGAGAGAGAGAAGGGGGAGGGGGGGAGCGAGAGAGAGAAGGGGGAGGGGGGGGAGCGAGAGAGAGAAGGGGAGGGGGGAGAGCGAGAGAGAGAGAAGGGGAGGGGGGGAGCGAGAGAGAGAAGGGGGAGGGGGGGAGCGAGAGAGAGAGAAGGGGAGGGGGGAGCGAGAGAGAGAAGGGGAGGGGGGGGAGCGAGAGAGAGAAGGGGGAGGGGGGGAGCGAGAGAGAGAAGGGGGAGGGGGGAGCGAGAGAGAGAAGGGGGAGGGGGGGAGCGAGAGAGAGAAGGGGGAGGGGGGGAGCGAGAGAGAGAAGGGGGAGGGGGGGAGCGAGAGAGAGAAGGGGAGGGGGGGAGCGAGAGAGAGAAGGGGAGGGGGGGGAGCGAGAGAGAGAAGGGGGAGGGGGGGAGAGAGAGAGAGAAGGGGGAGGGGGGAGCGAGAGAGAGAAGGGGAGGGGGGAGCGAGAGAGAGAAGGGGAGGGGGGAGCGAGAGAGAGAAGGGGGAGGGGGGGAGCGAGAGAGAGAAGGGGGAGGGGGGGAGCGAGAGAGAGAAGGGGAGGGGGGAGCGAGAGAGAGAAGGGGGAGGGAGGGAGCGAGTGAGAGAAGGGGGGGAGGGGGAGCGAGAGAGGGAGAAGGGGGGGAGGGAGGGAGCGAGAGTGAGAAGGGGGGGGAGGGAGCGAGTGGTGGGAGAAGGGGGGGGGAGGAGCGAGGGTGAGGGGGGGGGAGCGAGGGGGGGGGGGGGGAGGGAGCGAGTGGTGGGAGAAGGGGGGGGGGAGGGAGCGAGTGGTGGGAGAAGGGGGGGAGGGAGGAGGAGTGGTGGGGGAGAGAGAGAAGGGGGGGGAGGGAGCGAGAGAGAGAAGGGGGGGGGAGGGACGGCGAGTGTGGAGAAGGGGGGGGGAGGGAGCGAGTAGGTGGTGAGAGAAGGGGGGGGGGAGGGAGCGAGTGGTGGGAGAAGGGGGGGGGGGAGGGAGCGTAGTGGTGGGAGAAGGGGGGGAGGGAGGGAGCGAGTGGTGGGAGAAGGCGGGGGGGCGATGGACGCGAAGTGGTGGAGAAGGGGGGGGGGAGGGGGAGGGCGCGAGTGGTCCGGAGAAGGGGTGGGGGGATGGGAGCGAGTGGTGTAGAAGGGGTGGGGGGGATGGGAGCGAGTGGTGGGAGA